>NC_091074.1:50426500-51087000 GCF_032405125.1 Capricornis sumatraensis | reverse complement strand
CAGATAAGTGATGCCACGTGGCATTTGTCTTTCTCTTTCTGACTTCACTCAGTTTAAGAATTTCTAGTTGCATTTGTGTTGCTGCAAACGATATTCTTTCATTCTTTTTATGGCTGATTAATATTTCATTATATATATGTACAACAATCTTCTTTTTTTAAGTTTATTTATTTCTAATTGAAGGATAATTGCTTTACAATATTGTATTGGTTTCTGCAATACATCAGCATGAATCAACCATTGGCATATTTATGTTCCCTCTCTCTTGAACCTCCTGCAACAATCTTCTTTATCCCTTCATCTGTCAATAGACATGCAGGTGTTTCCATGTCTTGGCTATTGTGAATAATGCTGCTATGAACATGGGAGTGCTTGTATCCTTTTGAATTATAGTTTTGTCCAGAGTCCAGATGTATTCCCAGGAATGGGGTTGCTGGATTGTATTAGAGTTCTATTTTTAGTTTTCTGAGGAACCTTTATACCATTTTCCACAGTGACTGCTCCAACTTATGTTTCCACCAACACGATAGGAGAGTTTCCTTTTCTCCACACCCTCCCCATCTTTTGTTATTTGTAGACTTTTTAATGATAGTCATTCTGACTGGTATGAGGTGGTACCTTGTTGTGGTTTCACTTTGCATTTCGCTAATCATTAGCGATATTAAACATCTTTTCATGTGCCATCTGTGTCTCTTTTGGAGGGATGTCTGTTTCAGTCTTCTGGCTAATTTTTGACTGCGTTTTTTGTTGTTGAGTTCTGTGAGCTGTTTGTATATTTTGGAGATTAAGCCTTCATCTGTTGCATCTTGTGCAAATATTTTCTCCCATTCTGTAGGTTGTCTTTTTGTTTCCTTTATGGTTTCCTTTGCTGTGCAAAAGCTTGTAAGTTTGCCTATGTCCCATTCGTTTATTTTTATTTCTATGGCCTTGGGAGACTGACTTAATAAAACATTGGAATGATTTATGTCAAATAATATTTTGCCTATATGAAAATTCTTTCCTTAAAGACAGAGTCTTGTTGGCACAACAGTTTCCACCCCAGATCCACTTCATATATATTCAGGAATTAGATCTTCCAAGATTCCAGTGAGCATTTTTTTTCCCTGGGGAAAACTCAAAGGGGGAATATAAATGGGATGAAATATAGTCCCTGCTGCTGCCGCTGGTCTCAGAACCATAACAGATATTTCCCCCCACCCCTCTCCTGTTATCCATTTCAGATTCCCCTCACCTCTACAAGTACTTCTGCTTGTCTTGATTGCTGACCTGGTATGGTGATCCAGACCTTTGAGCTTAATGGCTTTGGAAACCTGATCCTGGTACCCTTCTTAGGTCAGACTTGGTTTATTTGTCTTTTTACATTCATCATTAGGTAATGGCATATCAAGAGACATTCAGATATGCATCTGGATGCTAAACATAGTCTTGCCTGCCTTCATTGTGCCAAAGTAGCTCTCTGATGAGGGTCAATTACCTCTGCAGAGATGGCATCTCTTCTTTTTTATCCACAGGTCTTTAGACACAGGAATCCACAAAAATAGCAGATAACAGCCCTAACTTACAATTTAATTACTCTAGCTGTGTCTCCTGACTAAAAGGCTCCTTCTTGGGTGACCAGGACCCCTAAACCCACAGAGGTTAAAGTTGTGGGAATGGAAAGCATAAATTTCCTAATTGGGCTACAGTGACTAGACCACTCCTGCTTCTGTACCTTGGTTCTCAGGCCCGCATGTTCTGATTATTGGAGACAGAGCACTTAGGCAGATCTTTGGTTCAAGGTTTGTACTGTGCCCTAGAGGTTGGCTCACCTTCCTTGTAATATCGCTTCTGAGTTGGTAGTTTAGCCATGACTTCCACAAGCCATTTGAACACACTTTCTTGCCAGGAATGTCTGGATGGTGAGATATGTTCTATGACCAGTGGCTCTCACAGACTATACTCTCTCAGTCTTTGCTTTGTAGGGCCCCACAGTCTGATTCTAAGATAGAACTAGAGTTCTATGGTGGTGAATCAGACACTCTGTATGCTTTTCAGAGTGCTTTTGCTGAATTTCCATGGGCAAGAAAGGCATACTCATACCTGAAAAATATTTCTATTTTTGTCAGAATGAATATGCCATCTCATTCAAATTAAATGCCACTTTCTGGACTGAAAAAGTCTCATGCAGTCAACTTGCCAGCAAGTGGCCAATTGGTTTCCTGACAGAGTGATATCCTATCGGGATCTCAGCACTGGTCTCCATTTCTGATAGACTGGATATTTAGTGTCAACAGTTTCTAGGACACCATTATTAAGTGGGAGTCTGTGCCTTTGGAACATGAGCAGTCCCTGTGATGGTGGCCATTGTTCAACTGCCCATCATGCTAAAACTAAGGTGCCCAGTAGCAGAGCCTGACTGACGGCAGCTGGCCAAGTCGTTTTGTCTAATTGGTGTCTGCACTGTCTTTCGTCTCAGAAACTCTCTGTGGGCTACTAAGACTCTTCCCAAAGAATCCCCTCCTGCGCACATGGTATTCTACTGCTACCACTCCCTGCCCTGCAAATTACCCTGTTGGTCATCTTCTAATCTTTATCCTTCCAAGTCCATGACCAGCCACCCCAGTCGTTCACCACTCCCTGTGAGTCTGTATATATTCAGATCTTAGGCCACTTACCTTTCCACATTCATCCTCTCCTTCTTTCACTATCCTTTTCATGCTTTCCTTACCTCAGCCAGCTTCTCTGTTGATCCTGGTCACTTGCCTGGTTTGGTGACCCAGACACTTAAGCACAAAGGGTCTAAACACCTAGTCTTGGAGTTCTTCTCAGGTCAGAGAAGGGTAGATGATCAGGTTTATTTCCAAAAGCCCTTCTTGTTAGGAATACTTCCACACATAACTGTTTCTCAAGGCCAACCCAGGGTGAGGCTGTAGTGTATCTGTGTGCTTTCAATTTTGACACGCAGGATGAGCCAGTTCATTTGTCTATGTGGCATAGTTTTTTTTCTTCTTGATAGGGAGATCACGGGAGCTTCTCTTGGCTATCCCGTGCAGCTGTGGGTGTGATCTGAGAACGGCATGCTGGCACAACAGTGGGAGATGGCATTAGAGTCTGGGTTCCGTGCTGCTGGCTTGATTTTCTTCTTTGGCCCTGCTTGTAACTTATTCTAGATGTACTTTTTCAGTCTTGCAGTATATCACTGCCGGGCTTGCTTGAGATTATGACGTGGTGAATCAGACACAACCCAGTTCATAATAGGTCATTCTGGATGCATGGTCACTTGATGTCCCACAGGCAAATGTTCTGTATCTATCAGATACCAATAGCTATGTCAAATGTTGTTTTTCAAGAAGTATATAATTCTTCAATGGAAGTGGCATGGCCTTGCTCCAGAAGCCCAGGCATCTATACTGTTATTCTCCTATTAGGGCTTACCATAAATTTCATATGCTATTTTCCCTGTAAGTAATACCCCTAATACCATGCCATTTTCAGCACATTTGCACTGCATCCTGAGCCTGCCGTGCAAGTCCCTTTTCTCCTCTGGTCTCTCTAAAAACGGACAGCCTTCTTGGCATGGGTGGAAGGAACATAGAGTATGCTGCCTAATAGGCACTGTGCTTTAAGTCTTCGTGGTAGGGGAAATATGATGAAATAATTTGATATTTTACTTTGCATGGGGTGTCCCAGCATGCCTCTAAGCACTTGGACCTCTCAAAATTTTACTAATGCAGAAGCCTTCTTGATATTTGTAAGGAGTGTCTAAATGCCAAAGCACATGCATCTTAGCAAGACCTCCACCGTGCTAGCAGCTTCTTGGTCATCTCGACCAATAAGCATGATGTTATCGAAGTATGGATTAATGTGGTATTCTGTGAAATATCCAGATGGTTAAGATCTTTTCAAACTACAGTATGTCAGAGGACAGGAAAAGTTAACACAGCCCTGAGGCAAAAGTATAAATGTATATTGATGTTCATTCCATGTGAATTCAAGCTGTCACTGCTTCCTTATTTAATAGGGAAAGAAAAGAATGCACTTGTGAAATAAGTGGCTATATGTCATATACCTGGGGCCATATTAATCTGCCCTAGCCAAGACATCATATCTGGTCCAGCAGCTGCAACTGGAGATGATATTTAGTTGTGTTTGCAGAAGTCTCTTGCCTTTAGAAGACATCTTTTTTTTTTTTTTTTTTTTTGCAGGGACAAGACTGGTAGATGAGGTTGTGATGGGTACTAACATTCCCACATCCTTTAGATCTCATGGGATGCTCTTATTTCTGGCATACCCTGAATATGCAGCCTCTAACATTTTATCTTCTCCAGGGGAGAGGAGAAAGGAGCTGCTTTAGCGTTTGCTCTAAAATCGCCCTTTCCCCACAAGTCGAAGGACCCACTTGGGGAGTTATGTTGACTATAAGCTATATCCACCCTAAATGTATACTGGGAGAGTGGTAAAAAGACTAAATTGGTAGGTTTGGGAGCCTAATGGTCCCACTTTGTCCAGGATTGAATTTACAAAGTGGCCCCTCTGACAAAGGGAACATGTTAGTACTTTACATCTCTCGGCACTCCAGCAGTTCTGAAAACGTTTGGCTAAGAGACTCAGGTGAAGATGGTGTCATAGAGCTTCCTGAATTTCACTTCTCTGACAGGCATACTGAATGTACAGTTACATAGAGCACAACTCCTTCTGAAAGAAATCCAGCAACTAGCTGAGTGACTCTTTTACATCAGGCTACTGAGAAAACACCCACATTGAAACTGGTAGGAAAGGCTGAGACACACTCTCAACTCCACTCTGACACAGCAACATGAAGTCAGGAGGGAACCCCAATTCCCAGCTTCTCCATGAAGAGTGAAAGGTTTGAACTGAATATCTAGGGTCTGAAGTTTTAAGGTTTCCACCCAAAGAATGCCCCACCCCCTGACTCTTGGCTCTGAGAGCCAAAGAGGCTCACATTTCCAAGTCCCACTGACTATAGAAAACCAAGAAGATGCTATTAATGGTGTACAAACATTCACCACAGCTCCTTACTCAGGGCTTAGCTTAGAGGGAACAGGCAGAAACCCCCATCTCCTCCTTGTCTTTCCTTGGAAGGGGTTTCTCTATGTACTTTACAGGCTGCTGCCTGGAGGTTCAGCTAATTAGCACACATCTAGGTGCTGACTGCAGTCCTCCTTGGAATCCAAAAGAGCAGGTGGTCACTTCTTCACCCTTTGGCTCGTTCCAACAACAAAGCCAAGTTGCCAATATCTCCCAGGAAGGTGCTTTACCACACATCTAGCACCCTAACTTTGATGGCTTCCATCCAAGGAACAGGACCCCAAATCGCTTAGCACTGATAGCCAGCAGACTATGAATGCATGAGACCCAAAGGACTATGGCAAACAAACATTTTTCAAATGGGTCCAGGGGCACTTTACTCCTATACAGCCAGACTCAAGTGCAGAGAGAAGTAGGCAAAAAATGCTCAGCTTCCAGTTTCTTCCTGGAATGGGAAGCTACTGCCTGAGGCCTGCATATAGGTGGTGACTGAGATCTCCCCTTTGGGACACTGATGGATCTTGGCACAATTTCAACTATCAGGAGCCATTAGAACAAAGATGGGAGCTTACATAATCACAGAAGTTTGAGAGGCAACCAGGAGTTTGGGCTAGATTGATTGATGAGGTTCATCTCCTAAATGATGCCAGTCCATCAAAATCGGAAGAGGTGGCTGTTTTATCTATCTGTGCAGAAACCAACATACAGACTCTATGGAAATAAAAAACCAAGGAGATATATTCCAAATGAAAGACTAAGATAAATCTCCAGAAACTGATCTTGTTGAGATGGAGATAAGTGGTTTACTTGCTAGGGAGTTCAAAATATCAGTCATAAAGAAGCTCACTAAGATCTGGAGGGTAATGGATGAACAAAGTGAGAATTTCAGTAGAGATAAAAAATATGAAAAGAGTCAAACAGAAACCATAAAGCTGAAGAAAATATCAGTTGAACTGAAAATTGCCATAAAGGGGTGAATCAGGAGACTAGATCA
This sequence comes from Capricornis sumatraensis, assembly GCF_032405125.1. Classification (NCBI taxonomy): domain Eukaryota; kingdom Metazoa; phylum Chordata; class Mammalia; order Artiodactyla; family Bovidae; genus Capricornis; species Capricornis sumatraensis. The sequence goes on along the minus strand of NC_091074.1, from coordinate 51,080,978 downwards.
GGTGGAGCAAAGTCTCATAGAATTTGAAGACAGGGCACTGAAATTTATCCAGTCAGAGGAGCATAAAGAAAAAAGAATGAAAAAAAGTGAAGATAGCTTAAGGGACTTATGGAACACCATCATGAGGACCACTGTAAGCACTGCAGAGTGTCCAGAAGGAGAAGAGAGAGAGAAAGAGGCAGAAAGCTTATTCAACAAAATAATGGCTGAAAACTTCTCTAACTTGGGATAGAAACAGATGTCCAGATCCAGGAATCCCAGTGCATTCCAAGTAAGATGATAAAGAGACCTACACCATGGTATGTTGTGATTGAAGTTACATGTATAGTATAATTCGGAGAAGGCAATGGCACCCCACTCCAGTACTCTTGCCTGGAAAATCCCATGGATGGAGGAGCCTGGTGAGCTGCAGTCCATGGGGTTGCTAAGAGTCAAACACGACTGAGTGAATTCTCTTTCACTTTTCACTTTCACTCATTGGAGAAGGAAATGGCAACCCACTCCAGTGTTCTTGCCTAGAGAATCCCAGGGACGGGGGAGCCTGGTGGGCTGCCGTCTATGGGGTTGCACAGAGTCGGACACGACTGAAGCGACGCAGCAGCAGCAGCAGTATAGTATAATTAAGTTAAAGATAAGTTAAAGATAAAGAGAAAAGTTTTAAAGCAACAAGAGAAAAGCAACTTGTATATACAAGATAACTTTCATAAGATTATAAGATTTTCAGCAGAAATCTCGCAGGCCAGGAGGGAGTGGGAAGATATATTCTAAGTGCTGAAAGAAAAACACTTTATTTGGCAAAGTTGTCCTTCAGAAGTGAATAAGAGATAAAGGCTTTTCCAAAATATATAAGGGACTCAAACTGGAAACAAACAAAATGACACACACACACACAAGCAATTAAAAATGGGCAAGGGACCCGAATAGACATTTTCCAAAGAAGACATACAAATGGCCTAAAGGTACATGAAATGGTTCTTAGCCTCACTAATCATCAGGGAACTACAAATCAAAAACCACAATGAAATATTACCTCAAATCGTTAGGATGTCTATTACCAAAAAGGGAAGAGATAACGAACTCTGAAAAGATTACCATCATGCACTGTTGGTGGACATGTAAACTGGCACAGCCATTATGGAAAACAGTATGAAGATTCCTCAAGAAATTTTTAAAAAGAATTACCATATGATGCTTTCAAACTGTGACACTGGAGAAGACTCTTGAGAGTCCCTTGGACAGAAAGGAAATCAAACCAGTCAATCCTAAAGGACATGCAACCCTGAATATTCATTGGAGAGACTGATGCTGAAGCTGAAACTCCAATACTTTGGCCACTTGGTACGAAGAGTCAACTCATTGGAAAAGACCCCAATGCCAGGATAGATTGAAGGCGGGAAGAGAAAAGGGCAACAGAGGATGAGATGGTTGGATGGCATCAACTCAATGGACATAAGTTTGAGCAAACTCCAGGAGACAGAGAAGCCTGACATACTACAGTCCATGGGTTCACAAAGAGTTGGACATGACTGAGTGACTGAACAACAGCAACCACCATTTGATCCAGAAATACCACTATGCCTATGAACTCATTTTGGATATGTAACCAAAGGAAATGAAATCGGTACCTTGAAGAAATACCTGTATTCTCATATTCATTGCAACATTATTTACAATAGCCAAGGTATGGAAACAATCTAAGTGTCCATTGACAGATGAATGGATAAAGAAATGAATATGTATATGTTTATGTGTCTCTCTGTGTGTGTATATATTTACTCACCCTAAAACAGAAGGAAACCTATCATTTGCAACAACATGCATGAAGCTGCAGAGCTTTATGCTAAGTGAAATAAGCCAGGCAGAGAAAGACAAATACTGTATGGTATCACTTACATATATAATCTAACACAAAACAAAGTTGAGTTCACACACGCAGAGAATAGACTGATAGTTGCCTAGGACTGGGGAGGTGGGAGAAACGATAGGGAGAGGCTGCTAAAAAGGCACACATTTTCAGTTACGAGATGAATAAGATCTGAGGATCTAATGAATAACATGGTGATTATAGTTGAAAACACTGTATCGTGTAATTGACTTTGCTAAGAGAGTAGAACTTAAGTGTTCTCACACACGCACACACAGGTGTGTGTGTAGGATGATAGATGTGTTAATTAACTCAGTGGTGGAAATCCTTTCTCAACGTATAGCTGTAGTGTTAGCCACTCAGTCATGTCTGACTCTTGGCGACTCCAAGGACTGTAGCCTGCCAGGCTCCTCTGTCCATGGAATTCTCTAGGCAAGAACACTGGAATGTCCCTTCTCCAGGAGATCTTCCTGACCCAGGGATCAAACCCGGGCCTCCCACATTGCAGGCAGATTCTTTACTGTCTGAGCCACCAGGGAAGCCCCTTCTCAATGTACACATTTATCAAATCACCATATACACTTTAAAAATGTTACAATTTTATTTGTCATACCTCAACAAAGCTGAAAAAATTAACAAATGAAAATGTTTGGATATCTCCCTGGCTTCAGCGTTCAGTTTTCTGAGTAAATGAGGTTTCTTTGGGGAAAGACTGAAACTATTTTTACTATGTATCTCTGTCATCTTGTATTAATAGCAGGGTTCTTCCTCTTGCGGATTTAGTTGTCTCCTCAGCCAGTGGATTCTAGATCCAAAAACTGGATCGGATCCAGAAACTGGGCAAGGAATTGTGGTATTCTACTAAGGCAACTGTATTCAGATATCTGATCATCCTTCCTAATTTCCTCGGGTGGTACAGTCTGAACAGCGTCCCTACTGGCTGTCCAAGCATTTTGCCCCAGGGAAGCTGCATTCTTTAAGCTCCATTGCTCTGAAGGTCAGGCCCGCCTTGGTTGCCACTCTGACTTGCTGGTTGGAGTAATCCCATCTACCTGTCTTTCAATGTCTAGCAGTACTGCCTGGTTTCCATTGTTCTGGAGCCGCCCCCGTTACTATCAGTGAACCCAGGTCTGTAACGACTACCTACAGACAGCTCTGATCTGTAGAAACAGCACCACTCGACATTGTCGTGGTGCTGTTGTTCTCTTACAAGATCACTCTTTATGGCCTTGACGATTGATGCAGCCTTCTGGCTTTCCTCTGGAACATGCTTACTTGGGTTTTCTGGCCTTACGTAGTATACCCACTTTAGCATGCCCACTTCTCCAATTCTTTTACTCCCTTCCTTTATGAACTACCATGAGAACTGTGATATTTGAACCTCACTGGCTGTGGACAGTCACTTTTTCCAGGTTTCTAGGAGTCATCCTCAAAGGAAGTTTACATTATCTTCTGGGGTCTTTTGCCAGGGTATTAAATTCTGTTTCTCAGGAGAGTACTCTCAAGTCATTAAACTCTTCTTTATCTCATTTGATGTTCTTGCCCTCTTGATGAAATATCTGTTTTAACTCCCACCATACCTAGTGGCTGGAGAAGGCAATGGCACCCCACTCCAGTACTCTTGCCTGGAAAATCCCATGGACGGAGGAGCCTGGAAGGCTGCAGTCCATGGGGTCACTGAGGGTCTGGCATGGCTGAGCGACTTCACTTTCACTTTTCACTTTCCTGCATTGGAGAAGGAAGTGGCAACCCACTCCAGTGTTCTTGCCTGGAGAATCCCAGGGACAGGGGAGCCTGGTGGGCTGCCGTCTATGGGGTCGCACAGAGTTGGACATGACTGAAGCAACGCAGCAGCAGCAGCAGCATACCTAGTGGCTAGGTTTTATGGATATAGTCCCTTTTATCCCTTATAAGGCCAAACATATCAGCAGCTAGACTATGCTGAGATTTAACTTCAGAGTCCAAAAGAGAAGGTGCAGGCAGGTCCTGGGAGGGGGACATGCCTTCTTGAGGAGGTCTCTTCATGGTCTTCAAGCAAGGAGGTGATGTTAATTCTTCCTAGGGAGGGCTAGTCCACTTATTTAGACTCAGGAAGTTCAGGAAAGCCGAACGATTCAAAGTTTTGGGGATACCAATCCAGATGTTTCCATCCCATATGTCAGGGTCCCAGATTTTGCCAGAGTCCTGACCTTGAAATAGCAGAACTTCCTTGGCGCAGACTTTAACCTTCTTTGGAGGACAGTAGTAGAGACAGCATGTTTGTGTCCCCTCAAAATTCATATGTTGACACCTAATTTCCAATGGGATGGTATTTGGAGGTGAGAGTGTTGTAGGGAAGTTATTAGGTCATAAGGATGAAACCCTCATAAATGAAGTGAGTGCTCTTTTTCAAAAAGAGGTCCCAGAGAGAGTTGCCTTGCCCATTCTGCCGTGTGAGAACACAGGGACAGATGGCTGTCTATGAACCAGGAAGTGGGCCTCCCCAGACATAAGACACGCCTGGGCCTTGATCTCAGGTTTCCCAGATTTCAGCATATGAGAAATAAATGTTTGTTGTTTATAAACCACCCAGTCTGTGGTATTTTGGTTAAAGCAGCCCAAACAGAATAAGGTAGTTTGGCTATTCTTATACTGAAGCTCTGGCTCTGGTCCTCCCCCTCCCACTGCAGAAAATGAGATTGTTTTCATATGCCACTAAGTGGCATTGTCTTATTTGGCTTTCAGTTGCCTATTAATAGCTCTAAGACTTCATTATCTTTTTCTAGAATGTCATTCAAGCTCAGCCACTGGAATCTGCTGCACTTAGTTTCTTTCCCCACGTAGTTTTCAAAAGTCTGATATAAAGTACCATTAATGCATGCCTTTCTGCCCATATACCTTCCCAGTTCAGCTCCAAGTGTCCATTTAACAACTGGACAGTCACGTTGTGCCAAGGACTAAGTACTTTACTGACGAACAGCAATTGGATCTTCACTGACAACCAGGTGATGAGTGTGTGGTCCGTCTCCAGAACCCCATCTTGCCATCTTCTTTCTTCAGTCGGTCCTGGAGCCAATGGACCCATGCTGGGTTCTCCAGGGAGCAGTTTTGAGTCAGAGTTTAATGTACAAGGTATTTATTAGGGGTGCCCTTGGACTCATAGCCCCGATAGAGAAGGGAAGAGAATATGCTGAGGTAGAAAGACAAGTCAAGTTGTGATGTCACCAAAACTGTAAGAAAATCTGGAGCTACAATGATGTATTGGAGCCAGTTGACCGAAAGCTGGGCTCTTAACAAGCACATCAGTCAGTTTTTGGATGTGGGTTGCTGCCCTGGCAGCAAGGGACAGGATTTGGAATGAGAAGCTCTGCAGCTGAAGCAGTCTCTGAAGGGGCGGACGGCTGGAGACTTTGTGTTGACACTACACTCCAAAACAAGGGCCACAAATCTTTTCATTTATGGGGAGGGGCCTGGGCAACACAGCCCAGCATTCACCACAGAAAACATATGGCCCTTACTCTCCTACCCCCAACACATTCCTTATATCGCTTCCCAGGCTTGTTGCTAACTTGCTGTCTTTTGCCACATTGATGCTGTGCCATCTTGGTTTCTCACATATTAAATCCCTCCATTACTGATTTCCCATGATTGTTAAAGGGGTCGAAAGGGACAATGGGTATGAAAAGGCTTTGTAAACTCTAAACCACTTTATGAATCCTAGCAAGTATTATAGGGGCTTCCCAGGTGGCTGGGTCAGTAAAGAATCTACCTTAAATGCAGGAAATGCAGGAGATGTGGGTTCGATTCCTGAGTCAGGAAGATTCCCTGGAGGAGGGCATGACAACCCATGCCATATTTGTGCCTGGAGATTCCCATGGAGCCTGGCAGGCTATAGTCCATAGGGTTTCAAAGAGTCGGACACGACTGAAGCAACTTAACACACACGCATAGGAAAGTTATCATTGCTAACTTTCAAAGTTATTAAACATCAAGAAATATTTGGTAAAAAATAAATTTCACCCGATAAACCTCTGTTAACAAAACTGCCTAGTTTTTTAGGTCGACCCATGGAGACTCTGCTTTTCATAATAACACTGCTTAAGGATACCAGATTTTTTAAAGCTGTTTTGAAGATCAAAAAACCATCTTTAGAGTTCATTACTATTAGCAAAACCTCAGTAACAAAAGTCTGATATTTGGCAGTGGAGATGAGGGGGAAAGGACGGTTATTTACCGAGTTCTAATTGCCGAACACTGTGTCAGGGCTTCACGTGTTGCTTTCCCCGTCAACCACGTGAAGTTTAAAAGTGGGTCTTAAGAGCTCCAGGTCAAACAGCAGGCTCTTTATTTCCATTTCAGGAATCCCCATTGCCTCCTTTAAGAGACAAGAAGACCCACAAATCCTGTCTCGCTGTTCCTAAGGTACAGAAACTGAAGTCAATTCTCTCTTCCTTTCTTGGAAAAATTCTGTTATGTCTGCAGAGCATAAGTCTGTAAAAACACAAAAATTAATACATCATATCCATCTTCAAAGTAGCCATATTTGGGAATTGGGAAACTACAGTGAGTATTTTTCCTGCAGCAAATCAGAGGCTAAGCCAGACGCCCAAGCCCCAGAATGCACCTGTGTTCGGCAGTTGTATCTGGGGAGTCGCCCAGCGTGATCTACTGTGCTAGCTCTTTCCAAGAGGAGCCTCAGAAGGGAGGAGAAGAATGTCTGAGGGCTCGTCTGGGGAGAAATAAAAGAAATAATTGTTCTAAAAAAAGGAGAAATTGGTATTTCACCGGCAGCCTAAGATGCACAGAAGCACTTTAAACTCCTGTGGCTGGCATCCGTCATCTGAAAATCACCAACTTGTTTAAAAATCCCTCACCGGGGGATTGTGCTGCTGCTGTCAGGCAGCCTGAAATCGAGTGTGTCTAGACACTCATATGTCCTCGGTGGGGGCCCTGCGGGACTCTGGTGTGCTGTGGCCAGAATGCCTCTTGCCAACATTCGTATGAGAACGGCAGAACAAGAAACTCGATTTCAGCACAAGTCAGCTGCTATGGAGAAGTAGCCACATGGAAGTGAGGTTTGGCCATCAAGGTTTCAATGAGCCCCAGATGTACGGCAAAGGGGAGGATTTTTGCCCCAGACAAGGCCCTCTACTTCAGTGCACATTGTTCCCGGTTCTGGCTTTCTTAACACAGAGACGAAATGATCCTGCCTGGAAACAACGCAAGTGTTGTGATACTCAGAGCTGTGGGGTATGTGTGGGTCTGTGGGTAATGAGTCTAAAGTGCCTGTTCCAAACTAGATTTGGGTTCATGTTTTTCTGTCAGCACCTACCGTTATTTAATTTCCCTCTTCTCTTCACTGTGAAATTGTACTCTGGTAAAGTGTTTTAACTTGGTGAAGAGATGAATGGCACTGTGGAAGGTAAAGCTAAGTTACACTGTAGCAATAATATTAAAACAAACCAGAGAAATGCTTAACAGTGCCACGTGGTCACGTTTATTGGAAGTCAGGATCTAAGGGCTCCTCTTCATTCAACCACCACATCAATGTGTGATGTTAGCTGAGCCAAGGTGCCCCCACTTGGTTCCCCATTTCTTCATTGGCAGGATGGACAGAGGGTAGGCAGTCTGAAAGACTGCTTCCCGTCATAGGAGATTATGGTTGCCATCATTTTGTAGCTATCCTCTATCCACCTGCAAACATTTGTCTCAACGATGATGGTCTTTGCACTCTAGCCTGGTGACCAGGTGAATGGTATAAAATTTTCAGTTGCAGGTGATGGAAATCAAACTAACTGGTTTAAGCCGTGATGAAGCTGAGCTATGATGAAACATGGCATGCGGTGGTTTGGGAAGGTAAGGTTTGTTTTTCGAATCAACTTTATCTTTATGATTCAAAGCACTTTGTTCATGTTTGAAGCTATGTTTGGGGTGGTATCTACCTAGTGGATTGACTCCTGTGTTATTGTGGAATCCCTGCCATGTTTTTGCCTTATATGTGTATCTAGTTCTGTATCTCTCCTTGCCTTAGAGAATAATTGCTCTGATAGTAGTGACAGTGGATTTTTTTCTTTGGCTAGTGTGTATAATATTTTTTTTTAATTTTAAATCTTTTTGGGTATTTGTATTTCAGGCATATACGTCTGTGTTTTGCAGCACATAACTGAGTTTTGGTATTTTATCTGGCTGGTGTATTAATCTTTTCTGTGAAGTATTTAATTAATTTAAATGTAATATATTTACTGATATATTTAAAGTTTATCTCTGTCTTACTATTATTTTCTTCTTTTGATCCATTTTATGTTCCTGTTCTTCTCTTTCCTTGGTTCTTTTATAGTTATCAAATATTATACATTCCTTTATAAATATTTTTAGTGGTGAGACTAGAGATTTATCACCAATTAATCATAATTGAAGTTCTGCCTTTTGGTATTTAAGATTTAGGATTTGCCCCTTCTGCCTTTTGTGTTGTTATTGTCATATATTTTAATTCTACGTATATTTCAAATCCTTTGAGAGATTACTCTCACTGTTACATGCAATCAGTACTTATTTACATTGACCACATTGTATCTTTTCTGTTCTTCATTCCTTCCTACAATTCCCTTCTCGGATCATTTTCCTGGATCATTTTTCTTCTCCCTACAAAACTCATTTTACTATTTCTTTTACTTTTACTATTTCTAGAGCAGGTTTGCTGGTGGTGTATTATCTTAGTTTATGTTTGTATTAAACTGTATTTATTTCACTTTCAGTTTTGAAGGGTAGAATTCTAGATTTTCAGTCCTATCTTTCAGCATTTTAGAAATGTCACTGCCTTGTTTCCTGGCTTTTGTTGTTTCAGTTGAGACCTAATATTTATTGCTGCTTTATTGAAGTTAGTGTATCTCGTTTCCTGACTGCTTTTATGATATTTCTCTTTATTTCTTTCTATGATGTAGGCCTGGTTTAGATTTATATTTCTGTTGACCTGTCTTTCAGGTTGCTTCTGGATATGAGGAAGTCTAGAAAAGTATCTTGCGAAAGGAAGTGAAATCCCTGCTATTGGTTTATACTCATTAGGGTTTATTTTCTGGAATTGGGTAGTTTGCCACCCCATTCCAAATCAGTGTTCTATTATCAGGATGTGAAATGGCCTTTAGATGAAAAGTCCTATCCTGTTTCAACGTGATACAAACAGAAGGGAATACAGAAAAAGGACTATAGTAGGTGGTCAATGCCCCGATTCTTGAATGAATAAATAATGAATTAATGACAAAATAGTCACTTTGGACTGGTTGGGTGGGAAAGTAAAAGGTAAGTTTATGAAATTGGTCCTTCCATTTCCCTTCCTGAGCAACATGTCTACCTGTGTGCTCTGTAAGGGTAGAGATTGTGTCCTACCATCTTTGAAGTTAATATGTTGTTATACAGAATGCATCCAGCTGCCATTTGTTAATCTGAAGAGAACTTTGAAAGATTGAAGAGGATTTGGACAGTTTTAGAGAAGAGTGTAACTGTTGATATGGTGAGGAGTGTGTGTGTTGAAAGTGAAAAGTCACTCAGTCATGTCCGACTTTTTGCTACGCCATGGACTGTAGCCCGCCAGGCTCCTCTGTCCATAGAATTCTCCAGGCGAGAATACTGGAGTGGGTTGCCCTTACCTTCTCCAGGGGATTTTCCCAACCCAGGGGTTGAACCTGGGTCTCCTGCATTGCAGGCAGATTCTTTACTCTCTGAGCCACCAGGGTGAACAGTTGTGAGTGTAGGGTGTGTGAGGGCTGGACAGTATGCAACAATCTCACTATGATGGCAAGTCCATGTTAGCAATAAATGAAGAACTATCTGCCAGGGCTGAGCATTTAAGAGTTTTTATATAAATGGGTATCAGATGATAGATATTTCACTTGGCAGAAAATAAAAGAAATAAGAAAGGAACCAGCCCAAGGTCACAGTATCTAAGATAGAATCTGCTAAGTAGTCCAGGTAGCAACACTAGTGCTCTACTCTCCATTAAAATGAAATCGTTCCAATGAATTTCAGGGAGTTTTGAAAGACATTGTGTGACCTAGACACCAGATACGTTATACACAGCTGAGCTCCACTTAATTGCATAATGAATGAATCAACTACTTTAAATCACTTTATAAAATCCCATGCACTATCACATTTCCTTCCTTGTTACCAATATGTGTTAAATGCAATCCTCATAGAGAAATAATTCACTTCATTGTATTAAAAATGCCCAATTGGAGCCCTTTAAATGTTGCAGTTCTCAATTATCTCACCCCAAATCCACTATGAAGTGATAATTAGGGGCTAAAAGCTAAACCGATTACTGCAGAATTTTCTCCTGACAGCCATTTAATAGCTAATCAGGTGTTAAATCCCCAAATTATGCATTTCTCAGCAGCACACAGATCACAATAAATTTTAAAAGTTTTAAGTTATCAACTTGTCTTTCATGACTTTTCCCCAACACACCAAAAGTAAAGGAATTAACAGTTTAGAGGATTAAAAATCCTTGACAGTTTATTCCATTTCTTTATGTGGAATGTTTGTTTTGATTAATGATGACTCAAATCCAAATTCTGACCACAGCACCATATTCTAAGACCCGTCTTTGCCCAGAGAAAGATTCTACATCTTATTAGTGTCAACATATTAGTGTTGCCTGATTTGTATATACAGGAAACCTACAAGCAGAAGGGTGAGGTCAGGAAGCCAGTATATGTACAGTGAACACATAGGAACGACATATATGGCTTTACTAGCTTTGAATGCCCTGAGTTCTCACAGGTATATGACACATGCGAGGGGCTTCCCAGGTGGTGCAGTGGTGAAGAATCTGCCTGCCAATGCAGGAGACTCGCAAGAGACACAAGTTCGATCCCTGGGTGGGAAAGATGGCCTAGAGAAGGAAATGGCAACCCACTGAAGTATTCTTGCTTGGAAAATTCCATGGACAGAGGACCCTTGAGCGCTCCATCCATGGGGTTGCAAAGAGTGAAATGTGACTGAGCATGCACGCACACACAGGGGTACCAACTGTTCCACCGTTATTCTAATAACTACAGTGTAAAGTCTGTGGTTAGAGACACTGGACTTCACTCTGACAAGACTACTTATTACTACATCCAATGCACAGTGATCACCTAAGCAGCAGAGAGTGAGGGGGAGAATACATCTTTACATGGTGATTAATGGACCATCACAGACACCCTTCTAGCTGCTAAGCTACTGTGGCCTTCTACCCCTACCTCAATGAAATGGAGGGGAGAGGAGCTAACAGGAAGATTTAAAATATATATAATTTACATGCAAGATAATTTTTCATCATGTTGAGCAATTTTAAAATAAATATAAGTAATCTACAAATTACTATGATACCTGTAATAGGTACCCTGATAGATAACATGGGCTTTCTTGGTGGCTCAGATGGTAAAGAATCTGCCTGAAATGCAGGAGACTGGGCTCAATCCCTGGGTCAGGAAGATACCCTGGAGAAGGAAATGGCCCCAGTATTCTTACTATCCATGCTATGAGGATGTTCCACATTATTACATATAAAGCCAGTGAATGAGTATAACACAGTTATTTAACTCTAGGTCTATGGTTTTCAACCAAGGGAGATTTTGCTTCCCAGAGGACATGGTCTCAATATCTGAATACTTTTTGGTTGTTGCAGTCAAAGGGAAACATTTAAAGGAAGAATGTTCCTGGCATCTAGAGAGTTGAGGACAAGGATTCTGCTAAACATACTGCAGCGCACAGGACAGCTTCCTACCAGCAAAGAAATATTTAGTGCCAGTAGTGCCAAAGTTGCAAAACACTCCTCTACTCTAGACCCCTGTAGCTTTGACACTGTATCTATTTGATCTGTATTCTCCAGGGCTGTGCAGGGGAAGATGGAGCACAGAAACAGTGGGCTATAGATCTTGTGAGTCTACCTCCTGTTCCCCATCTTTTATAAGAATATGTTCTTTCTATCTATCTAGTATCTAGCTAGCTAGCTAGCTCTGTCATCCTATTCTCCAATTTTTTTCTGGGCTTTATTAATTTTCTTCATTATTTACCAAAATGCCTCCTCACTGCTTAGGAGCATTGTCAGTTTAGTTGCATAATTGCACCTTCATTTAACATACACTTTTCAAGCGTCTACTGTGTGCAATGTGTGGTCCTTGACTTCATGGATCTTAACTGGACAATATCAATAAAGATGTGCTAAAGATAAAAGTTAAGAAAACATATATATACACATATATATATGTGCACACACACACCATGTCACATATATTTGAGGGTCTCATTAGAAATCATTTTATTTGGACTGAGATTTTCTTGAGGGAATAAACAGGGAGAAGTACATTAAAGAATAAAACTGAACGATGACCCTATCTAAAAGGAATGGTTTTAGAACTGGGACTGTTCAACCTACAGACGGCGAAGCCAAAATATAGTGTCATAAAGTTATAAAAGTCCCCCCAATTTTCTTCTTTTTTAAAAAAAAATTTAATGAAAACATTATATGCACTTAGTTTTGATGTGAAATAGTAATTACCAATAAATAGCAGTCTCTGCCCATTCTCCTTTGTGCCTTGATATCTCTCCAAAGCATTGACTTTTCCTTATGTTACCTGTTTCTTTTTTATATTTAGTGTGGTATTTTTAAATAAAACTTTTATACCATTCCTTGTTTTTTCCTTTAAACCCTAGCAGGAGGAGCCTCACACCACAGAAGGCCCCACATGTCACAGAGACACAAAAATCATCTATTATAAAATACCCAGACACCTCTGTCTCTCAGGATCTGTGGCTCAGGACACACACAGCACAAGCTACTGTCCCAAATGTTGGCACTTATGACCCACACTTCTTTGTCCCTAGAGAAGTGCTTTTCTACATTTCTTTCCCTGCATCCCCAAATCAAAAAGACTGACATTTGGTGGGTTGTGATGCTGTGGCTACACAGAAATCACTTCAAAATGTGGCAATGATTTGAGTGGCAAAAGCTTTTAGGAAAGAGAGAGGACGAATTAATTAACTTGTCAAATCCTTCCTCTCAGATTCTTGAATAAAGAGGAGTCATTTCCTAAGAATTTCTCATGTCCATTTCCTAGTTTGCAGTGCATAGCTTCATAAGTAATCACAAATTAGCACAATATTCACAACAATTGCGCTTGGCAGCTGAGGAACATTTCACACCATTAAGTAATTTATGTTCCTCTTTATCAAATGTAAGAAGCTTTTTAAATGAGTAGACTTTATTTCTTAGGGCAGTTTTAGATTTACTAAATTTTTAGATTTAGGGCAATTTATTTAGATTTAGAAAAATTGAGCAGATCATACAGAGAATTCCATTTAAGCTTCTCTCCCTTATACAGTTTCCTGTATTAGTAACGTCTTGTCTTAATGTGGTTTATGTGTTACAATTAACAAGCCAGTGTTGATATATTATTAGCTAGAGTCCATAATTTACATACAATTTCACTTTGTGTGTTGTCTAGATCTATGAGTTTGAAAAATGCCTAATGTCATGTATTCATCATTACAGTATCAAAATAGTTTCATTGTGCTAACAATCTTCTGCACTTCACCTATTTATCCCTCCAGCTATCTTCAAAACCCAGGCAACCACTGATCATTTTATTGTCTCCATAGTATTAATATTAAACCTTTTTCATAATGTTATATAGTTGGAATCACACAGTATCTAGCCTTTCTAGACTGAGTTCTTTTACTTAGCAATGTGCATTTAACTCTCCTTCATACCTTTTTTGTATTGATAGCTCATTTTAAAAATTGCTGAATAATATTCTGTTGTACAGATATTCTAGAATTTATCCATTTGCCTACTGAAGGTTATCTTGGTTTCTTCCAGTTTGGGGTACTTATGAATAAAACTGCTATAAACATTTATGTGTAGGTTTTATATTTTCTGACATTATTTTTAAAAATATTTCCCTCCCTTTTATTCCAGTCTTCTCAATTTAGAATTCTAATTACAAGCATGCTAGATGGCTTTTTACTTCCCCCACGATGCTCTAATGCCTTGTTTTTTTCTTCAATTGTTTTATCGTCTCCCTTTTTCAGATTGAATCATTTTATTGCCTTCTCTTCAAAGTTCATTGATACTTTTTAAAATCATAGTTCTGCTGCTGATAATGTTTCACTCGCCATAGTGAACTTCTAATTTCTGTTGTATTTTTTGGCTTTAGAATTTCTACTTAGTTTTTTAATGAAGTTTCCATTTCTCTCTTTATATTTTCTGTCTTTGTATTTATTAACACTGTATTTTCTTTTAATCCTTTGAGCATATTTTATTTACATCATTTGACCTATTTATAATATTTACTCTAAGGAGTTTTCTGCTAAATACAATGCCCAGGTATACTTGGTTTATATTTCTTTTGATTATTCATTTTTCCCTGTGTGTATTACTCTTTCCTGTTTCTTTGCATTTCCAGGGATTTTTGGTTCAAAACTATGCTATGCTTTTGTTTACTGTTTGGTTTTGAGTTTTCGGGGGGTTGTTTATTTGTTGTAACATATAGTTACCTTGTCTGAACTAAAACCACAAAATCTGACTTCTCAGATTGTTCAACACCTAACTTTGTTCAGTTTCCAGCTGCTGCTTTATAAATATGGCCCTCTGGGTATCTCCCTTTTGCCTGTGTATTTTATTAATCAGTTGAGAATTTGAGCAAATTTAAACTAAGATTTTGGGGTTCATCCTCTCTCTGATTCCTTTGCTATGTGGTTCCAAATTTCCAGTTACTCCTTCAGCTCTAAGTTCTTCCCCCTGACATCTGAAGTCAGAAAGTCTTCTACTTTTTGCCACTTGAAATGCATGGGGTGGGTGCTGAACTCAGCCAAGGCATAAGAAGTTCACACACCTCCTCAGGGGCCATCGAGTCTTCCAAGTGTAGACTATCCTCTAGTTTTGCCTGCCTTTTTGATGAGCTCCCTGGGATCTCCTGTGTGCACGTGTAGTATAATAGTCAGCCAGGGGTTTGGGCAAAGCTTATGCTCAGGTTTTAGATACCAGTCTTTCTGATCCTCTCTCACTTCCAAAAATCATTCCCTTAATTTCCCTGCTGCTCTGATAATCTGAACTCTGTTGTTTGCCACCTTGAGCTGACAAGGCTGTGATTTTATGTCACGAAACCTGGGGTTGGAGTTTGGGATACAATTAGCTAATAAAGCTATATTATCCCAGTTCTCATCCAAAGCACCAGCTATCTATTGAGTATACTCCCTTCCAGTCTCTGCCTGCTCCTGGTCATTTTCCAGTGACTCTGAGAGATAATTTTAGTTATAATTCTATTCAGTTCAATAATAGTCTACTGGAGGTCAGCCTCTCCATTCCAGCATCACTGTATATCCTGCCTGCTGCTGCTAAGTCACTTCAGTCGTGTCTGACTCTGTGCGACCCCATAGATGGCAGCCCACCAGGCTCCCCCGTCCCCGGGATTCTCCAGGCAAGAACACTGGAGTGGGTTGCCATTTCCTTCTCCAATGCATGAAAGTGAAAAGTGAAAGGGAAGTCACTCAGTCGTGTCTGACTCTTCGCGACCCCATGGACTGCAGCCTACCAGGCTCCTCCATCCATGGGATTTTCCAGGCAAGAGTACTGGAGTGGGGTGCCATCACCTTCTCCGATATCCTGCCTATGTCACATCAAGTTTTAATCTACCATAGAATTTAAAAGACAAAAACATTAAAAAAGATAATATCTATTTAACAAACACATACTACATATAGACATATAGAGAGATGCAATTTGTGACGTCAGTAACAAATGGCAAGAGAGTGGAGAAATAAAGGAGTAGAAGCTTTTTATGTGTGATTGAAATCAAGTTGTTAGCTTAAAATAGATTTTTATAACTTTAAGATGTTGTATGTACCAGTGATTCCCATGGTAACCACAAAGAAAACATCTACAGAAGATGCACAAAAGGAAATGAAAAAAGAATCAAAGGATGTCACTATAAAAACCAATTAGATGCAAAAAAAAGGCAGGAAGATAGGAAATGAGATACCGAAAAAAGCTATAAGACATTCTGAAAACAACAAAAAATGATAATATTAGGTTCTTCCCTATCAGTACTTACTTTAAATGGAAATAGATTTAACTCTCTAATTCAAAAGGTACAGATGAGCTGAATGGATTAGAAAAACAGAATCTATTACTTAAAAAAACTAAAAATAGAGCTGCCATGTGATTCTGCAATCCCACCCCTGGGCATATATCTGGAGGAGAGCATCCAAAAAGATACATATACCCCACTGTTCTTTTAAACACTAATTACAATAGCTGAGACATGGAAGGAACCTAAATGTCTATCAACATAGGAATGAATAAAGATGTGGTACATATATACAATGAAATATTACTTGGCCATTAAAAAGAATAATGCCATTTGTGGCAACGTGGATGTACCTAGAGCTTGTCATTGTGAGTGAAGTAAGTCAGAAGAGAAAGAGAAATATTGTATGATATTGCTTATGGAACATATATATGATAAAATCTTACTCTGCCATTAAAGAGAGTGAAATAATGTCATTTGTGGCAACATGGATGGACCTAGAGACTGTCATACTGAGTGGAGTAAGTCAGAGAAAAAGAAATATCATATGATATTGCTTATATTGTCGATTCTAAAAAGAAATTGTATAAATGAACTTATTATGAAACAGACTTACAGAGAATGAGCCATTTACTATGGGGAAATGTGGGGGGAAGGGATAATTAAAGGAGTTTGGGATTGACATGTACATACTGCTATATTTAAAACACATAACCAACAAGGACCTATTGTATGGCACAAGAAACTCTGCTCAATATTATTTAACATTATTTAACTAAATGGGAAAAGAATTGGTAAATTCTTGGCAAGAGTACATAAATTTTATGTTGTGTATATCTAACCACACCTTAAAAACAAGATAAATTTTCTCTTGACATATTCAAATATGACTCTTGTTTTTGAAATATTCCTTTGACATTCACAGATGTCAATGCCCCTTTTACCATTATTCTTAGGATTTAACTTTGGTCTTTTGTTAGATCCTCTGGTTTCTGGATCCTGTGGCCTTCCATCTTGAGGCCACCACACTATCTGATCCAACACCTTCTCCAGTAGTTCCTGACAAGGGGTGCATAAGACATCATGTTTTTGAGACCTAGCATATCTGAACATCTTATCCATCTTCATACTTGATCTTGACCAGTCATCCATCTGATTATGAAAATCTTGGTTGAAAACTGAAATTTTGGAAATGTTACTTTTTTTTTTTTTTTAGTGAGATGGTTGAAAAGTCCACTGCCATTCTGATAGCTCATTTCTTCAGTGAGATTTAAGGGAGTTTTCTTTTGTTCTCAGTATGCTGGCCTCCTTATTGAAATTTATTTCTCTACGTTGGTATATTGGTATTGTGATGCTTATTCAGTGTGCACTTTGATTCTAGGATCTCATGTTCTTCAAATCTAGAAAAAAATCTGTTGTTTCTATAACTTATTTTCATTTCCTATATTTTCACTTTCAGGAAATTTTACCATTCACATATTATATAAATCCTCTTGTTTTCTTAAATTTTCTCTCCCCTTCACCATTTTTTTGACTTTTCCCCTCTGATATCTGAGAGATTTACTCAAGTTTATATTCTAATCATTGTATTGGATATTTTTTTTAATTTCTGCTAGCACACTTTAATTCCAAGTTCTAAAATATATATATATTAATTTTTATTTTTACTTTATTTTACTTTACAATACTGTATTGGTTTTGCCATACATTGACATGAATCCACCACGGGTGTACATGCGTTCCCAAACATGAACCCCCCTCCCACCTCCCTCCGCATAACATCTCTCTGAGTCATCCCCGTGCACCAGCCCCAAGCATGCTGTATCCTGCATCGGACATAGACTGGCGATTCGATTCTTACATGATAGTATACATGTTTCAATGCCATTCTCCCAAATCATCCCACCCTCTCCCTCTCCCTCTGAGTCCAAAAGTCCGCTCTACACATCTGTGTCTCTTTTGCTGTCTTGCATACAGGGTCATCATTGCCATCTTTCTAAATTCCACATATATGTGTCAGTATACTGTATTGGTGTTTTTCTTTCTGGCTTCACTCTGTATAATCGGTTCCAGTTTCATCCATCTCATTAGAACTGATTCAAATGTATTCTTTTTAATGGCTGAGTAATACTCCATTGTGTATATGTACCACAGCTTTCTTATCCATTCATCTGCTGATGGACATCTAGGTTGTTTCCATGTCCTGGCTATTATAAACAGTGCTGCGATGAATATTGGGGTACATGTGTCTCTTTCAATTCTTGTTCCCTCAGTGTGTATGCCCAGCAGTGGGATTGCTGGGTCATAAGGCAGTTCTATTTGCAGTTTTTTAAGGAATCTCCACACTGTTCTCCATAGTGGCTGTACTACTTTGCATTCCCACCAACAGTGTAGGAGGGTTCCCTTTTCTCCACACCCTCTCCAGCATTTATTGCTTGCAGACTTTTGGATCATAGACATTCTGACTGGCGTGAAGTGGTACCTCATTATGGTTTTGATTTGCATTTCTCTAATAATGAGTGATGTTGAGCATCTTTTCATGTGTTTGTTAGCCATCCATATGTCTTCTTTGGAGAAATGTCTATTTAGTTCTTTGGCCCATTTTTTGATTGGGTCGTTTATTTTTCTGGAATTGAGCTGCATAAGTTGCTTGTATATTTTTGAGATTAGTTGTTTGTCAGTTGCTTCATTTGCTATTATTTTCTCCCATTCTGAAGGCTGTCTTTTCACCTTGCTTATATTTTCCTTTGTTGTGCAGAAGCTTTTAATATTAATTAGGTCCCATTTGTTTATTTTTGCTTTTATTTCCAGTATTCTGGGGGGTGGATCATAGAGGATCCTGCTGTGATTTATGTCAGAGAGTGTTTTCCCTATGTTCTCCTCTAGGAGTTTTATAGTTTCTGGTCTTACATTTAGATCTTTAATCCATTTGAGTTTATTTTTGTGTGTGGTGTTAGAAAGTGATCTAGTTTCATTCTTTTACAAGTGGTTGACCAGTTTTCCCAGCACCACTTGTTAAAGAGATTGTCTTTACTCCATTGTATATTCTTGCCTCCTTTATCAAAGATAAGGTGTCCATATGTGTGTGGATTTATCTCTGGGCTTTCTATTTTGTTCCATTGATCTATATTTCTGTCTTTGTGCCAGTACCATACTGTCTTGATGACTGTGGCTTTGTAGTAGAGCCTGAAGTCAGGCAAGTTGATTCCTCCAGTTCCATTCTTCTTTCTCAAGATTGCTTTGGCTATTCTAGGTGTTTTGTATTTCCATACAAATCTTGAAATTATTTGTTCTAGCTCTGTGAAAAATACTGCTGGTAGCTTGATAGGGATTGCATTGAATTTGTAAATTGCTTTGGGTAGTATACTCATTTTCACTATATTGATTCTTCTGATCCATGAACATGGTATATTTCTCCATCTATTAGTGTCCTCTTTGATTTCTTTTGTGTTGGTTTCTCCTTTTGAACCTTCCTTGTTCTGTCTTCTTTCAATGATCAAGAAGTAGTAATTATAATTTCTGTACTTTTATTTTTCTCATATTGTCTTTTTCTGATTACCTGTTTTGTTTTCCCTCTTTCATCTCAGATGCTTTCCTCAAATGACTAGTGGGAGGGAGGTTCAAGAGGAAGGGGATATACACTGTTATATTTAAAACAGATAACCAACAAGGACCTACTGTATGGATAGGAAACTCTTCTCAATATTTTGTAACAACCTAAATGGGAAAAGAATTGGTAAATTCTTGGCAAGAATATGGTAAATTTTATCTTCTGTGTATCTACCACAATTTTAAAATAAAATAAATTTTCTTTTTTTCCTCTTTTTTAACTTCTTACCTTACACCTACATTTTGCTATGCCAGTCATTTACAAATTAAGAACTCCCTGGGTTCCAACCCATTCAGTCTTAACCTAGAGTCTTCTTCAAGGGTTGTGAAGGGTAATTCCTTAGCTTTGTTTGTTGGAGAGAGGATGTTGGGGTAGTTCTCATGTAGTTTTTAAATTAGTCTTCCTGTTTTCTAGCCCATTCACATTTCCACACCAGGGAAACAATTCATAGTCCCCTAGTAATTCCAGTTCTAGGTCTTTCCAGATTTTTCAGTTCAATTGCTGGCTTCTGGGTCCTCATTACTACAGATGTAGTTTTCAGCTGTCTTTGGTTTTCTAATTCAGCTCTTCAGAACCTCTGCTTTTTATCGCCTGTCAGTTTTATTCTCTTAACCCATTCTCCTTGATTTTTTTAAAATATGATTTTACTATGATTTTGGTGTATTTCAAGAAATCAAAATAAAAACATGTACTAATCTGTAATAATTTCAAGAATCTCATTCTTAAATCACTTTATCATGGCCCATCCTCAAGTATAGAATTGTCTGTCTTGAACAGCATTTGTTTTCTCTTTACTATTGTTCACTCATGTTTTCAGCACCTACTATATGTCAGACATTCTACTAGACTGAATGAGACATTAAGAGATGATAAGTAATGACTTACTTTTGAGAAACCTACCACTTCCATTGCTGTAGGCAGGTTTTAAGGAAAATATTCACTACATAAGCCTCTGTATAAGTTATTTTGCCTTCAAATGCTGAGAAAATCTTTGTCTCTCTTAAAAACTGGATACATTCTCCCTGCCCCCACCACCACACCCACCCCACCTGTTAATATAAACCATGCAACTCACTGTGCCTCACTTTGCACCTAGGCTTCCAGGATGCTCACAATGGAATGTGAGCTTTTAACTCCATATTTATAAATTATGGATGTTTCCTTTCACCTCCTGTTTTCAATTTCTGATCTGTATCCTTATTTATCTTGATATTCAGTTAAAAAATATTGTATAAGTTTTGTTGGATTCATCTTTTGTTCAATGAGAGGGCATGGGTATTTCTATCTGCATACGTTCTTTTTTATATTTTCCATTGTGGTCTATCATTGGATATTGAAAATAGTTCCTTTGCTATACATTAGCACCTTGTTGTTTATCCATTCTAAATGTAGTAGTTTGCATCTATCAACCCCAAGCTCCCAGTCCATCCCTCTCCTTCCTCTCTCCCCTTTGGCAACCCCAAGTCTCTTCTCTATGAGTCTATTTTTGTTCTGTAGATAGGTTCATTTGTGCCATATTTTAGATTCCACATTTAAGCGATATCATATGGTATTTGTCTTTATTTTTCTGATTCTGTTTAGGATGATAGTCTCTAGTTACATCCGTGTTGCTGTAAATGGCATTATTTCATTCTGTTTTTGGCTGGGTAATATTCCATTGTGTATGTGCACCACATCTTCTTTATCCATTCATCTGTTGATGGACATTTAGGTTGTTTCCATGTTTTGGCTACTGTGAATAGTGCTACTCTGACCAGAGGGATGCATGTATCTTTCTGAATTGTAGTTTTCTCTGGATATATTCCCAGGAGTGGGATTGCTGGATCATATTTTAATTCTGGTCTTAGTTTTCTGAGGAATCTCCATACTGTTTTCCATAGTGGCTGTACCAACTTAGATTCCCAGTAACAGTGTAGGAGGGTTCCCTTTACTCTACACCCTTGCCAGCATTTGTTATTTGTAGACTTTAATGATGGCTTTTCTGACTGGTGTGAATTGTAGTTTTGACTTGCAGTTCCCAAATAATTACTGATGTTGAGCGTCTCTTCATGTACCTAACTGGCCATATGTATGTTTTCTTTGGAGAAATGTCTATTAAAAACTTCTGCCCATCTTTTGACTGGCTTGTTGGCTTTGTTGTTGTTGTTTGTATATTTTAGAGATAAAGCCCTTGTTCTGTCACATCATTTTCAGATATTTTTCTTTCATTTCATAGGGTGTCTTTTTGGTTTTTTTTTTAATGGCTTTTTTTGCTGTGCAAAAGTTTGTAACTTTGTAAATAGAGTAGACTTTAAGTGAGAAACTCATTCAAAGAAAATGACAAGCTTTTTAAAATTTTCTATTGTGGGTAAAACAAAGGACAAATAATAGTTCCTATAGCAAAGCTGGGCACGTAGTAGGGCCTTAAAAATTCTGAATGAATGAATGAATATAAGAATTTATTGGAAATTTGCTAATTACTGGAATGCTTTGTTACTGTAAAATCGAAGGATTCCTTTCACTGGCCTAAATCAGTAACATTTATCAAGTGTTTTGTTTGCTTGTTTGTTTGTTTTTTTAGTTCAATGTCATCTTAAATTAAAAAGATTCATTTTTTGTCCAAAAAGAGAATTAACCTGATGATCTCTCAGTGGTGCTGCCAACTGTAACATTTTATTATTTCTATGATTTTAGAACGCTACTAGTTGTTTGGTTTTATATTTTATAGCCAGTCCCAGAGCACCTAGCATGGCAGTAGAGTAATTTAGACCTTAACCTACATCAGTGCCATGAGCTTCTGCAGATTGGGGTTTTGTTGTTCTTCTGTGTTTAGAATCATGTAAAACAAAACAAAATCATTCTTGATCGAGTGATTTTTTTTTTTTAAGGGGCTGCCTGTGTTTTCAGGTATTGGAATACATAGCCACTCTCTAAAAGTCATGTCCATCAGCTCTCATCAAGTTCTCCAGTGCAGGTACCTTGTCCTCTCTAAAAATGGCAAAAAACAAATTTTTTCTTGATGGGCGAAGTAGTATGAGATCAAGAAAGCTTTCACCCTTGGTAAAACCTATAAAGTTTCGGTCTTGAAGAGTACTTTTAAACAGGTTTCTGATAGATTCAGTTGTTTTGCTATTATTGTAAAATTTACTTGCTCCTCTGGTAGAACCAGTCAGTATTAGCTAGTTCATAACACCTTTGAAGTATTTACACAATACAGTGATTTATTATTGAGTTAGGTGACTTACTCTCCTCCATAAGGAAAAGATGGAAGAAACAAGATTGACCAAGTAAATGCTAATATTCAGAATGTGATTTAGAGTGCAGGGCTCAGACTGGTTTTCCCATTACACTGAAGGATTACATAGATGTGTAGAAACACTGTTGGTTCATCATTACTAATACACACATGCCAGGACATATGGGCAGGTAGAAGGATTGAAAAGCAACTGCCTTAGCTGTAGATTCCAGGGAGTTTAGAGGCTTAAATCACAGAGACTTGACATCAGGCAAATGGAGTTTCTGAGGCTGAACAGTAATTTGGAACCCAGGGCATTTGAGAATGCCAGTTATTAAGAAAAATTCTTTTCTTAAGATTGTTATGGAAAAGCAACTCCTACAAATGTAGTTATCCTAGTACTAGCCTTCCATAGTTTGAGCTCTGCTCCTTTTTCATTTGAAATAAGCATTTTGACCAACATAGTTATACATTTCACCCTACTTTGTGACAGGATGGGGAAAATTTATAATGGGGATTCTTGGAGAAAAGAATGCCTCAAATCGGTTGAAAGACAGGTTGGATTCAGCTTTGAACTGGATGATATCATGTCTATTCAAGGATTGGGGCCACCTGCGCTTATTGTTTTAGTGGGAAAAGGCGACTTGACCCTATCTCAACTTTCTTTACTCTTAAGTGAGAAAATAAGAGATTTTGATTGATCATGTAGCACACATTGAATTTTGAAGATGCAGTCACGAAGGGAAGGCTTCCTCTTGATAGTGATGTGACAGGAGAATCACAACAGTCATAAACACACAGACACAGTAGATCTTGTTGGTCAAGTACAAGACTGTAAGACTGGAGAAGGCAGCGGCTACGTGATTTATTTGGGGTGTCTAGTACTATTGTTTAGTGTTTTCATGTTCTATCGCTACAATTAGATTGCAAACCCCTTAAAATCAGATATTTGCTTCTTTGTTTCCCCAAATAAAAGTAACATCGTATCTTGCATTCTAATGTGAAATATCCTAATATAAGGAAGAAAATCTTTGACTTAAAGGAAAGGGCATCTGAGACAAAGTACTTCAACATTTGTAAAATTAGAGGATTAGACTAAAGAAGTATAGGTGGGAGAAATAAGCATGTGATAGAGTGAAAAATCCACGGGTTCCTATTGTATCAAATTCAAGTTTGAATTTAAAAATGTTTTGGTCATCTATTTATTTTTAATTAAAGGACAGTTTCTTTACAGCAGTGTACTAGTTTCTATCAAACATCAAAATGAGTCAGCCATAGGTTTACCCATGTCCCTTTCCATTTGAATATCCCTCCTGCCTCCCTCCCCATCCCACCCCTCTAGGTTATTACCGAACCCTGGTTTGAGTTCCCTGTGTCAAACAGCAAATTCCCACTGGCTATCCATTTTACACATGGAAATTTATGCTTCCATGCTACCCTCTCCATATCCCACACTCTCCTTCCCGCCCCCACTCCTCGCTGGCCGTGTGCATAAGTCTGTTCTCTATGTTTCTGTGTCCACTGCTTCTCTGTAAATAGGTTCATCAGTACCATTTTTCTAGATTCCATATATATGCATCAGTATACAATATTTATTTTTCTCTTTCTGACTTACTTCACTTTGTATAATACGCTCTAGGTTCATTCACCTCATTAGGACTGACTCAAATGTATTGCTTTTTATGGCTGAATACTATTCCATTCCATGTAGTACATATGTACCACAGCTTCCTTATGCATTCATCTACTGGTGGACATCTAGGTGCTTCCATGTCCTAGCTACTGTAAATAGTGCTGCAATGAACACTGGGGTACATGGATCCTTTTCAGTTTTGGTTTCCTCTGGGTATACGCCTAGTAGTGGGATTGCTGGGTCATATGGTGGTTTTATTCCTAGTTTTTTAAAGAAATCTCCATAGTGGCTATGGCAATTTATCTTCCCACCAACAGTGCAAGAGGGCTCCTTTTTCTCCACACCCTCTCCAGCATTTATTGTTTGTAGGTTTTTTGATGATGGCCATTCTTACCAGTAAGAGGTGATATCACACTGTAGTTTTGATTTGCATTTCTCTAATAATAACATTGAGTATCTTTTCATGTGTTTGTTAGTCATCTATATGTCTTCTTTGGAGAAATATCTTTTTGGGTCTTTTGTCCACTTTTTGATTGGGTTGTTTGTTTTTCTGGTATTGATTTGTATGAGCTATTTGTGTATTTTTGAAATTAATCCTTTGTTTCATTTGTTTTTATTTTCTCCCATTCTGAGGGTTGTCTTTTCACCAATATTGTAGATTATAGATTCCTTTGCTGTGCAAAAGCTTATACATTTAATTAGGTCCCACTTGTTAATTTTTGTTTTTCTATCCATTACTCTAGGAGGTGGATCATAGAGGATCTTGCTGTTTGTTTGTGTACGCTTTCTGTTTTTTATTTATAAAACTTATTTTGTCAGTGAGATCACAAATTCGGCTACCTAGTTCTATCAATCTTTTTCCTTTTTTTCTAGGTTTCATTCATTTTCTTCATTATTCAAGATATTTTTTCATTGCCTAGGTACATTATTAGTGTTAGTACATATTTGCATATCTTTAACAAATAATGTTTAAGTGCTTATTGTATATTATGTATAGTCCCTGACCTTATGCATCTAAATTAGACGTTAGTGGTACATGCCAAGAAGATGTTCTAAAGATAAAAAATTAAAACATACATATATCAGATTATATATATTTTCAGACATGGTGGGAAGTAATTTAGACTGAGATTTTCTTAGGGAATTTACAAGGGAGAATCAATCACATCAAAGAACAAAAATTGGGAAATGACTGATTCAAAAGGAATGGTATTAGAACTGTAATTATTTGATTTACAGAGAAGAAGACTAGCACATAATTCATAAAAGTCCCACTGATTTTTTTTCTTTCATATAGTTTTTCTCTTAAAGCAATATTTGTACCCAGCTAAAAAGGCAAATAATAATTACTATAAAACAGCAGTTCTCTGCTCAACCTCCTGGTGTCTTGATACCTGATCAGCAAAGAATCCACTTTTGTTTATTTTCCCTGTTTCTTTTAAAATTTAGTAGCATCTCACGTTCAAATCTAGGTTAAAAACTATTTTTTAATTCATGAAACTTGTGCTTTCAACCATACTGCTAACTCCTGGGGTACAAGGACCTTTTCTTTCATGGTGTTTATAGTACCATGCCAGGCACAAACAAGATAGCTATTGTTTGCTACTTGATCAAATTTGGCAACCTTTCCTGGGGTTTCTCAGAATTCGTAAGTGTCAGTGAGCATCCGTTGCCTCTGTAGACAGCTGAGGATATTTAGTTTCAGAAGGCATAATGATGGAGGGGAAAGATTTGGAATTGAACTTGGGAAGTTGTTTTTGCCTCTCTGGGCTTTAGTTCCCATCTGTTAAATAGGATTATCAGCTCCTGCTTTCTTTCATATACAAAAGGGAGTCAAAGGAGATTTACATATGCACCTATAAAATGCTCCATAAATTAAGCTATCATTCTTATACTGTCTGATAGTGTATCCTCTGATGATGAAAATGTATATCTGTGTCATCCAATATGGCAGCCACAAACCACTAGCTACATCTGGATGTTTGGCACTTGAAATGCAACTTGTGTGACTGGAACTGAATTTTAATTGTACGTATCTTTAATTAATTTCAGTTTCCATAACTGTTTTGAACAGTGCATGTCTAGTCTACTTTTCTGATTTTACCAATTAGGTAATGAAGCTCAAATAGATTATATTGCTATGTGAAGGTCACATGACTGATATCTGGAAGAGATAAAAACAGAGCTCATAAGTGATTTCTTTTAGTGTAGTAAGTTTATAATTATTGTTGAATGGTCAGCATAACCTTTCCATTTACATTCTTGTATTTCTGAATAATCAAAGAAGGGTCATTTGTAAAAATTAGGATAGGAAAATCAAGCTGAGAGCAAGTTCCTTTGTACCAAGATCAAATGTTTCCACTTAGATTGAATGGGGCTTAGTGACTGGATATAGTCTAAGTGTGAAGCAGATAACATTTTAGGGACACATGGATTGACTTATAATTTAGGTGAGAACTTACTTGTATTTTATTTTTGATGCTAAGTGAAAGATAAAAGGACTCTTAGACTTCATTAAGTTTATCTAATTGTACATTAGGGCATCTTGACCCCAAAAAGAATTAAGACAAGTTAACATCTATATTCCTGCTATTGAACTCCTAGTTCAATGTCACTTTCACAGATCTAATATCTTTTTTTTGGATAACATTTGCTGTGCCATTTTATTATGAAAGCAACTGTTTCATTGTAGAAAATGTAGAAAAACATTTTTACAAAAGAGGAAGCTAAGAATCACTTCTATTTCCTTTACCTCCAGATACACACTTGGTAGATTTTTTTCCCCTGATTCTTTTATATATAAGATAGTTTGTGAAGTAAAGTTGAGATTATTGTTTGGTAATCTGATTTTTTTTTTCACTTACCAAGAACATTTTCTCAGGGACAGATTTAGTTTTAAATTCTAGAACTAATTTACTGAGCCAGAGGACATTGAACAGGTCCCTTGACTTTTCTATGCCTAGTGCTCACAGCTTCCTATTAGTAACACTAACACCTACTTCCCTGAGTTTTGTAAGAATTAAATGAAATTGTGTAAGTTGAGTTTCTGGCACTATTTTCTTTTTTTTAATCTAATGTTTATATTTTAGCTAAAGTGATTTGACTGACCCAAGCAGGATTTCTCAGTCAGAAAAGTATATGAGCTAGACAGCTGTACATGGATTGAAGCCAAAATGAGAACCCAGATGGGGGTCTTCAGGTGAGCCACAGATGAAAGAGGAGAGAGTCTAGAAAAACAAGTAGACCAGCGCTGAGAAAAGGAGAAAGGTCAGCTTCTAATCCTTTTAGCTAGTTCCATGTCTCTACCACATCATTGTGCAACTCTGAACCTTCAGTTTGTGGAATGAACTAGAAGTCCTGTCTCTGCCATCATTGTCTGGGTAACCATGTGTAAGTCTCATTCTCTCCAGTAATGTTTCATCATCTGAAAAAAGAGGGGTTTATGCTAGAGGGTCTCATAGTGTATTTTTACATATTCAAATACCTTATGTCCTGTGATTCCAGCTGGCTTGCTAATTCCCTCCTAGGACTTCTTGCAACTACCCTGGGTCACCTCTTTCACCTCCAGTTCAAGATTCTCCCTAGAATCTGCCTGTGTGCATGTTGTTAGTCACCCAGTCATGTCTGCCTCTGTCTGACCCCATGGGCCTTAGCCTGCCAGGCTCCTCTGCCCTTGGAATTCTCCAGATGAGAATACTGGAGTAGATAGCCATTACCCAACCCAGGGATCGAACCCAGGTCTCCTGCACTGCAGGCAGATTTTTACCATCTGAGCCACTAGGGAAGCCTAGAGGCACTCAAAGTGAGGTGCAGGTTGACAAGCACAGTGGATTAACTGTCTCATTCTGATCATCTCCAAGGAATACACAAAATATGGCAAATACACTTTACAAAAAGTATGTCATTTCTGCAAGAAAAAAGTAAAAGCCAACTCATGTTTCTTCATTGTTTGCTATCTGCCAGGCATGCTCTCCTTAAAAATCCTTTCAGATCATTATTATTGTCCCCACTTTATAGATAAGAAAACTTAGCCACTTTACCAAGGTGGCACAAGTATTGATTGATTTTTTTTTTTACAAGTATTGATTTACATTATTCCACTTTGATTTCAACAGTCTACTCCAGAGCTGTCAATAATGAGAATACAACAGCTTCTCTATAAATGATCAATACAAGAGAAATCACTTGGAAAAACATAGCTGGACTCCTGCATGAACACGATGGTTGGTAGTTTTGGAAGAAATAAAGACTAACTAGCATGTGCTTTTGCCCCCTTAATGATTAGTTACATTATGTAACCAGTGACTACCCACAGGGCATGGTACAATGCAAGTATCCAGGTATAGGATGGATGGATGAATAATTACCTGAATGAATTAATAAAAAAGATACAGACAACTTCCTTTTCCTACCTCAATCAGAAGCAGAGAATTTGAGATATTATTCTGCATGTTCAGCATGAGAATAAAGCTTCCTTTCTATTGAGTCTGTATGGAAATGCAAACAGGTGTTAGAAAGCTAATGTTACATTTCCACAAAATCCATTTAAATAAACATGTCTCAGCTTGCCATAGTTCTTTGAACCTGGAATGTAACATGACAACAGTCAAAAAGCATAGAGGGAATTTTACTGGGAGCTCAATGAAAAGCAATTTGCATGGGGATCTACATATCAGCAAATTTTCTTGCCAAGGGGATGATTTGGTGACCATAAGCCAAATTTTAAACCAGATACAAACCAAGAAATCATAGAGATTAGAGTCCCTCAACTGTCTAGAAGTCTATTAAATGGCCACATTCATTTACCAAAAGAACCTCTAGTAAAACCCTGCTTTATTCAAATTGTCATCTCTAAGAAAGTAGCCTTTTAGTAATGAAGGATACAACTCTTTCATTTGAAAAGAATATTGGTGATGCAGAAAAGTCAGTTTACTCTAAGAATTTTCCCTCTTCAAAGTTTATGATTGTAAAAATGCAATTCTAAGACTCCTGAGTATGCCCCCTGCTTTTCAGAAAGCAAACATGAAAAAATAAAAAGATGGGCTTGAATCCGTGAGGGAGAACTCTTTCTCCAATACGGCACTTCTTATCTCCCTTTTTCAACTGCGTTTGTACCGGCCTCCCTAGTGAGATACTGTGAGCCCCTGGACAGTAAACATCTCATCTATCCCATCTTCTGTCTCTCAGTACCTCACACACAGCTTTTCATACAGCGAGAGCTCAAAAAAAAAAAAAAAAGAGGTTGGATTAATTTGAATCAGTTCCAGGAGTCTTTACGTGTAAAAGCTATTTATGAATGTTCCTCCTGACTTGAAAATGGAGAAGCTGTAACTTAAACCCATGTGCCTAGAGAGTGAACCCCCTAATTAGCTCAAAAAAGTAGACACCAAATATGGACAAAGAGGCAGGGAAAGAAAGACTAACAAAATACTGAATAGGACTGTCCTAACTGCAATAACACAATGTTGTTCCTGTGGAGGCTACCAGCTATGACTGCATTTGGCCAGAAAGGAACAGGTTGAAGTACATATATTAGTTGGTATTGGGGAGCCATGTTGTTTGATAAGAATGATTAACCTAGCGTCCACGACTATAGGTATATGGAAAAACAAGTAGTCGATTTGCTGAATTCAGTCAAACAACAAGTCCCCCTGTTCCTGCCAGTATCTGTAGGTGGCCTCTTAAAAACCTGGAGTGGCATAGATGAGGCAAAGATTAGTCTGTCTCATACTGGGCAGTTTCTCAGCCTTAGTGTATTCTTGGCCACACTTTCTATGTTGGTGACCTCGGCTGCACTCCATAGCACCTGTTAACCAAGATGGACCTGAACCTTCCCAACACATGAGCATGATACCACAGAACTCAGTTCTTGCTCTTGTGTTTCTCTGGGCACTTTCTGCCTAGTAAATTTTCTTGAATCCTCCATGCATTTTGTCTAGTGATAAAAAAAAGAGTGGAGAAAGATGCCACCAGGGGATTTGGTATTTGTGAGATAGGAAAGATGAGTCAGAAGTGCTAAAAAAGATGTCTCCATGAACTGTCCTGATCCTTTTCTCAGATACCACAGTTTCGGACCCATTCCCTAATGATTGATACTGAGAATTCTCCAATAAAAACTAGTTGAGAATGCTGTCTTGATATATAACTCCTTCAACATTTATAATCAAATTATATCCCTAGTTGTTTATCTCATTTCAGAGGAGAATATCTTTCCTTATTCCCCAAACTAACATCTTCACCTAAAGATCTCCTCCCTTCCAGTCTCTTTAAGAACTTGAATCATCAGTCATCTCCACTCTTGTCTGAGATGTCTCCTTCTCTATTGATTTTTTTTTCCTTTTAGTACGTGAACTGCTTAAGTCTTTCACACTTTCAGAAACAAACCAATCAGCTTCCACTACCCTGTAGACTTCTTTATAACTACAACTATGAACCTTTATTTATATAGATACAATGGTCTGAATTCACTGACTCCGTTTTGGACTTGCTAGTCTTTCCTCAATCTGTGATACTCTGATGTTTAGGATTAAGTTTAGGGAGGCGTCCAATTCCATATATTAATTAAGACATTAAATTTCACTCGAATAGCAATTATTTCCTCTTCCCAAGCTAGGGGTTTTGGCAAGCCACAAGACAGAAGGAAGTGGCTTGGTCCTTCTTTTTTTGGTACTCCAAGACTCCCCTTCTCCTTCATCTAGTATCATCATTCTAGTACCAGCAGAGCCAGAACAAGAGAAGGAAGATAATGAAGGCAGAATATTTTTGCTTGGTGGTGGGCCAGCCAAGAGAGCTTTACATTCGCTGTCCTGACAAGCGTTTAAAATTCTGACCTCTCCAAACTCACCTTTCACATGTATCCTATGCTCCAATCATCTCTTGTGTATATTTTTGATTCTTCACAGGTCCTACTGGAAATGTCAGTTGCATTTTCTAGGTGATAGATCTCCCCTTTATCTTCCCTCCTCCCCTTGTATTTTTCTGTCTTTTAAAATTGGAATTTAGTTGCTCTACAATGTTGTGTTAGTTTTGCTGTATAGGAATCATCTACACATATACATTCATCCCCTCTTTGTCATCAGAGAACATTGAGGGGAGTTCCCTGTGCTATATAGTCGGTTCTCATAAGTCATCTATTTTATACATAGTATGTGTGTATATATATACACACACACACATACACACACATACACGCACGCAGATGTCAACCCCAATCTCCCAATTCATCCCACCCCTCCTCTCATTTCCCCCTTGGTGTCCATACATTGTTCTCTGTGTCTGTTTCTATTTCTGCTTTGCAAATAGATTCTTCTCTATCATTTTTCTAGATTCTACATATATGCATTAATATACAGTATGTGTTTTTCTATTTCTGACCGATTCCACTCTGCATGACAATCTCTGGGTCCATCCGCATCTCTGCATATGGCACAATTTCGTTCTTTTTTTGTGGCTGAGTGATGTTCCATTGTATATGTCTTTACATATACACCACATCTTCTTTATCCATTCCTCTGTTGATGGGCATTTAGGTTGCTTCCATGTCCTGGCTATTATGAATAGCGCTCCTGTGAACTTTGGGGTGCATGTGTCTTTTGTATTAATAATCACAGTTTTCTCCAGGTCCCTTGAATTTTTAGGCAACTACCCCACACACAGATGTTCTCTTTTGAAGGTTCAGTTGTCCCTTCAATTGACCCCCTTGGGCAGGATTTCAAACAGCTGCAGGACAGTTTTATTTCTTCCACAGGACCCCCATGTGCTCCAGGGAGAATCCTTATGCTTTCTATACCTAAAATCTCTGGATTATGGGCCAAGCCCTGTGCAACAGCCTGGTGGATGTTGTGGTAAAAGGTATTGCTTTCAATAAACCTCCTATTTTTTTAATATATTGTTCATCATTTAGACTGTGAAGAACAGACTGGGAGCACATAAAGAATATGGCTTTGAAAAAGGCCTTCACAACAAGGCATTGCCTTCTGACCTTTCTAAACTCACCTTGCATGTATATCCTATGCTCCAATCGTAGGTACTTCACAAATTACAGGATATTCAGACCTTGTGTCTTTGTTTATGTGTACTTCCTGGCCTGACATCCTTTCTTCATTTGGTTCATGCCTACACATACCTTCAAACTCGTCTTCCCTAGTATCCTTGGCCTGCCCACTCCCACCCTCCTGTATACCCCAGCATGCCCAGCTTTAATTCTTCAGCACTATTGGATAGGCTGTGGCATTTGTTGTGCTGTAGAGTTTAGTGGTTACCGTGGAATCAGACCTGTGCTTACTCTGACTCTGCCACCTGCTACTGTGTGACCCTGAGCTATTTGCAGAACCTCCTGAAACTTCATTTCCTGGAAGAAATGAGTGATAATGGATATATATCTCATCAGGTCATTAGGAGGGTTAAATAAAATAATGCATATAAAGCATATAAAGCAGTGCTTAGGATATTTAAGTTTTCATTAAATGTTACTTGATATTAATCATAGCATGTATGAGGCTTTTCACAGTACCAAACTCAATAAAGAAGCAAAGAGGTATACTTTTCCCCCTCGCATTCTCAAAGCATTCACAGCCTTGGATTTTATTCCATTAAAGAATTAAATTTTTGTGAGGAGGGCTTGGAAGCTGTCCTGAATCAAAGTACAACGGGACACACTCATTCTGCAGAGCCAAGGGGCTGCTTCCTGGCTGGGGTCCACACCCTCCTCATTCCACCAGGCAACTCGGCCACAAGCACATGAAGGGCAGCTGTGATGCCGGCAAGAGGCAACCCCCTTCCAGGCCTAGAACCTTCTCCTCTTAGAGGAGAAAATGGCAAATAAATAAATAAAATCTGTATACATTTAAATAATTGGAAGGCAGCTTGACTGAAAAAGACACTTTTCTTTTTCACCACAAATGTCACCATCTGGACTTTTCCTTTTTTAATTTCTTTGGGACCTGACAAGTCACTGGGCTGATATAATCACACCCAGTCAAAAATGACAGACACATCTCTGCAAGTTAGGATGGGCAGAGTTCCAGGGTGGCCGGGGAGGACCCAGGAATCAGTGGGAGAGTGGCTTCAACAGCCCTCTGACTGGCTTGCCTTCCCCCATAACACAAGAGCTTCTGAGGTGTGATCAGCTTAAAATACATGCCATGCTCATATACACACACGTGTGCGCGCACACACACATGCATTTGTGGATGTGTGCATGCTTACAAGATAGCATTCAATTAACCTGCTAGTTAACTCATTTTTCATTTTTTCAGTCAGAAAAAAATAAATAAAACTAAAGGGCAAGAAAGGCCAGTCAGCAGACTGTGCTGCTATTAATAAACTGCATGTGGCCACCCTGTTTCTGTACTTGCCTTCTTTTCTCTCCAACGGTCCTTTATCCAGCAAAGCAGGAAAATTCTAAGGGAACCAGCAAAGTAATCCAGGTTTTTTATTGGTCAGTTCAGCACCTTCACATGGCCGCAAGTCCACAGACGGACTCATAGCTCTCATGTGCAAATATTCCCATTCACAAAACCAGCCAACTTAATATTTTATTTTTGCAATTTCTATGTCATTCCGGTCTTGTCTGAAAAAACAATGCCTTCCCTGTAGACCTTCTGGATAGTATTTCTTCAAAACAAGGAAAAATACCATTTTGCAAATTTTCTACTATGGCAATTTACAGTATTTCTGTCTGTAGGAGTATTTGCCTATTGCTTATTTTATTAGCATAGGACTGTGTGTGTGTGTGTATGTGTATACATACATATATACATTCACATATAGGTAAACACACACATTCACTTGCCAGATTTTTGCAGTGTTCTGTGTATATACAGTAGGCTGATGTTAGTAGGGCAAGGTCTACTAACAGTGCTTTTCTACAATGAATGTGGCTGCGAATCACCTTAGGAGATTGTCTAAATACAGATTCTTATTCCGTAATCTGCATGTCCATATTGCCAGTCCGGGGACCACACTCCAAGTAGCAAAGAGTCAGGGACATTAGACATAGTTTTATATGAGAAATTTGGGAGTGCTTCTCAGTAATTCCCTCAGCTTCACACCCCATGTCTAGTAATCAGAATAATCACTTCTTAGATACCTCCCAAGTTCACCTTTCATTTTCATTCTCACTGCCACTAGCCTGGTCCATCTTCATCACAAACTCTTGCCCACCAGATGCAGTAATCACCTCCTTGTGGCCTTCTCATCTCCTCTCTTGTCTCTCTAGCTGTATTTAACAATTCCATCAGAGTGATATCTTTAACCTGTACCTGAGATCTTAGACCACTCTGATTTATAACTCTTAGATGGCCTCCTATTGTTCTTAGGATAACAGCCAGAATTCTCAACATGTCCTGTAAAGCCCATGGTGGTCCAGCTGATTTCTGCCTCCATCAGTTCAGTTCAGTTGCTCAGTCATGTCCAACTCTGACCCCATGGACTGCAGCACGCCAGGCTTCCCTGTATATCACCAACTCCTGGAGCTTGCTCAAACTCATGTCCACCGAGTTAGTGATGCCATCCAGCCATCTCATCCTCTGTCATCCCCTTCTCCTCCTGCCTTCAATCTTTCCCAGCATCAGGATATTTTCCAGTGATTCGGTTCTTTGCATCAGGTGGCCAGATATTGAAGCTTCAGCATCAGTCTTGCCAATGAATATTCAGGACTGATTTCCTTTAGGATGGATTGGTTTGATGTCCTTGCAGTCCAAGGGACTCTCAAGAGTCTTCTCCAGTATCACAGTTCAAAAGCATCAATTCTTTGGCACTCAGCTTTCTTTATGGTCCAACTCTCACATCCATACATGACCACAGGAAAAACCATAGCTCTGACTAGATGGACCTTTGTCAGTAAAATAATGTCTCTGGTTTTTAATATGCTGTCTACATTTGTCATAGCTTTTCTTCCAAGGAGCAATTGTCTTTAAATCTTATGGCTGCAGTCACCATCTGCCGAGATTTTGGAGCCCAAGAAAATAAAGTCTGTCACTGTTTCCATTGTTTCCCCATCTATTTCCCATGAAGTGATGGGACCAGATACCATGATCCTAGATTTTTGAACATTGAGTTTTAAGCCAGCTTTTTCACTCTCCTCTTTCACTTTCATCAAGAAGCTGTTTAGTTCCTCTGCTTTGTGTCACAAGGGTGGTGTCATCTGCATGTCTGAGGTTATTGATATTTTTCCTGGCAGTCTTGATTCCAGCTTGTGCTTCATTTAACCTGGGATTTTGCATGATGTACTCTACAGAGAAGTTAAATAAGAAAGGTGGCAATATACAGCCTCTGTCTCCAAAGCATCATCATCTACCAGGCTCCCCCTCCATCACCATGCTTCATCACTCTTTCTCTTGGCTTCCAGTATGTAAGACATCTTCCTTATCCAGGGACTTCAGACTTGACCTTTATAGCAGCTGCCTGAAACTCTTTCTTCTTCTTTACTTCACTGCTCACCCACTCTCTTCCTGTCAGCTACTCCCAGATCTCTATGTCAATTCACCCTTCAGTTCTCAGCTCAGGTTTAAGCCATCCACCTAGGTTTCCATTCCTGGACAGATGCTATCAAAGCATTCTGTACTTTGTTCTCAGGGCACTTTTTAGTGAATCATTTACTTAGTTATTTGTTTAGTGTAAACTCTGTTGCACTATTAGGGGCTTTCCTGATAGCTCAGTTGGTTAAGAATCTGCCTGCAATGCAGGAGACCATGAGTTGATTCCTGGGTCGGGAAGATCCACTGGAGAAGGGATAGGCTACGCACTCCAGTATTCTTGGGCTTCCCTTGTGGCTCAGCTGGTAAAGAATCCACCTGCAATGTGGGAGACCTGGGTTCGATCCCTGGATTGGGAAGATCCCCTGGAGAAGGGAAAGGCTACCCACTCCAGTATTCTGGCCTGGAGAATTCCATGGATTGTATAGTCCATGGAGTCGCAAAGAGTTGGACACGACTGAGTGACTTTCACTCACTTTCAAGCTCCTTTAGGGAAGAGGCCAGGTCTGCCTCATCCATCGCTGAACCACCAGCATATACAGAATCTTGGTAAATATTGCCAGTAATGAAGGAAAACAGAAATGAGCTGGTGATGAGGACTGTTCCACAGCTACAGTGAGAGCCAATAATCAGGGTTTCCTGGGGCTGAGGACAGGTGAAATAGGGAAAATGGGGGTCAGATGTTGTAGGTCACAGTGGGCCATGTCTGGGTAGGATACTGGGGAGAGAGCAGGTACTTACCAGGCAGATGTGAAAGAGGGAGCATTCCAGACAACAGGAGAGAGGTAGGCAGCAATCTAAGGTCAAGGGCCTTTTATGCCATGGGAAATACTTTGATATTTAGCCTATAGGTGAGGAGGGGAATGGGGACTGAATGCTTTTAAATCTTGAGAAGATATAATTAATTTTGTCATAATTAAAGGTGGGCTGCAGAGACACCTTTGTGAAAGCTTTACAAAAGATAGGGAGGGTAAACAATTGAGATCAATAGGATTGGTAAGAAATTCTGATATCAATCTACATAAGAAATAAAGTAAGAATAAATGTCATTATAGGAAATAGTATTTTTCCCAGCCTTCTTTGTAATTGGGACCTAAGCATGTGACCAGTACTCAATCAATCTACTATCTGCCCCTCCCCAGACTTTGGATTGAGAACTAATGACCCACGGAAGCAGGAGCAGCTGGGAAACAGTTTATTCTGTCATTCATTAAAGAAACATATTTGAACATTTACTCTATGACAGGGACTTTTCAAGATACTAGACATATAGCAGAGAACAAGGAAGACAAAAATCCCTGCCCCCATAGGGCTCACATTCTATAGGGGGAAAAATAAGCAAGTAGTTGAGTGGACTGAATAGTTTGTCAGATGCTGTTAACTGATATTAAAAAAAAAAAAGCAAATATCATGGAATAGGACATGGTGAAAGAGGGAAAGATATGGAAGGTATATTTTTTAAATTAAATTTATTTTTAAATGAAACAAAGATGAGTGTTTTTATGATAAAATTTCACAAAGAAGATAGACACCATAAACCATTAGATACCTAAAAACAAACAAAGATACAGAAAGCAAAAACCAGAAGAAATAGAAGGGGAAAGAAAAACATATAATCGTGGTGAGACACTTTAACCTTTCTCTGAGAATATTTTATCAAGTACAGAAAAATAAGAATAGGATGTCATTAATAATTTAATAATTAAATATAATACATTTCTATTTCTATTAATCTGAAAGGCATAATTTTTAAAGAGTGTGTCTGTTGAAGATCTCTCTGAAAGGGTGACATTTGAGCAAAGACATAAAGCAGGTAAGAAAGCCAGGTGGATATTGGAGGAAGAATGTTCCAAGCAGAGAAGACATTAGATGGAGATTATAGCAGCAGCATCTAGGGGCCCCAACAGCTTTGGTGCCAGTAGCCTTCTCCTGCCCATGGGAGCAAGCCACAGCAGCGGCACAGGGTATTAGCAGCTGCCTCACCAGCGGTGTCCTCACCAGATGGTTCTGCAATGGGATATGGGCTCTGATTCCAGCTTACTGCCTCATCTCCCTTTTTTCTGCCTGTTTTCTGAACTTGGTTCTCCAGCCTTGCTAGTGACTCTCTGCATGCTCTGAAATCCTTTTAACAAATTCCTATTCTTTGTTAGCCCACGAGTGGATAAATAAGAACTCTAACCATTATAAACAGTGACTTCCTGGTCCACAGGGAACTTGTGTCTCTGAAGTTAAGAGAGGATCTCTGTCCATTCTCTTACCCGCAGCTCTTGTTCAAGGTGGCACATGAGACTTTTAACTTCTCTGATGTGCTACTGGTTGCCTTGCCCAGGAGAAGCAGCCTTGCATGTACCTTTCGAAGAACAAGTGGATAGAATCACAGACTTGAGAGAAAAATGAGAGTACAAAAGGCTTCCTTTGGAAAGGATCCTTTTGTGTTAGAAAAAGGAAGGACAAAAGGGACCCAGTGAAGACACCTGGGTAAAATGTCATAGCTCCTGAGTTGAGATAATGGAACAAAAATCAAACCACCGTGACGATGAGACAAAACAGGGGACTGTCAGGGATGAGGTATCTATATCCTTTAGGGAATGTATATTTTCTCAGTTCTGCATTGCGTTATTTTTTCACATTTCAATTGCAGTGAAACTGGTACACTTTCTTAACAACAGTCATATTCTGAACTTCCAGGAACTATGAACAAAACTACAAACCCAGCATCTGGGTGTCCTTGGACCAGCCATGTCACTTT
The DNA here is from genome assembly GCF_032405125.1 of Capricornis sumatraensis. NCBI lineage: Eukaryota > Metazoa > Chordata > Mammalia > Artiodactyla > Bovidae > Capricornis > Capricornis sumatraensis. The sequence continues at coordinate 51,042,383 of NC_091074.1, read as the reverse complement.
AGACTTCTCATATGCCAGACTGTAGTCATTGCTAGCTGTTCTTCCAGATGTCCAGTGCCATGATTTTTTATTATAGTTATTGATGGGCTCTGTCTGACCAGGAAGGACCTAAGAGGCTTCTTCCTGAGGCTGAAGTGTGCCGGTTCTATATCTCTGTTCCCTGGCTATTGTCAGCTTTCTCCATCTCAGTTGCCAGTAGAAGAGAATGCAATTAATGACATCTGTTTACTGTCTGTATTTGTTTTCTGCATAACAGACAGCTACAAGGCTTGAGAGAACACAGGATCCAGCATTTGTGTCACTTACATCTAAGGTTGGTGTGTGTTGGCTGATAGTGCCTGGGCCTGGCTGGGGTGGCCCTGCTGAGATGACCCTGACCCATATGTCTCTCAGCCTCCTCCTGGGCCCCAGAAGGCTCACCTGGGCATGTTGTTCTTCCAGAACTTGGAGAGTAAGCCACACTGGGCAAATGCTTGTCATGCCTTAGATTACATCCCACCCTCTAACATTCAGTTGGAAAAAACAGCCATATGGGCTCCTCAACATCAAGGTGCAGAGAAGAATCCTCAGCCCCCGGAGTTGGGGAGTGAAGGAAGGTGGCATCCACCTTCTCTGTAGTCATCATCTGATCACCAGGGAATTGCCAGGTTCTGATTTCACCTAGTTCCAACCTACTGATCTGCTCCAACCCTGGCTTCTGGTTTCAGTTCCAGTTGCTAAAACAGATATTTCTTTATTTATTATCCCTGAGGGACAGAGAGCCTGGCTCACATTTTCTGAGTTCTTAATGTGTGTCAGTTATCTCTGTCCCTGGAGAAGGAAATGGCAACCCACTCCAGTATTCTTGCCTGGAGAATCCCTTGGACAGAGGAGCCTGGCAGGCTACCGACCACGGGGTCACAAGAGTCAGACATGACTTAGTGACTAAACCACCATCTCTGCCCAGGTGAGTTAAGTAGTTTTCCTCAGTTTTAGTAATGAAACTGGTACACAGTGGGTCTGTGTCAGTGACTGTCATAATGACTTCATTATTGTGTGTGTGTGTGTTTGTGCACGCACCCAGTCGCTCAGTTGTGTCCAACTCTTTGTGACCCCATGAACTGTAGCTCGCCAGGCTCCTCTGTCCATGGAATTCTCCAGGCAAGAATACTGGAGTGGGTTGCCACTTCCTTCTCCAAGGCTATTTCCAACCCAAGGATTGCACCTGGGTCTCCTGCACTGCAGGAATATTCTTTACCATCTGAACCACCAGAGAAGCCTAACACAGAGTCTAGCACACAAAGTAAATAAGTCTCCCTCTTTCTTTATGCTCAAGGAGATTTGACCATCAGCAGCTACATCTGATACCCTCAAGCACCAGATTTTAGAGCCACCCTGTGTCAGACTTTATGGGACAAAAGAAATAATGCAACAGTTTGACTCATGATGCTTTGTGGAGCCTTCATTTGAGTGAAAAAAACTTATATATGTGACAGCTGTACAGTGAAGGCTTGATTTGTGTGCATGGGTTAGAAAGGAGGGTGTGCACTGGGAGGAAACGGAACAGAGCTAATATGTTACAGTCTGTGATTTGACCTGCTCTCTGCCTGACTAGCTGCATATTCATGTCAATTTCCTCCTGGTTACCTAGGACAAGAAATGAAGAGGAAAGATCTTTAATCATTTTTTTTAATTCTAATTGAAACATTTTCCTTGCAAGTGAAGAGAGAACAGGTGCCTAACGAGCCCACATGATGATTCACAAGGTAGTAGATATCGCCACAGATATAATTAAACTGAAAGATCAATGAAAATTTCCTTTTTGGACTCATGCCAGGTCTACACAGACTGGGATCCAGCTAGCTGTATTTATGCACAGGGATATTCAGAAGTGTGTACTCACACAGGTGTGCCCTGTAATATCATATCATGATAAATTAAAGAGCTACAGACTCACACATTGAGGATAACTTATTTAGGAAAACACAGCTATTTCTGTGTACAGTTAATGATCCTGGCCTGCAAGCATCGTCTGTCAGGAAGGCAGACAATTGCTGCATCTTATCAGGTCTCACTTCCCCTTTTTCTTTATTATGCTTTTCATTTTTGGTCTAAAATATACAACCACATAAGTAAGCACTGGCCCAGAGCCTCAAGATCTGAAAGAAAGGGAGGAAGGGGAAAGAAATGGAGAGAAGGAAGGAGGCAGGAAGGGAATCATCAAAGGAAAAAAACACTGCCAATGTGTGGCCTCTCCTTCAGAGTTCCAGGAAATTGGATTGCATTTATACCAAAATGTGTAGCCTGTCTGGCTCTTTAGGACTCTTAGGCTCAGTGGGCCTGTAAATAAGCCCTTGCACATCTTGTGAGTCCAAGGTTCTTCTGATAAAGGGAACAAGGGAAGAATTTAGGGGAGTGGGTTGATCTTTGAGATCTGCACTGATGCAAATTTCGCAGGCCTGATGAGTTTTTCACAGCCTTCTTTTTATTTTTTTTTGAAATTTCCTTGCAGAAATGAAAAAACAACCTGAGAATTCTATTCAGTTGTTTTGTAGCAGCACTGTAATTGAAAAAAAATCACTCCTTGAGTTAGATACTCTTTTTGTTAGCTCAGGCTGCTATAACAATATGTCATAGATGGGCGGCTTAAATAACAGAATTTTATTTCTCACAATCTGGAAGCTAGCAAGTCTGAGATCACAGTCCTAGCAGTTTTGATGTCCCATGAGAAGTATCTTCTGGCTTGCAGATGGCCATCTTCTTACGGTATCCTCACATGACAGAAAGGCAGATCTGATGTCTCTTCCTCTTCTTAAAAGGGCACTAACCCCATCATGATGAGCTCCACCCTCAAGACCCATGAACTCTTCCAAACCTTGTTACCTCCCAAAGGACCTGCCTCAAGATACTATCACATTTGAGATTAGGACTTCAACATGTAAATTTTGAGGGGACACAGTCCATAACAGACACCAAACCAAACACCTCTGTGGTCCTTTCTACACAATAGAGGTGAATCTGACCCCTAAAGCTTCCAGGAAGATTGATGTCTTACATGTACTTATTTCATTTAAAAGGAGACAATGGAAAATTTAGTGCCAATATTGTCCACTCGTATTTTACAAAAGAAAAGAATGTAGGAAAGTTACTATAAATTCTAGTATTGGAAAGCTCTTTAGAGATAAGTCTAGACCAACATATCTGTTCTCATTAGGATAGATTAATTGCACTAACAAATTCAAAATTTCAGTGGCTTAACAGAATGAGGATTTGTTCTCATCCAGGACAAGTCTGATCCAGATGTGCCCAGTTGGCAAATCTCCTTAAAGGTGAATTTAAGGATCCAGGCTCTTGCCAGTGGGAGCCTTCGCCATCTTAGAGCCTTTAGAATCCTTTGTAGAAGGTAGGAGATCACACATAGGGCATTTGATGCACGTGGCTAAAAGTGGTGCACGTTCCATTGATCAGAACTCAGTCACATGGTATTATCTAGATGCAAGGGGTGGGTGTCAGGGGCTGGTGCTGTAATCTTCCTGTGGAAGTGCACCACCCAGAGCCTTATTTCTGTCATACTCACTGGTTTCTAGATAAGGAAAGTAGGCTTAGTGTCTGAGGTGTTTAGAATGAATCAGTGGCAGAGGTGGGATTAGAACTCCTGTCTCCTCACTCCATTTTCTTTCCTTTATTTCCCATTACTTCTTAGCTCTTTGAAGAAGTACAGCAGGACTTATGGTTTCTGAAGGATAATCCCTAGCCACAAAGAAGGCCCCTCTCCTTAGAATCCAAATCAATACCTTTTGAATGCTTAAGAGAGAATACACATAGAACTTAAAATTAATTGACTTTATTTGGTTTTATTTTTCAGATTATTTCTTAAATGGCTCTTTGACTTCTGAAAAGGTCACACTCACCAAAAATGAGAGCAGTATGATACTGTCTTTGATCTTGTATAATAGCTAATAGTGTAGGGCATGTGATCATTGCTTAATAAATATTTGTTGCTAAGCATGGTTGTTGTTGTTCAGTTGCTGTTGTGTTCGACTCTTTGCAACCCCATGAACAACAGCATGCCAGGCTTTCCTGTCATTCACTATCTCCCAGAGTTTGCTCAAACACATGTCCACTGAGTCAGTGATGCTGTACAACCATCTCATTTCTGTCATCCCTTCTTTTATTGCCCTCAATCTTTCCCAGAATCAGGGTTTTTTCCAAAGAGTTGGTTGTTCACGACAGGTGGCCAAAGTATTGGGGATTCAGCATCCAGCTTTCCAATGAATATGCAGGACTGATATCCTTTAGGATTAACTAGTTTGATCTCCTTGCAGTCCAAGGGACTCTCAAGAGTCTTCTCCAGCACCACAGTTCAAAAGCATCAATTCTTTGGTGTTCAGCCTTCTTTATCATACACCTCTCACTTCCATGCTTGACAATTGGAAGAACCAGAACTTTGACAGTACCGACCTTTGTCAGCCAAGTGATGTCTCTGCTTTAAAATGTGCTGTCTAGGTTTGTCATAGCTTTTCTCCCAAGGAGCAAGTGTCTTTTAATTTTGTGGCTGCAGTCACCGTCCTCAGTGATATCTGAGCCCAAGAACATAAAATCTGTCCATGTTTCCACTGTTTCCCCATCTATTTGCCATGAAGTGATGGGACCAGATGCCATGATCCCCATGTGATCTGGTTTTGTGAATGTTAAGTTGTAAGCCAGCTTATTCACTCTTTTTTTTCACCTTCATCAGGAGGCTCTTTAATTCCGCTTCACTTTTTGTCATTAGGGTGGTATCAACTGCATATCTGAGTTTGTTATCTCTCCTGGCAATCTTGATTCCAGCTTGTGATTTGTCAAGACTAGCATTTCTCCTGATGTACTCTGTATATAAGTTAAATAAGCAGGATGACATATATAGCCTTGATGTACTTCTTTCCAAATTTGGAACCAGTCTCTTGTTCCATGTGCAGTTCTAACTGTTGTTTCTTGTCTTGCATACAGGTTTCTCAGGAGGCAGGTAAGCTGCTCTGGTAATCCCATCTCCTTAAGAATTTTCCACAGTTTGTTATGATCCACACAGTCACAGGCTTTAGCATAGTCAATGAAGCAGAAGTAGATGTTTTTCTGGAATTCTCTTGCGTTTTGTATGATACAACAAATGTTGGCAATTTTATCTCTCATTCCTCTGCCTTTTTCTAAATCCACATTGTACTTCTGGAAATTCTCAGTTCATGTACTGCTGAAGCCTAGTTTGAAGGATTTTGAGCATCACCTTACTAGCATGTCGATACGTAATCTGAACATTCTTTGGCATTGTCTTTCTTTGGGATTGGAATAAAAACTGACCTTTTCCAGTCCTGTGGTCACTGCTGAGTTTTACCAGTTTGCTGGCATATTGAGTGCAACACTTTCACAGCATCATCTTTTAGAATTTGAAATAGCTCAGCTGGAATTCAATCACCTCCACTAACTTTGTTTGTAGTAATGCTTCCTAAGGCCCACTTGACTTCACACTGCCGGATATCTAGCTCTAGGTGAGTGACCACACCATTGTTAATGAGATCATGAAGCTCTTTTTTGTATAGTTCTATGTGATCTTGCCACTGCTTCTTAATATCTTCTACTTCTATTAGGCCCTTGTCATTCCTAACCTTTATTGTGCACATCTTTGCATGAAATGTTCCCTTGGTATCTCTAATTTTCTTGAAGAGATCTCTAGTCTTTCCCACTCTGTTGTTTTCCTCTATTTCTTTGCGTTGTTCACTTAAAAGGGCTTTCTTATCTCTCTTTGCTATTCTCTGGAACTCTGCATTCAGTTGGATGTATCTTTCCCTTTCTCCTTTGCCTTTCACTTCTCTTCTTTTTTCAGCTGTTTGTAAGACCACCTCAGACAACCATTTTGCCTACTTACATTTCTTTTTCTTGAGGATGGTTTTGAACACCACCTCCTGTACAGTGTTACAAACCTACATCCATAGTTCTTCAGGCATTCTGTCTACCAGACCTAAAACCTTGAATTTATTCATCACCTCCACTGTATAATCATAAGGGATTTTATTTAGGTCATACCTGAATGGCTTAGTGGTTTTCCCTGCTTTCTTCAATATAAGTCTGAATATTGCAATAAAGAGCTCATGATCTAAGCCACAATCAGCTCCAGGTCTTGTTTTTGCTGACTATGTAGAGCTTCTTCATCTTGGGCTGCAAAGAATATAATCAATCTGATTTCAATATTGACCATTTGGTGATGTCCATGTGTAGAACTGTATCTTGTGTTATTGGAAGAGAGTGTTTGCTATGACCAGTGTGTTCTCTTGACAAAACTCTTATTAGCCTTTGGCCTGCTTCATTTTGTACTCCAAGGTGAAACTTGCCTGTTACTCCAGGTATCTCTTGACTTCCTACTTTTGCATTCCAATCCCCTATGATGAAAAGGACATCTTTTGGGGGGAGGAGTAGGGGGCAGGGTTAGTTCTAAAAGATCTTGTAAGTCTTCACAGAACCATTCAACCTCAGCTTCTTCGGCATTCCTGGTTCTGGCATAGACTTGGATTACTGTGATGTTGAATGGTTTGGCTTGGAAATGAACTGAGATCATTCTGTCATTTTTAGGATTGCACCCAAGTACAGCATTTTTGACTGTTTTGTTGACTATGAGGGCTACTCCATTTCTTCTAAGGGATTCTTGCCCACAGTAGTAGATATCATGGTCACCTGAATTATATTCACCCCTTACTGCCCATTTTAGTTCACTGATTCCTAAAATGTTAATGGTCACTCTTTCTATCTCCTGCTTGACCACATACAGTTTACCTTGATCCATAGACTTAATATCCCAGGTACCTATGCAATATTGTTCTTTACAGCTTCAGACTTTACTTTCACCACCAGACACATCCACAACCGAGTGATGTTTCTGCCTTAGCCCAGGCTCTTCATTCTTTCGGATCTGTTTCTCTGTTCTTCCCCAGTAGCATATTAGACAACTACTAACCTGGGTGGCTCATCTTCCAGTATCATATCATTTTGCCTTTTCATTTTATTCATGGGATTCTTAAGGCAAAAATACTGAAGTAGTTTGCCCCTCCGTTCTTCAGTGGACTACATTTTGTCAGGCCCTGACTAGTAGGGTCATGCCCTTCAGCTGCACTATGTAGCCAGATGACTTGCTGGGTGCCCTGGTTATCCCACTGCTGGTCCTACATATGAATGTGTCATACGGAGTCTTACAAAGGCATCTATGGAAAAAACAGGGAAAGACAAATAACTTTCTGATAAACGGGTAGGGAATTATTACATGAAATCATCAAATACTTAAGAGGATCTAACACATATCAAGCATAGTTCTGAGAGCTCGGAATATGGCAGAGAAAGAAACAGTTTTTTGCACAGAATCTTACAGTTCAAACTGTAAGTTTTGTGAATTCAAAACTTAGAGCTTGAACTCATTTCTCTAATGGCTGACTGTGTAATACAGGGCATGTTTACTGCTCCTAGGTTACCTTCTTTCGTTACCTGTGAAAGAGGGATAGCAGCTGTTATCCAGTACCTCTCTGGGCTATTAGGCAAATGGTAAATGAGCAAGTGGAGATCTAAAATGATCAAAAATAAAGACTGAGTGATAAATTTTTAAGGGAGGCAGGTTAATGAGCCATGGATGTGGAGAGCAGCTCGATTGGTTCCAGTAGGTCATTATTAGTCCTTTCTTCAGAAGGGCTCATCTTCAAATTGCTACTTCTGGAAATGATATGGCAATGATGGAAAATGCAGAGCAGCACCAAAGAAAGGGTTTAAGATAGCCCTATACATATGAAATGAGTTCATCAAGATTTATGTCATTACAATAAACCATTAACAGAATTTATGATGATGAGATCATTATGAAGGATTCCAAAAAATGCAGTTAACTGGCCACTATGACCTCATGTCTCACAGTCCCCTCAACTCTCAACAAATGTTCCCACCTTTAGAGATGAGGGTTTTTTTTCCTTTGTAAAGAAATACATTAATTGATTTGTGTATAGGAAGTCTCAAGATTCTCCAACTTTTTCATTCAAGGAATGAAGAACACTCAACTGCCTACTTCCTCAATAAAGGAAGTCCCAAGCTACACAAAAGTGATCATTAACTTGATTCCTTTTATTCCTTTTAAGAATTGTCATGTCAAAGACTTTCTCACTGAAACTTTTAACCCAGTCTCCTTATAAGCACCAGGATGCCCTGATAAATCTCTTGTCTTGACTTAAGGCTTTGTGTTTTCAGGGTATGTTTTATCCAGTTCTAGAGAGCCAGCTCCTTAAGAGCAGCAACTATGTCTTTCTGAGCTCTGTGTCTCACATACCTTCCCCAGAGACCACCTCATGGTACATGCTCAGTAAATGTTTTGGAATGAATGATTGCAGTTTTCCAGGGTGAGGATGAGACAGTGTCCTGGCCTATGTACTTCTTTGTGTCCAGCACCACTTTGAAGAAGTGAAGGTCATTCTCCTGATAGGACTCAGGACACTTTTTCCCTACGGGGCCAAATAGTGACTATTTTAGGTTTGCAGGCCATCCAGTCTTTGAGGAAACTGCTGTAGTAGCGCAAAAGCAGGCTCAGACAATAGATAAAAAAATAAGTGTAACTGCATTCCTCCCCCCAAAAAAATCTTTCTTTATGGATACTGAAGTTTGAATTTCATGTAATTTTCATATTTTAAACAATGTTGAGGGATCTCATTCAAATATGAAGGAGAAATCAAAAGCTTTACAGACAAGCAAAAGCTGAGAGAATTCAGCATCACCAAATCAGCCCTCCAACAAATGCTAAAGGATATTCTTTAGACAGGAAACACAAAAAGGATGTATAAACCGCAAAACAAAGCAATAAAGTAAATGGCAATGGGATCATACTTATCAATAATTACCTTAAACGTAAATGGATTGAATGCCCCAACCAAAAGACAAAGACTGGCTGAATGGATACAAAAACAAGACCCCTATATATACTGTCTACAAGAGACCCACCTCAAAACAAGGGACACATACAGACTGAAAGTGAAGGGCCGGTAAAAGATATTCCATGCAGAGACCAAAAGAAAGCAGGAGTAGCAATACTCATATCAGATAAAATAGACTTTTTTTTTTTTACTTTATTTTGCTTTACAATACTGTATTGCTTTTGCCATACATTGACATAAATCAGCCACGGGTGTACATGAGTTTCCGATCCTGAACCCCCCTCCCACCTCCCACCCCATATCATCTCTCTGGATCATCCCCGTGCACCAGCCCCAAGCATCCTGTATCCTGTATCGAACATAGACTGGTGATTCGTTTCTTACATGATATTATACATGTTTCAATGCCATTCTCCCAAATCATCCCACCCTCTCCCTCTCCCACAGAGTCTAAAAGTCTGTTCTAAACATCTGTGTCTCTTTTACAGGGTTAGCATTACCATCTATCTAAATTCCATATATATGTGTTAGTATACTGTACTGGTGTTTTTCTTTCTGGCTTACTTCATTCTGTATAATAGGCTCCAGCTTCATCCACCTCATTAGCACTGATTCAAATGTATTCTTTTTAATGGCTGAGTAATACTCCATTGTGTATATGTACCACAGCTTTCTTATCCATTCGTCTGCTGATGGACATCTAGGTTGTTGCCATGTCCTGGCTACTATAAACAGTGCTGTGATGAATATTGGGGTACACGTGTCTCTTTCAATCCTCGGTGTGTATGCCCAGCAATGGGATTGCTGGGTCATAAGGCGGTTCTATTTGCAGTTTTTTAAGGAATCTCCACACTGTTCTCCATAGTGGCTGTACTACTTTGCATTCCCACCAACAGTGTAAGAGGGTTCCCTTTTCTCCACACCCTCTCCAGCATTTATTGCTTGTAGACTTTTGGATCGCAGCCATTCTGACTGGTGTGAAATGGTACCTCATTGTGGTCTTGATTTGCATTTCTCTGATAATGAGTGATGTTGAGCATCTTTTCATGTGTTTGTTAGCCATCCATATGTCTTCTTTGGAGAAATGTCTATTTAGTTCTTTGGCCCATTTTTTGATTGGGTCGTTTATTTTTCTGGACTTGAGCTGCAGTCTATTTAAAATAGACTTTAAAGTAGACTTTAAAACAAAGGCTGTGAAAAGAGATAAAGAAAAACACTACATAATGATCAAAGGATCAATCCAAGAAGAAGATATAACAATTATAAATATATATGCACCCAACATAGGAGCACCACAATATGTAAGACAAATGCTAACAAGTATGAAAGGGGAAATTAACAATAACACAATGATAGTGGGAGACTTTAATACCCCACTCACACCTATGGATAGATCAACTAAACAGAAAATTAACAAAGAAACACAAACTTTAAATGATACACTAGACCAGTTAGACCTAATTGATATCTATAGGACATTTCACCCCAAAGCAATGAATTTCACATTTTTCTCAAGTGTTGGAGAAGACTCTTGAGAGTCCCTTGGACTGCAAGGAGATCCAACCAGTCCATTCTGAGGGAGATCAACCCTGGGATTTCTTTGGAAGGAATGACCTAAAGCTGAAACTCCAGTATTTTGGCCACCTCATGTGAAGTGTTGACTCATTGGAAAAGACTCTGAAGCTGGGAGGGATTGGGGGCAGGAGGAGAAGGGGACAACAGAGGATGAGATGGCTGGATGGCATCACTGACTCGATGGATGCGAGTCTGAGTGAACTCCAGGAGTTGGTGATGGACAGGGAGGTCTGGTGTGCTGCGATTCATGGGGTTGCAAAGAGTCGGACACAACTGAGCGACTGGACTGAACTGAACTGAACTCAAGTGCTCATGGAACCTTCTCCAGGATAGATCACATCCTGGGCCATAAATCTAGCCTTGATAAATTCAAAAAAATTGAAATCATTCCAAGCATCTTTTCTGACCATAATGCAGTAAGATTAGATCTCAATTACAGGAGAAAAACTATTAAAAATTCCAACATATGGAGGCTGAACAACATGCTTCTGAATAACCAACAAATCACAGAAGAAATCAAAAAAGAAGTCAAAATATGCATAGAAACGAAAAAAAATGAAAACACAACAACCCAAAACCTGTGAGACACTATAAAAGCAGTGCTAAGGGGAAAGTTCATAGCAATACAGGCATACCTCAAGAAACAAGAAAAAAGTCAAATAAATAACCTAACTCTGCACCTAAAGCAACTAGAAAAGGAAGAAATGGAGAACCCCAGAGTTAGTAGAAGGAAGGAAATCTTAAAAATTAGGGCAGAAATAAATGCAAAATAAAAAAGAGAGACCATAGCAAAAATCAACAAAGCCAAAAGCTGGTTCTTTGAAAGGATAAATAAAATTAACAAACCATTGGCCAAACTCATCAAGAAACAAAGGGAGAAAAATCAAATCAATAAAATTAGAATTGAAAATGGAGAGATCACAACAGACAACACAGAAATACAAAAGATCATAAGAGACTACTATCAGCAATTATATGCCAATAAAATGGACAACGTGGAAGAAATGGACAAATCCTTAGAAAAGTACAACTTCCCAAAACTGGACCAGGAAGAAACAGAAAATCTTAACAGACCCATCACAAGCACGGAAATTGAAACTGTAATCAGAAATCTTCCAGCAAACAAAAGCCCAGGTCCATACAGCTTCAAAGCTGAATTCTACCAAAAATTTAGAGAAGAGCGAACACCTATCCTACTCAAACTCTTCCAGAAAATTGCAGAGGAAGGTAAACTTCCAAACTCATCCTATGAGGCCACCATCACCCTAATACCAAAACCTGACAAAGATGCCACAAAAAAGGAAAACTACAGGCCAATATCACTGATGAACATAGATGCAAAGATCCTCAACAAAATTCTAGCAATCAGAATCCAACAACACATTAAAAAGATCATACACCACCACCAAGTGGGCTTTATCCCAGGGATGCAAGGATTCTTCAATATCCGCAAATCAATCAATGTAATTCACCACATTAACAAATTGAAAAATAAAAGCCATATGATTATCTCAATAGATGCAGAGAAGGCCTTTGACAAAATTCAACATCCATTTATGATAAAAACTCTCCAGAAAGCAGGAATAGAAGGAACGTACCTCAACATAATAAAAGCTGTATATGACAAACCCACAGCAAACATTATCCTCAATGGTGAAAAATTGAAAGCATTTCCCCTAAAGTCAGGAACAAGACAAGGGTGCCCACTTTCACCGCTACTGTTCAACATAGTTCTGGAAGTTTTGGCCACAACAATCAGAGCAGAAAAATAAATAAAAGGAATGCAAATTGGAAAAGAAGAAGTAAAACTTTCACTGTTCACAGATGACATGATCCTCTACATAGGAAACCCTAAAGACTCCACCAGAAAATTACTAGAGCTAATCAATGAATATAGTAAAGTTGCAGGATATAAAATCAACACACAGAAATCCCTTGGATTCCTATACACTAATAATGAGAAAGTAGAAAAAGAAATTAAGGAAACAATTCCATTCACCATTGCAATGAAAAGAATAAAATACCTAGGAATATATCTACCTAAAGAAACTAAAGACCTATATATGGAAAATTATAAAACACTGGTGAAAGAAATCAAAGAGGACACTAATAGAAGGAGAAATATACCATGTTCATGGGTTGGAAGAATCAATATAGTGAAAATGAGTATACTACCCAAAGCAATAAACAGATTCAATGCAATCCCTATCAAGCGACCAGTGGTATTTTTCACAGAGCTAGAACAAATAATTTCAAGATTTGTATGGAAATACAAAAAACCTCGAATAACCAAAGCAATCTTGAGAAAGAAGAATGGAAGTGGAGGAATCAACCTGCCTGACTTCAGGCTCTACTACAAAGCCACAGTCATCAAGACAGTATGGTACTGGCACAAAGACAGAAATATAGATCAATGGAACAAAATAGAAAGCCTAGAGATAAATCCACACACCTGTGGACACCTTATCTTTGACAAAGGAGGCAAGAATATACAATGGAGTAAAGACAATCTCTTTAACAAGTGGTGCTGGGAAAACTGGTCAACCACTTGTAAAAGAATGAAACTAGAACACTTTCTAATACCATACACAAAAATAAACTCCAAATGGATTAAAGATCTAAATGTAAGACCAGAAACTATAAAACTCCTAGAGGAGAACATAGGCAAAACACTCTCCAACATACATCACAGCAGGATCCTCTATGACCCACCTCCCAGAATACTGGAAATAAAAGCAAAAATAAACAAATAGGATCTAATTAAAATTAAAAGCTTCTGCACAACAAAGGAAAATATAAGCAAGGTGAAAAGGCAGCCTTCAGAATGGGAGAAAATAATAGCAAATGAAGCAGCTGACAAACAACTAATCTCAAAAATATACAAGCAACTCATGCAGCTCAAGTCCAGAAAAATAAACGACCCAATCAAAAAATGGGCCAAAGAACTAAATAGACATTTCTCCAAAGAAGACATATGGATGGCTAACAAACACATGAAAAGATGCTCAACATCACTCATTATCAGAGAAATGCAAATCAAGACCACAATGAGGTACCATTTCACACCAGTCAGAATGGCTGCGATCCAAAAGTCTACAAGCAATAAATGCTGGAGAGGGTGTGGAGAAAAGGGAACCCTCTTACACTGTTGGTGGGAATGCAAAGTAGTACAGCCACTATGGAGAACAGTGTGGAGATTCCTTAAAAAACTGGAAATAGAACTGCCTTATGACCCAGCAATCCCACTGCTGGGCATACATACCAAGGAAACCAGAATTGAAAGAGACACGTGTACCCCACTGTTCATCGCAGCACTGTTTATAATAGCCAGGACATGGAAACAACCTAGATGTCCATCAGCAGACGAATGGATAAGAAAGCTGTGGTATATATACACAATGGAATATTACTCAGCCACTAAAAAGAATACATTTGAATTCAGTGCTAATTAGGTGAATGAAACTGGAGCCGATTATACTGAGTGAAGTAAGCCAGAAAGAAAAACACCAATACAGTATACTAACACATATATATGGACTTTAGATAGATGGTAATGATAATCCTGTATGAGAGACAGCAAAAGAGACACAGATGTTTAGAACAGTCTTTTGGATTCTGTGGGAGAGGGAGAGGGTGGGATGATTTGGGAGAATGGCATTGAAACATGTATAATATCATGTAAGAAATGAATTGCCAGTCTATGTTCAATACAGGATACAGGATGTTTGGGGCTGGTGCACTGGGATGACCCAGAGAGATGGTATGGGGAGAAGGTGGGAGAGGGGCTCAGGATTGAGAACTCATGTACACCCATGCCGGATTCATGTTGATGTATGGCAAAAGCAATACAGTATTGTAAAGTAAAATAAAGTAAAATTAAAAAACAATGTTGCTCTTCTTTTGATTTTTTAAAATCATTTAAAAATTTACTATCCTTGACTCATAGGATATACAAAATCAGGGGGTGGGTCATGTAATCTGGGGTCACAGTTGGCGGATGCCACACTAGATTGTGGGTTTGCTGGTGCTGGTTTTGGCGATAGGACTTACTAACAAGATGAAGAGGTTTTTTGGAACCTTCAACTCCATTTCCTTAACCAATTCACTAGTGTGCTTTAGTTGGTCCAGTTCCTAAGAGTGGAATTACTGTCTTATCTGCTTCTGTCTTCAAGGACACTTTAATGAATTAAGGTCATAGAATTCTTGGGCAAGATAACACCTCCTTAGGACTGGAGAGTTATGATGAAAATATTAAAATGGAAGACTAAAATATAATTCATGATTTATGGTGAATCATCTTAGATACTTCTAAGAATCAATAACCCATATCATCATTTTCATTTATCCTGTGACATTCATTCATTTCACAAAGCAAGAATTACTGATAATATAAAATATATGCCAGACCATATGCATGGGTCAAGCGGGATATGCATCCAGAATTCTAGTACTACTGTGAGACATGCACAGGAAACAAATACATCTGTTTTTATACTTTAAAAATTCATGTTTTTAATATATTGCTGATGTTTACTATAAAATAAGTCACTTTGATAATTTTGCTGCACAAAAATATACACCGCAAAATACAGTCAGTAGTTTCATGTAAGCAAATATAAGTAACAATAATATTTTAAAAATCAATTAGAACCTAGCAATTTAAGGAATTTGACCCCTAGGTTTCCACATACCTGTTTGTTGAATATGAGAGAACCAGACTCTGTCATGTAGCTGCTACTATTTCAGAAAGAATGAATGCAAGAAGGTTAATTGATTTAACAAGTAAAATGCATATACTAGTTTTTATGTGAACTTACTTCTGTTCACTAATTTTAGTGGCTAAAAGTATAGATATTGGAGTCAGTTCTGGGTTCAGATCCTTGGCTTTATCACCCATTAACTATGTGACCGCAAGCTAGTTACTTAACCTCCCTGAGCTTCTGTTTCTTCACCGAAAAAATGGAAGCATTAATGATGACTGTGTGTTCAAGAACAAACTGCAGTTCTTACACATTGATAGCAAGGATTCACTAAATAGTATTCTTACTAATACATTTGTCATTAGAAAAAGAAGAGAGTTTTTTGTCTAGCGAATTAGCAAACTTTGTAGAGGTGTAATGTAATTTCAAATATAAGGCAGTGTTGAGATTCTGAGAGACACTTTCCCTTGCCTGGGCTTGGAAGGTGGTAGCAATGTGCATGTCTCTGTTTTGCTTAAATACCAAAACCATCTGAGTTTGGTTTTCTTCCTGGCTGTTTTCTTGACACACTGTGGGCAGTGGGGATGTTCCCTGAAATTTCTACTGTATTTGTGTGACTTCCTTTTACCTAATGTTTTGGAATTCCATCTTAATTGTGTTTTTCTTTTTCTTGTTATCATCTGATTTCCTTTCTGCTTAGTTTTGGGGTTCACTATAGTTTATCAGAATCTTACTTATCCAAAGCCTCTGATTTCAAATTCTTTTTCATCATGATGTTGTTGATCTACTTAAATAAACCAGTGGATGGACGGTTTCAAACCCTTGTCCCATAGACAGTATCAAGATACACAAAACTTAGGATACCTAAAGGCTGTATCAGAGAGATGGAAAGACTCATTCATAATCTGGTATGATCTCCAGGCTACAGAGTGTGACAGAAAGAGTGTAGATTAGAAACCAGAGTGCTTGGCTTTGTTGTCCTCTCAGCCAGCCCAGACCAAGGGCATCCTCAGCTCTCTCTCGATTCAGTAGTACTGGTCAATAAAACCGGAATGACTAGGATACTTATCTCACGTAGTTTAGTGTAAATAATGTAAAAGATACCGTAATTATTTCCTAAACAAAACCACCATGCATACTGCTACAGGGTTATTATAATTATTATTCACCCCATGTGTGTATGTATCACAAGGATTCCATTTAGGGAACAAATAATTTGCGGTGGTAAGAGTCAAGTCCCACTTCTGACACTAACCAGGTGTGTAACTGAGGACAAATCATTCATTTATTTAAGTGCTAATTTCTATATCTGCAAAATAAATTAGGTACTTATCAATGCCCCTTTCTGACACAAAAGTCTGGGGTTTCATGAGTGCCAGGATACAGGTATAGGTAGGCAGAACAGCCCGTCTTACAGAGAAGTACTAACTGATGCTTTAGTCAATGGGCCCACCAAGAGAGTGGGAGCCTAAAGATGGCTTTGGGAAAGGGATCCCCAAAGAGTTCGCTGGGTAACAGAGCACACCTAGGACTCACAGGAGTGTTACTTCATAGAGGGCCCCCATGTAGTTCAAAACTGACAAGACTGAGCTAAACCCAGAGCAACCAGAGTCAATGTGGTTGACCATTGCCTTGTCTGAAGTGATGAGGACTGACCCAGGTATCCTCCACGTAAGTAAGGAGGAAGAGAAGCAGAGAAGGCCCAGAAACTACAGCCTCTGAATGGGCTTCATGGCTCCTGTCTCCTTCTCGAATCCATCCCCCATATTGCCACCAGAGGGACCCTAAACTCAAATATGGTCTTCCCCCTGTCCAGATTAAAAGTCTCTGATTTCTTTCAAGAAAAGCTGCTCAGTGTTACTGATCATCAGGAAATGCAAACCAAAAGTACAACGAGATATTACCTCACATCCGTCAGGATGGCTGTTATCAAAGAACAAAAGCCTACAAGTATTGGCAAGGATGAAGAGAAATTAGAGTCCTTGTACCTCATTTGTGGGAACAGAAAAATGGTACAGCCACTATGGAGAACAATATGGAGTGTCCCATTTTCCACAAGGTGAAATCTAAGCTCCCTTGCTTATAGGGCCCTGTATTGTAAGTAGAGTCTACTTAACTCCTCAGTTTCTTTTTCTCAAGAGCAAGCCCCTCTAAACTTACCATCTTTTCTTCATAATTCACTGCCTTCACACATGCTGTTCCTCTGCCAGGAACATCCTCTCTGCTTGGAGAATTCTTCCTTTTCCTTTTTCGGCCTGGCTCAAATATTACTTTCATTGTATATATTATAGCAACTACCATAAAGTTATTTTTTAAGAAGGTGCCTACTTGTCTGCTTTTCTACTGGCATATGAACTTGTGGAGATGGACCTGTGTTTTATTGTATTAACAAGTGCTTCATTAATTTTTTCCAGAGCTTTTCTGATAGTTAACTGAAATGACCTAAGGGCTGAGGCATCTGGAGAAAACAGATAGAAGATCAGAGCTCTTGAAAATATAAACAGATAAAAACCTAACAAGGGACAAATTTAGATTCAATGAAATCATAAGTAAGGTACACTTTTCCCAATGAAATGATTTATTCAATAATTATTTGGTCAGTTTCTCTTATGCATCAGGTACCAACGATATAAGAACAAGTGAGGCTGGCTTAGTGCATCCCATCAGCTGGGATGCCAGTGTTCCTGGCACGTGGCTGACAAGGGGGAAGTGGCACAGTAAGAAGGAGAATAGCAAACAGGGGGCAGATGACCCAAGGCTTTGCAGGTTAGGGTGAGAACTTCACTTTTAGTATAAATGCAGTGCTTTCTTACAAGTGATTTGCTGTAAAAGTTTTTAATCAGGGTAATTAACCATCTGACTGACATTTGGGGGAAGTCACACTGGCTCTTCTGCAGAGAATAGAGAGTATATATAAGTGGGGATACAGTTAGGAGGCTGTGCAGGAGACCAGGTGAGAAATGACATTGGCCTAGCAGCCAGAATCATCCGCAGGATGGTCAAACACAGATTTCTGAGCTGCACCCCTGGAATTTCTGATTCTATAGGTCTGGTGGTGATGGACATGGAGGCAGGGTGGAGGATTTGCCTTTCTAACAGATTTCCAGTGATGCTGATTCCGCTGTATGGAGACCCCACTCTGGAAACTCCTGACCTCTTCTATGGAATAGAGGTGGTAATAAAGTTGGAACAGAGTGTACTGGTTTGGAATATAATCTGGAGATAAGATTAGGAAGACATGCTCTTGTATCAATACTAGAAAATACTCAGACAGGGAACATTCCTATGAAACTTGAATGAAATAAATACCAGGAAATACTAGGAAAAGGAATATTGATCATATGAAACTTAATTGAAGTTTAAAACAAAACAGCAAACAAAAGTAACCCCCTTCATACAAAGGCGATGGATGTATGGACATCATTTATGCCCTCCTTCCCCTGCCACACACGTGAACACACACACACACACAGAGACACAGATTCACAGACATGCACACACATAGACAAGTAAAAGTAAGTGGTTTCCCAAAGTGTTTGAAGAAGCTGTATATTATAGGATCAAAGAACTCCTGAAAGTTTAGGGTCTATGAGTCATTAAGATTGAGCAAGGGCAAGTAACTGTGTTTTATCATTGTTAGGCTCTGGAGTTATCAAATGAAAAGGAGAACAGGGTATATAGTCCTGGGGTGTGACCTAGTGTAATTCCTTCCAGAATCTGAAAATAATGAGGTCACTGTAGATGCAATCTGTTAAATTAAGATGAGGTCATTAGGGTGGGTTCTAATCTAATATGACAGGTATCCTTATGAAAAGGGTAAAAAGGCAAAAGATAGGAAGCAAACCACCAGGAGCTAGGGGAGAAGCATGAAACAGATTATTCCTCACAGCTCCTAGAAGGAACCAACCCTGCCAACACCTTGATTTTATTTATTTTATTATTTTGGCTGAGCTTGGTCTTCTTTGGGCTTGCCCAGTGGCTCAGCAGTAAAAGACTTTGCCTGCAATGCAGAAAACACAGGAGAGGTGGGTTCGATCCCTAGATTGGCAGTATCCCCTGGAGGAAGGAATGGCAACGTAGTCCAGTATTCTTACCTGGAAAATCCCATGGGCAGAGGAGCCTGGAGGGCTGCAATCAGTAAGGTCGCAAAGAGTCAGACACGACTGAAGCACTGAGCACGCACGTGTGCACACACATAGGTCTTCATGGCGGCGCATGTGCTTTTCTGTAGTTGTGGAACATGGGCCCTAAATCAGATGAGTTCAGTGACATGCAGGCTCTCTAATTGTGGCATGTGGGCTTAGTAGCCCCAGGGCAGGTGGGGTCTAGTTCCCTGACTAGGGATCAAATCTGCAGCCCCTGTTGAAAGGCAGGTTCTTAACCACTGAACCACCAGGGAAGTCACCAGCACCTTGATTTCAGACTTCTAGACTCCAGACTTGCTTTTAAGACTCACTTTGTGGTACTTAGTTACAGCCGTCCTAGCAAACCAATACAAGCCCCTTATGGTTATACCTTCATTGCACTGTACTCATAGCTCTTAACCCTGCCTTCTTTGTCTCTCAGATATGCTTCTCTCTGTAACCAGTGGGTCAACACTGACCCTTCCATAGTATAAACCAAGTCTCCTAGGACCCTAATCAGGGCACAATATCCTAAAGATCCCACCTAACCTTTCCAGATTTGAGATTCTGATATACTTCCCCATTGGACCTCTGCCTCTTTAAGAATCTGTTCCATGTTTTATTATTCATCTTGTGTCCTCCCAGTGACCAGAATTCCTAAAACATAGCTTGTGTGTTTGTTGAATGAATAACAGAATTAATGAGCTAGTCACCCTTTATCTCCGTCTCCCTTTGGTAAATGGGAAAACTCGAGAGCTTTTGACCTTCATGCCGCTGTCTTTTCGTCAATACAACGAGTGGTTTATTTGGGGAGCATCTGTTTTCGGATCACATTACTCAGTAAATGTGTGTTCTTAATGAAGGTGATCAGTGCAGATCAAGCTGACATCAACACTAAAGATATGGAGGATTGCTTTGGTGTGCAAATGGAAATGGTTTGGTGCCGGGAGATAATGAATACACAAGAATTAGGACTGTGTTATTAAACGGAGGGGATGAAGCTTGTCATTAGTTCCCACTGCTTCTTGGAGTTATTGTTAGTAGCTATTTGAGTGGGGAGACAAGAACATGTGGAGAAGAGGAAGTGAAGAAACGAATGTGTAGAAAACGTCTGCTCACTGAGACAATGTGGTGTTTGGAATCGATCATCCTGCAGCTTTTGCTGAGAGGCTAGTGATATTGAACTGATCTGTTTTCCCAAACTCCTTAGAGGTGCAAGCAGCTGACAACTCCACAGATTCCTCCTCGTGTCTGCTCCAGACTTTGATCTCCAATGAAACATGAAGTTTACGTGCCATATTTGGGTGCCAGATTCCAGAGAAAGATCTTTGTGTATCCAGGGAGAGTTGTTCTTGGAAAAGACGGTGGAAAAATTTATCATTGAAATGAAAATATTTTTGAGAGAGAGAGGCATTGTTAATATTTAAGCTGGGATAATAAGCATACTTTGGGTTAATTCTGGGCAAAGGAGAGAGCACTACTTCCCTACTGATGGACCACCCAAAGCCCTATGAAAATACAACCAAACTCTACCAGAGTTGATTCATTTAGCATTAAGTAAATGCCCATAATCATTAGCCATTTGCTCTGCCAGGGACTGCTGTCATCTTTTCAGAACTTCCTGTACAGCAAGAAAGTTTCTCAGTGAAAATCCAATGTAGTAATTTAGTCTATGTTGTTTTTAGGAAATGCTCCAAATTACTTTGGTAATATGCATTTGTTTATTTTTTAATTTAAGTATAGCTGATTTACAACATTATATTAGTTTCCAGTGTACAACAAAGTGATTCAGTGTTTTCATAGATTTACACCATTTAAAGTTATTACAACATACTGGCTATTTTTCTGCATTGTACAATATATCCTTGTTGCTTATTTTATTTTTTAAATTTTATTTAGCTTTGGCTGCACTGGGTCTTTGTTGCTACACAGACTTTTCTCTAGTTGCTGCAAGTGGGGGCTACTCTTTAGTTGCAGTGCATGGGCTTCTCACTGTGGTGACGTGTCTTGTTGCAGAGCATGGACTCTAGGTCTTCAGTAGTTGCAGCTCACAGCCTCTAGAGCTTGGGCTCTGTAGTTGTGCTGCTCAGGATTAGTTGCCCTACAGCGTGTGGGATCTTCCTGGACCAGGGATCAAACTCATGTCTCCTGCATTGGCAGGTGGATTCTTAACCACTGAACTACCAGGGAAGTCATGTTTATTTATTTTATACATAGTATTTAATATCTCTTAATCCCATTTGAGAAATTAACTAGTTTGTTCTCTATATCTGTGAACTGTTTCTGCTTTGTAATGTACATTTGCTTGTTTTATTTTGAAATTCCAATATAAGTGATGATATAAACTATTTTGTCTTTCTGCCTTCCTTTGTTGTAGATGAATTGACCTTAAGTGTATGAGTTTATTTCTGAGCTCTCTATCCTGTTCCATTGATCTATATGTCTGTTCTGAAGCCCATACCATAGTGTTTTGATGGCTGTAGCTTCATAGTGTAGTCTGAAGTCAGGGAGTGTGGTTCCTCTAGTTCTGTTCTTCTTTCTCTAGATTGTTTTGGCTATTTGGTATCTTTTGCATTTCCATACAAATTTAAGATTTTTTGCTCAGATACCACTTCACCACTTTGGATCTAAGCTGCATCTGCCTTACAGACAAGCTCCCAAGTGGAGCTGGAGCATTCACTTGACTCGGGCTAGGGTGCACACAGTGGTGGTGGTTGCAGAAAAGTGACCAGCTGCTTGTGTGGTTTTCATTTCGCCCTCTCCACTTGGCTTCAGGAGCAAGGTAGTGTGCACACGATCCTCACAAGTGAACAACAGGTTTCCCACAGGCCTCCTATTAGCCCCACCAGCCCTCCCACCAGCCAAGAGGGCTCATCTTCCCTATTTTGGACCACAAACCTGGGACACCCATAGGTGGCTCGAACCACGCACTCCTCAGGGAGGATCTCCACCTGTGTAATCTCCCTTTCCCTGAGTCCCCTCCCAGGAGCACAGTCTGACTTGATTGCTTCTCTACCCTTTCTACCTGATTCTTCATGGATCTTTCTTTCAGCCTTGTTTCTACAGGGTCTCATTACCAGTTTCTTTAGTTTTCCCAATGTGAATTGTTCCACATGTAGATATATTTGTGATATGTTCATGGGGGGAAGTGAATTACACATCTTCCTACTCTGCCATCTTGATAAACTCCCCCTCAAAATAACTTTTAATTTCTTAAAGTTTGAAATTTGTTTTTTAATTTAATGTACCCTTCCCCAGTCACTACGAATAATTAGAAAATATAGTACAGAGAAATAAGACAATAGGCCAGAAGTTTAAAGCAATAGACTACTGGTTAATGGATATCCAACATGCAATTCCAAAGGAGTAGTCACATGAAATTCATGGAAATGGTGAAGTGATGGAAAATTAGTATTTGGAATAAAACACCTTGAGTTAAATCCCAGTTTGGCCTTCCCTAGATGTGTGATGGTGGGGGGAGTCATTTCACATCAATGAGCCACAATTTTTGTGGTTCTGGTTCTGTGGTTTCTGTGGACTGGGGTTAATATATACAGAGGTTTTATAAGGATTGAATAAAACAATGCATATAAGGTATAGAATACATGTCTTGATACATAAATCCTCAATTAAGAGTAACTGCTGTTATTAAATCATGCATACTCTGTCTTTACTAGCAACCATTTATATCAGCTCTGATAATTTTAAACTAGTATTCTTATAGAATTGTTCTGGTAATTTTATGAACATTTATTACAGCCCCCTGCCCAGTGTTGGAGTTTGTTCCTTTGTTTGTGAGACACTAATTGACTATAACTGAAAAATCAGGAATTCTTATAAAGTTCAGAAATAAATCAAAAATACTTATCGTGAAATGTGCCCTGTTGCCTGTGATACATCTTTTGGCCGGAACATAACAAAACTCCATGTAACTATAACAAGTCAGAGATCCTTAGTCACATGGAAGCTGCTCCTTGTGCTCCTTATTCAGACTTATGTGTTCCTTTCAGTTCAGTTCAGTTCAGTTGCTCAGTCGTGTCTGACTCTTTGCGACCCCATGAATCGCAGCACGCCAGGCCTCCCTGTTCATCACCAACTCCTGGAGTTCACTCAGATTCACATCCATTAGTCAGTGATGCCATCCAGCCATCTCATCTTCTGTCATCCCCTTCTCCTCCTGCCCCCAATCCCTCCCAGCATCAGAGTCTTTTCCAGTGAGTCAACTCTTTGCATGAGGTGGCCAAAGTACTGGAGTTTCACCTTTAGGTCATTCCTTCCAAAGAAATCCCAGGGCTGATCTCCTTCAGAATGGACTGGTTGGATCTCCTTGCAGTCCAGGGGACTCTCAAGAGTCTTCTCCAACACCACAGTTCAAAAGCATCAGTTGTCTGGCACTCAGCCTTCTTCACAGTCCAACTCTCACATACATACATGACTACTGGAAAAACCATAGCCTTGACTAGATGGACCTTAGTCAGCAAAATAATATCTCTGCTGTTGAATATGCTATCTAGGTTGGTCATAACTTTTCTTTGAAGGAGTAAGCATCTTTTAATTTCATGGCTGCAGTCACCATCTGCAGTGATTTTGGAGCCCCCCAAAATAAAGTCTGACACTGTTTCCCCATCTATTTCCCATGAAGTGATGGGACCAGATGCCATAATCTTCGTTTTCTGAATGTTGAGCTTTAAACCAACTTTTTCGCTCTCCTCTTTCACTTTCATCAAGAGGCTCTTTAGTTCCTCTTCACTTTCTGCCGTAGGGGTGGTGCATATCTGAGGTTATTGATATTTCTCCTGGCAATCTTGATTCCAGCTTGTGTTTCTTCCAGTCCAGCGTTTCTCATGATGTACTCTGCATATAAGTTAAATAAGCAGGGTGACAATATACAGCCTTGATGTACTCGTTTTCCTATTTGGAACCAGTGGGTGGTAATTCTGCATCTCCTTCAGGACCAGGTGGAACAACCATGGGACAAGCACTACCAACAGCTGGGAATACCTGCTTTGGACCTTTAGGTTAGAAGAAATAGATTTTCATTGTACTTGAGCCATCATAGTCTTACATTTCTCTTGTTGTCCCTGTGAAAACAGTTTAGTTTAACCTAACTAATACTAACTTTCTTACACTACTCTGCTGTTCAAGTTCTTTTTTTATTTTATTTTCATTGAAGGCTAATTACTTTACAATATTGTAGTGGTTTTTGCCATACATTCACATGAATCAGCCATGGGTGTACATGTGTTCCCCATCCTGAACCCCCCTCCCACCTCCCTCCCCATTCCATCCCTCAGGGTCATCCCAGTGCACCAGCCCTGAGCACCCTATCTCATGTATCAAACTTGGACTGGCGATCTGTTTCACATATGATAATATACATTATTCAATGCTATTCTCTCAGATCATCCCACCCTCGTCTTCTCCCACAGAGTCCAAAAGACTGTTCTATACATCTGTGTCTCTTTTGCTGTCTCGCATATAGGGTCATTGTTACCATCTTTCAAGTTCTGTCCTATATGATAGATATTTCCGGGAGAAAAAAATGGGGGTGATTCATCTACATTTTGTAAAGCTAATAACCAGGAAAAGATTGTGAAAAATAATTCCAACTGTACTCTGAGACATAAAACATAGATGGTGATTATAATAAAGAATATAGATTTAGGATCAAGTATTCTGAGCCCAGCAGATCCACAGAACTCTTTCCAGGACTAACAAGTGAGGGGAGGGGGCAGCTAGCCCTTTGCAGTTCTCTTTAGAAAGCCATGAACAAAGATAAGATATTTACAATGAATTTTGAACATTTGAAGAAGTGAAGGCTGAGATTTTTCTGCAAATAGAAATACATAAGGGCTAAGACAGAAAGGTTCTTCCCTGGTGGCTCAGCAGTAAAGTATCTACCTGCCAATGAAGAAGACATGAGTTCAATCCCTGGGTCAGGAAGATCCCCTGGAGAAGGAGATGGGAACCCGTTTCAGTATTCTTGCCTGGGAATCCCATGGACAGATGAACCTGGTGGGCTACAATCCATGAGGTCGCAAAAGAGTCTGACAAGACTTGAGTGACCAAACAACAGCAACCAATAAAAAGAGGTGACCTATACCAGCAGAGATGTGATCAAATATGAGCTATGTTTCATCAACAAAAAATGGAAGAAGAATCCAAATGGAACTAGAGCAGAGATCATTGCATAGATTACACAAGCAAAAATGCTTTTGTTGATTTCTTAATAAAAATAACTTGGATTAGAATCCCACTGTCTATTTAGGGGGTTTTATATAGATTTTTACCTAAATGAATTATAATAAATAGCATTTTGTCCTCATTCCATAGTTTGGCACCAGTAAGTCATAATCAATACTTTGCTCATTCCCATAAAGTTCCAAGTTCACTAACTTGCTTAGCAATTGTTGCATGTGTTTTTCAAACTGACAATATGCTACCTATCATTTTAATGTAGGCCCTAGTGTCCCAGGAAGGCAAAACTAAGCATATTCTCCTGATAAAATGTTATATTAACTGAATATTTTTCTTTCTGGGCATCCTAAATTTTACAGTGCTATTTAACTATTAATTCAGATGTGAAATTCTAATATTTCAGTATTTAGACAAATAAGATTTAGAAAATAATAGACTTGTAAGAGTTTGGCCCCCAGTATCCATTATTGGTATTCAAGGTACACTTGAAATTCATAATCATTTCCCTGTAGCAGCAATCAAGTTATTTTGTTTGAAAAGCACCATGAATGATACAACTGGGTAGAAGAAGGAAATACTTTCGTTTCCATCATTATATTATTCACCACTGAATCACAGGGGCCTAATTTGTGGGAAGGCACATTGTAGAAACACAGTAATTATTTGCTGAATAAGTGATAGAAAGAAAGAATGAATGGGGTAGGAAGAAAGATGCAGGCTTACAGGAGTCTGGGTCTTAATTGTAGCAATCATAGTGAATCTGTCATACAAACAGCTGGATAAGGGAAAGTCAAATGTCTCCAGGGGCTAAATTCTGGGACATAAGAACATGTCATTATAGAGACCTCATATAACCTCTGCCCAGCCTGAGGCTGCCCTGGTTGGCTGGAGCCCTCACTGCATTTTTTTCTATTGTTGTTTTTCAATTAAGCAGCTAGGTTAGTTCCTGGGTTAATAATATTAATGACATTCTGAGTCTTGATTTTTTTCTCAGTTTTTAATCAGAAATGGAGACATGTCTTTTTAACAATTTTAATGATTTCTAATTTTAGGAATGTTCATGAAATCAAACAGTCTGAATTTTAAGTGGAGGTGCAGATATCAAAATTGGGTATTTTTTTAAATTAAGAAATACACTAGTTTCCAAAATGCCAAATGTGTATAAGATTTGCCTACCTTTGTACAATTTCCATTCATTTACCCTCAGGAAAATGAGATAAATTGAATGTCTTATTTTATTAACCTTTTATAAGGGGATTCTGCTTCTTAGCTCTCAGTGAAATTTAAAGTATTGTTAACTCACAAATCAACAGTATGATTATAAAGCTTCTTGAAGGCAATCACTGGAATGCATTAAGTAACAAGCAAGATTACATGGTGTTTCTAGCCTAATGCGGCACAATTCAGATTGCAGTAATTGGTGCCCAGTGAAGAAAAGTATCAGTCAAATCAATAAACTTAGACTCTTGTACATTGATAACTGAGCCTGGCTGTTAAAAGTCATTGATTACCGAGAGAACGGCTATTAAAAGAAAGAGGCCAAGAAGCTGACTGGGATGTTTTACTCTAATAAAAAAAAGTAGCTCTGCTGAAGTAAATAGTTGTTGTTTCTCAGCAATAAGTCGATTTCTGCAAGAGCACATCAGTCATTTCCCAAATCAGATCCCCTCGGCCATGCCGACCTGCTCAGCCCATGTATGTTTCTTCCAATTCCGTTTCACTCGGTTTGGTGGCAAATGACAGAATGGAGGAGGGAATACTTTGACATCTTAGTGCAGTATTGTTCCAGATTTGGGGTACTGGTGCTCTTGGCATCAAGTTCTAACATGTTCTGTGTTGCCTGCAGTTTTACAGGCTTCCACATCACCTTCTTCCTCTGAGCACTCTTCCTCTGCAGCCCAAGGACTGAACGAAGAGGTTGTACCAACTATCACTTCTGGGTATTTTGGTTGTACATGTACAGATCAAAGAGATGACTACTGGGTGGTCTTAGTGGACCAACTGTGATGTGAAGCTCCACCAAGACTGCAAACATAATGTGGCCTCTGTTTGCATCCCCTGTAATGGGGATGTCAGCATGATGCTGTGAATTTCTGGGTATCACTGTCAACCTGGATTCTGCATCCTACAGTCCTCTGGATGTTGCTACACTCCCTTCTCCCTGGTTCAGAGTTACCCCACGTAAATGGCCATCAGTTCCTTTAGAGCTGAACTGGAATATTGCTGCCTTTCACACTTGCCAATTATTTCAGTGCCTTCCTCCAGGCTGGGGGCGGGGGGTGGCAGTCTCTTCTTCAGCTGGGGGTTTCCTAGTGAGAAAGGATACTCAGGTTTTTAGACCAGACAGTGAATCATGGCTCTTCACTGGAGTGATTCTCATCAACTTCTTTTTTTAAAAAAATTATTTTTGGTTGTGCTGGATTTCTGTTGCTATGCAGGCTTTCTCTCAATTTGTGGCAAGCAGGGGGCTTCTCTCTTGTGGAACATGGGCCCTAGGGCATGTGGGTTTCCGCAGTTGTGCCTGCTGGGCTCTAGAAGGTGGGCTCAGTAGCTGTGGTGCACAGGCGCAATTCCCCCACGGCATGTGGAGTCTTCCCAGATCAGGGATCAAGCCTGTGTCTCCTGCATTGGCAGGTGGATTCTTTACTACTGAGCCACCGTGGAAGATCCCCCCTTCAACTTCTTGATCATCCAACCTTCATTTCTTTTGCTGCTATACATTGGCCCAGCTCCCAAAGCCCTGGTCTTGTACCAGTTGTTGTAGGTTGGGCTCCCTGTTTGGATGTTTACCTGGGAATGCACTGGGTATCAGTATCTGAGAAGGGGAATGAGAGGGTCAGGAGCTGGATGAGGGAGAGGGTGAAGGGGCAATAGAGGTTCTCAGAGGACCGCACAGAATCTCACAGGGAACTCTAAAGCCAGAACTCTGTTGTCCTTCAGGTGGGCTAGGACAGCTAGGCCCTTATGATTTCTGAAAGTCACTGGATGTGAGCTACTCCGGGAAAGGAGTGTGGCTTTTGAGTGTGGTAGGGTCTCTGTAGCTGAAGCATTCCCTGAAGGGGCAGAAAGCTGAAGGTCGTCTGCACACAACAAGCAGTAGCGAGGCTTTCATGAGAGGGGTCTGAGCAGCACGCCCATGTCCACCATAGTAACTGTGATCACCTGAATCAGGACTGTTTTTGTGACCCAGTGGGAGCACTACTAGCAAAGGTATGATAAAAACAGGTGTAACCACGCCCTGTCTGTCTCAGGCAGACACAGAGTCACTCTGGCTGTGATGACGTCTGATGACACCCCAAGCAGATACTTGACTAACTGCAGCAGCACCTTCAGTTTTGCTGATGTGGAAAAGTGTTCATTCTTCTATGCTCTTTAAACATCTACTTATCAACTATTGGGAGGGATCAGGTATTTGAAGGATATTAACAGTAATACAGCATGAAGCCTCTTCTCCATGAGTTTGCTGACAGTAAGAAACACTATAAAAAGATTTTCTCATAACAACTGTTTTCATGTAAACTCCTTAAAGATACATCAGTGCCATTAAATCAAATACTCCTTGGCTTATTTCTTTAAATCCTGAGCTGACAATATAGAATTATTTTGTATTAAAGAAAAACAGTTTTTTACCTTGTTCTTGCTCAGTTGCTAAGGCATGTCTGACTTTTTGTGACCCCCATGGACTACAGCATGCCAGGCTTCCCTGTTCTTCTCTATCTCCCAGAACTTGCTCGAACTCATGTCCATTGAGTTGGTGATGCCATTCAACCATCTCATCCTCTGTTGTTCCCTTCTCCTCCTGCCCTCAGCCTTTCCCAGCACTGGAGTCTTTTCCAGTGAGTTGTCTCTTCACATCAGATGGCCACAGTATTGGAACTTCAGCTTCAGAATTAGTTCTTCCAGTGAAGATTCAGGGTTGACTGCCTTTAGGATTAACTGGTTTGATAGTCATGCTGTCCAAGAGACTCCAGAGTCTTCTCCAACACCACAGTCTGAAAGCATCAACTCTTCGGTGCTCAACCTTCTTTATAGTACACCTCTCACATCCATATCTGACTACGGGAAAAGCCATATCTTTGACTAGACAGACCTTTTTTGGCAAAGTGATGTCTCTGCTTTTTAATACACTATCTAGGTTTGATATAGCTTTCCTTTCAAGGAGCAAGCATCTTTTAATTTCATGGCTGCTGTCAACATCTGCAGTGATTTTGGAGCCCAGGGAAATAAAGTATACCACTGTTTCCACTTTTTCCCTATCTATTTGGCATGAAGTGATGGGACTGGATGCCATGATTTTAGTTTTTTTAATGTTGAATTTTGTTTTGTTTTTAAATTAGTTAATTTATTTTAATTGGACACTAATTACAGTCCCTTGGACTGCAAGAAGATCCAACCAGTCCATTCTGAAGGAGATCAGCCCTGGGATTTCTTTGGAAAGAATGATGCTAAAGCTGAAACTCCAGTACTTTGGCCACCTCATGTGAAGAGTTGACTCATTGGAAAAGACTTTGATCCTGGGAGAGATTGGAGGCAGGAGAAGAAGGGGACAACAGTGGATGAGATGGCTGGATGGCATCACTGACTCGATGGACGTGAATCTGAGTGAACTCTGGGAGTTGGTGATGGACAGGGAGGCCTGGCGTGCTGTGATTCATGGGGTCGCAAAGAGTGGGACACGACTGAGTGACTGAACTGAACTGAATTACTTTACAATATTGTATTGGTTTTGCCATACATCAACATGAATCTGCCATGGATGTACATATGTTCCTCATCCTGAAGCCCCCTCCCTCCTCCCTCCCTGTACCATCCCTCTGGGTCATCCCAGTGCACCAACCCCAAGCATCCTGTATCATGCATCAAACCTGGACTGGCGATTCATTTCATATATGATATTATACATGTTTCAATGCCAGTCTCCCAAATCATCCCACCCTCGCCCTCTCCCACAGAATCCAAAAGACTGTTCTATACATCTGTGTCTCTTTTGCTGTCTCGCATACAGGGTTATCGTTAACCATCTTTCTAAATTCCATATATATGCATTAGTGTACTGTATTGGTGTTTTTCTTTCTGGCTTACTTCACTCTGTATAATCGGCTCCAGTTTCATCCACCTCATTAGAACTGATTCAAATGTATTCTTCGTAATGGCTGAGTAATACTCCATTGTGTATATGTACAGCTTTCTTATCCATTCATCTGCTGATGGACATCTAGGTTGCTTCCATGTCCTGGCTATTATAAACAGTGCTGCGATGAGCATTGGGGTACACGTGTCTCTTTCAATTCTGGTTTCCTTGGTGTGTATGCCCAGCAGTGGGATTGCTGGGTCATAAGGCAGTTCTATTTGCAGTTTTTTAAGGAATCTCCACACTGTTCTCCATAGTGGCTGTACTAGTTTGCATTCCCACCAACAGTGTAAGAGGGTTCCCTTTTCTCCACACTCTCTCCAGTTAATGTTGAATTTTAAGTGAGCCTTTTCACTCTCCTCTTTTACACTCATCAAGAGGCTCTTTAGTTCCTCTTTACTTTCTGCCCTTAGAGTGGTATCATCTGCATATCTAAGGTTGTTGATATTTCTCCTGGCAGTCTTGATTCCAGCTTGTGATTCATCCAGCCCAGCACTTCACTTGATGCACTCTGCATGTAAGTTAGATAAGCAAGGTAACCGTATACAGTGCTGATGTACTCCTTTCCCTAGTTTGAACTAGTCTGCTGCTTCATGTCCAGTTCTGTTTCTTCTTGACCTGCATACAGGTTTCTCAAGAGGCAGGTAAGGGGGTCTGCTCTTCCATCTCTTTAAGAATTTTCCACAGTTTGTTGTGATCCACAGAGTCAAATGTTTTAGCTTTTGGTAGTCAGTGAAGCAGAAGTAGATTTTTTCCCTGAAATTCCCTTGCTTTCTGTATGATCCCATGGATGTTAATAGTTTGATCTCTGATTCCTCTGCCTTTTCTAAACCAAGCATGTACATCTGGAAGTCTTGGTTAACGTATTGATAAAGCCTAGCTTGAAGGATTTTGAGCATTACCTTACTAGCATGTGAAATAAACACAGTTCTGTGGTAGAATGAACATTCTATGCCATTTCCATTCTTTGGGATTGGAACGAAAGCTGACATTTTTCAGTCCTGTGGCCACTGCTGAGTTTTCCAAATTTGCTGGCATATTGAATGCACACTTTCACAGCATCATCTTTTAGGATTTTAAATAACTCAACTGAAATTGTATCACCTTAACTAGTTTTGTTTGTAGTAATGCTTCCTAAGGCCCACTTGACTTCACATTCCAGGATGTCTGGCTCTAGGTGGGTGACCACACCATCATGGTTATCTGGGTCAATAAGACCTTGTTTATACAGTACTTCTGTGTATTCTTGCCACCTCTTCTTAATCTCTTCTGCTTCTATTAGGTCCTTATGGTTTCTGTCTTTTATTGTGCCCATCTTTGCATGAAATGTTCTCTTTGTATGTCCAAATTTCTTAAAGAGACCTCTAGTCTTTCCCATTCTGTTGCCCAAGCATGTGGTGCTAATCCACAAAAACAAACCCTCCTTCCCAGAACTATCCCTAATCAGCTGCTCAAAAAACTAGCTGAACTTTGGTAGGTCTTTCCTGCTAAAGTCTTACAAAAGATTTCCACCTTCTTCCCTAGATTAAAAGGCCTTTCCACAACCTCTTCAGACCAACATTTAAGACCAAAGGCTTATGCTAATGGTTCTCTGGTTGGCTTTCTTCTAATAAAAGGGAGATGTTAATGAAAATTAAGGAAAAGTTTAGTACCAGGAGAAAGTTATTGCTTCTGTGACTGTCAAGATTTATAGGTGTGCTGGATTAAAAGGGCACCTATAAATCTCCATGAACAGTATGAAAAGGCAAAAAGATAGGACACTGAAAGATAGGCTCCCCAGGTCAGTAGGTGCCCAGTATGCTACTGGAGATCAATGGAGAAATAACTCCAGAAAGAATGAAGAGATGGAGCCAAAGCAAAAACAACACCCAGCTGTAGATGTGACTGGTAATGGAAGAAAATTCCAATGTTTTAAAGAGCAATATTGCATAGGAACCTGGAATGTTAGGTCCATGAATCAAGGCAAATTGGAAGTGGTCAAACAGAAGATGGCAAGAGTAAACGTTGACATTTTAGGAATCATCAAACTAAAATGGACTGGATGGGTGAATTTAACTCAGATGGCCATTATATCTCCTACTATGGGCAACAATCCCTTAGAAGAAATCGAGTAGCCATCATAGTCAACAAGAGAGTCCTAAATGCAGTATTTGGATGCAATCTCAAAAACGACAGAATGATGTCTGTTTGTTTCCATGGCAAACCATTCAATATCAAAGGAATCCAAGTCTATGCCCCGACCAGTAATGCTGAAGAAGCTGAGGTTGAATGGCTCTGTGAAGAACTACAAGAACTTCTAGAACTAACACCCAAAAAAAGATGCCCTTTTCTTTACTGGGGACTGCCGTGCAAAAGTAGGAAGTCAAGAAATACCTGGAGTAACAGGCAATTTGGCCTTGGAATATGGAATGAAGCAGGGCAAAGGCTAATAGAGTTCTGCCAAGAGAATGCACTGGTCATAGCAAATACTCTCTTCCAACAACACAACAGAAGACTCTACACGTGATAATCACCAGATGGCCAACACTAAAATCAGATTGATTATATTCTTTGCAGCCAAAGATGGAGAAGCTCTATACAGTCAGCAAAAACAAGACTGGGAACTGACTGTGGCTCAGATCATGAACTCCTTATTGCCAAATTCAAACTTAAATTGAAGGAAGTAGGAAACCACTAGACCTTTCAGGGACGACCTAAATCAAATCCCTTTCTTTTATACAGTGGAAGTGACAAATAGATTCAAGGGATTAGATCTGATAGACAGAGTGCCTGAAGAACTATGGATGGAGGCTCATGACATTGTACAGGAGACAGTGTTTAAGACCATCCCCAAGAAAAAGAAATGCAAAAAGGCAAAATGGTTGTCTGAGGAGGCCTTACAAATAGCTGTGAAAAGAAGAGATGCAAAAGGCAAAGGAGAAATAGAAAGACATACCCATTTGAATGCAGAATTCCAAAGAATAGCAAGGAGAGATAAGAAAGCCTTCCTCAGTGATCAATGCAAAGAAATAGAGGAAAACAATAGAATGGGAAAGACTGGAGATCTCTTCAAGAAAATTAGAGATACCAAGGGGAGATTTCATGCAAGATGGGCTCAGGAAAGGACAGAAATGGTATGGACCTAACAGAAGCAAAAGATATTAAGAATAGATGACAAGAATACACAGAAGAACTATACAAAAAAAAATCCTCATGATCCAAATAACCACGATGTTGTGATCACTCACCTAGAGCCAGACATCCTGGAATGTGAAGTCAAGTGGGCCTTAGGAAGCATCACTATGAACAAAGCTAGTGGAGGTGACGGAATTCCAGTTGAGCTATTTCAAATCCTAAAAGACGATGATGTGAAAGTGCTGCACTCAATATGCCAGCAAATTTGGAAAACTCAGCAGTGACCACAGGACTGGAAAAGGTCAGTTTTCATTCTAATCCCAAACAAAGGCAATGGCAAAGAATGTTCAAACTACCACACAATTGCACTCATCTCACACACTAGCAAAGTAATGCTCAAAATTCTCCAAGCCAGGCTTCAACAGTATGTGAACTATGAACTTTCAGATGTTCAAGCTGGATTTAGAAAAGGCAGAGGAACCAGATATCAAATTGCCAACATCCACTGGATCATTGAAAAAGCAAGAGAGCTCCAGAAAAACATCTACTTCTGCTTCATTGACTATGGCCAAAAGCTTAAACTGTGTGGATCACAACAAACTGTGGAAAATTCTTCTAGAGATAGGAATACCAGACCACCTGATCTGCCTCCTGAGAAATTTCTGCAGGTCAAGAAGCAATTTAGAACTGGACATGGAACAATAGACTGGTTCCAAATCGGGAAAGGGGTATGTCAAGGCTATATATTGTCACCCTGCTTATTTAACTTATATGCAGAGTACATCACACAAAATGCTGAGCTGGAAGAAGCACAAGTTGGAATCAAGATTGCCAAGAGAAATATCAATAACCTCAGATATGCAGATGACACCACCCTTATGGCAGAAAGTGAAGAAGTAAAGAGCCTCTGATGAAAGTGAAAGAGGAGAGTGAAAAAGTTGGCTTAAAACACAACATTCAGAAAACTAAGATCATGGCATCCAGTTTCATCACTTCATAACAAATAGATGGGGAAACAGTGAGAGACTATCTTTTGGGACTCCAAAATCACTGCAGATGATGACTGCAGCCATTAAATTAAAAGATGCTTGTTCCTTGAAAGAAAAGCTATGACCAACCTAGACAGCATATTAAAAAGAAGAGACATTAGTTTGCCAACAAAGGTCCATCTAGTCAAAGCTTTGGTTTTTCCTGTATTCATTTATGAATGTGAGACTTGAACTATAAAGAAGGCTAAGTGCCAAAGAATTGATGCTTTTGAATTGTGGTGTTGGAAAAGACTCTTGAGAGTCCCTTGGACTGCAAGGAGATCCAATGTGTCCATCCTAAAGGAAATCAGTCCTGAATGTTCATTGGAAGGACTGATGCTGAAGCTGAAGCTCCAGTATTCTGGCCACCTGATGTGAAGAACTGACTCATTTGAAAAGACCGTGATTTGGGGATTGATTGAAGGAGTGAGGAAAAGCGGATGACAGAGGATGAGGTGGTTGGATGGCATCACCGACCTAATGGACATGAGTGTGAGTAAGCCCCGGAAATTGTTAATGGAAGGGAAGCCTGGCGTACTGCAGTCCATGGTGTCACAAAGAGTTGGACAAGACTGAGTTACTGAACTGGACTAAAAGGGAAAATTGCAGGCTTAAAGCTACAAATATAGTAGTCTGGACTTTGAATATTCTTTATTTCTTTGAAAATAACCAAAGAAATAATCTCTAAATCATAAGTAATGCAGTCCTTGTGGATTAGGAATATAGTGGTCACATTTCTGTACATTTTGACATTCACAAATGAGAGTTCATTTGAAAGTTACAGCCAAATCTTGAAATAGATGAGAATAGATATTGCTAATATCAACATTTGATAAATAAACTGAGGCTTAGAAATATTATATGAATTGCCAACAGTTGGTAAAGTGTTAGAACAAACATTTTCTATCATGATTTCTGGAAATTGATTTTGACCTGAAATGAGAATCATAGTGGGAAAACAGTAGAGCCATCTTGAGTCTGGGAAGGGACCTTTTTTTGTCATTGCTTTACTTTAGCACTAGCAGAGTTTCTGGCACTTAATACGTGCTTGATAAATATTTATTGGATGGAAAAATTAAAAAACTGAGAGTTCTAATGAGACCTACTACATGAGCCCCTATACATGGTTGTGGTGGTGAAAGAAATACAGTAGTGTTGAACAAGAGAGAGTAAACCGACTCCATAAGTGGAGACGTGAGAGGCAGCGTGGAAAAGTATCTCTGCTCTGCCTAGAGTGGAGAGGTATCTGTGCCAGCAAGGGCCTGGAACTGAGTGGCAGGATACACCCATGAAGAGCCCAGGAGTTTCTAAATAAGGTTAATTTACAAAGCACAGCTGACCTCTGTTTGCATTTATTCTATTACTTTTAATAATCCAGGTTTTGTTGGATTTAGGATAGTTAGCTGTAATTTTAGGCAGACACAGATAAGAATAAAGACAGTTTTTCAGAGAGCAGCCCCAAGTGTTTCTCTTCTCCATTCATCTTTAAGGCACAATTGAACTTTGGACCAAGTGAAAAAGCTATTGTTAATATGTAGGGTCAATGAGAATTTATGAAAGTGGGGAGGATGATAAATTGTAACTAAGGTGAATGTTCCAGATGTTTTAAACTACCGCTTTTAATACTCAGGACTTTAATTGGGTGGTATTTATTTTTGTGTAAGTTGTGAGAGAGGCATATAATTTTTTCATATGTATAGCTATTATTGAATATGTAGCTGTCAGTGACTAGAGAGGCTTTCCTCATTGATCTCAATTACCCATTGGTCTCAATTGCCACTAATGTCATTGATTAAGAGTTCATATGTTTGTAGACCTATTTGTTTTCTATTTCTAATTTATTCTATGAAATATATTACAAAATTCAAATTCTGCAAAAGAATGTACATATATATGTTATAAGGGACAATATAGCAGATATTGTACTACTGTATTGCTATAACTGTGTATCACTCTCTGATTCTAATTGACTCTTCACAAAATGTTTCACCTCTTCACATTTATTTGAATCATAGTCTAGTAAGACTGAAAGATCTTTTAGCCCAACTCATTACTTCATCCTTAAGGGAATGGAAATACACTGCTGTTAAAATGCTAGATCAATATAGATTTTATAAAAACAATATACTGTGGAAAAAGTGAGGGGCAAAGGATATGTAAGGTATGATATGTTTTACATTTCCTTTAAATAAGACTTTATACAGAATTTTATGAATTGTATTTAATATTAATTTTCTATACATACATAAATTATAGGAGTATACTTATATGTATTGAAAGGATATGCCCAATTTCAGAATATTGGAAACTTCTGGAGAGGGACGTAGGTAGAGAGAGAGTAAGATTTAGGAGAATGTAGCTTTAGCCATTGTATCAGTTATCTAGTGCTGTGTAACAAACCGCCTCAAAACTTAGTGGCTGGAAAACAGCAAATTATTGCTTATGATTATGTGGATTAACAATTGCAGCTGGAATAGACTAGGCACTTCTTCTGTTCTTAGCTGGGCTCACTCATACGTTTGCAGTCCACTAGCAGATCACCTGGGGGCTGGATGGCACTGGGGAGATGGGAGTGACTGGGACTCCTGTCTCTCATCACCCAGCCTGAGTCCTAATCATGTAACTGGCAGGATTTCTTTTAAGTTTAGTATCAGAACTGATACACACAGACCAAAGCAAGTCACAAAGTTTCATTTTGTTGGTTAAATCAAACCGTAAGTCCAGCCCACTTTTAAGAAATACAGAAAAAGACTTTACCCTTAATGGGAGGAAGTGCAAAGTGACATTGGCAGGACATGCCTACAGGAAAACTGGATCCTCATGTATTTTCATAATTGACCACTGCCACTTCTATAGCCTTATTTTTAATTAGAAAAAATGTCCAAATACTAAAATTCTTAGGGGTAGATAAATGGACACCTGTTATTTCTGTACCTTTCTGCATGTGTGAAATTGTTTGTAATTGATCATTTTAATAACATTGAAAACATGACTACACAGTCATCTTTTGACACCAGAACTATTTCCTGGAGTCCTATCAAATCAATGCCAATGACCCATACTTACACACCTAAGATTCTTATCACCTGGAACTTTTAATATCGTATACATAAAACTTGAAGCATTTGGGGACCTAGCTCAATTTCCACTGAAATAGCAAGATTCAATCTTCTAATTTGCTCCTATTGCTCTAATTATTGAATACTTACCTGAGGAAATTATTTCCTTATTTCCTAACCCATCCTGCCACAGGCCTCTTCTGTGCTGGGTTAAACCCTGGCTAAGGAAAACACCTGTAGACTGCAGGATAATGAGAGAAGAAAATGTTGCCTGGCTCTCTGTGAAGCTCTGCGCATTTGTTCACTGATGTGCCTATGGTACAAATGGAATGCAACAAAATCTGTAATAGATATGAAGGATATTTCTGTCATTGCTACATTATCTATGGAGAGGTTTATCCACATCCAAATTTTAATGTCAGTGTAGAACCCTCCAATGTATTTTTCAGCTTTCTTTATCCTGCTATTAAGTTGTGTGTAAGGAAACCATAGGCTGATTCTAATAGCAGCATAATTAAAGATGCAAACATGGTGTGGATCAGACATCCCAAGTGCCAATGCACATTATGTTGGGTAATCTGCTATTTTGGATTATCCCTTTGTTTCTCTGGGTAATTGAGAGTTTTCTATATCCACAATTAACTCCCACATCTATATGTAACTAAGCCCTTTTAATTTTGTATCCAACCTACAATGGGACCTGCTCTACCCGAGAATTAAGCTTTTTCCCAGCCACCTCTTCAGACCTCTGGGTCTCCCCATTCAGCCACTTGTGACAATCTGTCCCAGAAAATTGGAAAACCGTTCAGTTTAATTGGTTCTAAAATGGAGGATTCAGTGCCTGTGCTGAGTTTGAGGATGAAACTAACATTTTACAAAGCCCAGCCCAGCAGCAGCTGCCCTTTGGGATTTGGGAGGTAGAGCGGCAAGTCACTCTGGAATTTAGAGCTTTATTACAAAGAAGTGCTAACTCTTCTCGTTCTGCTTATAAATGGAATAAAGGGAGAATCTGGCTCACCCATGAGTGCTTTAACCTTGTACATGCTCAATATCCTTATGAAATGCAATATCTTATGATCCTTTAAATAACAAATGACCTTATTCCCTTTTATAGGGTCATTAAGGCCTCTAACGGTCAAGGTATAAATCCCAGCCACTACTGCACATCTTAATTTACTATTCATATGTAAAGCTCTCTTTGGTTCTCAATTACTATACAACAGCAACTGGCTCATCAAATTATCCCCATCGGAATGTGTCTATTAAAGACATTGCAGTTTACATCTGAGGGCCCTAATTAAAGTCACAATACTTGATAAACCTTGAACAACTAGTAATTGGAAACTAACAATTAGTACCATCCACCTCAGTTGAGATCAGCTCTACTGCTGGCAGCATGACTAAGCAAAAGGAAATTAGCACACCAGAGATGGCCCACATGCCAAATATGTGTTAATGTCCACTCCTGGGTTTCAGCCAGTATAGTTAAAAGAACTTGGCATTAAAATATTATTAGCTAAAAGTCTTTATATAGATATCTGCGCCATGGAACAGATCAGTCTGATATCCCTGTGGCTTTTCAGGCTTTATCATGCTCATTACTGTTTTCATCATCTGATCTGTGGGTATCCGTGGAGATGGTGCTATAAGACCATCTCTTTGAGCTTCTTTTCCTCTCAAAAGCCTGTGGCTTGCTTTCTTTTGTAACAAAGCATAGGTCACATTGTCCTACTGTATTCTGCATATACTCCCCCCGCTTTGTGCCCCTTATTGTCTACATCTTCAGAATATCTGAGGCTCAAGGCATTGCAGGAAGCTCATGGATTGATTTGGTGAGTCTAAGAGAAGCTTGAAGGACTGCAGGCACTGTGCCATGTCTCCCAATTAGCCGCCATACTATTCTGAGACCACCCATTTTGGAGGGCAACTGGGAAGAGCATATGCTAGCTCCCTGCCCTAGAGACTTGCTGATGGGACTTTTCTAACTGGTAGTGTGTTCACTGTGGTCCTTCGCAATGGACAACAGGAGTAAAAATCTTACAATGACCTTCTGTTTTGTTGGTCAGCATTGTGCCCCCACTCTCTTATTCTCATTTCATTGACTAGCTAATGAAATGGGATATTACTTGAAGGAGCTTCAGCAGACTTGATGAAGCATCCCAAATGCTTCCTCTCCAATCTGCTTACCTCATGTTTTTCCCGGGGTTCTTGGCAATGGGAGAAGTGTGATGCTTCAGCAGTCTTCCCTGAAAACATTGCTTCACTTACCATGGCAGATATGGTTTAAGATGGTTTTGTAATCTTTATCACCCTCTTTTTCACCCTTTGAAGAGAATCAGCTTGGCCGTTCCAAAGTCTTCCAAGAAACTGATCACACAAGTGAACCATAGGTAGTGGTACTTTGTGTTCTTTTGTACAATGAGCAAGTGTGGCTTAGGAAGTTTTGTAGTTCTCTTGCAGAATAAGTACTAGTTCTCAACCTGTTCACTGCTTTGAAACTTGACCAAGTAAGTTTTCACAAGAGCAATTGGATGCAGATTCATTCCATGGCAGGCTCGGTGATCTGCTTCAAGCTAGTCCTGTGTAGCACTTAGATACACACCAACCATGCCCCCCACTCTTTCTCTTACCATGGTGGACCAAACCCAGAAGAGAGCTGAGTCAAATATTATCCAATATCAAGTTACTGCAAACCAAGTACAAGATATTCTCTTTGTATGGGATAGATCCTTACTCCCTGGGCTATCTGCAAGATTGAATAACTTCAAAAGGTACGGTCAGTGTACACTAACTAGAATACTGCTTAAGTGGTTTTGTGAATAGTTTGTCCATCTGGTG
The DNA here is from genome assembly GCF_032405125.1 of Capricornis sumatraensis. Classification (NCBI taxonomy): domain Eukaryota; kingdom Metazoa; phylum Chordata; class Mammalia; order Artiodactyla; family Bovidae; genus Capricornis; species Capricornis sumatraensis. The sequence goes on along the minus strand of NC_091074.1, from coordinate 51,001,710 downwards.
AATGTAATCAGTGCTACTTTAAAGTACTTAAAATTAGCTCTAAACTTGAAAACAAAATTATTCTGTAATTTTCTGTCAAACAGGAATTTAATGCTATAAATAGATATTGGCCAATGTTCAAGATAGCCATTGGCTTTCGTATAGGCACTTTAATTGGTTGGGAACAACCCTAATGAAAACCATCAAGTAGGGATATAGAATCCTCTCTCTTATCATTTCTCAGCCTTTTGGCTAAAATCAAGTGTAGAATCCTCTCTACTCAACAGCTTTTTTGTCATCCTACTAGCTGCTCTCTTTTCCAGATCCCACCCAATGACATTAATAAAGGGAATGCTCTCAGCTGACTGAAAACAATTTAGGAAAATTCATGATAACAGTAAATGTTATCTGGAATTCTACAGAGTTTTCTGAGAGTCAAGAGCAAAAAGAATGAAATTCTGATCATGCAGACAGTATAACAAGGAAAGGGGACAGCTTACTGAGACCTTGCTCACAAAAGAGGCATCAAGAAGGAGAAGATACCATAGAAAACAGAGAGATATATAGAACCTATCCTTTTCCACAAAGAAAGAACTCTGTATCATATCAAGTGGGGCTTATAGGAGGCTGTCTGCCACCCAGCTCGTGGAATCTTTGAGACTCTGGTTTATAGAGCTTAGAGTTAATTTAGTCTAAGATTTTTTTCTAACATGTTGACCTTTCTTGGATGGTCATTTGACCTCTGTTTGCATATCCACAGGGACAAGGGATTCATTCCTAGTTGTGGCGTGTCCTATTCTCGAACAGCTCTGCTTAGTGATGTCACATCCAAGTTTGCTCCTCATCACCTTTCCCCCTTTGGTCTTGGTCTTCTCTCCATAGACAGAAAAAGTTTTGTTTCTTCTTACTCAGAAGCAGTTTACTTACTCATCATTTCAGCATAATTTCCAACCTTATATTACTCTCATTAGTTTCCTTATTTTAGTAAATAATGAGAAAAATATAATCAGTAAACTACATCCAGATGTAACCAGTATGTTAATATTTTAGTACATATCTTCTAGTTTTTGTATCATTTTATATGCATATATTCTTTATAGAGAAATTAAGATTATAGTGTGTATTTTGTTTAAAAGTGGCAATTTTCAGATAAGTTATCAAAAGCATGTTTTTGTATGTTTTCTTCTACAGTATTATGTTTAATGGTTGAATCATATTTTTTATTTTATCAGACCATATTTTATTTACTGCATTCCTTTTTTACCCCATTAAATGCTAAGCATTTAAATGTCTCCTGATACAAAAATACTTTAATTAATATTTATTGATATATGTATGCTACTTTGCTGCTCATTCTGTGCTAGCAGCTATACTAGGTGCTGGGTAACAGAAGATAAAACAATTTCAAAATGATCCCTGCTTTCAAGAAGCTTAGAGTCCTGTAGCTTAATTTATAGTCATCTTATTGCCTTAGGTAATAGGTAATTTTCATTGCCTAGAAGTAAATAGCTGAACCAGGATAAATGCATATTATGCACTGGATTATCCTTTGGTTCTATACAGGAGTATACTCTCCATTTTTGAGCCTTAGGAGCACTGAATTTTTATCATTTTGTTAAGCCTTCCAAATTTGTTAGGTTAGCTATTAAATCATCGATGTTTTAACTGGATTTAAATATAATTTAAAATTTAAATTTCTTTAATTTCTGCTGATTTGCTGCTAAAACAGGCCATGTTCAGCAGACTGGAGTATTCTTCATAAAATACTTTTACTAGGATAAATGAAAAAGTAAAGTGTCCTTTTATAAGCTAACAAGTTAAAGGTAGAAAATACCTATGACCTCATTTCATCATTTCCTTGAACTTTAGTCAGATTGCTTGCTTGTTTCTTCAAGTGACTGGTTTATGTTTCAGCAAGTGTTGCAGGGTGCTCAAAACTGAGTGCTTTCTTTTACAGCTGATTTCTTCCACGGAAAAGCCTTTGACCCCCCATGAAACCAGATTTTAATAGGGTTAATTTAGTTTTCAACGTGTCACAGTGACTTAACTCCCAATTATCTTGTGGTAGTATTTGTTTGTGTCAACCTACACATTATTTTAATGTAGCTCTGTTCAATTGCATGTGAGTAACCGTGTGTGGCTTTGTTTAACAAAGTATCACCTGATCTGTTCCACAGCCACCGTCATGAAACAGAGAGTTGTGGGTCGGACTCAGAGCACAAGAACAAAGTCTGGAATGGGAATCCAGCCTCAGTTACCCTGGGAGGTTCCTTATGGGGGTCTTGCTGTGTCCTTTCCCGGGTGTGCTGCTCTTGGTGAGATGAAATCACACGGAAGTAACTGCTTCATCCCACCGCTCTGTGGGTGTGTGACCTGACAAAGAATCAGCCCATATTACCTGCTGGCCTTCAGACATAGTGTATGTGTTTGTGTGTGTGACAGTCACTCAGTCATGTCTAACTCTTTGTGACCCCATGCACTGTAGCCAACCAGGTTCCTCTGTCCACGGAATTCTCCAGGCAAGAATAACTGGAGTGGGTTGTTATGCCCGTCTGTAGGGGATCTTCCCAACCCAGGGATCAAACCTGAGTCTCCTGCATTGCAGACAGATTCTTTACTGTCTGAGCCACCAGGGAAGCCCTAGCAGATGCCCAAACTGTGGGCAGGAATTAGAGCAGAGAAGACTCAGGCACCTAGTGTAGTGGTGGTTTCTGCTTAGTCTCGAAGGAATTAGGGATGTGTTTGGTCCATCTTAGATGCCACTTTTCCTTGAAGCTTCTTCTGATCTTTTCTAAGGAGTATAATATAGACACCGCCCTCCTCTGAAGCTGCCAGGTAATAATAGCAAACACGTCTATAATGTTTATTATGCTAGGCACTCTACCTCTAACTCATTTAAACCTCACAGCAACTCAGTGGCAACAGTATTATCTCCGTTTTTGTGAATGAAGAACAAAGAACTTAAGTAACTTGTCCAAAGTCACACAGGTTTCCTGATAAGTAGGAAAGCATAATTCCAACTGAGGCAATCAAGCTCTAGACTTCACTGTGCTCTAGTTTTTAACCTCTCCTTTTGAGGATATACTCAGCATCAGCTATTTGCCCTGGAATGGACAGTTTAAATTCCCTCTTTTCATGATAAGGGGACCATGCCTAGAGTGATTTGCCCAAAGTAACACTATCAGTGAGAGATAAAAATGACATTAAGCCCACATGTCCTGGCTCCTTCATTATGTTGCTCTGAGAGTGCATCCCATAGCATAGTTAGGATCTTAGTAGCTGGCATCTAGTGTCATAGGTGTTATACTCATCCTAAGCACTTTACTGTGAACAGGTGGTGCTAGTGGTAAAGAATCTACCTGCCAATTCAGGAGACAAGAGACACAGGTTCAATCCCTGGGTCAGGAAGATCCCCTGGAGGAGAAAATGGCAACCCACCCACTGCAGTATTCTTGCTTGGAGAGTCCCATGGACAGAGAAGCCTGGTGGGCTACAGTCCAGGGGGTTGCAAAGAGGTGGACATGACTGAAGTGACTTAGCTTGCTAGCTTACAGCATGACGTAATGCATTGTTTATAAATGTTCATCTTTTATATTTTAGCATCTCTATTTATACTATTATTATAATAGTTTAATTTTTGCCTGTTATTTTTTTATATTTGCTTGTATGCTTACTAAAATAGGACACACACCAGCAAAGGAAATAGCACCACAATCGGGAAATACTAGATTAAAACAAAAAATACTGACTTGAAGATGGGGTCACATGGTAGCTTTGTCACTCACCACCTTTTGGGGTAATCACCAGAGCTCTGTTCACTCTTTTGTAAAATGGGTCAAAAATATCCTTGTATTTTTTATCTTTCTGGATGGATGGGATGATCATATGAGAAAAGAACTGGTTCTTTATATACTTTCAAATACAGTCATCATTGCCACCATTATTACATGTACCTTCTTACTCCCTGTAACAACCATCTGGAGCATATGAGGGTAACAAATACTCAAGAAATGCTTATTGAATGAATGGAGATGTTTTCTAATTCTGTGTAACTCTCAACATCCCCTGGAAATTCAGACAGATAAAAAGAAGGTTGACTTGCACTTGCTGTCTTGCACCTGCCCTTTAGAAGGTGTTTCCTGGTGCCTTGCATCACAACTTGATTCTGACTCTTCAAAGCTCTTATACCCTCACTGTTTCCCATAAGAAATCCAGTCACTCAGCATTTCTGAGTTGTAACTTTTCTGAAGAATTGAGAGATGTATGGAATGGTATCAAATCCCAATCCACATAGCTTCTCTCAACTCCCTAGTTTTCATTTTCATTCATATTCATATTTTCTCTCTTATACACACAGTTTTTCATTCTCTCATTTATATTCATTCTCATATATGTGTGTGTGTTTCTCTTTTTCTGTCTCCATTCCTCTTTCTAGTGCAGATCTTTTCATCCACTCTTACCCTTAGAAAGTCTAAACAGTTCTTATTTCAATCTTCTGGCTATAAGTATAGCAATAAAAATAATAATAGCAGCAGGCTCTTCCTGTCACATACATTCATCCTTTGTTCCTATGGCAATCCTATAAGATAGACAAGGCAAGTCTCTGTGTTATAGGTGGGAAAACAGAAGCCATAAAACATCCCAGTTTGGTTATGATATTCTTATAGAAAGTCAACATTTGAAACTTGGTCTCCTTATTCTGAGTCCAGTATTCTTTCTACTTCAACAAGAAGTTCTCAAGGCATCTCCTCTATGAAACTAGGGTATTTAGAGTAATTGGATCAAATGAGATCACTTAAGGAAAGAGTTTAGGTGAGTAAGTAAAAGAAGGGATCCAAAAATGGAACCCTGAGAAATTCTGGCATTTAGAAGAGAATTCTGCAATGAACACTGAAGTCGAGTGGCCTGAAAAGTAAGAAAAAACCTAGAACCATGCAAAACTCGGTAGGACGAAGGAACTAGGAGAAACATTTAAGGCTGAGAGTGAAACAGCTGATCTCTGGCTGCCAAATGGAATGAGAATCAGACAGTCCTTGCTGCAGCCGTACATAACCCGGACAGGGATGCAGGTACCCTAGAAGGTGCAGAGGCTGGGAGCTGGAGTTTAGGGATTGTGAAGCAATCCCAGGGTGATGACTGCTGTTGACCGTAGATTGAGGGGATGTGAGGGAGGAGATTCTGGTGGGAAATGCTTGTGAAGGAAAGTAGGGCAGCCATGGAAGCAAGGTGATACTGCTGAGTCATGCGTAGCGGGCGTAACCATCACCATAGCCTCTCTCCCCACACATGCCCACATTGGCAGTTATACAATAGAGAGGCTGGCCCATAAAATGCCTGATGACTGAACTATAGAAGAGGATCCCACCCAGGGTGCCCCCTTAAGTTCCTGATGCATGGATCTACAGAGTAAGACCACAGCTAGGAGGTCCCCTCTATGTGCCTGAATGGGTGGAGCTATGGGGAAAGACTGGCCAAAGAGGCCTTCTGATCGCCAGCTACAAGAGGCTGGAAAAAAAGACTCTGATAGGGCCATAACTCCTGCAACAGAGGCAGTCCATGTCCCTGCACACTTGGCACCGCCAGGGTCCCCACAAGCCAAGCAGCTGTGACATCTTCACACTCAACCCTCACTGAGGCAGAGCTGCCACAGGCAAAAAAACAATCTTGCATCTGTGCACAGAAATCACTTGCATTTCTATATACGAACAATGAAAAATCAGAGGAATTAAGGAATCAATCCCATTCTCCATTGCAACAAAAAGAATTAAATATCTAGGAATAAATTTACCTCAGGAGACAAAACTGTATACAAAAAATTACAAGACACTGATGAAAGAAATCAAAGATGACATAAACAGATGGAGAGATATTCCATGTTCCTGGGTAGGAAGAATCAATATTGTGAAAATGACTATATTACCAAATGCAATCTACAGACTCAATGTGATCCCAGTCAAATTGCCAATGGCATTTTTCATGAAACTAGAACAAAGAATTTCATAATTCATATGAAAACACAAAAGACCCCGAATAGCCAAAACAGTCTTGAGAAAGAAGAATGGAGTTGAAGGAATCAACTTTCCTACTTCAGATTATACTACAAAGCTACAGTCATCATGACAGTATGGTATTGGCACAAAAACAGAAATAAAGTCAAACGGAACAAGATAGAAAGCCCAAAAATAAACCCATGCACCTGTGAATACATTATTTTTGACAAAGAAGGCAAGACTATACAATGGGGCAAAGACAGCCTCTTCAATAGATGGTGCTGGGAAAACTGGACAGCTACATGTAAAAGAATGAAATTAGAACACTTCCTAACACCGTACACAAAGATAAACTCAAAGTGGATTAAAGACCTAAATGTAAGACCAGAAACTATAAAACTCTTAAGGGGAAAACATAGGCAGGTGACATAAAGCAAGATCCTCTATGACCTGCCTCCTAGTGTAATGGAAATAAAAACAAAAGTAAACAAGTGGGACCTGATTAAACTTAAAAGCTTTTGCACAGCAAAGGAAACTATAAGCAAGGTGAAAAGATAACCCTCAGGATGGGAGAAAATAATAGCAAATGAAACAACTGACAAAGGATTAATTTCCAAAATATACAAACACTCATACAACTCAACACCAGAAAAACAAACAAACCAATCAAAAAGTGGGAAAAAGACCTAAACAGACATTTCTCCAAAGAAGACATACACATGGCTAACAAACACATGAAAAGATGCTCAACATTGCTCATTATTAGAGAAATGCAAATCAAAACCACAATGAGATACCACCTCACACAAGTCAGAATGGCCATCGTCAAAATGTCTACAAACAATAAAAGCTGGAGAGAGTGTGGAGAAAAGGGAATGCTCTTGCACTATTGTTGGGAATGTAAATTGATACAGCCACTATGGAAGACTGTGGAGATTCCTTAAACTAGGAATAATACCACCATATGACCCAGCAATCCCACTCCTAGGCATATACCCTGAGGAAACCAAAATTAAAAAAGACACATGTATCCCATTGTTTACTGCAGCACTATTTACAATAGCTAGAACATGGAAGCAACCTAGATGTCCATCGACCAATGAATAGATAAAGAAGTTGTGGTACACATACACAATGGAATATTACTCAGCCAAAAAAAGGAACACATTTGAGTCAGTTTTAAGGAGGTGGATGAAGCTAGAGCCTATTATACAGAATGAAGTAAGTTAGAAAGAGACAAATATTGTATTCTAACTCATATATGCAGAATCTAGAAAAATGGTACTGAAGAATTTATTTACAGGGCAGCAGTGGAGAAACAGACATAGGGAATGTTATGGACATGGGGAGAGAGGAGGAGAGGGTGAGATATATGGAAAGGGTAACATGGAAACTTACATTACCATATGTAAAATGGAGAATCAGTGGGAATTTGCTGTATGGCTCAGGAAACTCAAACAGGGGCTCTGTATCAACCTAGAGGGGTGGGATGGGCAGGGAGATGGGAGGGAGGTTCAAAAGGAAGGGGATATATGTATCCCTATGGCTGATTCATGTTGAGGTTTGACAGAAAGCAATAAAATTCTGTAAAACAAGTATCCTTCAATTAAAAAACAAATAAAATTTTTAAACAATAAGAGAAAACCCAGAGGAGGGTATTGTTCTAGGAACTAAAAGAAGAGAATGTTCCAAAATAAGTGTGGTCAAGTGGGTTTAATCATTATGAAGGATTCACTTGGAAGATAGAGTCCACAGCATGTAGCAAAATGGAGAGCATTGATGATCTGGAAAAGACCAGTTTCACTGGAGTGATTGAGCAGGAAGCCAGCTTGAGATGGGCTGAAGTATGAATAGAAAATGAAGACCTGATAATACTATGTGTAGACAACTTGGGAATAAGAAAAACAAAAGCAAGGTGGTAACTAGAGCGATATTGACAGTTTGGGAGAAGGAATTTTCTTTGCATTCAGGTTTGCTAGAACAAGTTTGAGTGCTGATGGTATTAATGTAATTGAGAAGATAGAATATGTAAACAGAGAGGTTAATTGAAGGCTTTTTGGTTTTCTTTCAGTAGCTTTTACTAATCCCTTCCCACTCTGTCTTTTTCTCTCCCTTTTCTTTCCTTTCCTTCCCTTCTCTTTCCTTCCCTCTTTCTTTCATTCTTTTTCTTCTTTCCTGCCTTCCCTTCCTCCCACCTCCCTCCTTCATTCATTCCTTCCTCCTCTCTCTACACACACACACACACACACACACACACACACACAATGGGTTCCCAAGGACTTACTACTTATATACTATCAGCTTGAAGATCTAGCATGCAAGATTGCAATCCAAAAAATCCAGCTCCATTCAAAACTTGACGTCTCTTTCTCTCACAGCTTGCCCTTGTCAAATTGTTTCTTTGTCCTCAGAACATTTTTGCTCCCTCAGATCATGAAATCCTTTAGGCCAACAAATTTAGAACAAAACAAGAGTGATAATTCCATTAATGCCACTTCTCAAAAGGTATTCACATTTTTAAAGCAATACAATGGACATGGTAATCACCACGTGTTAGTTTTCTATTACTTCCTCACAAATTAACACAAATTTAACAGCTTAAAGCAACACCCATTTATTCTCTCACAGTATCTGTAGGTTGGTAGTCCAGCATGGCTCAGCCAGGTTCTCTACCCAGAGTGTCATAAGACCAAAATCAAGATGGTGACCAGCTGGCCTCTCATCTGGAGTTTCTGGGAAGGAATACACTGCAAACTCATTCAGAATGCTGATTCAGTTCTTGCAATTGTAGAACTGAGGTCTCTGTTCCTTGCTTCCTTTCACCGAGTGTCCTCTCTCAGCTTCTAGAGGCCAGGAGTGCTCCTTGGCACATGGCCCTCTCCATCTTCAAAGACAGGGAGAGCATGTTGAAACTCCTCATGCTTAGAATCTCTCAAGTCCTTTTCTGCTACAAGCCTACCAGTCAGAGAAGTCACCACTCAGGCCAGGCCCACCTACATAATCTCCATATCTTAAGGTTAGCTGATTTAGGACTTTACTTCAATCTGCAGAAGTCCTTCACAGCAGTATCTGAACTAGTGTTCAGTTGACAAGGAGACAGAAATCTTGCTTTAGCTTATTGGAATCAGGATAGCCTCTCACCCATGGAGAAGATTCAACCCCTTATAAATTACAGTTGCCAGTCTTGGTCTCTAAAAAAAAATCATTTGTATTTCCTTCCCTTGAATTCAGTAAAATAAGTTACTTTCTTCTGTTGATGAAGATAAGATGGAACTTTGAGAAGATGCTCATTACTTACAACCAAAAGAGATGTGGTTAAGAGACTGGGTGCTTGTCAGTGACACCCTTATTTCCAGTCATCCATGTCAAGAACACTTAGCATCTTCTGTGTTTAAAACACCATCCTAAGCCAGCCCTAGGGTGGATGAAGAGAATACAGTATCTCCACATCTTGGGGAAAGCTACTACCCTTAAGATGGAGGGAGACATCATTGTGTTCTTGCGAGAACGGAAGCTTAATTCAGATGATAGGCACCTTCCCCTGCCCACCCTCCGCCCCTGGTCATAGTGCCCTTTCTGCATCTATGTTCGTAGGCTCTATTATTTCTGTGGACTCAGAGTCCACATTTGGCTGACATTTGATTCAACCATGTGACTTGCATTGGCCAATAGGATGCCAGCAGACTTGACATAAGCAGAGGCTTGAAAGAGTAGGAGCACATTTTGCTTCCTCTCTTGAAGCCCTTTATGCACGATGAGTATAATCCCAGGCACCCAGGAGAATGAGAGACCATGTGGAACAGAGCACAGCCCCTCTAGCCCTGCCCATCCTTAACCTCCCAAATCCTTGCCAACCCAACAAGTCAACCCAACAAGATGCAGGAACAAGCCCCGCCCAGATCCACAGAGTCACCCAATTATTTAGAGAGAGAGGAAGACAGGTTGCCTAAAATGTATGGCCTTATTCATTTGAGAGACATCAACTGCTTCAAATACAGCCCAGCTCTCCCTCTCTTCAGATTTTAACAAATCTGCCAGATTTTTCTGGCATCAGCATCAGGCCTTTTAATTAAGTAAAAGAAAGGGAATTAAGACAGAAGCATGATTATGTGAGTTATTCTTATGCACCCATAGAGAAAGAAAAGCAGAGATTGCCAGCTGCAAACATCTGCAATAAAACAAGTCTTGGGACAAAAGCAACTTCTGCTGCTGCCTCCTTCCCCTCTTTCAAAAAAAAATACCAGTCTTATAAAGGGCAGTAAATCAGTAATAAGTAACTAGCTGTATAATATGTGCCTGTCCATCTCTTGAGATATTAAACCAAGGTCCCTTTTGGCTCAGGTTCTGTTCCTATTATGAACTGTCCAATAAAAATCCTGTTCTCTGAGGGCATGTCAGGAAAGAGCAGGGCACAGACTTGCCGAGCCCTCCCTCACCGGTCCAGGAGAGCCCTGGGCAAGCCTGTCCCTGTCGCCTGCCCCCAAGACTGAGCCACCAGAGTTCCTCTCTGATCTGTAGCCCCTGGCAATCACCCAGAGCTCAGAGAAACCAGTGTACACACTCAAGTCCCTCCAAGTCCAAAGTGATCTAGGAAATTTCTGGGATAGACCTCACCTGGGTAGTGAGGGAGGTTGGGCATGGGACCAGAAGTCAGGAAACCTGGAATCAAGTCTTCCTTTTATCATTTAATTGCGTGTCCTTGAACAAAATTCCCAACTTTCTGGACAGATACTCTGCATTATCTCCCATAAAATAAGGATAATGATGGCTGTTGGCTAACCCCATAATTGAGTTTTTTACCTTGGATAATGCAGGGAAAAGGGGCTTGAAATGGTAAACACTGCAGATAGACACTCATTCTTTTTTGTTATTCCAGTTTTTTTTTTTTTTTGAGATGTGACACAGCACTGTATAAGGTGTATCAGTTCAGTTCAGTCACTCAGTTGTGTCCGACTCTTTGTGACCCCATGAATCACAGCACGCCAGGCTTCCCTGTCCATCACCAACTCCCAGAGTTCACTCAAACTCACGTCCATCGAGTTGGTGATGCCATCAAGCCATCTCATCCTCTGTCGTCCCCTTCTCCTCCTGCCCCCAATCCCTCCCAGCATCAGAGTCTTTTCCAATGAGTCAACTCTTCGCATGAGGTGGCCAAAGTACTGGAGTTTCAGCTTTAGCATCATTCCTTCCAAAGAAATCCCACGGTTGATCTCCTTCAGAATGGACTGGTTGGATCTCCTTGCAGTCCAAGGGACTCTCAAGAGTCTTCTCCAACACCACAGTTCAAAAGCATCAATTCTTTGGCGCTCAGCCTTCTTCACAGTCCAACTCTCACATCCATACATGACCACAGGAAAAACCATAGTTTTGACTAGACGGACCTTAGTTGGCAAAGTAATGTCTCTGCTTTTGAATATGCTATCTAGGTTGGTCATAACTTTTCTTCCAAGGAGTAAGCATCTTTTGATTTCGTGGCTATAAGGTATATAGTACAATGATTTTACATATATGCATCATGATATCACAACAAATTTAGTGAACATATATCACCTTATATAGATATAAGGTTAAATAGAAAAAAGTGTTCTTACAATTAAAATTCCTAGGATTTACTTTCAACAACTTTCAAGTATAACTTACAGGTGTGTTAATGATGTTTAAAGTGTACATTGCATTCCTAGTACTTATTTATCTTATACCTGGAAGTTTGTACTGTTTAACTGCCTTTATCCACTTCCCTCTCCAGCAACCCATCCTGCCCTGGTAACCACAAATCTGACCTCTTTTTCTTAGTTTTTTGTTTGTTTGTGCTTTTTGAAGTATAATTGATCTTAAACACTATGTTAGTTCCTATTATACAACATACTAATTTGGTATTTCTATACATTTAAAAATGATCACCCCAATCGGTCTAGCCACAATATGGCACTGTACAAAGATATTATATGGCTATTTAATGTATGGGCTTCCCTAGTGGTTCAGATGGTAAAGAATCTGCCTATAATGCAGGAGACTTGAATTTGAGCCCTCTTTTGGGAAGATCCCCTGTAGTAGGGATTGACTGTATTCCCCACACTGTACATTTCATACCTGTGACTCAATTTTTAGCACTGAAGGGTTGTACCTCATAATCTTTCTCATCTATTTCTCTCCTCCCTCTATCCACCTGTACTCGGGCAACCACATGTTTCTTCTCTGTATCTATAACTCTGCTTCTGTTTTCTTATGTTTATTCATTTGCTTTGATTTTTCAGTTACCCATATAAGTGAAATCATACCATATTTATCTTTCTCTGCTGACTTATTTCACTTAGCATGATACTCTCTAGATCCATCCAAATAGTCATAAATGGCAAGATTTCATTCTTTTTATGACAGAGTAATATTCCATTGTGTGTGTGTCTGTGTGTGTATACCACAGGTTCTTATCCATGCATCTATTAATAGATATTTAGATTGCATTCATATCTCGGCTATTGTAAACAATGTTGCAATGAGCATAGTGTGCATAAGTCTTTTCAAACTAGTGTTTTTCTTTTATTCAGTTAAACACCAAGGAGTAAAATTTATGGATTATATTACAGTTCTATTTTTAATTTTTCAAGAATATTAACACTGTTTTCCACTGTGGTTGCACCCACTTAAATTCTCATCAGTAGTGGACATGGGTTCCCTTTCTTTCACATTATTACTAACACTTGTTATTTGTTGTCATTTTGATAATAGCCATTCTGACAAGTGTAGGTGATAATTCATTGTGGTTTTGAATTGTATTTACCTGATGATTAGTGATGTTGAGCATCTTTTTATGTGCCTGTTGGCCATTTGTATGTCTTCTTCAAGAAATGTCATTCAGATAGTATGCCTATATTTAATTGGGTTATTTGATTTTTTTGATGTTGAGTTATATGAGTTCTTTGTATATTTTAAATATTAACCACTTATCAGTTCAGTTCAGTTCAGTCTCTCAGTCGTGTCCAACTCTTTGCGACCCCATGAATCGCAGCACACCAGGCCTCCAGTTCACTTTTGTCCAACTCTTTGCAGCCCCACAGTCTACAGCACACCTGGCTTCCCTATCCATCACCAACTCCTGGAGCTTACTCAAACTCATGCATTGAGTCAATGATGCCATCCAACCATCTCATCCTCTGTTGTCCCCTTCTCCTTCCACCTTCAATCTTTCCCAGCCTCAGGGTCTTTTCCAGTGAGTCAGTTCTTCGCATCAGGTGGCCAAAGTATTGGCGCTTCAGCTTCAGCATCAGTCCTACCAATAAATATTCAAAATTGATTTCCTTTACAATTGACTGGTTGGATCTCCTTATAGTCCAAGGGACTCTCAAGAGTCTTCTCCAACCTCACAGTTCAAAAGCATCAATTCTTTGGTGCTCAGCTTTGTTCATAGTCCAACTCTCACATCCATACATGATGACTGGAAGAACCATAGCTATTACTAGATGGATCTTTGTTGGCAAAGTAACATCTCTACTTTTTAAATGCTGTCTAGGTTTTTCATTACTTCTAAGCAAGCATCTTTTAATTTCATGGTTGTGGTCACCATCTGCAATGATTTTGGAACCCCAAAAAATAAAGTCTGCCGCTGGTTCCATTGTTTCCCCATCTATTTGCCATTAGATGGGGAAACAGTAGAACCAGTGGCAGACTTTATTTTTCTAGATTCCAAAATCACTGCAGATGGTGATTGCAGGCATGAAACTAAAAGATGCTTACTCCTTGGAAGGAAAGTTATGACCAACCTAGACAGCATATTTGGAGAAGGCAATGGCACCCCATTCCAATACTCTTGCCTGGACAATCCCATGGACAGAGAAGCCTGGTGGGCTGCAGTCCATGGGATCACTAAGAGTTGGACACGACTGAGTGACTGAAGTGAACTGAGTTGATGAGACCAGATGCCATGATCTTAGTTTTCTAAATGTTGAGTTTTACACCAACTTTTTCACTCTCTTCTTTCACTTTCATTAAGAGGCTCTTTAGCTCTTCTTCACTTTCTGCCATAAGGGTGGTGTCATCTGCATATCTGAGATTATTGATATTTCTCCTAGAAATATTGATTCCAGATTGTGCTTCTTCCAGCTGAGCATTTCACATGATGTGCTCTGCATATGAGTTAAATAAGTAGGGTGACAATATACAGACTTGACCTTCTCCTTTCCCAGTTTGGAACCAGTCTGTTGTTCCATGTCCAGTTTTAGCTGTTGCTTCTTGGCCTGCATACAGATTTCTCAGGAGGCAGGTAAGGTAGTCTGATATTCCTTCTCTTTAAGAATTTTCCACAGTTTGTTGTGATCCACACAGTCAAAAGCTTTGGCATAGTCAATAAAGCAGAAGTAGATGCTTTTCTGGAACTCTCTTGCTTTTTCTATGATCCAGTGGATGTTAGAAATTTGGTCTCTTGTTCCTCTGCCTTTTCTAAATCCAGTTTAAACATCTAGAAGATCATGGTACATGTATGTATTGTTGCAGCCTGGCTTGGAGAATTTTGAGCATTACTTTACTAGCATGTGAGATGAGTGCAATTGTGCAGTAGTTTGAACATTCTTTGCCATTGCCTTTCTTTGGGATTAGAATGAAAACCAACCGTTTCCAGTCCTGTGGTCACTGCTGAGTTTTCCAAATTTGCTGGCATACTGAGTGCAGCACTTTCACAGCATCATCTTTTAGGATTTGAAATAGCTCAACTGGAATTCCATCACCTCCACTAGTTTTGTTCATAGTGATGCTTCCTAAGGCCCACTTGACTTCACATTCCAGGATGTCTGGCTCTAGGTGAGTGATTACACCATCATGGTTATCTGGGTCATGAAGATCTTTTTTGTATAGTTCTTCTGAGTATTCTTGCCACCTCTTCTTAATATCTTTTATTTCTGTTACTGCTTCTGCTCATGTCCAACTCCTAGCGACCCTATGGACTGCAGCCTATCAGGCTCCTCCGTTGATGGGATTTTCCAGGCAAGAGTAGTGGAGTGGTTGCTTCTGTTAAGTCCATACTATTTCTGTCTTTTATTATGCCCATCTTTGCATGAAATGTTCCATTGGTATCTCTAATTTTCTGAAGACATCGCTAGTATTTCCCATTCTATTGTTTTCCTCTATTTCTTTGCATTGATCACTGAGGAAGGCTTTCTTATCTCTCCTTGCTATTCTTTGGAACTCTGCATTCAAATGGGTATATCTTTCTATTTCTCCTTTGCCTTTCACTTCTCTTCTTTTCACAGCTATTTGTAAGGCCTCCTCAGACAACCATTTTGCCTTTTTGCATTTCTTTTTATTAGGGATGGTCTTGAACACTGTCTCCTGTACAATGTCACAAACCTCCTTCCATAGTTCTTCAGGCACTCTGTCTATCAGATCTAATCCCTTGAATCTATTTATCACTTCCACTGTATAATCGAAAGGGATTTGATTTAGGTCGTTCCTGAATGGTCTAGTAGTTTCCCTCCTTTCTTCAATTTCAGTCTGAATTTGGCAATAAGGAGTTCATGATCTGAGCCACAGTTAGCTCCCAGTTTTGTTTTTGCTGACTGTATAGAGCTTCTCCATCTTTGGCTGCAAAGAATATAATCAATCTGATTTTAGTGTTGGCCATCTGATGATGTTCACGTGTAGAGTCTTCTCTTGTGTTGTTGGAAGAGGGTGTTTCCTATGACTAGTGCATTCTCTTGGCAGAACTCTATTAGCCTTTGCCCTGATTCATTCCGCATTCCAAGGCCAAATTTGCTTGTTACTCCGGATATTTCTTGACTTCCTACTTTTGCACTCCAGTCCCCTATAATGAAGAGGACATCTTTTTTGGGTGTTAGTTCTAGAAGGTCTTGTAGGTCTTCATAGAACTTTTCAACCTAAGCTTCTTCAGCATTACTGGTCAGGGCATAGACTTGGATTCCTGTGATACTGAATAGCTTGCCTTTGAAGTGAACAGAGATCATTCTGTCATTTTTGAGACTGCATCCAAATACTGCATTTAGGACTCTCTTGTTGACTATGATGGCTACTTGGTTTCTTCTAAAGTATTCTTGCCCACAATAGTAGATATAATGGCCATCTGAGTTAAATTCACCAATTCCAGTCCATTTTAGTTTGCTAATTCCTAAAATGTCAACGTTCACTCTTGCCATCTCCTGTTTGACCACTTCCAATTTGCCATGATTCATGGACCTAACATTCCAGGTTCCTATGCAATATTGCTCTTTACAGCATTGGAATATACTTCCATCACCAGTCATATCCACAGCTGGGTGTTGTTTTTGCTTTGGCTCTGTCTCTTCATTCTTTTTGGAGTTATTTCTCCACTGATCTCCAGTAGCATATTGGGCACCTACCAACCTGAGGAGACCATCTTTCTGTGTCCTATCTTTGTGCCTTTTCATATTGTTCATGTGGTTCTCAAGGCAAGAACACTGAAGTGGTTTGCCATTCCCTTCTCCAGTTAACCACATTCTGTCAGAACCCTCCACCATGACCCCATGACATATTTAATTGGGTTATTTGATTTCTTTTCTTTTTTTTTTTTTGATGATGAGTTATATGAGTTCTTTGTATATTTTGAATATAACCACTTATCAGCTATATCATTTGCAAATATCATCTCCCATTTAGTACATGGCCTTGAGTTTTGTTGATAGTCCTTTGTTGTGCAAAAGCTTTTTTACTTTGCTGTAGTCCCATTTAGTTTGATTTTTGTTTTATGGGTTTTTTTTTTCTTTTTTTTTTTTTTTTTTTGCTTTTGTTTTCCTTGCCTGAGGAGATAGATCCAAAATTATATCACTAAGACCAGAGTGAAAGATCTTACCGTGTATGTTTTATCCTAGAAGTTTTATGATTTCGGGTCTAACATTTAAGTCTCTAACATAGCTTGAATTTATTTTTGTGCATGCTGTTAGAAAGTAGTCCAGTGTGATTCTTTTGCATGTAGCTTTCCAGTTTTCCAGTAGCATTTATTGAAGAGACTGTCTTTTTCTCCATTGTATATTCTTTCTTTTTGCCGTAGATTAATTGGTTATAGAACATGTGATCATTTCTGGGCTCTCTATTTGGTTCCATTGCTTAATGTCAGTTTTTGAGATTCAGTTCAGTTCAGTTCAGTTGCTCAGTCGTGTCCAACTCTTTGCAACACCATAAATCACAGCATGCCAGGCCTCCCTGTCCATCACCAACTCCCAGAGTTCACTCAGACTCACGTCCATCGAGTCAGTGATGCCATCCAGCCATCTCATCCTCTGTTGTCCCCTTCTCCTCCTGCCCCCAATCCCTCCCAGCATCAGAGTCTTTTCCAATGAGTCAACTCTTCACGTGAGGTGGCCAAAGTACTGGAGTTTCAGTTTTAGCATCATTCCTTCCAAAGAAATCCCAGGGCTGATCTCCTTCAGAATGGACTGGTTGGATCTCCTTGCAGTCCAAGGGACTCTCAAGAGTCTTCTCCAACACCACAGTTCAAAAGCATCAGTTCTTTGGCGCTCAGCCTTCTTCACAGTCCAACTCTCACATCCATACATGACCACAGGAAAAACCATAGCCTTGACTAGACAGACCTTTTGTGGTAGTGCCATACTATTTTGATGACGGTAGCTTTGTAATATAGCTTGAAATCAGAAAGCATAATACCTCCACCTCTGTTCTTTCTTAATGTTACACTGACTCTATGGGATCTTTTCTTTTTCCATATAAATCTTAGAGTTATTTGTTATCATTATGCAAAAAAAAATATCATTGGTATTTTGATAGGGACTGAATTATATCTTCTATATTGGATAGTATGGTCATTTAAAAAATTTTTAGTTATTCTAGTTCATGAACATGGTATAACTTTCCATCTGTGTTATCTTCAATTTTTTCATAAGTGTAGTTTATTTTCCATATAAAAGTCTTTTATCTCCTTGATTATTCCTGGGTATTTTATTCTTTTTGAGGCAATTGTAAATGGGATGTTCTTTATTGCTTTTTCTGACAGTTCATTGCTAATGTATAGAAGTGCAATGGATTTCTGTATAATAATATTGTATCTCACAAATTTATCAAATTCTTTGATAAGCTCTAGTAGTTTCTTGGTACTATGTTTAGGATTTTCTTTATAGCATCATGTCATCTGCAAACTTCCAATTTGTATTTCTTTATTTCTTTTTCTTGTTTGATTGCTGTGACTAGGACTTACAGTACTATGTTGAATAAAAATTGTGAGAGTCATCTCTGTCTTATTCCTGATGTTAGAGGAAATGCTTTCAGCTTTTCACTGTTGAATATTATGTTAGCTGTGTGCTTATCATATGTGGCCTTTATTATGTTGAGGTATGTTCCCTCTGTAATCACTTTCTAGATAGATTTTATCATATATGAATGTTGATGACCTCTTAAGTTCAAAGACATTTTTAACAACCTTGCATTTTTACTACCTTCCCATGTTTACTATTATTGACATATTTAATACCTTTTTGTTTTCTGTATCTCTTAACTATATATTGCAGATATGGATAATTTTACTATTTGTCTTTTACTCTTCCTATTAACTTTACATGTGATTAATTTGATACCTTTACATATATATTCCTTTATCAATGAGCTTTTTGATTTCATAATTTTCATGTTTCTAGTGCGTCCCTCCATAGAAGGCAATGGCACCCCACTCCAGCACTCTTGCCTAGAAAATCCTATGGATGGAAGAGCCTGGTGGGCTGCAGTCCATGGGGCCGCTACTAGTCAGACATGACTGAGCGACTTCACTTTCACTTTTCACATTCAGTCATTAGAGAAGGAAATGGCAACCCACTCCAGAATTCTTGCCTGGAGAATCCCAGGGACAGGGGAGCCTGGTGGGCTGCTGTCTATGGGGTCTCACAGAGTCGGACACGACTGAAGCGACTTGGCAGCAGCCGCAGCAGCAGCAGCAGCCGCAGCAGCAGCAGCAGCAGCCGCAGCCGCAGCCGCAGCAGCAGCAGCAGCAGCAGCAGCAGCAGGGTGCCCCTCTCTGTTTTGCTTAGAAAAGGTCCTTTAGTGTTCCTTGTAAAGAAAGGCTGAAGTTTTTGTGGTGCCGAACTCTTAGCTTTTGTTAGTCTGCAACACTTTTGATCTATCAAATCTGAATTTGTGGTAGAATGTTCTTGGGTGTAGGTTTTCCCTTTTTATTACTCTAAATATGTACCACTCTCTCTGGTCTGCATGTTGAAAAGTGAGCTGATAGCCTATGGGAATTCATTTGTATGCAACTTGTTGCTTTTCCCTTGCTACTTTTAATATTTTCTCTTTATCTTTAATTTTTGTTAATTTAACTATAAGGTGTCCTGGCATGGTTCTCTTTGGGTTGCTCCTGTTTGGGACTCTGTGATTTCTGGACCTAGATGTCTGTTTCCTTTCCCAGGTTAGGGAAGCTCTAACTGGAGTTGGATTCAAGAATGGCTGAGTGAGGGATCCAAAGTATCTTGGAGCTGATGTCAATGTGCTGTTGGGGTCTAGGGCTATGGCTGGCTTACTGGTGGGTAAAGCCGGGACCACAGGGCCCCTGATGTCAGCCCAATGGTAAGCAGGGACAGTCTTTGACACTCTGGCTATAGAATCTGGGGTATCTCAAAGCTGGTGTTGGCCCACTAGTGGGTGGAGCCAGATCCTGGGTGGTTGGCTGAGGGGCCATGGTGTTTCTTCCCTGGTGTTGGCTTACTGGTGGGCAAGGCTAAAGCCCAGGGATCTCAGAGCTAGTTCTGGCCTGCAGGTGGGCAAGGTGAGTCCTGACATGGAAGACTGCAAGTCTGTAGTGGTCCTGGGGCTGGCATCTTTCCTATGATGGGCAGGGCCAGGAAATTCAAAGGATCCTAGGGCTGGTGCCCACCCACTGGTGGGTGATGCTGGGTCCTGGGCTAGTGCTTACTTACTGGTGGGTGGAGCCAGTTCTTGGGCTCTCTCATACAGGGCCTTAGGGATCCCTAGTGCCAACACACTGGTGTTCAGGGACAGATCTTGGACCCTCTGATAGACATGGCTGGGTCCCAAGATGGCTTATGGGTTCTTAGGGAGCTAACATGCTGGGGATGCGGCTGTGTCTCTGCCTGTCTAGTTGCTTGACCTGAGGCATTGCTGTGCTGGTACATTGAGGCTGGTGATGGTGCTAGGTCCCAAGGATAATAAGCTAGAGGGAGTATTCCAAATTGATGTTTGCCAATACCAGTGTCCTCATTAGTAGACTAAGCTCCCCAAAATGACTACTGCCAGCATCTGTGTCCCCAGGGTAAGCTCTAGTTGCCTCCTGCCTCTCTGAGATGCTCTCCAAGATCAGCAGGCAGGTCTCACCCAGATTCCTTCCAAATTGTGGCTTCTCAGGCCACATGAGAGTAGTCTCTTCAGCCCTCTGGCTTTCTCACAAGTAAGCCCCACTGACTTTCAAAGCTAAATGTGCTGGGGTTTTATCTTTCTAGTGCAGGACCCCTGGACTAGGGAGCCCACTGTAGGGCTCTGACTCCTCCTCCACGAGGAGAACGTCTGTGATTGCAATTATCATCCCATTTGAGTGTCACCCACCTGGAGTATGGGTCCTGACTGTATATCTCCACCCCTCCTGGCCATCTTGTTGCAGTTACTTCTTGATAGCTTTTGATATAGAAGGCCTTTTCCCCCAGTCTTCTGGCTTTTCTCATCAACAGTTGCTCTGTAAATAGTTGTAATTTTGGTGTATCTATGGGAAGACGTAAACTCTGGGTCTTAACCAACTTAGCCACGCCCTTCAACACTCATTCTTGTCAAGTAATGTGAGACTGTGGGTGCTAAGTTCAGACTAGCTGGATTCAAGCTCCTGCCTCTTAGTGACTGCTTGATTTTGAGCAATTTATTTAACTCAACTTTCCTCATCTGTAAAATGGGGTTAATAAAGATTCTTGTCAGTTTTGAGGATTAAAGACACTATCAGAAAAAGTCCATGGAATATAGTAGCACAAAATTAATATCATCACCTTATTCTTATTGTTATTATTTTAAGTATTATTAATTTCAATCTATAGCATTTCTATCTATGCTTTATTGAAGAGATTACTAAAAATAAAATAGACAAACATTTGAACTCATATTTCTGGTTCGCAGCTTCCGAATCCTACAGCCTAGAAAAGTAATTAACTTCCCTGCTCAGTGATCATGCCAACAGGATTAAGTGACTTAATCTAGGTAAAGTGTCTGGAAGACAGCACTTATTCAATTTTAATTTTCTTCCCCAGCCCACCCCCTTTTTCTTTATTGTGGTAAAAAACACCTGACACAGAATTTACTATCTTAATCATTTCATGTGTGCAGTTGAGTAGTATTAAGTGTTTCCTCACTGTTTTGAAACAGATTTACAGAACTTTTTCATTTGATATATTTGAAACTCTGTACACACTAAATAATTTCTCTTTCTGCCATTCCCTCAACCCTTGGCAACCACCATTCTATTTTCTACTCCTCAACTTTCTGCTATAGATACCACCACATATAAATAGAGTCACACAGTATTTATCCTTTTGTGACTGGCTTATTTCACTTAATACAATGTCCTCAAGGGCTATCCATACTATAGCACATGATAGGATTCCCTTCCTTTTTAAAGCTTAAATAATATTCCATTGTGTCTATATATACTACATTTTGTTTATACATTCATCCACATTTAGGCTGCTTTTACCTCTTGGCTATTGTGAGTTGTACTGTCATAAATGTGGGTGTACAGTCCCATTTATCTCCTGTACTGATGCAAGTAATCACATTACAGGTATGTATACTTTGTTTTCGTTTTTGCCTTTTCCTAGTTCAGGCAAATGATATTTGAATAACAATAGTCCTACCAGTGTTATCTTTTTCTTAAGTTAACATCTTAATGTAGACTTCAAAATTAACAAAATCAAAGGTAGAAAAAGAGAAAGAAAATTACTCATTCTGCATTTATCTGTTAACTTGGAGTCATATTTAGCTCTTGCCATGTGCCTGCCTGGAGAACCCTCCTGTACACAGGAGCCTGGCAGGCTACAGTCCATGGGGTTGCAAAGAGTCAGACAGGACTGAGTGACTAAGCACCTGTGCTTGTTATTGAGGAAAGAATATAAACAGACTTTCTGTAAATGAGGTATCCTCCAGTTTACATTATTACTAGAGATGAATAACTGTCAACAACCACCCTATCAGAAGCACAGTCCAATGCTGAGTTCTTGTTTAGTATCTGTTTTTACTCCCCCTTAAAACAGTATCTAGCACAGAGCAGGCACTTATCAAATACTCTTAACAAACCTTGAGTGAATGAAGATTTCATAAGGAAACAAATCACTTGAAGAGGAAACTATTAAATCTCAGGGTAGCAAAGAGAAATGTTTTATGTTGGAAAATTAGAAAGGGAAAAGCATTACTTTCTCAAGGAAAAAGAGCAGAGTCCTGGAGGACTAGTTCAGCAGTGCCTTCCTCTATCAAAGATGATAAGATAATTTTTAAAAACGTTTCTTGAGTTAAGCACTTTTTCATTAAAGAGCTAAATGTGCATGAGGGATATTTTTTTAATTCATGTGACTTACACAGTCAGTACATATTCCATAAGCTATTGTTGCTGTTTAGTTGCTAGGTCATGTATGATTCTTTACAACCCTGTGGACTCTATCCTGCCAGCCTCCTCTGTCCATGGGATTTCCCATGCAAGAATAGTAGAGTGGATTGCTATTTCCCTCTCCAGGGGATCTTCCTGAGCCAGGGTTTGAACCCACGTCTCCTGTATTGGCAGGTGGGTTCTTTAAACACTGAGCCACCAGGGAACCCATTCTATAAGTCATTCTACCAACCTTTAATACTTTAAAGTATAAGATTCTTTATTTTCTACCACGGCTTCTTGTCTGAAAGACTCTACACCAATTTATCTCCACATTAACAAATACCTCTACCTGATTGAGATCATAGACTAGAAACACAAACTCCTTTGGAAAATTCAGTTCTACAAATAGTAGCAGTTAGATCAGTTGAACATGCATTCTGAGGCATATTCTCTTACTAATGTACCTTGGGCATGTCAAGGGTAAAAGGTAGAAGAGAACAGCAAAATCAGATTGCAGAAGAGAGTCTGTATCATTGTTTGCCCTGCCCTGTCTGTTCTCTGGTTCTTGAATTCAAGGGTTGGGGCTTTAGAAACTGGGCAGATGGTGGAGGAAGCCTTCTCTGGATGTTGATATGAAAGTATCATAATTGAATTGTAATGATAGTACATTGCCACAGAGTAAATACAGACATAGTCCAGATCTGTTTCTCATCATGGATCTAGTCATTGTGTTGAGCAAATGGTTAGATTACCTCTAAAGCCTTTCACCTCACTGTAATGTAAATCTACATTTAAGGAATTTGTCCAAGATGACCATAGCTAGTAAGTGACATCACTCAAGTTCAAGTTCATGTCGCCTGATCCCAAATGCAGGAAGTTTAGATTTAAAAGGTAGATGGTTGAATGGATGAAAGGGTACATACATGCATATACTACTGAGACTTTATTTAAAAAGAGGCGGGGACAAATTCCTGATGACAGTTTAGCAAATATACTATCCTACTTTTTAAGAAGTCTGACTCCTCCTCCCCAATTATTTTTCTTTTTAAAAATGAGTGCCAGATTGACTGTCCAGTTGCCAACGTGACAAACTTAAACATTCCGTGCTCTTTCATTAGCCATCCACAGGTTGCCTGTCGTGTAACTGGACCATCACACACTCTTGCCCTCTTTGTGCCAAGGCCATCAATGTGGTATGCAACAAGGCATCCAGTACCCAGCCTGACAACATCTTCTGGTGCCTCTGGGGAGGGGAAAAAAGAAGCCAACCAACCACCAGCCCTCTAGAAAGGCATTTGCTAACTGCCCACTAGCAATTGTTGAGTGATAACACATGCAGTTCTCCACATGTTTATGCAGAGTCTCAGATTTATCTGACAGTTTTACACCCTCAGGCATGATACACAGTAATTAAAATTAAAAATGTTTTGACAGCCGAAACAAATGGCTATATAAATTAGAAAGCTGTAAAAAGTCATGGTAGCCAAAAATAAAGACATATAGATAAATCATAAAATTATAAACAAGGAGAATATTTTAATACAGGCATGTTTATTCCAAGACACTTAAAAATACAGGCTAACTTTTGCCTGAAGGAAGATGGTGGTGAAAAGGAATCATGGAAACTAGCAAAACCATTTTTTCCTTATTAGCAAATATTTTTTCTACCATTCTCTGGTAACTAAAGAAAGGAAGAAATTTTTTGAGGCTTTCTAGCTTCCTCTAAATCTATAATCAGCCGTAGAATCTCCAAATTTTAAAAGCACCTAAATCAGTTGCCTAGAATCTTTACTATTAACCTTCCCTAATGTGTAAAATGATGTGGGCTATATAAAACCTGGCTTGGTTTCACATTTCTCAAATGCATGGCATAAAACGTGTGTTTATGAAATGAGCCAAATATATGATCTGCATGTGAATATAAGTCCTTTCAACTAGATGTGCATGAATGTTAAAGTGTCGTCTTTCACTTAAATCTATCAGGTTGATGTCAGAAGAAATCATCATATCATCTGGCCTCAGTATTTTTCCATTTCTCCCAACTAAGCCTGCTGGCCACTTCCCTAATACATTTAAGTACTAGACAGTTTCAAAAGAGGGAACAAAAAAAAAAATAATAATTGGAAGTAATCAATGGGATTTTCTGTACCTAGAAGGGCTAGATTGCCTGAAACCAACCATATCATGTGGATAGTCTTTGTGATACATTTTCGAAGCAGTCCTTTATTAGGCAGAGTTCCTGAAGATTTATTGCCACTTCGTTATTATGTCTCATGTATCCATGTATTAGGAAATGAGAACTGAGGAAACACCCAAAGTCTTTATGGCAGTCATTCTAGACCTTCTCGCTTTGTCCTGAACTCTTCCTTTTGGTCCTTCACCCTCTTAGCTCTATTTCTTATTCTTCATCCCACCACTGCCTCTCTTGACTTGCTATTGCTGTTTGGTCTCCCCAGTTTAATGCTCTTTACTCACTCCCCCCAAACAAAGGACTTGGTTCAGATCTGCTTTGCTAGATCACCCCACTGAGAATCACCTCAGAGACATACAATCTGATTTCCTTGGTCTAAGCCCCCGTTCAACACTGATCCCTGCATAGTCCTACCCCATCTTCAGATGGGGCAAAGAGAATTTTACCCTGGTTTTGAAATTAAATACATGATCTTAAAATAACCATATTTACAATAATCCATGATTGAGAATCTTTACATTTTAGGGTTTCTCAGATGTTTCTGATAAATGAATTTGGAAATTGTGGCAGTTTATTTTGTTTTAGCAGCAAAGCTGTTTCATCCAGTGAACTCTTTAAAAATGACAATAATTGCAACCAGAGAAAACACCTAATATATAAAAAGACAATTCCTGCTAAAACAAGAACAATATAAGATGAATCATTTGCTGTTAGAGCAAAGCCCGAGCCAAGGGCAGCAAAATTAGGTGCCTGAAGTGAAGTCGCTCAGTCGTGTCCGACTCTTTGAGAGCACATAGACTACACAGTCCATGGAATTCTCCAGGCCAGAATACTGGAGTGAGTGTCTTCCCTTCTCCAAGGGATATTCCCAAGCCAGGGATCGAACCCAGGTCTCCTGCCTTGCAGGCTGATTCTTTACTGTCTGAGCCACCAGGGAAGACCTTACTCAAGTGAATGGAACAGATCAAGTCTAAGGCAACAGTCGTAAGGCCAGGGCTGTGTTACCACCTCTTTTTGTTTTTAAGGACAGTAAAACTGAGACATTAAAAAAAAAAAAAAAAAAAAAACCTCCCAAATGTAAATGTTAACAATTGAATTTCAAAAACCACTGTCTATCCTTCCTTCACAGAACAAAACCATCTCAGTAGGCCAGAAATGACCCCACAGTCCTCAGTTTGCAACCTGTAATTTAAGCTTTTGTATTAGTTAGCTATTGCTTTGAAACAAACTGCCCAAGAATTTAGCAGCTTAAAACAGCAAACATTGATCTCACACAGTTTGTAAAAGTCACAAATCCAAAGCTGGCTTACTTTGATGATTCTAGCTCCAGGTCTTTCACAGGTTGCAGTCAAGTTATCAGTTGAAACTAGTCACCTCAGGGCTCAACTAGGGTTTACCCACTCCCCTGACTGTTGGCTGGAGGCCTCCATTATTCTGCATATGGGCCCCTCCATTGGCCACCTGAGCATCCTCACAACATGATCACTGATTTCCCCTAGAGACAGTAAGCTAGGACAGAAAGCAAGATAGAAGCCATAATGCCCGTCATGACCTAGTCTCAGGTTACCTGTCAACAACTCTGCCTAATTCTGTTGGTCACACAGACCAGCCCTGGTATGATGTGAAATTGGATTTCACAGAGGTGTAGTAGCATGAATTGGGAGTCACTGGGAGCCATATTGCAGGTTGACTATTGTAGCTTTAGAAACATCAAAATGGGTCAAATAATGGCTGCTCAAATTTTTATTCAGGTTTATGCCATAAATCTGGCCCCCTTTTTTCTAGCTCCTTATCTTCATCATTTATTCCTCTTTTCCATCCTCTCTCATCACTAACTTGACTCAGGAAAACCCTGCTTTGCTGTTCAATATTCTTTTCAGGCTAAGATTCTTCAGCTAGTTCCTGTACTTCTGTTCATCTAGTCTTGATGAAGTGAACTTCCTTTGTATTCAACTATTGGCTCCAACTGGCAATTTGTAGTACCATATGCCAGGGGTCTGTGAGGCAGAGAGTGGAAATTAGAATTAGGAGTTTGCAGGTACTGTGACTCAGACTCCAACACAGTGTTCAGAAAACATTTGTAGAGAATAGAGTGTGTGCCAGAGTCTGTGCTGCTACTGGGGGATTTATAGATAATCCTGATACATCAGAGAAATCATGAATCAGAGGTCTAGGTGGTTAAACAGAGAGTTGGGGAACCAGCCAGGAAGTATAGTAATGGATAGGAAATCATCAAAAGGGTTTTGGAGATGCCTGGCAATCTGTGTACAGAGTGGCAGAGAAACAGGAATGCAAACATTGGGAAGAGTTGAGACATAGCACAATTACTAAAGCATATGTCCCAATTGCTCAACACTTATCTTATCCAGGAGTTGATGTGAAGATGTAAGAGTCCCTGGATCCAAGTGTGAAGAGGGATAAGATAGCAGCTGTCTGATAGAAAGACCACTGTGACTAGAGTTTAGATGATGGTGGACAATTGGCAGTGATTTTGTTTCGGCCCCCTCATCTGTAAAATAGAAATGATAGTAATGTAAAATACTACTCTCTAATATAAAATCAAATAAATGCAGTATATAAGTGAACAAATATGTAGAGCGAATTATAAAGTGTCACAGTTGTGTTTTGAAAATTAGTTTAATTCATTTCGTATATGCGAGGCACTTACTGTCCCCAGTACACAGTAAGCACTGTACAAGTGAGAGTTACCATCATTCACTAATCAGAGCCTCATTTCCCAAATTCAGGGGGAGAATATTTACAAACCTACGTAGCTTAGATCAAGTGTCTACTGAAGATAATTGACAAGAAAACAATGGGACAGCGTACTGAGAGGAAAGAAAGATGAAGTCAGGCAGAATACTGGTTAATACCAGCAACTAGGAGACAGAAAAGAAAACTGTACATTTATTTAATTTTAATTGGGAAAAGAAACCCTCTTAAATGCATTAGACATCTCTTTAGTGTCTTAAATAAAGTGTTCTCAATATGGCATATTTTTTCTTGATTTTACAGGTTATCATGTTTACTGTTTTTTATACTAGAATATGATATCACAATATCTTTTGGAGTTTTTTATTATATGAAGTGTTGTATCCTGTACTAAATGATCTCAGACTTCTAAATTTTTAAGGTTCTTATGTTTACTATTATGTCAAAGAGTCAGTAAAACTATATTGCTAATGGTTTTTACCTGTTAGTGCTATCAGAACCCCAAATTCAGGTAGGCTCTCCCTTTTTTTTCCAATTTGCTGCTTCTCTTTGTTCCCCAGTAATCAATGACTGAGATTATTAGGATTATCTGGAAAATATAAGACAGATTCTAACTAAGAAACTGAGGTCTTCCTATGGATAAAATATATCTGCTCGTATTTTATCTATTTAGATTAGGAATCTTTCTTGCCTCTAGATGACTATAACACTCTGAGGATTTCAAACTGAAAGAGAGGCTTACAAAATAGTAGAAACTGTGGTAGGAATTATTGGGGGAGTACAAATCAAAAATGTTTCTTTGGAGAAAATCTAGAAGTGTAAGGATCACAGGGAAGCTGCCAATAGTGATTCCCAACTGCTTGCAACACTGACCTGTAATTCTTACAACTCAGGAAGCCTACAGAAGCCAATTCTAGTGAGTTTAGCTGTCTACAGCCCTTCAAGAGTGATTCTCAGAAGACTCGTTGGAATCCATGAGAAGCCCCACAAATTCTTGATTTCTAGAGATTCCCTAGAAGACAAAGGAAGCCACTGCAGATCATCTCAGTTATCTCTCTATAGCTGCTGCCACATAATGATTTCTTCTCCCTATTTTCAAGTCTTCTGAGATAGTATCCTAAAACCATGCACTGAAAGGGATTCTATAAACTGCAGATCCAGACTTCTTCCCTGCAAATGTAGATAGAATGAGATGTAATGCCTAGTTTAACAATAGAGAGTTTGACACTGTCCACCCCTTTATCAGCTTAGCAGTTACACACACCTCTCTACCCATATTTGAAATTTCAAATAACATCATGCTTATGGCTAACATATATTAATATAACTATACCTTTAAATACCAAAGATATACTCACTTTATCCCCCCAAATGGAAAATAGAAATTTTATGTTTATAAATTTTATACTACTTTTGAGTAATTCCATTCTTTTTCAATGAGTCCCTTGACATGCTGTAACTTTAAAAGAAGACATTATTAATTAATATATAAAAATATATACAAGAAAGCTAAGAACAAACTATGTCTACTACAGTCTTCGTTTCTGAAACTGGTCTTGAGACTATGTTGGTTATTTGTTTCTTCCATAGTTTAGTCTGTAGTCTCTTTATTTTAGCTAAAATAACATCTCTTCTGACCCATACCTTCATTTTGAGGGCCATTATTGGTCTTCCAGTATTGCACCATCATAGTCTCCCAGTAACTTTTACTCCACACATGTAAATTCCAAGAGTTTCACAAGAGAATATCCTACTTATGGACATAATCCTTCATGTCCCACCATGTAACATTATGAAGCCACCCTCATTTCTCTAGCAAAACTGAGTACCATAATGTGTCTTTGCCTGAAGCATTAGGCAGTATGACATTATAGCTAGCAGCAAAAGAAACTCCAGAGTGCCTGCTAATAGCCTCAACTTCCAGTTAACTGCATTCTCTACTGTGTTCCCAGTGGAAACACTCCTCTCTTGAGAATTAATATCTTTAAAAACTCCAAACTCACAAAAGCAAGAAGCAAAAAATTTGGAAGAGGCTATTAAGGGATAATAGAGAAAGAAGTCCATTTTGCCCCTTCATTCCCCGAGTTGTATATTCCAGCTATAGGGAAAATAGCCCAGAAAATACACGGCACCATGTTGTTTTTTCCCAGATCTATAATTGCTAGCACCATAACTGGATCTTGAGTAGACTGTTCCACTATTCTATCAGGGAAGTCTCTTCAGGGTTATAAGAGAGATAAAATCAATGAATATTGTGGTTGTGCATCTATTCTTCTGTTGTAGAATGAGTTTCTTTGTTAGAAGCAATGTTGAGTATAATGCCTTGAAGGTAAAGAAGATACTCAGTGTATTCACAAAAGATATCGTGGGTAGAATCACTGCAGATTACAGGGAGGATGTGCAAATGGAATTGAGTATCAATTCCAGTGAGTAAAAATTTCATACTTCATGACGGAATGTCCCAATGTGATTACTTGCCACCAAAGGGTTGAACAGTGTTCCCGGGAAATGATGCCATTTTCAGCATTTAATATTGTCTCTAGTCTCTGTGTGTTGGGCACTCAACAGTGATTGTTATCTGTGTTGTTAAATCCATATGTACTTTTAACATACCCTTCCTGCAAAGTCTGCTTTGTCCATAAACCCATGACCAAGAAAGAGGCTGACTGATATCTATCCCACAGATCTTCTTGTCCACTTGATTAATAAGAAACTCCTTTTCAGGGAAAGCTTTTTGTGAAATTCACCAGATAAAAATATTCTCATATCTAGCACCCATTCTCAGATTGTTGCTGTTGTTATTCAGGCGCTCAGTAATGTCCAACTCTTTGCGACCCAGTGGACTGCAGCATGCCAGGCTTTCATGTCCTTCACTGTCTCCCAGAGTTTGCCCAAACTCATGTCCATTGAGTCGATGATGCCATCCAACTATCTCATCCTCTGTTGCCCCCTTCTCCTGCCTTCAGTCTTCCCCAGCATCAAGGTCTTTTCCAATGAGTTTGTTCCTCACATCAGGAGGCCATACTATTGGAGCTTCAACATCAGTTGTTCCAATGAATATTCAGGGTTGATTTCATTTAGGATTGACTGGTTTGATCTCCTTGCTGTCCGACAGACTCTCAAGAGTCTTCTCCAACACCACAATACATAAGCCTGAATTCTTCGGTGCTCAGTCTTCTTTATGGTCCAGCTCTCATACCCATACAGGACTATTAGAAAACCATCAGTTCAGTTCAGTTGCTCAGCCATGTGAGACTTTTTGTGACCTCATGGACTGGAGCACACCAGGCTTCCATGTCCATCACCAACTCCCAGAGCTTGCTCAAACTCATGTCCGTCAGATAGTCGGTGATGCCATCCAACCACATCCTCTGTCACCCCTTTCTCCTGCCTTCAATCTTTCCCAGCATCAGGATCTTTTCCAGTGAGTCAGTGCTTCTCATCAAGTGACCAAAGTATTGAAACTTCAGCATCAGTCCTTCCAATGAATATTCAGGACTGAAATCTTTAGGATGGACAGGTTTGATCTCCTTGCAGTCCAAGGGACTCTCAAGAGTCTTCTCCAACACCACAGTTCAAAAGCATCTTTTCTTCGGTGCTCAGCTTTCTTTGTGGTCCAACTCTCACATCCATACATCACTACTGGAAAAATCATAGCTATGACTAGATGGATGTTTGTCAGCAAAGAAATGTCAGTGGTTTTTAATATGCTGCCTAGGTTTGTCATTGCTTTTCTTCCAAGGAGTAAGTGTCTTATACTTCCATGGCTACAGTCACTATCCACAGTGATTTTGGAGCCCAAGAAAATTAAGCCTGTCACTGTTTCCGTTTTTTTCCGATCTATTTGCCATGAAGTGATGGGACCAGATGTGATGATCTTTGTTTTTTGAATGTTGAGCTTTAAGCCAACTTTTTCACTCTCCTCTTTCACCTTCAGGTTCCTCTTCACTTTTAGCCTTTAGGATGGTGTTATCTGCATATCTGAGGTTATTGATATTTATCCCAGCAATCTTGATTCCACCTTGTGATTCATCCAGTCCAGGATTTCGTATGATGTACTCTGTATATAAGTTAAATAAGCAGGGTGACAGGACACAGCCTTGATACACTTCTTTCCCGATTTGGAACCAGTCCGTTGTTCCATGTCCAGTTCTAACTGTTGCTTCTTGGCCTGTATATAGGTTTCTCAGGAGACAGGTATGGTGGTCTGATGTTCCCATCTCTTTCAGAATTTTCCACAGTTTGCTGTGATCCACACAGTCAAAGGCTTTGGCCTAGTCAATAAAGCAGAGGTTTTTCTGTAATTCCCTTGAGTTTCTATGATCCAGCATATATTGGCAATTTGATCATTGGTTCCTTTGCCTTTTCTAAATCCAGCTTAAACATCTGGAATTTCTCAGTTCATGTACTTTTAAAGCCTAGCTTGAAGGATTTTGTGCATTACCTTGCTAACATTGTGTAGTCATTTAAACATTCTTTGGCATTGCCTTTCTTTGGGATTGGAATGAAAACTGACCTTTTCCAGTCCTGTGGCCACTGCTGAGTTTTCCGAATTTGCTGTCATATCAAGTGCAGCACTTTCACAACATCATCTTTTAGGATTTGAAATAGCTCAACTGGAATTCCATCACCTCCACTAGCTTTGTTCATAGTGATGCTTCCTAAGACCCACTTGACTTCACATTCCAGGATGTCTGGTTCTAGTTGAGTGATCACACCATTGTGGTTATCCAGTCATTAAGAGCTTTTTTTTTTTTTTTGCAGTTCTTTGTATTCTTGCCACCTCTTCTTAGTATCTTCTGCTTCTATTAGGTCCATACCATTTCTGTTCTTTGTTGTGTCCTTCATTGTGAAATGTTTCCTTGGTATCTCTAATTTTCTTGATGAGATCTCTAGTCTTTCTCATTCTATTGTCTCCCTCCATTTCTTTGCATTATTCACTTAAGGAGAGTTTTGTTGTTGTTTTTGTCTTTCCTTGCCATTCTTTGGAACTCTGCGTTCACATGGGTAGATCTTTCCTTTTCTCCTTGGCCTTTTACTTCTCTTCTTTTCTTAGCTATTTGTAAGGCCGCCTCAGACAACCATTTTGCCTTGTTGCATTTCCTTTTCTTGGAGATGGTTTTGATCATTGCCTCCTGTACAGTGTCATGAACCTCCATACATAGTTCTTCAGGCACTCTATCAGATCTAATCCCTTGAATCTATTTGTCACTTCCACTATATATTCGTAAGGGATTTTATTTAGATCATACCTGAATAGCCTAATGGTTTTCTCTACTTGAGATAGTTCCACCCATGGACATTTTCCTCTGTCTTCCTTGTCAGTCACTCCTCAAATTTACATCCTTTCACCATCTGGCTGAACCATTGGCTGTTGCGCACACACTGACATAAACCTTGCTCTGCCCATGCATCTTTCCAGGTAAAGGGAACAGCTAGATGTGTCACTGAAAGTTCTGCTGGGAGTGTTCCCTTCCCAAATGTCTTTCAGAATCATTTCAGAGCATCCTTATAAAGCTGCAGCAGTCCAATTTGGAGTTGTGATAGCATTCCTTTTGGAATTTTTAGGCCTTTACAATAGTTCTAAATTCACTCCTTCTTATAATTAGTGGCATGAACTTTCCATGGGGTTGAGGGAGAAGTGGCTGTGTTCAATCGTAGTTACCATAACAGTCAGCTGCATACGGATTTGCTGCTGCTGCTGCTAAGTCACTTCAGTCATGTCCGACTGTGTGCGACCCCATAGACAGCAGCCCACCAGGCTCCCCGTCCCTGGAATTCTCCAGGCAAGAACACTGGAGTGGGTTGCCATTTCCTTCTCCAATGTGTGAAAGTGAAAAGTGAAAGTGAAGTTGCTCAGTCGTGTCTGACTCTTTGCGACCCCATGGACTGCAGCCCACCAGGCTCTTCCGTCTGTGAGATTTTCCAGGCAAGGGTACTGGAGTGGGGTGCCATTGCTTCGGGTTACATGTGCTTTAATTTGCTTCCTGGGGGCCCCGAGGGCTGCTTTCCCGGCGGAGGCACTAGGCTGGGCTCTCTTGCAGCGGGCCCCCCACGCCAGCCCTGCAGACCCTCAGGAAGGGCCGTGTCCTCCACGAGCTCCTCATAGGTGATCTTGGTGAACGGCTGCGGCCTGAGCAGCTCCACCAAGTCAGCCGCTCCAACACCTCCTTTTCCAGCAGCCGCCTGCCCACCTCGTCCACCTGCTCGCGACTCAGTCCTTAACGACCCACCTGAGTCTAGTCTCATATACCGCCCTTCTGTTTGGTGATGAAGTGCTGTCACGCATGGCTGAATTTTGCATGTCTTGATGGCACACACAGCACCTTATTCATGAGCCATAACTCAAGCAGCACGGTCACTTGGCCTTCTGTGTTCAGTTGTTTAGTCTCCAGTATGACCCAGTAACAAACAGGCACTGTGTTTTCAAGATGACAGTTTTTTGTTGCAAAACAGGGCATGTCTTTCTATCCAAACTTTAGAGTTATATATACTCTGTGATTATCTGAGTAGGTTTGCCAGAAGTCTCATGTCAAAGCCATATAAATTACAGAGAATTAGGTTACAGTTTTATCTAGTGAGTCATATGGTTGAAATGGAACATCAGCTTGCACTGCATCCTGGACCTGCTGCAGAATCTCTTCTTGCTTTGGTCTCCCATCACAATTGGCACTACTGGTAAACTAGATAAATACTCAATAAATGGGTACAATAACACATTCCTATGTTGTCTATCTACCTTCAAAAATGCAACCATCTTCACCAGACATTGTGACTCTATATTAGTAATAGAAGATACAAGATACATCAACTTGTCTTTCTCTTTAAATAGAATGTTTCATTATTTCCTAGATCACTGGACTCCTAAACATTGCCCTGGGGTAGCAGGCCCTGACTTTCCCCCAGGTTTATTCTTGCCTTCTAACGTGCATATATTTCATAAATTCACCTTGAGTACTCTCTACTTCCATGTCCACTCAGCACTGTCATCAACCTAGTGGGCCGTACGATACCCTGTGAGGTAGTGGCGTGATCAAGTTCATTTTAGACAGCATGAGTTCTTTTCAAACTCCTGTTGTGCTCCAGATCATCTGGAGATCATGTTAAAATTTTGATTAAAATCTTGTTAAAATTTTGATTCAGTAGATCTGGAGTGGGACTTGCATTCCTAACAATCTTCCAGGTGATGGTAATGACACTTTGAATAAAAAGAGACTAACTTCCACAAGAGAATCAGAAAGTTGACATGTTGTTGAGTCACTAAGTCATGTCCAGCTCTTTGCAACCCCATGACCTGTAGCACACCGGGCTTCCCTGTCCTTCACCATCTCCCTGAGTTTGCTCAAACTCATGCCATTGAGTCAGTGATGTCATCCAACCATCTCATCCTCTGTTGTCCACTTCTCCTCTTGCCCTCAATCTTTCCCAACATCAAGGTCTTTTCCAATGAGTTGGGTCTTTGCATTAGGTGGCCAAAGTGTCAGAGCTTCAGCACCTAGGATTTCCTGGTTTGATCTTCTTGCTGTCCAAGGGACTCTCAAGAGTCTTCTCTAGCACCACAGTTTGAAAGCATCAATTCTTTGGCCCTCAACCTTCTTTAATCAAAAAGTTGACATACCCCTGAAGAAAGTCACTGATGGTATAAAGCTCTCCTTTCCAAGTGAAAGCAAACTGTTTTTGATGATCCTGTTGATTGCAGGAAAAAAGATGTCAAGTTAGTATCTGTATAACAGTTTGCAAAGTTTGTGTCGGACATGCCCTGATAAAGAGACCACAGTTGGAACAATTAATGCATATGGAATGACCTCCTGATTAAGTCTTTGAAAATACACTTTCATTCTCCAAGAGCAGTCTATCTCCTGCACAAGTTAAATTAGGAGATAAAAGAGAATTAATAGAAATCAGCACATTTCATCCTTCAAATCTCTAATGGTGAAACAATTCTCTGCATTTTCCCTAGGAAAGCAGTAATATTTATGATTTACCATCTTGCTAGAAAATGTATTCCAGGTGGTTTCACTTGGCCCTTTCCACCATAATAGCCTCCATTTCATGCATGGAGTAAGTAGAGTATCAGATGTGTGTATTGGGACAGTTGCCAAGTGTATCTGCCCCTTCCTTGCATCTAAAGTGAAAGTGGAATTGCTCAGTCATGTCCAACTCTTTGCGACCGCATGGATTGTAGCCTACCAGGCTCCTCTGTCCATGGGATTTTCCAGGCAAGAATACTGGAGTAGATTGCTATTTCCTTCTCCAGGGGATCTTCCCGACCCAGAGATTGAACCCAGGTCTTCCTCCTTGCAGGCAGACACCACCATCTGAACCACAGGGAAGCCCCCTTGCATCTAAAAACTGGAGAAATAACTACAGAGAGGAACTGTAAACCCATTGGTCTTACTATAAATGGACTTAAACTTCATTTATCAACTGAACTTCCTAAACCCCTACTCTAAGTGATATAGCAGGTCTACAAAGATTAGTGTTTGCATTCATTTTTAAGAGGTGTACTGTAATCTCTGAAAAGTCTAGGTAGTTGTTTTCCCAATACACAGTCACTCTGATAAATAGCCACTTTGAGGAAATGCTGAGAGGAAGAACTGTAGATCATACTTGGGACAGTCTCGCAGGGTCCTTCTTCAAGGAGCCTCTGCTTAGCCTTCATTCAGGAAACTGAATGTTGTACTGGCTTGGGAATCGAATGAAGAATTATGCTTTTCTCCCTCTGATGTCTTAAGTTGGATCTCCATGCACTAGAACTCAAGGATGTTTTATCTTTTCCCCTACTTCTATGTATTAAGTTCATCTCAATAAGCCTGTTCACCAGCTTTAGTCACAAGGACATCACAACCACTCCCAAAGATTTCTACCAGCTAAATCAAACCATCCTGAATGGGGTTATAGACCCAACACCTATTCCGATAATAACATCGATCTTATCATAGGCACTTAAGCCTCACCACTTAATCATCTCCCATTTCTGGACACCATCATCCACTAATGAAATTAAGGAACCTTTTTCAGTGGCTGTATCTTTTGCCATCATTCCTGGATTACAGAGAAAAGCCACACAAATTCTTTCAGGGATACTGGTGCCACCCTTATTTAAGTCATTTTTTGATGCCTTAGATAGAAGTGTGCCCTCTTAGCCCTCCTAGAAGCCTCGTGGGCTGTATGCAAAAATTGACATGATAAATCAAACTTATCATTCTAACCTTCTTAAATTTTTGAATTCTTTCCTCTGCATCCTGCCAAGAAAGTTCTAACAATTCTGACATCCCAGAAAGTGTTGAGTCTTGTCTTTCAGATAACCAAGTAAATTTTTAAATACTAGCTTATTGAGATAACACACTGAATGCAAAATTCTATGCTAAGTGCGCCCATCTTGATAAATTTAACATTTATTTCTCCCTTGTCTTGAAATTCATTTCCCTACACGTTCTCCAGGTTCTGTTGATATCAATAGGCAAAACCTTTCAGCGGAAATGCTCCCTCTTCTAGAGTCAGGCATTGCAACCACCTGAAATGTATAGAGATTTGTCTCAGATTATGAATGTGGAAGCAGAAAAGCTGGTAGAGGTGAGTTTTAAGAAGAACTGATATCTTCTTGCAAGGCAGTTGTTTCAGATGAGGTCCTTCAAAGGGCTTTAGGCAAAGGAAGGCAGCATTCCTCCTGGGGATCTATTAGTGAGATCAGCAATCACAAACACATCCAGGGAACGAGAAGTCCATTCAGTCAGCACAGATCCTGTGCCCTCAGGCAGACATGCCTTAGTTTTCTACAGAACTGATATTAAAGTTTATCTGTGCTGTGACTAAAATTTATGAACTTTGAAAAGAGAGTTAAGCATTTAAATGCTACACTTCCATTCAGTACTAGGTGTCCTAACTTTCGCCATTATGCATTTTATTAACATGTTAATCATTTAATAATTGTATAACCTAAAGCAAGGAGAAAACAGTACTAATTGTTTAGATAGATTTATTTGACTCATTGCTTTAGTTTGTTTGTAGTTTCCTCCTATTATTTCTGCAATTTGTACTTAAGTGTTCTATATTATACTTTCTGAGAAGTAGCTCTAAAAATTGTATCTTCTTTCCTACTTCCCTCCAATACCCTGAGTCAATGGCCTTCAACTGAGAGCTAGTGAAAAACCTGGTCTCCTAGTAGATTTCTGTAGAAGAGCTCAAATTCAATATGCTTTGATGATTAGTGAAGAATGCTCTATTTTATTTTGTACTGTTCCAATAATGGATTTTAACTAGTATGTTAAATAATAAACCATATAATCATATTTGAATCTATATGAATGCATGTAGCCATACTATGGATAGAGTTCTCTCTGGAGAGGTACAAAGAATCATCATTTAAACTATCATTTAAATTATTTTAAGATTAACTTCCAAACAGAGTAACATTAAAATGCATAATTCTTACCTGCATAATGTTGCTCTGGAAATCACTGTCTCCGTTAAAGAACTGCTTCTATTTAGCAAAGATAAAAAAATGTGCCTATGTTTAATTCTCTAGACAGGCCCTATTAAATGTATATGCATGTGCCAAATAAAGAGGCAGCTTCACCAAAGCCAGTTTTTCAGCTTCTATAAAGTTTATTATGCAATGCTAATTCTCTTGACATTAATGCATGTTTATTTATAAGCAACCAAAAATGATTGAAAATAGAAAGTGTCAAGTAATGAATTATGTGAAATAGACATATTGAAAATGTGAAATGATATAAAACCACATACAAAAAATAATCACAGCTTTTTTTTTTAATAGATGCCTGATTGCTTTTGCATTCCTCCTGAAGGTTTTCCTTCAGCCTCGAAGGATAAATTACACAAAAGGGACAAGTTTTCATGAATCTGTAGGCTGACATTTTTATAATAAAAAGTGAGAAATGTTTAAATAATACTAAGGATTGATCAGAGTGACAGAAAACCAGGAGACTAGACAGGGAAGGTTGGTGTGCCATCCTTAATTTGTGTATGCAGAGATCAGGAAATTTAAAACTAAAAACTACATTTTGCTGATGGAAGTTGCTTGTAAAGAGTAGCCCTTCTGGATAAGGTTGCTGCTGCTGTTAAGTCACTTCAGTCATGTCCAACTCTGTGCGACCCCATAGACAGCAGCCCACCAGGCTCCCCTGTCCCTGGGATTCTCCAGGCAAGAACACTGCAGTGGGTTGCCATTTCCTTCTCCAATGCATGAAAGTGAAAAGTGAAAGTGAAGTTGCTCAGTTGTGTCTGACTCTTAGCGACCTCATGGACTAGGCTTTCTTAAAACCTTATCTACTGAGTTGATTAATTGACTGCTTGGTATATCAGTAACCCTATGCATATACTTCAACCTGGGAGTTAGAGATTTGGGGAAGGGCATTAGCCTGCGTGTAGATTTAGCTCCTTATAGACATCAATTTTGTCATCTTTTTAAAATACATAGCTATCTGTTTGGCTGCACCTGGTCTTAGTTGCGGCATGTGAGATCTTTTAGTTGTGGCATGTGAACTCATAGTTGGTGACATGTGGGATCTAGTTCCCTGACAAGGGATCGAACCTGGGCCCCTTGCCTTGGGAGTGCAGAGTCTTAGCCACTGCACAACCAGGGAAGTCCCAACATCCATTATGTGTTAATGGCTAGAGAAATCAATGCCTAAATCATAAAGAGTGTGAAAAAGCCTGTGCGATAGTTGAGCAAGTATCTGGAACACAGCTTATAACCAGGAGTCCTAGTTATCCAGGAAAGTGCTAGCAGTCTTAAAAGACAGGTCACCTCTTTAAATACCTCACCCCCACCTGCTTGTGTCTGTGTCTATATCACCTGCCTCCTATAAGGATGAGCCATGTACTTATTTACTGAGACCAGCCCCACCACTGTGCACAGTCCCACCAAATACACTCTCCAGAACTGGCCCCCTCTCTCATGTATCTTTATTTCACCCTCTCTGTGAGATCATTGGCTTGACTATAAAACCTCCAAGAACTGCATCTTTCTGAAACTCTCCCTTGACTCCACATTCCCCTCCAAGCTTCTGCCCATCTCTCTGCTCCCCTTTATAACAAAACTTCTCAGAGAGTTGGCTCTATTCAGTGTCTTTGCTTCTTCATCTCCCATTTTCCCCTGGGCCCCCTCCCATCGAGTCTTGATCCTCATCACTTTCAGACAGACAACTGTTGTCAAGACAACCCCAGGTCTCTTTGCTGCCAAACCCAGTGGGATGTTCCTGTGTCTCCTGGCATTGCAGCTCCTCGGAACCACACACCTGGCCACACCCTTCCACACGCTGTCATTTCTATGGTTGATGGTCACTGCATCGTTCTCTCTGGGTCCTCTCTTGTCTGACAAGCCACTGCTCCTTGTCTCCCCAACCTCCAACTCTGGAATACCCTGCAGGTTATGCCTGAGGCTTCTTCTATATGTAGACTCACTCTTCTGGTGATTTAATTACATTGTCATGACTGCCAACTACTCCCAGATTAAACACTCTGTCCCAGGCCCCTTCTCCGCCTTCTTAACATCTCCACTTAGATGTCCGCTTGTCATTTCAAACTCAACACGTCCAGAGCTAAACTCCTGCCTTCTCTACTGAAAGCCTTCTGCTGCCTTCCCCATTTTAGGGAGCTCAACTCTGTCCTTCCAGTATCTTAGACCAAAAGTTTTGGAATCATCCTTGACTTCTTTCTTTCTCTCCCACCCTCGTCTCCATACCATCAGGTTCCGTCAACTCTACCTTCAAAATATTTCAGGCTCCAATCACTTCTCACCTGCTCACCACTGCTGTCCTGGTCCAGGTCTCCATCATTTCCTGGGCTTTTGCAGAAGCCTCTTAATGAGTCTCCCTGCCCGCCCCCCAAACCCCATTATTTCCTCTCCTCGGTTCTCTGCATTGTAGCCAGTGTGATCCTTAGAAGCAGTTTGCCAGTGAGTCAGGTCGTATGGCTCATTTGCATGGAACTCTTCAATGTCTACCACCTTAGAAGCAGACTTTGAGGGGAGGATTCTTGATCAAATGATCTATCATCAAAGAAGTGCTGTGAGAAGAGACGGTCAGGGGAGAAGGGAGAGCAAGACATGGAAGTGGGGGAGGATATGAGGGAGTGTGGATTCAGGCAGTGGCCCACCCTCAGCCTGACCTGACAAGGGAGAGCTCGAGTGTGCCCCTCACCTGGAAGTTGTCTCTGCAGGAAAGCTGGGCTTTCGTACTCCTCGGTCACTCGTTTATCTGCTTTAGGCCACTCTTCTTGTGGCTCCTCCAGCAAGCCAAGCTCCTTGCCTGTTCATTTCCCTTCTGGTCAGATGTTTGCACCCAGGTGTCACTACGCTCTGCTCCCTCATGGTGCACCTATCTCTGTTCTGATGAACCTTGTCACTGAGGCTTCCCCTGGCCATGTGACTAAAAGGACAACTTTGTCCCCCTTTAACTTATTTCACCTTTTCCTTAGCACTTAGTATCTCTTGATATAAAAATGGACCACGTTGGCCTCCTCAGCTGCAGACAGGGGCTCTGTTTTATTCACTGTAAAGCCTCTGAGCCTGGCACAGTGTCTGGCATAAAGCAAGCCCTCAGTGCATAACAAGTGAGGAATAATGACATCACAGGACGTCCTAGGGAAGATTGGTCTCTGGGACACCACGGGCCCTCTCTCTCAGGATAGGAAGGCAGGTTTAGCTACTCTGCTTATATCAAGTCTCCTGCCTAAAATGATAGGCAACAGCTTCTTTACACCTAAGTTATTAAAAGGACACACACAGTGCCTGTACCACTATTAATTTCTAGCTTACACTGCAGGTTGGTGAACTGTTCCCCTTGACCCTTTGCAGTTTGGACAGGAACTTCTTTCACATACACACGGTTCTTCTGGTGACAAGAGGTCCTGCCACTGTATGAAACAAAGAACGGACATACGGACAAGGTGTCCTGGACCCCAGGAATGAACTGCCTCCAGTTTTGACATCTATCCCCCTCTCTTTCTTGAAACCTCCAAGATTCTGAAATCAATTATTA
Source organism: Capricornis sumatraensis (assembly GCF_032405125.1). Lineage (NCBI taxonomy): Eukaryota > Metazoa > Chordata > Mammalia > Artiodactyla > Bovidae > Capricornis > Capricornis sumatraensis. The sequence continues at coordinate 50,960,292 of NC_091074.1, read as the reverse complement.
GGGACTGGGACGTGAAAACAGAATGAGGGTTTTTCTCAATAAACTGAAGAGTCCCCACGCCCAGTATCCATGACTCGTCCCAGAATCTTTTCATGTAGACATTACCGAATGTTAAAGAGAAGCTAACAAGAGGGAGCAGCATTTTAGTTATCATCATTTATAGATAAGTAAAAAAAAAAAAATTCAAAGCTTGAGGAATGCTAAAACAAACTGTAACAAAACGTTCTTTCTGGATAACTAACATTAATACATTATCTTTGAAAGTCAAAAGGAGGACAAAGCGAGCACAAGCTACAAAGCAAGGATCACTCACCCAGAGGGATTCTGAGAGCTCCAGCTGTAAGCTCAGCCATGCACCCACATCCAAAAAGATGTAGGAAGAAGCACATTCACACAGCCTTTGGGGGGATCTTCATCATGCTTTCATATTTTCCTGTTTTAAATATTGAATGAGTATTCCCACATACAGTGTTCCCTGTAAATTGGCTCCTCTCTTCCTAGAAGTATTCAGTTCCCTAAAATGGCATGCTTAAATAAAAGAAGTGGCGTGATGGAGAAAAGCGGGACTATTGATGGCAATACCAGAGTAAAAGCATGACATTGCCTTTCTTCTGATATTTTGTTTATAGAACCTAAATACTTGTGTCTCATTAAAAGGGTGAGATGATGCTGTCTTCTGTGCTCTCTGCATGTGGTGTCCTTCCAGACAGAGGCCTTGGTACCTGTTCGGGCTTGAGTCTGTCCAGGCAGGATGACTACTAGAGGAGGCATTAAGAAAATTGATCTGTCTTGTAAGTAATAAAGGAACAAAGTACGTGTTAGTTTGGGACAAAGTACCTGTTAGTTTGCTGGGGCTGCCATAATGAAGGACCACAAATGGTTGAAACCACAGAAATTTGTCATCTCACAGTTCTGGAAGCTAGACAGTCAAAACTGAGGTATTGGCAGGGTTGATGGCTCCTGAGGATGTGAGGGAAAATTGTTTCATGCTTCTCTCCTCACTTGTGGTGTGCTGTTGGAATCTTTGACATTCATTGGCTCGTGACAGCTTAACTCCTGTCTTCCTGTGGTGTTCTCTCTGTGTCTTTGTCCCTGTGTCCATATTTCCCCTTTTAATAAGAAATCCATCATATTGATCTAAGACCCAACCTTGCAGCGTCATTGTACTTGACCATCTTGGGAGTAAGATCACATTCACAGATGCTGGCTAACTCCCACATGTTCTGGAGGGTCCTGATTCAAGCCCCAGCAAAGGAGGGCAGCAGACTCTGTGGGAGAGAGCTGGAATTGAACCTGAGAGACGTATTAATTCTGTTCCCCTCATTCTTAAATCTCTTTAGGACATCCTTATCCATGCATCTATAAGAGTATGGGAAGAAGGAGTGGGGCCCACACTCAGAGCAAAGACTCCTTCAAACTCTGCATTCAAGCTCAGGTCCTAACTGGCTCTGAAAGCAATGTAAATGACTAAAAAAATATCATGTTCTCAACCTCACAGGACATCTACGAAATGGAAATAGAAGCAGTAAGATACACTGAAAGGAATATTAACACGGGAGTGAGTGGCCTGATTGCTTTCTTTTTTCTTTGGCTTTTATTTTTTTTTATTGAAGTATAGTTACAAGTGTGCAGTATAGTGACTCCTCATTCTTAAAGGTGGTCCTCCATTGTAATTGGCCTTCCCTCACGGCTCAGTTGGTAAAAAATCCACCTGCAATTCAGGAGATGCGGGTTCAATCCCTAGGTTGGAAAGATACCCTGGGGAAGGAGATGGCAACCCACTCCAGTATTCTTACCTGGGAAATCCCAAGGACAGAGAAACCTGGCAGGCTACAGTTCATGGGGTCACAAGAGTCGGACATGACTTAGTGACTAAACCACCACCACTGCCACTCCATTATAGTTATTATAAAATACCGGCTTTGTTCCTTGTGTTGTACAGTATATCCTTGTAGCTTATTTTATGCATAGGTGTACCCCTGAATCCCCTACCACTCCCCCCCGCTTCCCTCTCACCACTGGTAACTGCTAGTTTGTTATGTCTGTAAGTCTGCTTCTGCTGCTTTTTTGTTGTATTTACTAGTTTGTAGTGTTTTTTTGGATTCAACATATAAGTGATATCATGAAGTATTATAGCTTTCTGTATAATAGAGGATAGAGAATTAACTGACTTATTTCACTTAGCAGGAAAGCGAAAGTGAAGTAGCTCAGTCATGTCCAACTCTTTGCAACCCCGTGACCTGTAGCCTACCAGGCTCCTCCCTCCATGGGATTCTCTAGGCAAGAATACTAGAGTGGGTTGCCACTTCCTTCTCCAGGGGATCTTCCCAACCCAAGGATTGAACCCTGGTCTCCTGCATTGCAAGCAGATGCTTTAACCTCTAAGCCACCAGGGAAGCTCTCACTTAGCATAATGACCTCTAAACCCATCCATGTTGTTGCAAATGGCAGAATTTCATTTTTTTAATGACTGGGTAGTCTTCCATTGTATATATGTTGGGTGGATTCATGATAAAGAATCTGCCTACCAGTGCAGAAGACACAGGAGACATGTGTTCAAGCCCTGGGTTGGGAGGATCCCCTGAAGAAGGAACTGACAACCCACCCCAATATCCTTTCCCAGGAAATCACATGGACAGAAGAGCCTGGTAGGCTATAGGCCATAGGGTTGCAAAGAATCAGACACACCTGAGTGACTAAACACACACACACACACACACACACACACTCGCACGCGCGCACACACACACAACCCCCACATCTTTTTTTATCCATTCATCTAGCTCATGGACACTGAGGTTGCTTCCATACCTTGGCAGTTATAAATAATGCTACTGTGAATATTGGACTGCATGTATCTTTTTTTAATTCATGTATTTTTGTCAGATATATTCTCAGGAGTAGAATTTAATATATTTTTCCATGGGCAGTACTCTTGCCTGGAAAACCCCATGGACGGAGGAGCCTGGTAGGCTGCAGTCCACGGGCTCGCGAAGAGTCAGACACGACTGAGTGACTTCACTTTCACTTTTCACTTTCACACATTGGAGAAGGAAATGGCAACCCACTTCACTGTTCTTGCCTGGAGAATCCCAGGGACGGGGGAGCCTGGTGGGCTGCAGTCTATGGGGTCACACAGAGTCGGACACGACTGAAGTGACTTACCAGCAGCAGCAGCATGGACAGATACCAAAACTTAAATAGGTTAGATTTAAGATTTTTATAATACAAAAGAAGTAACCTACAGAATATCAATATGTAAAAATAATTTGGAATCCTATGAAAACTGAGTCTCTAGCAACCCTAATTGGGATTATCTGCCTAAGTGGGGAAATCAAACAAAAACCCATCCCAGTGATTTCCAGGGTTACCTTAAATGGACCCAGGATAAGTGAAGTTTTAGAATTAAGCCCTTTGAAAAGAGCTTAGGTTTAAAAGTTAAGACAGTTTAATTAATTTCTTCTGAAACTAATGATCCGACTCATGAGTTTCTCTTACACCAACAAGAAGTGCGTAAACACCCAGCCGGCGACCCACCCAAGTCTGGCCGGCAAAGGTGCTGCGCAGGCTCCTGGTTTCATACCTGGCCTTTGGAGATAAACAAATCTCAGCCCCTGTTCAGCCTCTACCAGCTCTGAGCCTTGGCCAGGTTGCCTCACCTCTCCAAGCCTCAGTTAGCTCATCTCTCAAACAGACTGGTGGGTGCACAGCTCCTAGCATCCTGGTGAGGATGAAATGAGATGATGACTGTATCATCATAAAGTGCTAGGACCTTGCCCAGTGGATTGTGAGAGCTCAATAAACAGTGAGTATCAGTTTTAAAAAGGCTAAGAGTGTGGTTCTTCAGTTTCTTCAACTCCAACAGAGAAAAACTGTGTGATGTATTAACTTCTAAATCGGCACATCCTTGAACACTGCCTTTTGTGCCACTAATGAAAGGACATGGCTTTTTCAAATGCCAAAGTCCCACAAAGGAAATAACTGCAAATTATATACATCTCCTCAGCACCCCTCCCTTCCAAAAGGAGAACAGCTTTTCATTTATAACCACTGGACATCTTAATCCAAGAAGAATCCTCATCATATTGTAGATTGATGTCATGGGAACAAAGCCTGTTACGAATCAGTACCACAGTGCATCTTTCCTAGCTGTCCCAAATTTCAAAGGGCTAGATTACCCTGCTGTGTATTTCTTTTTCCAGTTCAAAGCTTACAAGAAGTTCACAAGAGAAACTGGCCCATACAGTTCAACTAACTTTAGTGAGAAACAGCGTGTCCACTGGGCAAATACAAAAATGAGACCCAGACTTCCCAAGGCTCAGGATTTCCATGCTAATTGAACCGTCATAAAATATATACCAAAATAAAGAATGTTTTTATGTGTCATTCTTCATAACACCCATAGGGATGGATATTATCCAAAATTAAAGTGGTACAAGGGCAACATTTTTAAAGTAAACTGGATGAATTAGACATCAGTATTTCCTGTTACAAACATTTAAAGACAATGTGCTGTCTCCTTTTTGTCTTACATCTCCTCTGATTCTTCAGTTTGGTTTCAAATATATAACTGCTTCCTGACTCCTACCAGTTCATTAATTATTAACAGAAGGCTATCAAGAACTCAGACCTCTGTATTAAGACAGTATAGTTTGCATTGGAATGCAAATACACTTCTTCCCCTCAAAGAGGGCTTGGTTTATTGTCTCAGAATAAAAAGAATATGCTTTTTATTTTTAGTTTTTAAATTTATTTTATTAAAGAATATTGTTTACAATTATTTCTGCTATATAGCAAAGTGATTCTTTTATGTATTTATATATGTATATAATAATCATTTTCATGGTCTTTCCCACTATGCTTTATTGCAGAATATTGAATATAGTCCTCTGAGCTATATAGTAGGACCTTGTTGTTTATCCATTCTATGTATAATACTTTGCATCTGCTAATTCCAAATTCCCAATCCATCCTGCCACATCCCTCCCCCTTAGCAACCACAAGTCTGTTCTCTATGTCTGTGAGTCTGTTCCCATTTCATAGGTAAGTCTGTGTCATATTCTAGGTTCCACATGTAAGTGATATCCTATGATATTTATCTTTCTCTGTCTGACTTACTTCAGTTTAGTTCAGTTCAGTCACTCAGTTGTGTCCGACTCTTTGCGACCCCATGAATCGCAGCACGCCAGGCCTCCCTGTTCATCACCATCTCCCGGAGATCATTCAGACTCACATCCATCGAGTCCGTGATGCCATTCAGCCATCTAATCCTCGGTCGTCCCCTTCTCCTCCTGCCCCCAGTCCCTCCCAGCATCAGAGTCTTTTCCAATGAGTCAACTCTTCGCATGAGGTGGCCAAAGTACTGGAGCTTCAGCTTTAGCATCATTCCTTCCAAAGAAATCCCAGGGTTGATCTCCCTCAGAATGGACTGGTTGGATCTCCTTGCAGTCCAAGGGATTCTCAAGAGTCTTCTCCAACACCACAGTTCAAAAGCATCAATTCTTTGGCGCTCAGCCTTCTTCACAGTCCAACTCTCACATCCATACATGACCACAGGAAGAACCATAGCCTTGACTAGACGGACCTTAGTCGGCAAAGTAATGTCTCTGCTTTTCAATATGCTATCTAGGCTGGTCATAACTTTTCTTCCAAGGAGTAAGCATCTTTTAATTTCATGGCTGCAGTCACCATCTGCAGTGATTTTGGAGCCCAAAAAAATAAAGTCTGACACTGTTTCCACTGTTCCCCGATCTATTTCCCATGAAGTGATGGGACCTGATGCCATGATCTTCATTTTCTGAATGTTGAGTTTTAAGCCAACTTTTTCACTCTCCTCTTTCACTTTCATCAAGAGGCTTTTTAGCTCTTCTTCACTTTCTGCCATAAGGGTGGTGTCATCTGCATATCTGAGGTTATTGATATTTCTCCTGGCAATCTTGATTCCAGCTTGTGTTTCTTCCAGTCCAGCGTTTCTCATGATGTACTCTGCATATAAGTTAAATAAGCAGGGTGACGATATACAGCCTTGACGTACTCCTTTTCCTATTTGGAACCAGTCTGTTATTCCATGTCCAGTTCTAACTGCTGCTTCCTGACCTGCATACAGGTTTCTCAAGAGGCAAGTCAGGTGGTCTGGTATTCCCATCTCTTTCAGAATTTTCCACAGTTTTTTGTGATCCACACAGTCAAAGGCTTTGGCATAGTCAATAAAGCAGAAGTAGATGCTTTTCTGGAACTCTCTTGCTTTTTCCATGATCCAGCGGATGCTGGCAATTTGATCTCTGGTTCCTCTCCCTTTTCTAAAACCAGCTTGAACATCAGGGAGTTCACGGTTTACAAATAGCTGAAGCCTGGCTTGGAGAATTTTGAGCATTACTTTACTAGCGTGTGAGATGAGTGCAATTGTGCGGTAGTTTGAGCATTCTTTTCCGTTTCCTTTCTTTGGAATTGGAATTACTTCACTTAGTATGATAATCTTTAGGTCCATCCATACTTCATTCTTTTTATGGCTGAATAGTATTCGATTGTATATGTGTATGTGTGTATACAATGTGTCAATAGATTCTTAGGTTATTTCCATGTTTCCATGTCTTGGCTATTGCAAATAGTGCTGCTGTGAACATAAGGATGTTTGTTTCTTTTTGTATTGAACTTTCATCTCGATATATGCCCAGGAACAAGATTGCTAAATCACATGGAAGCTCTATTTTTAGCTTTTTGAGGAACCTCCATACCATTTTTCATAATTACTGCACCAGTCTACAAAGAATATGCTTTTTTGAGGTAGCATTGTGTTGATTGAATTACTAGAAGGGCTTGGTTTCCAAAAGGCTTACAAAATAGTTTCCTTTGCCTGAACAACAATCGATATTAATGTTTTCTGGGCATCTTGGGTAATGTAAAGACATTAAGATGCAATGCTTGCTTTAGGAACCAATAAGTTAAGTAGGATGGAGTGTTTAGAGACCACAAAGACAACAGGTAGTGTGTGGTAAAGATTATTCCTGTGCTGTAGTGGACACTGGGTAGTATTCTGAGCCATGAGGCAAGCTTCAGACTTGAGGGAGTGGAAAGAGTTAAACATTTAGGGTTGAGAAAGAGTGAATGTCCTGAGCCATGCTGTGGATATGGATATGACCTAGATACAGATGGAAGGAGGTGACAAGTAGCCTGCCTTGGCGTGTTTAGCAGACACAACTGATGTTCTGCCTTGTATGCTCTTGACCTTCCTGAGTTCACCCACACCTGTGGGAGACAACTCCTTACAACCCCAACCCCCACTTCAGCTTCTTGTTCTCTCTGCTTCTCTGCCTAAGAGGAGAGTTGGCAAGCAGGCAGCAGTTTCAACCTAAAAATGTAAAAGTGTGTATGTGCTGAGGAGGGTGGGGCTTAACACCCTCAGAGTAAACCTCAGCCCAGGAAGATGGAGCCCACGAGTAAATGTCCTCTGATGTAGTGGACTTTCCCAGGAGATTTCAGTGGGATTGAGCCCCAGGTGCCCACAACCATAAGCCCATTGGTAACTCAGTGTTGACTTTCCTCCCTTCTTTCTTTGTGCTTCATAAACTAGATTCTCCCAAGTCTTTGTCTCAGCATCTGTTTGGGGGGGTATTGAGACAGAATCCAATGGGATGAAGGATGATGTTCCATGATGTGGTCCCTGCAAAGGACACTGGGAAAGTTTCTGCTGCTTCTCAGTATCATTAGCATTTCAGCCATGAACCACCGGTTTGCAGTTCCCCAAATGTGCACACTTGTTCACACCATAGGTCCTTCGCTGGTACTCTGCCCACCAGGAGAAATAGTACCCATGTCTGTTCACCTCCAGTCGGCCTATGGAAGTTGCTGTTTCTCTCTCCAGATTTAGACCATACATGGATTTCTCTGTGCAAACTCTCCTCTACTTCAGTTTGCCAGTCTCTTACAGAGGTGGGCACACCTTTCTCTTCATACTCTTGATCTGTCATAGCATTTAGTACATGATTTGTAGACAGCTGGTCTACCTAGCTGTCTGGGACTTAACTGAGAACTCCTTAAGGGCAGGTTGGGATTTCTTCCTTGTTTTCTCCAAATTCTTAGAAACTAACCTATCCAATACCATACCATGGGTCTGGTAAATAAACAAATGCTCAATACATGTTTGTTTGTTTGTTTGTTTTTTGAAATAACGGTGTCCTAGATGGTACCCAGTGACTCCTGGCTTTTTTATTTCCTAGTAAGAATCTCTGCAACTGGGTTTTATTTTCATAGGTCTTCGCCCGTATTCTGAGCCTAAACTTCTCAGTCCTGGGAACAGAATTTGGTTAACCTCCTAAACATGAGAGGTATGTATTAATCTGCTGAGGCCAGATTAATACTTCTACCCCTCACTCCATTCTGGCAGAAATACAGAAAAAGCCTACATGTGTATCTTCACTCTCACAGTGATAGTAGATCTTTTGGAGAGCTACATTTTCCCTTTTACAACATATTTTTCCATGATAACCTCTTTCTCAAATTTTCCAGCTGCTTTTGTTCACATTTTAATGCCGTTCACTTCTTTTTTCTCATCTCATCAATTTGATTCTTGTAGATTTTTCCTCATCTCGCCTCTCTCCAGAGTCAGAGCTTTTTTTTTTATTCAAGTCCCTGAATTCATTTCCTATTTGGTGCCTAAGTAGACTAAAAGCTCCAGCAAAGGCGAGGCCTCAAATGTTAAATTCCAAAATCCATCCACCAGTCTTTGGCTGGCCTAGATTGGATCTGCTCTCCTGTGTTGGCCTACCTGTCCTGGGGTCCCACCTTTGTTTGGGAATCTTTCCTTTTGCTTTTGTTCCCCCTTTCCTTTCCTCTCTGCCCTTACAGGAGGGATCCCCAGCATTACTTTCTCAGCCTCCGCTTCTCACTCTCCAACAGCTCCTGCCCTCTTTCAGTGCTGTCACTGCCCCTGCCGCCAGTCAGCTCCCTTTATTGTCTCTAGCTCTAAGCCTTCAACAAAATCCAAGTTCTGCCCTCCACCTTGCTCTTGAGTGTCTGCACTCTGTTCTGTGAGTGACTCCAACTCATAGTAAGAAGGAAACCCCTTTCCTTCTTTTCCAGCTTCTACTTTCTTGATCACAACCATTGTAGTCATTGCAGATTCTTTCCCTCTATTTCCCTTCAGAGTCAATCAGATACAAAGTCATAAAGAACTTAACCTCCAAAAGATCTACTACATTCAGATAAACTGCTCTATTCTTACTACTGCTGCCATCTTTAAAGGCTTTCCTGAACCTGGTTTGGAATAGCTTTCTGATTCATCTTTCCACCTGAATCTCTCCTTCATCCGTCTACTCACTGTTTGCCACTAGGTGAGTTTGTTAGTGTCATCGTTCACAATTACATGGCAGTGAGAACCCTTGAGTGGAAGTCTAGAAACTTCAATACTGAACAACTAATAATCTTTATCCTCCAGAACTTCACTGCACCATCTTTAAAATGTGAAAAATGGGCTAAATGATTTCTACATCTCTGTCTTGTTCAATGTTTTTTTTCAGTGCATTTATTAGGATATAATTTACATACTTCATAAAGTTTACTGCTTAAAGTATACAATATTTTTGAACATATTCACAAGTTCTATCATCTAATTTTAGAATATCTCTATCAACCTTAAAGCAAAGCATTAACAGTCACTCCTCATTTCCCCAGCCCCAGCCTCCACCATGAGGCAGCTGCTAATATATTTTATCTTTATAGGTTTGGCTGCTGTGTGCATTTTATAAAAACATGATCAAAACACATGTAGCCTTTTGTGTCAGGCTCCTTAATGTTTCCAAGATTTATCCCTGCTGTAGCATGCATCAGTTCAGTCCAGGCACTCAGTTGTGTCTCTTTGCTACCCCAAGGACTGCAGCACACTAGGCTTCCCTGTCCATCACCAACTCCCACAGCTTACTCACACTCGTGTCCGTACAATTGGTGATGTCATCCAACCATCTAATCCTCTGCCATCTCCTTCTCCTCCTGCCTTCAGTCTTTCCCAGCATCAGGGTCTTTTTCAATGAGTCAGTTCTTCGCATCAGGTGGCCAAAGTGTTGGAGTTTCAGCTTCAGTATCAGTCCTTCCAATGAATATTCAGAAGTGATTTCCTTTAGGATGGATTTGTTGGATCTCCTTGCTGTCCAAGGGACTCTCAAGAGTCTTCTCCAACACCACAATTCAAAAAGCATCATTTCTTCAGTGCACAGCTTTCTTTATACTCCAACTCACATCCATACATGACCACAGGAAAAACCATAGCTTTGACTAGGCGGACCTTTGTTGGCAAAGTAATGTCTCTGCTTTACAATATGCTGTCTAGGTTGATCATAGCTTTTCTTCCAAAGAACAAGTGTCTTTTTATTTCATGGCTACAGTCACCATCTGCAGTGATTTTGGAGCCCAAAAAAATAAAGTCCGACACAGTTTCCACTGTTTCCCCATCTATTTGCCATGAAGTGATGGGACCAGATGCCATGATCTTAGCGTTCTGAATGTTGAGTTTTAAGCCAACTTTTTCACTCTCCTCTTTCACTTTCACCAAGAGGCTCTTTAGTTCTTCACTTTCTGCCATAAGGGTGGTGTCATCTGCATGTCTGAGGTTATTGATATTTCTCCCAGCAATCTTGATTCCAGCTTGTGCTTCTTCCAGCCCAGCATTTCTCATAATGTACTCTGCACATAAGTTAAATAAGCACAGTGACAATATGCAGCCTTGACGTACTCTTTTTCCTATTTGGAACTAGTCTGTTGTTGCATGTCCCGTTCTAACTGTTGCTTCTGGACCTGCACAGAGATTTCTCAAGAGGCAGGTCAGGTGGTCTGGTATTCCTCTTTCAGAATTTTCCACAGTTTGTAGAGATCCACACAGTCAAAGGCTTTGGCATAGTCAATAAAGCAGAAGTAGATGTTTTTCTGGAATTCTCTTGCATTTTCAATGATCCATCAGATGTTGGCAATTTGATCTCTGGTTCCTCTGGCTTTTCTAAATCCACCTTGAACATCTGGAAGTTCACGGTTCACATAGTGTTGAAGCCTGGCTTGGAGAATTTTGAGCATTATTTTGCTAGAGTGTGAGACGAGTGCAATTGTGTGGTCATTTAAACATTCTTTGGCATTGCCTTTCTTTGGGATTGGAATGAAAACTGACCTTTTCCAGCCCTATGGCCACTGCTGAGTTTTCCAAATTTGCTGGCTTATTAAGTGCAGCCCTTTAACAGCATCATCTTTTAGGATCACATTTTTATGGCTGAATAATATTAAGTTTATAGATATACCACACTTTATTTATCCATGAATCAACTGATGGACATTTTTATTTCTGCTTTTTGGCAATTAGGGATAATATTGCTATGACAGCTGTAAAATTTTAGACATTATTCTTATCATAGCAAGAGAGAAATGGAGTAATATTCCATTTTTCATTATTCTTTACAGATAAGCTATAAAATACTATTTTTACACTGGGATGGGGAACTCACAAAGGAAAAATCTACTGACAAAAGTCTGAGAAGGTGTCTCACCCTCCACACATGAAAAAAACACTTGAAGAAGTTTGTTACTGCTTTCAACTGTGTAGCCATGTCTATTAAAAGCCACTTGTAAATAGCTAACTTCAGCTCTGGCATGCCATAGATTAGCCATATTTGTTTTCCAGGGAAGATTATAAATAGAGGGGGAAGGGGGGAGTGAAACAGAATGTATTTTGCAAATGAGCCCAGATGGAAAACTAACAGATGGCCATGCACTGTATTTTGTGTGTTCAGACCTACATTTAAATTAAAAATTTTCATAATTATGATTAACGTCTGTAGCAACACTAGTTTTCCTGTGGTGGCATCATATATCATGTATTGGAGGTATTGAATAGAACATTTTCATGAAAAGGTTGCAGACTTTATACAAATTTTGGTACTTGCCTGCCCTACACTTAAGAAGGAAACAAAACAAAACCTCACTCAGCAATGACAGAAAGTGCTGAGAAAACTTCAGTGCAAGTGGACTTTCTATAATAAGCCCGTCTGCCGCCATCTGGCTTTTCCTCCCATGTTAAAACTCAAAGCCAGTCATTCTGTGCAGAGGGGAAAATAATGGGCCCTTATTTGCATGGCTATATTTTTTTTTAGATTCTGATGTGAAGATTTTTCTTTGGGATCACATGCAGTTTTTGATTTTCATCAACATAAGCGTTATTTATTTTCTAATGGTATCTCTCTCATCTTATATGTCACGCAGCTTCATTTCATTTGCTTCTATCCTTTTCCCCTTGCCCTTGGCGACTCTGTCTTCTTACTTTCCCAGTCTTCTTAGAAGTGGGAAGAGTTGAGGAAGGTCCATGAAATTTCGGTCCGCACAGAATCAGGACTCGGGAGTCTGCACAGTAAAGCCTGACCCACTCTTTCTAGAGCTTTTGGTCAATTGGGTGGCCATTGTGCGAACTCAGATTCTAGATGTATAAAATGAGGGACTCTCACTTCTCTTCATGAGGTGTCTAATCCACCCTGCCTGTTTTTGGTCTGCCATGGTGCTCTACTCTGGGATGTATCCAGGCTGCCTCCCATTTGGGTGGGTCCTTATTCTTTCCTTCTCCTCCTCTGACACACTCTTCACCTCATGTTGGATTTTTACCTCCATTACAACGTCACAACTTGGCCCATTTTTGACTTTCAACTCTGTCTGCATGTTGACATTTTGCCTTGAGCCAATTATTCCTCCCCCGGCATAATTTTTGTTTCCGTGTATGAGAAATATCATACCCTGTTGTGCTTGTTACTTGACTCCAGCACAACACAGTCCTCAAGGTGACTCCTCCTAGGTCCTCTAACGGCCAGGCTCCCCTCTAGTGGAGCTCCAGCTGGACAGACCAATCGCTGTATTGCTCTAGCATGCCACTGACAACAGCAAGTCTACACATAGGAGGGTATTTTTCTTTACTGATTCCCTACTGCTTCATTTTGACCAAAACAGCAAATAATATTGACAGACATTCTGAATTCTTGTGGTGGTAAGACCCAAGGTTTACAGTTGGGACACTAGTTCATTTATATTAACAACATCCACTGAGTCTGAAAAGTGGAGTTGAAGAAACTTATTTTAGATAATTTTCAGCTTTTCAAGAAGTCATGTGAAAGGCTGGAGGTAGTGATGGGGAATAAAACCAAGAAGTGGTGGTCCAGCCCTTTGATTTCTGCTTTCTGATTTTGCATTAGAAATTTTATTCTCTAAACACACTAGAGAGAAGAGAGTGTAGGTAGAGATGGGCGTGTGGACAGCACGACTGCTTTAGGATATTTAACATGCAGTTAGGAAAAGTTAAGCCAAATTTTGGAAAACAACATCATCTTCTCCCTTTTCCAGGTTCTCAGGACAAGTCTGAGGACCTGAAAAGGATAAATGAGAGGGCCTCAACAGCAGCTGCCCATTTATAAGTCAAATCAGCACCTTTGTTCTATGAATATTTTTAAATATCATATGTGCCTATACATTGGAGAATGAGCATATTATTATGCCAAAAAGAAGAAGTCTCAAAAGAGCTGCTGAGCACTTAACAACATCTCTAATTACTTGTGTAATGTTTGGCAAACAGTCAAAACCAGAATTTTTTTCTAGTAAACATATTTTTACACATTTGTCCTCCCTACAAAAATAACCAGTTGAGATGCATATATTTTCACTTGCACATGTTTGCATTGCTGAGGCGTAAACCAATCCTCCCTTAAAAGGTTCATTTCAAAGTTATTAGCTAATTCATAAGCCCAGCAAACCTGGGGGCCTGTGAGCATATGCTTTGCATTGAAACTCCAACTTGGTAATCAAACAAGGAGCAATCTAATATGAGCTTTCAAGGCAGGTGAATTTGACTGTAAATCATGGTCCTGCACATGGGTTTGTATTTTCTGTGCTTAATTACATGTGTGCAGATCTCCATTTGTTTATGGTTGCCTAATACATCGGGTGGGCTATTTGCATTCCCAGAGGCACATTACTGTGGTGTGCACTTCTGAGAGGAAAAAAAAAAAATTTGCTCAACCATTAATTCTAATATTAAGTACAAAAAGAGATATAGAAGTAAATGCTCTTCAATTCAGCAAATGCTTGTGGAACACCTGTGCACAGAGCTGATAGGAAACCATAGGAAATCCATTTCATCTAAACTCATTGAAACTCAATCTCCTCATCTATAAAATGGGAGTAGTAGCAGGGAAAAAAAGAAGTATTCATTTAAGTGCTATATGAATATGAGGAAGAGGTAGTAAATTGCAATCCACTGCGTTCTGTTTTATCAGCATCACTTAATTGCAGATATTTTTCTGTGAAAGACTTTGTGAATGTAATGGGAGCAAACACAGAAGGCAGTTGCTTTTACATTCAAATTACCTATCTTGTTTTACTTTTCTCCATCTTGTCTTTTCTGAGAAAGGATTTATGATGACCAGTACCAGTCGGTAGTGTGTGTGATATACCAGCAATATGACCTGGGAACATGTCTTCTGTCTGGGAGATGCTATCAGTTTGTGAAAACAGAAGGAAAGCAGGGGGCTGACCAGCTCTACATAAGCTTGTTGTTTGTTTTGTCTAGTCACTAAGTCGTCTATGACTCTTTGTGACTCCATGAACTGTAGCCCACCAGGCTCCTCTGTCCATGGGATTTCCCAGGCAAGAATATTGGAGTGGGTTGCCATTTACTTCTCCAGGAGATCTTCCCAACCCAGGGATCAAACTTGTGTCTCTTGTTGGCAGGCGGATTCTTTACCACTGAGCTACCTGGGAAGCCCACAGAAGTTTAAGGAAAGGTTTAAAAAAAGAAAAGACAGCTTTCATATTGCCTCTAGGTGACTCTATGGGTTTCCTCAGATAAGAAAGCAAAGAACACCAACAGATGACTCCCATGGTACTGAAAGTGGCATGTCTAAATGTAGCCTCTCTGGGACTGTATCAGCCTGAAAAATGGAAATCTACATGTCCTACCTACCACACAGCATCCTTGTGAAGATCCAAAACCCGTACCGTTTGTCAAAGCTCTTTATAAATACCGACCAGCCAGGTCTTTGTTATCTTTCTGTGAATCTGAGTTTAGGAGATGAGAAACCAGGTATTAAGGAGCATCAGTAAATATCCTTCCTCAGAGGAATAGAAATAAATGAATAACCCGAGAGACATCTTAAGCTCCACCTAACTTTGACATTTGCATCCTAATTACTGTCGATGTTGTCTCCTCATGGCCATCTGAGCAGTGAGGGCGATGTATAGTGGCAAGACTGAAGCCAGATCTTGCTTGTCAGAAACAGAACAAGAAAGGAAAAGGAAGTTGTCCGCGTCAGTTCAGACCTCCAGCCCTTCCTCTGTAACAGGATGCTGAGTGGGATGCTGTCTGAGCACTCTTCTGATTCCAACAGTCCCTAAATCAGAGAAAAAGTGAGTGATGGTTTAAGTGTGTGGAGGTGAGTGATGGCATACTAATATCACGGGGACCTTCTCTTCATTATCATGAGGGGTGAGCGTTAGAAGATTCTCTAACACAAGGCAGTTGGAGGCTGTGCTCTGTGGCCTGAGGGTCACCTTCTCAGATGGCCACTGAGCGTCAGAGAAGCTTGTTCTGAAAAGCCAGGTGTTCTGTAGGCTCTGCTCATAGGCTCAGAACCCGCCGTTCATTAGTCCTTTATCAGTGTCACTAGTTTCCTTCATGTGCACCGCAAGAGTGTGATTTCCCTAGGTAACCCCAGTCACTGCAGTGACAGAGAATCATGTTTGCAGTAGCCTTTCAAGAGTGTTTCAGATTAGAAGTGACCACAATTTATGGCCTCAGAAGTCACAGGCAGTTGACCTCCATTTAAGAATCTCGCTTGAGAAAAGCCAGTAAATACTTCTATATCCTTTTTCTTTTACCCGTGTTTCTCTCATCTGTCCATGTTCTTTCCTTTCTTCACCCACTCATTACCTTATTAAATAATTCCTTTATTAATTTTCTTTCTAAAGAGCCATTTGCTGTTGAAACCTCGGTCAGGTTAGTAATTGCTGATGGACTGGAGCCCTGGGCCATTTTAGGAAAATGGTCCCCAAAGTGGCTTGCTCTTGCCAGAATATAAAGTCCTAATTAGAAATGTAATTCTGAATTGAGCTGAAGACAACGATGTGGGTAAGAACACTATTCCTTTTAAGAACCAAGAGGTTAAATAACTTGCCCAGAGTGCCTGTAAGTGGCTGGGTTGGAATTCAAGCCCCAGCCTTTCTGACGCCAAATCCCATATTTTTCCAGGAACCCTCACTGTCAACAGGGATGGAAATTGTTCAGAAAAGCAGCCGCTCTCTCAGAGCTTCCCTCCTGCCTGCAGAGTTTCCAAAAGGCTCTGCATCCTTGTGCTTTTTAATCCTGGGGATACTCTTCGTGACTGAATCAGTGCAGCAGTAACTGAGTCTTAGGTCCCAACCTGATGGCTCAGAATCTTTATAAGCCCCTCATTCTATAGCCATTCCATTACATGGTCAAGATTGAACATTTCTCTACCTTTTACATTCAGGATAAGTTACATTTCCTGGGAAATCATGATAAAGAGGCATATAATGAGTTTGATGCACTTAGTACTTGGAGGGTTTGTAGGACTGGATATGCATGTCCCTAGAGTTTCCCTCTGTTGTCTGAAGGCCTCAGTTCTTGGGTGATCTTGGCAGTGGCAGCAAACACAGGAAATCCTTCCATTAATATGAAGTAGTAGAACCGAAGATGCCTGCCAGTAGCCCTGTGTGTTGGAGAAGGCAATGGCACCCCACTCCAATACTCTTGCCTGGAAAATCCCATGGACAGAGGAGCCTGGTCGGCTGTAGTCCATGGGGTCGCTAAGAGTCGGACATGACTGAGTGACTTCACTTTCACGCATTGGAGAAGGAAATGGCAACCCACTCCAGAATTCTTGCCTGGAGAAGCTCAGAGACGGGGAGCCTGGTGGGCTGCCATCTATGGGGCTGCACAGCGTCAGACATGACTGAAGCGAATGAAGCGACTTAGCAGCAGCAGCCCTGTGTGTAATCAAGGCTGTGGGTTTTGCAGAGAAACTTCTATTTCTTGAGAATTAAATGGCCAGGTACCTAGTTGTAGTCTGACATTCACTAAAATAGGTTCTGTGTGACGGGGCTTTTTAAATGCTCTCGGGTGTTTTTTGGGTTGCCCTTTCCCATTTTATTTTGCCAGAAACTGCTTTATAGAGAGAGTATAAATCTCGGATAACTGACACATGTGTCTGAGAACTCTCTCATCTGTTTCTATTCTAGAAACTAACAGAAAAGTTTCCACTCTCATACGCTGAGCTTGTGAGAAAGAACTTCAGTTAGCATCATGTCAGGTTTTGGAAGCTCATGTGTTGCCAAACCTTTGCAGAAAAGTAGTAGGGATGGCATTATGTATCATGTTCTTGGTTCGCCCTGGTTGTGGTTGAAACATTCAAGCCAGATCCGTGTGGCCCATTCAGGATGACAGCTCTCTATAGCTTCCTGTTCATATCTAAGTATCTTGGGTAAATATCTCCTCCACTTCATTCATCTCTGAACTTTGCTTACCAGAGACTTGCTGTCTGCATGCTAGTCCGGCCAGGAAGCAGGACCGTGACTGTTACTTTTACGTGTCAATTTCACTGGAATAGGGGCTACCCGGACCTCTGATCAAACATTTTTCTGGGTATGCAAGTGAGAGTGTTTTGGGATGAGATTAACATTTGAATCAGTAGACCATGTAAAGCAGATTCTCCTTCCTCATTTGGATGGGCCTCATCCAGTCAGTTGAAGGCCTGAATAAAACATAAAGGCTCACTCTCCTGGAAGTAAGGGGAACTCCTCCTGCCTGACCGCCTTTCAAGTTAGGACACAGCATTTTATTTTATTTGATTTTGATTTTCTTTTCAAAAAATTGAATTATAGTTGACTTATAATATTATGTTAGTTTCAGGTGTATGACATGATAATTCAATATTTTTAGTTAACACTGTATACAAAGTTATTATAAAAATATTGACTATATTCCCCATGCTGTACATGGCATCCTCGTACCTTATTTATTTTAGACTTAGTAGTTGTGCCCCTCCCCGATCCATCTCTCCTCTGGTAACCACTAGTTTTTCTCTGTATCTGTGAATCTCTCTCTCTCTCTCTGTTTTATTTGTTCATTTATTTTTCAAATTCCACATATAAGTGAAAGATTATAGTATTTGTCTTTCTGTCTGGCTTTCCACTAAGTATAATACCCTCTGGGTTCATCCATATTGTCACAAATGGTAAAAATTTTATCCTTTTTTATGGCTGAATAATATTCCATTGTGTATATACATCACATCCTCTTTATTCATTCATCTGTTGAAGGACACTTAGGTTGCCTACATATTTTGGCTATTGTAAATAATTGTGCAGTGAACATTGGGGTGCATTCTTTTTCAACTCGTGTTTTTCTCTTCTTCAGATGTATACCCAGGAGTGGGATTGCTGGATCATGTGACAGTTCTATTTTTAATTTTTTGAGGATCCTCCATATGGCTTTCCACAGTGGCTATACCAATTTACATCCCCACTAACAGCACATGAGGATTGCCCCCCATTTTCTCCACAACTCTGTCATACAATACATGGGCACATAGGTTTTTATTTTAATGCTAATAGACTCAAACTGAAACACCAGCTCTTCTGGGTCTTCAGCTTACAGATCTCAAGACTTGTAAGCTTCCTTAGTTGTATAAGCCAAATCCCTTATAATAAGTCAGTATCTCTCCATCTTTCCTATTGGTTCTCTCTGAAAATCCTATGTCTGAAAGACATACCTCTTCTCAGCTGTTCTCCTCTTAGAGAATAAGGGTCACAGATCTCGCTCCTCTCTCTCCTCTTCTCTAGTGTCCTAGGGCTACTGTAACAAAGTAACAAACTGAGTGTGGCAGAACAACAGAAATTTACTCCCTCACAGTGACAGAAGCTAGGGGTCTGAAATCAGATGTCACCAGGGCCAGGTTCCCCCGAAGGATCTAAGGAAGGATGCTTTATTGACTCATGCAGATTCTGATAGATGCTGGCAACGCTTGGTGTTTCTGCGCTTGCAGCTGCATTAGGAATTTCTGCCTTTGTCTTTGCATAACTGTCTTCCCCCTATGTGTGTCTAATTTCTCTTTTTTAAGGATATCAGTTTTTGGATTAGGGACTTGAATTCAATATGACCTCATCTTAACTAAATACAACTGCAAAGAATCTTGTAGACTATTTCTATTCCCTATGAGAACTCTCTCTTATATAAGTATGCACAACACACACCCCACCCTTGAGATAATATTCACAGAACCAGCTGTGATACATGCTTATATGTAGAATAGGAAGAATGTAAAACAAGGAGAAATGATAGATGATAATTTCTCAAGATATTTTACTGATTCAGTGGTAAGACGTGTCTACTATTAGAAAGCATTGTACAGTAAAACACTTATTTGGACATGCTCAGAAATGACTCCTGCCACAAAGGAGGCAGGATGCAAAGGAGCCATATGATAACTGCCTTCAATACTGGGAACATATGTCAGGGTTCCGAGGCAATTAGAGAGTAGCGTGAAAAGCTGCCGCATCCACTGCGTGGTCAGCCTTCCTGTAACCGCATCTGATTGCTTTCAGTGGCTCCTGCAGTTGCCTCTTCAGTCTGCTGTGGCCATTGTAGCAGAGATGGTTTTACTAACCAGGAATACTTGTTGAAAAGATCAACATTCCTCAAGAGATGCCAAATACTTGCTGCCAGTGTATGCTTTCGGGAGCCTCTGCTCAGACTGTCCAGTTCTTTTCTGTTTTCTATTCACAACTCGCGGTTTGTGTTCTCCTGTCAAAACTAAAGTTCAGTATGATTTTTGGAGTTATCTGGATGTTTTACAGGGGTTGAGGGTCATACTCTCAAGATACACTCACCTGTGGGAGGTCCCCAGTGGTCTAGTGGTTAGGACTCGGCACGTTCACTCCTGTGGCCCAGGTTCAATCCCTGGTTGGGGAACTAAAATCCCATAAGCCACACCACTGGGCCCCGCCAAAAGAAATTCATGAAAGATACACTCACCTGTCTGTGCAGGTCCATCACTGAAGATGACTGAGAACCACTCCCATCTCCAAACTTGCCTTTTCCCAGCATCCTATTGGGGTTGAGCCCTGACAAAAGACAAATATACATGTTAGTCCCAAATTCCTTAGCTATCCCTCCCACTACTGCTATATTTAAAAGACATAACCAAACAGGACCTACTCTATAGCACAAGGAGCTCTACTCAATATTATATAACTAAGTGGGAAAAAAGGAATTTGAAAAAGAATAGATACATGTATATGTATAACTGAATCACTTTGATGTACACCTGAAACTAACCTAACATTGCTAATCACCTGTACTTCAATATAAAATAAAAAGTTGCAAAAAGACAAATGTAAGTATAAACAGAATAATTTAGTCCTCAGCAGCCAGAAAACATAAATAATGTCACACTGACGGTTACACTTCAAGTTCTAGTGTTATTCTTATCCACTTGCTCATATCGGGTCACTCTTCAAAGTCACCCTGTCCCTCAAGTATTTCTGGGAATCCACAAAACAGAGAATCAGACACTGCAGCAAACACTTCTTCTCCCCACCTCATATCCTCTGGACATTTTACTCCAGTTGTTAATGTAAGAACCACCTTTACAAGTAAAACCTGAGAGCATGTAGCCTCAACTACACTAGAAATCTCATTTTCTGTCAGGGGCTTCTCTGATGCTAAGTATTTCTTTTATTATTATTATCATTTTAAATTTATTTAGGGAAATGTACTCGCAGGTGTAAAACCTGGGCTAGTGGAAGAGGAGAGTCATGCATAAACGCTTCCATCTACTATGATCCCTCAAATGCATAAGGACAATTCTACATGGCATTTCAGAATTCCAGTAAGATGGAGCTTCAGCTACCCAGTTGGTGATCAGTTCAATAACATATTTTTGTACCAATGTTTCCACCCTCCCTATTCAATTTTTCCAGTCCCCAACCCCTGTTCCCTCAGATTGCTGTACACAAGGCTTTGACTCAATCTCTGCCTTCTGGGGCAAACACACTTAGGCTAAACACATTGCTTCTTTGCTACAAATACAGAGTCACATCTACC
Organism: Capricornis sumatraensis; assembly: GCF_032405125.1. Classification (NCBI taxonomy): domain Eukaryota; kingdom Metazoa; phylum Chordata; class Mammalia; order Artiodactyla; family Bovidae; genus Capricornis; species Capricornis sumatraensis. The sequence continues at coordinate 50,939,162 of NC_091074.1, read as the reverse complement.
ATACTGCTTATCCTTACCTCAACTTCAGCTAGTCAAAATACACATGCTATTCCTTCCTTCTGAAGGAATCTCATTGTTGCCCCTGCTAATGGTACCCCACATAATGCTAATGCATCAAGGGTCTGACTCTTTGTGACCACATGGACTGTAACCTGCAAGGCTTCTCTGTCCATGGGATTCTCCAGACAAGAATACTGGAGTGGTTTGCAATTTCCTTCTCCAGGGGATCTTGCTCACCTAGGAATTGAACCCACATCTCTCACAACTCCTGTGTTGGTAGGTGCATTCTTTACCACTATACCACCAGGGAAGCCCATACAGATAAAGGCTACTTGTCGAATGTTTTCTCTCATCTCTCTATCATCTTCCCTCATACCACCCACCTCTTACAAAAGTAAACATACTAAATTCTTCACTTCTCTTTTAGTCAAAGCAAAAATTTGCATGCTACCAGTACACGCAAATGATTATGCTGGACTAAGGGAACATTTCATGCACAGACGGGCTCAATTAAGGACAGAAATGGTCTGGACCTAACAGAAGCAGAAGATATCAAGAAGAGGTGGCAAGAATACACAGAAGAACTGTACAAAAAAGATCTTCACGACCCAGATAATCACGATGGTGTGATCACTCACCTAGAGCCAGACATCCTGGAATGTGAAGTCAAGTGGGCCTAGGAAGCATCACTACGAACAAAGCTAGTGGAGGTGATGGCATTCCAGTTGAGCTGTTTCAAATCCTGAAAGATGATGCTGTGAAAGTACTGCACTCAGTATGCCAGCAAATTTGGAAAACTCAGCAGTGGCCACAGGACTGGAAAAGGTCAGTTTTCATTCCAATCTCAAAGAAAGGCAATGCCAAAGGATGCTCAAACTACCACACAATTGCACTCATCTCACATGCTAGTAAAATAATGCTCAAAATTCTCCAAGCCAGGCTTCAACAATACATGAACCATGAACTTCCTGATGTTCAAGCTGCTTTTAGAAAAGGCAGAGGAACCAGAGATCAAATTGCCAACATTGGCTGGATCATCAAAAAAGCAAGAGAAGTCCAGAAAAAAATATCTATTTCTGCTTTATTGACTATGCCAAAGCCTTTGACTGTGTTGATCACAATAAACTGTGGACAATTCTAAAAGAGATGGGAATACCAGACCACCTGACCTGCCTCCTGAGAAATCTCTATGCAGGTCAGGAAGCAACAGTTAGAACAGGGCATAGAACAACAGACTGGTTCCGAATAGGAAAAGGAGTACATCAAGGCTGTATATTGTCATCCTGCTTATTTAAGTTATATGCAGAGTACATCATGAGAAACGCTGGGCTGGAAGAAGCACAAGCTGGACTCAAGATTGCTGGGAGAAATATCAATAACCTCAGATATGCAGATGACACCACCCTTATGGCAGAAAGTGAAGAAGAACTAAAGAGCCTCTTGATGAAAGTGAAAGAGGAGAGTGAAAAAGTTGGCTTAAAGCTCAACATTCAGAACGCTAAGATCATGGCATCCGGTCCCATCACTTCATGGCAAATAGACAGAGAAATAGTGGAAACAGTGCCAGACTTTATATTTGGGGGCTCCAAAATCACTGCAGATGGTGACTTCAGCCATGAAATAAAAAGACACTTGCTCCCTGGAAGAAAAGTTATGACCAACCTGCTGCTGCTGCCGCCAAGTCGCTTCAGTCGTGTTCAACTCTGCGACCCCATAGATGGCAGCCCACCAGGCTCCCCCATCCCTGGGATTGTCCAGACAAGAACACTGGAGTGGGTTGCCATTTCCTTCTCCAATGACCAACCTACACAGTATATTAAAAAACAGAGATGTCACTTTGCCAACAAAGGTCCATCTAGTCAATCTTTGGTTTTTCCAATAGTCACGTATGGATGTGAGAGTTGGACTATAAAGAAAGCTGAGCACCGAAGAGTTGATGCTTTTGAACTGTGGTGTTGGAGAAGACTCTTGAGAGTCCCTTGGACTACAAGGAGATCCAACAAATCCATCCTAAAAGTAATCAGACCTGATGGGAAGAACTGACTCTTTTGAAAAGACTCTGATGCTGGGAAAGATTGAAGGAGGGCGAAGAGGGGACGATGAAGATGAGATGGCTGGATGGCATCAGTAACTCAGTGGACATGAGTTTGAGTAAGCTTCAGGAGTTAGTGATGGACAGGGAAGCCTGGCATGGTGCAGTCCATGGGGTCGCAAAGAATTGGTCATGACTGAGTGACTGAACTGAACTAGGCATATAGGGCTTCCCAGGGGGTGCTAGTGGTAAAGAACCCATCTGCCAATGCAGGGGACATAAGAGACTCAGGTTCAATCCCTGGGTGGGGAAGATCCTCTGGAGGAGGGCCTGCCAACTCACTCTAGTATTCTTACCTGGAGAATTCCATGGACAGAGAAGCTTGGTGGGCCACAGTCCATAGGGTCGCAGAGTTAGACACACACACGCACATGCTCTGCATATAAATTAAATAAGCAGGGTGACAGTATACAGGCTTGCTGTACTCCTTTCTCAGTTTTGAACCAGTCTGTTGTTCCATATCCAGTTCTGTTGTTTCTTGACCTGCATACAGGTTTTTCAGGAGGCAGATAAGGTGGTCTGGTATTCTCATCTCTGTGCATCCTCACTAACACTTGTTATTTCTGTGTTTTCTTTTTTTTTCTTGATGATAGCTGTTCTAAGGTGAGTAAGGAAATACCTCTCCGTGATTCTGATTTGCATTCACCTGATGATTAGCAATGCTGAGCATCTTTTCATGTGCCTGTTGACCATCTACATTTCTTCTTTGGAAAACCATCTGTCCAATTTCTCTACCCACTTTTTTCCTTTTAAATGTTTACTTTTTTAAATTTTTCACCAGAAACATTTTGTACTGGGGTATAGCTGATTAACAATGTCATGGTAATTTCATGTGAATAGCAGAGGGACTGTACCCATATTTTAGTTGAGTTGTTCGTTTTTCTGATGTTGAGTTGTATGAGCTACTTATATATGATGAGTTTTAATCCTTTATTAATCATGACATTTGCAAATATTTTCTCCTATTCACTAGGTTGTCTTTTTGTTTTATCAGTGGTTTCCTTTGCTGTGAAAGTGCTTTTAACTAGGTCCTTTTTGTTTATTTTTGCTTTTTCCCCTTTATTTTAAGAGGTGGACCCAAAAATACTGCTGCAATTTATGTCCAGGAGTGTTCTGCCTGTTTTCCTCAAGGAGGTTTATCATGTCCGGCCTTATGTTTAGGTCATTAATCCATTTTAAGTTTTTTTTTTTTTTTTCTGTTTTTGCTTTACAAGTAAATTAATCTGCATCATTTTTCTAGATTCCTATATAAGTGATATTACATGAAATTTGTTTTTTTCTTTCTGACTTCCCTGACAGTCTCTAGGTCCATCCTTGTCTGCAAATGCCACAATTTTATATTTGGTGTTACAGAATGTTCTAATTTCATTCTTTTACATGTAGCTGTCCATTTTTTCCAGGGCCACTTATTGAAGAGACTGTTTTTTGTTTTTTTCCCCCATCATATATTCTTATCTTTGTCCAGGGGATTGCAAAGAGTTGGACGTGACTCAGTGGGCATGCATGCATAAGTTAATTTCTGGGCTTTCTATTTTGTTCCATTGATTTATGTGTCTGTTTTGTGTATGAATTTTTCCTTTCCATGTTTATCAAAATTTTACTTGTATATATCTAAAAATCTAGTTCTTCAAGTTGGTTACCAAAAGTAGCAGTTTCTTCCTTCCCCTATAGTTTGCCTTTTTTAAAGGTGATCTTTAAAATTTCTACTCATTTAACCCTTTCTCAGCTTACCTCCATATGTCTTAAAAATATATCAATAGTTGTTAAATTTTAAAATATATTATTTATTTGTAAAATAGCATGAAGTTAGTTTTCACTTTAGCTCTAGAACTATCACACTTACACATTTTTTCTTCCCCTATCTTCTCAATAAAATTATGCTACAATTTATTAGTGTCAATGCTCTGTGTTTACTATGTGCAAATTTTATTGACAGCTAAGAAACTATGATAGGATTTTTTTCCCTCTGCACTACTTTTTTCTTTGCCTGGAATTAATTATTATTATTATTATTATTTTTGCTTTTTAATTTATCACTATTTCAACCTCAAACTTTCTGTCAGCTATTTAAATATGCTATCAGTCAATATGCACATGAGGCATTCCGTCAGTTTTGTCATCTTGGAGAACTCTCTCCTGGAGCCTAGTTGCCAATCAACTATTTGATAGCCATTCTATTTGAAATCTCCTTTCACCATCATCAGACTACTTTACCTTTCTCTTGTGTCTTGTCTTCTGTTTCCTGTACTCCATGCTTTTCACTACTTTATTTACTCTCGTATTGGTGGAGGTCACTTCTAAGAGCTTGAAAAGTCATTCATGGGAGATAAATTATTTAAGACTGTGCATGTCTGAAAATAGTTTTCTTCTATCCCAATACCTGAGTAATATTTAGCTGGGTATAGAAATCTAGGATGGAAGTCATTTTCCTTTAGAATTTTGAAGGAATTTCTAATTTTCCTCTATTTTCCTGTACTTTTCTTAAGAAACGTAAAGCCATATTGATTGCTCATCTTTTATATGAGCCCTAATTTGTTTTCTTACCTGGAAGATTGTAGTACATGTTCTTTGTCTCCAGTGTTTTTAAGTTTCACTGTTACTTTGCTGCGAGTCTGTTTTTATTCACTATTCTAGATTGTCAGTGAGCCCCTTTAACCTGGAAGTCATGTTCTAATTCTGAAAATTTTGCTCAAATAGTATCGCTAGTGATCCTCTTTCCTCTGTATTTTTTGTTCTCTCTTTTGGAGCAGTAACTTACTATACCTCCTGTTCTGCCACCTATTTTTTTTCTTTATTTACTATGTTTTTTTCTATCTTATTATCTTTTCAGACTTTCAATTGAGTTTTTCATTTCTGCTATAATTTTTTATTGCTTGCCAAAAACCAGTAGTGTTCTCTGAATATTTCTTTATTTTTAATAAAGCATTCTGTTCTCTCTTTGTGGTTAGATTATTTTCTATCTCTGAGGTTACTAAGGAAAATAATATTTAAATTTCTTTCTCATTTCTGTATTTGTTTATTCCAATTTGTTTAGTTGGTGTTACCCTTTCTTGTTAGAAGCTTTTCTCTGAATTTTTGTAATTCTTTAAAATTATCTCCTTACATAAGAGTGAGAGACTGCAAACTCAATAGGTTTAGAGAAACTCAGGTAGGGTTTGTAAACTGTGACGGGCTTGAGTCACAGTTGAGACTGTTGAGAGAAAACACTTTGCATATCCTGCCTTAGGGACAAAAAGCCTTGTGCAAGAATTCCGGAACCCTGGCAGAGAAGATAGCTGGGAATCTCAGCATTCTGTAAGTATTTGTTTACTTAGTTTCCTACTTTTATCATGAAACAACTGTTGATAGTGTGGAGAAGGAAGCCTTCATACATTTTTATGGAATGTATTGCCAAAACTTGTAATCACCTAAGTTATCCTTCAACAGGTAAATTGATAAACAAATTGTGGTACATCTATTCAATGGAATATTACTTAGCAATAAAAGCAAGTGAGCTATCAAACCATGAAGAAAAAAATAATGAACCTAAAATACAGACTACTAATTGGAAGGAGCTAGTCTGAGACCTTTATATATTATATTTTATAATTCTAATCATTTGGAATTATGGAAATAGACAGCAGAAAGATCAGTGATGTCAAGGGTTTGGGGGAAAAAAGGAAGGGTTATGTGAGTGAAGCACAGGGGATTTTTAGGTGGTGAACCTATTCTGTATGCTACTGTAATGCTAGATACCTGATATTATACATTTGTTAAAACCTATGGAACTTTGTGGCAAAAGTAAGCTTTAATCTGTGTACCTTAAAAAAATCATTTAAAAGGGCAGAGATCTCATGAAGGAAAGCAGACTGTGACAAGGAAATCTAACTGTATTACAGCTGTAGGAAACAGCCTCACTGAAGGGAATGGTGGGATGTTGCTGGCCTAGGTTGGGATTGAAGAGTTTTTGGACTAAAGACAAAAAGGAAGCACACTCTAGTTAATAAAGTTGGTTTCCATGAGGATAGGGCTTAACAAATATGATACATAGGTATATATGCTATATGTGTCTACTGGAATTGAAAAATTAAGAATTGTATGGCAGACAGTGTAAGCCAGGTTTTTTCTGTTAAAATAGGAATCTACAATTAAGGGAAGGAGGCTATAATTATCAATGTGGAAATGAATTAGAGTTTAAGACATTTTTATGTATATGTATCCAGATTACATATGAAAATATTTATAGACAGAAGTTAATGTCCACTCCAGTACTCTTGCCTGGAAAATCCCATGGATAAATGAGCCTGGTAGGCTGCAGTCCATGGGGTCACTAAGAGTCAGACACGACTGAGCGACTTCCCTTTCACTTTTCATTTTCACACACTGGAGAAGGAAATGGCAACCCACTCCAGTGTTCTTGCCTGGAGAATCCCAGGGACGGGGAGCCTGGTGGGCTGGTGTCTATGGGGTCGCACAGAGTCGGACACGACTGAAGCGACTTAGCAAGCAAGCAACATACGTATAGTCCTTGCTCTGTCAGTTGCAGAGGACCTGTAAGCAACAGTGCCCAGTAGCAACAAGTAAACCTAACACCTGTATCTTGGTTTCTAATATCACTGTTCAATAAATTGGATAAGGAATTCTTGGAGAAGTGGTTGGTTTTGGATCTAGGAAAATACACAGGATAAGCCTGGAACATATTATGGTAACAGATAAAAGCTGGAACAATTTGAGCCACAAAATAAATAAACTAGCATTGTACCATGTCCCAAAGTATAAAATAAATATCCCTTAGTTCATACCAGGTATAAATAATTGATAAAGTAAATGAGGATGAAGAGACAAATCTCCCATGCAGAAGAGTTTCAAAGTAATTTACGTAGGTATTCCATCCTCAAAAAGGAAGATCGTATCACTACACTCCTTAAATGTGGGCTGCCCATGGTGATTTTCTTCCAAGGAGCAGAGTATAGAAAGGAGGAAAAGAGTACTTTACATAAGAGAAATTTGTTGTACAGTCACCCTCGACCAGGTGATCAGGGTCAATATCTAGAGTGATAAATCACATTGAAAGCACATATCTCTGTTATGATGTGATGAAATGTCGCTATACCTCGGTTATCATCTTCCGCTAAACCTATTATTCCAGTCTAGTCATGAGACGAACATTAAGAAAATTCCATTCAAGGAACATCCTACAAAACACTTGACCAGTACAGCTCAAAACTGTCAAGTTCATCAAAAATAAAGGAAGTCTAAGAAACTGTCTCGGCCAAAAGGAGCCTAGGGAAACCTGACAAGTAAATGTGATGTGGTCATCAGGAAGAAATCCTGGAATAGAAAAAGACATTATTACGTGGAAAGTAAGACCATCTGATTAAACTATAGACTTTCAACAGTAATGTTTTAGTTTTGGTTCAATGACTCTAGCATATATACCATGCTAAGATGGTAATAACACAGGAAACTATGTGAAGAAATATTAATATATAGGGATTCTCTGTCTTCAAACATTATGCACATCTATAGAAATTCTAAAAAAAAAATAGTGTATATTAATAAAATTTAAACATAGAAAAGACTACCTAATCTCAATCATTCTCCCTCAGATATTTCATATGGTAGTTTGTTTTTTATGTCTATAGACTAATTTGTTCATGAGCCTTAATTTTCAAATACTTGACATTACAGTCATTTGCTTCCTTATTTATTTAACCCTTTATAATGACAGATTGTATTGTAATTATTTCACTTTATACACTCTCAAAGTCAACTGCAAAAATCTTTAAAAAGTTATCTCAATAAACCAACCCCAAGCCATCCATGCTTCTTTCTGTTAAAAATGAAATACTATGTATACTATATTTAATAGTGAAGGGAGAAGCTAAATATTTGATGTAAATATCAGCCCCACATTATCACATTATAAGTCCCTATGTTTTTTTAATTTCTTAAGAATTATACAAAAATAATTTAAAAGTTACTAGAATCTTAAGATTCATTTTTTTTTCTTTAAGGGATCTTTTCCAAATGAGAAGGTGAAATAGAAAAACAAGATCAGGTTGTATCTTGCTGGGAGCAAGAAATCATAAGTAATCCTCTCCCAATTAAAATTATATCAATAATAGTTTTATTAACTTCAAAAATATTTACTGAGAACAAGTTATATATAAAATTGTATGAATATCTACTAGGCAACTAACTGACGTTTCACTTTTTTCCTTCGTTCATGTGTCAAGTGGGTACTTATTGTTCAACTGTCACGTGAGAGTCTGGAGCTCAGAGGAAGGGCCAGGCTAGAGGGGGATTTAGTGGTTTTCTCCCTATTAGTGGTGATTATTGTAGTGGAAGTAGATAATCTCTTCCACTAAATTCCCCTAGAAAAGAGAAGGGAAGAGGAAGGTGCCAACAGTAATGTTTCATAACAAATCATCTCCAAGCTCAATGCCATACAGTATTTCTTCTCATGCTTATGAGTCTCCAGTCTGACTGAAGGTTGACACATGTAAGTTTTGTTCTGAGACTCAGGCTGAAGCGACAGAAGCTACCCAGGAGAACATCTTTTCAAGGTGATTACAGACGTATAGGCATTTATTGTTCAGCTGCTCAGTCATGTCTGACTCTGCAACACCATGGACTGTAGCACACCAAGCTCCCCTGTCCTTCAGTATCTCCCGGAGTTTGCTTAAACTCATTTCCATTGAATCAATGATGCCCCCTTCTCCTCTTGCCCTCAGTCTTTGCCAGCATCAGTCTTTTTTCCAGTGAGTCGGCTCTTCACATAAGGTGGGCAAAGTATTGGAGATTTCAGCTTCAGCCTTTTGCAAATGCTTCATTTTTTGCAAATTGAAATTTTGTGCCAACCCAATGTTGAACAAGTCTTATCACTGCCATTTTTTCAACAGCATTTGCTCACTTTGTGTCTCTTTGTCACATTTTTATAATTCTTACAATATTTACAATTTTTCATTGTTTTTAATATTATTTCATTGTTTTTAATGTTATGATGTTCTGTGATCAGTGATCTTTAATATTACGATTGCAAAAAGATTGATTCACTAAAACCTCAGATGATGGTTAGCATTTTAAAATTAAGGTGCCACATTGGTTTTTCAGACATAATGCTATTGCACACTTAATAGACCATAGTATAGTGTTACCCTAATTTTATATGCATTGGGAAACCAAAAAAATTTGTGTGATCTGCTTTACTGAGATACCCTCTTTATTGTGGTCATCTGGAGGTGAAAATTCAAGTGTCTCCAAAGTCTGCCTATGTTAGAAGGCAAGCTAACTCTGCAAACACATTTCAACTACTCTTTGGGTCAAGTCCACTAAACACAATACTGACCAAAGCATTGCTCATCTCAAAGTCCAGAGGTATAGATGTATACTCCGCCTCTACTGAGAGTTGGCTACATCATCACAGTATACTGGACGTGTTTATGGGAAAAGATGAAGAGCTGGGAAAGAGAAAAGGAAAATGAAGCACCAAAACAGAATATCAAGAAATGTCTACATTTAGGGATCAGTAGACTAAAATATTATTTAGTAGACTAAAGTATTCTTGGGGCTTCCCTGGTGGCTCAGCCAGTAAACAATCTGCCTGCAGTGTGAGAGACTTGGGTTTGATCCCTGGGTCAGGAAGATCCCCTAGAGAAGGAAATAGCTACCCACTCCATTATTCTTACCTGGAGAATTCCATGGACAGAGAAGCCTGTTGGACTATAGTCCATGGAGTCACAAAGAGTCATATATGACTGAGGGACTAGGGCTTTCCTGATGGCTCTGCAGATAAGGAATCTGCCTGCAATGCAGGAAACCTGGGTTTGATTCCTGGGTCAGGAAGGTCCTCTGGATAAGAGAATGTCAACCCACTCCAGTATTCTTGCCTGGAGAATTCCATGGACAGAGGAGCCTGGTGGGCTGCAATCCATGTGGTCACAAAGAGTTGGACATGACTGAGTGACTTTCACTTTCACTTTTTCAGACTAAAATAATTCACTGAAAAAAATTAAAAGGTTACTAGTGTAAGTTAGGGCCAATTCACACCAAGAGCTTTGTTCTAGATTATTGTGTCACAAAGTTTGGCCATCTATCAGGTGATCTACAAGTAGTATGTTCATTTCAAAGTGGGAAAAAAAAAAGAATAATTCTATTCAGATATGTTTTTAGAAATTTGAAACATAAGGTAAATTATAATTTTCCATAAAATCCTATTGTGCTTTTATATATCATTATTTTCTTAACAGGTGGCATTCATCTTGGCTAGAGTAATTTCTTCCTGTCAATTTTCTTTCTTTTTTTAATAAGCTTTACTAAAAGCAATTTACATAAATAAGACTCACTACTTTTAAATGTGAAGTTTAAGCAGTTTTGACAAACATGTATAGTTATGTAGCCATGCACATTATCAGGATACTGAACATTTGCATCAACCCAAATAGTTCCCTTCTGCTCCTTTGCAGTCAGTTCTCTCTCTATTCTACCCAGGATCTGACAGTTACTAGACTGACTCTCTGTCACTATGGCTTTACATTTTTTTGAAGTTTATGTAAATGGAATCATATAGTTTTGGGGGCCTCAATTAATTAATAGCATGATTATTTTGTGATTCATCCATAAGAAAATGCATCAGTAGTTTGTTCCTTTTCATTGCTGAGTAGTATTCCATGATATGGATATACCATTATATGTTTAATCATTTGCCAGTTTTTGGTCATTAGGATTGTTTTCATTTCAAGGTTATTGTTAATACAGCCTTTCTGTGACCTGGCTCTGAAGGCCATGCTGTTAATCTTTATGGTTTTGTCTGTTCAATGAAGTTTTTGTGAATGTTCATGTGCACATCTTTGTGTGGACAGATATTTTTATTTCTCTTTGGTAAATATTTGAAAATGCTGTTGCTGGGATATGTGGGTGTATCCTTTGTAAGCAAATCCCACTGTTTTCCACATCTGCTGTACTCCCATCAGCCATGAGAGTCCTAATAGTTCCATACACTTAACACTTACATGGCACTAAGCCATGGCACTTACATTTTAGCTGCAATATCAGGTATGCAGAACTGTCTCATAATTGTTTTTATTTGCTTTTTCCCTAATAATTAATGAAGTTCAACATTGTATGTATTTATTTACCATTTGAAATATCTTCTTCCATGTCTCTTCAGATATATTGCCCATTTTTAAATTGTTTTTTTTCTCATCTTTCTATAGGAATAAGCATTCTTTATAGAATTTTAATACAAGTCTTATCAGATAGATGTTTTGTATATATTTCACCCAGTCTGTGACTTGCCTTTTAATTTTTTTAACAGTATCTCTCAAATAATAAAATGTTTTCATGTTTTATAATATCTAATTTATCAAATTTTTATTTTTTGTAAACTTTATTTTGTAAAATTGTAAGACTTCTTTAATTAAAGGTCACAAAGATTTTCTTATATAGTTTATCTATAAATTTTATAATTTTCTCTAATGTGTAGATCTATTATCTTTTTCAGTTTAATATTTGTATAACTCGTGAGGTAATGCTTGAAATTTATTTTTTTCTTAAATGTGGACTTCTATTTCAATGCCATTGTTGAAAATACTGTCCTTCTTCCTTGGTATCTTTATCAAGAACATTGACCTTGTATTGGTGAGTGTATTTCTGGACTTTCTTCTGTTACAGTGTTCTATATGTCTATCCTTATGCCAATACTATGCTTCTTGATTACTAGAGCTGTATGATAAGTCTTGGAATCAGGTACTTCAAGTCTTCCAACTTGGTTCTTGGCTTAATTTGTTGTTTTTTACTCCAGATCCTTTGAATTTATATAAATTTTAGGATCAGCTTGTTAATTATTGCAAAAATATCCTACTGAGAATTTGACTAGAATTTCATTGAATGGATAGATCATCTTTGGGAGACTTAAAATGATAACATGTCTCCCACTGATAAATGTCCGTTTGTTTAGGTCTGTCTTAAATTCTATAATCATTGCTTTGTCATTTTCAGTGTGCAGGTTTTACATGTCTTTCGTTATAGTGATTCCTATTTTACTTTAAAATATTACTATAAACATTATAATATTTTAAATATATTTTAAAATCGTAATATGTAATATAGTAATATTTTAAAATATTACTACAAACATTTTATCAGTTTTCATTCTAAATGTTCATATTTAATGTATATAAATATAATTGAATTTTCTATATTGACCTTATATTCTCTGTAAAATTTCTGTTGGTTATCTAGTAGCTTATTATAAAATCCTTAGAGTTTTCTAGTCAAACATTCATGCTATTTTTGCGTTAACACTTTTACTTCTTCTTTCCCAAATTTCTGTCTTTTGTTCCCTTTCCTTGCCTTATTGAACTAGCTGAAACCTCTATCCTACTGAATAGAAGTGATGAGAGCAGATAGCCTTGTCTTGTCTCTGTGCTTGGGAATGCCATTTTAGTCCTTCCCCACTAAGTAAAACTTTAGCTTATAAGTTGTTGTAGCTTCCTTTTATCAGTTGATATAATTGCCTTGTATTCCCTGTTTTTATCACGCTTGAAATTGAATTTTGGTATGCGCATTTCCTGGATTTGTTAAGACGATCATATGTTTCTTCTGTTTTGCCCTATTGATATGATGAATTACACTGATTATCTTTTCACTGTTATTTGAGAATTGCATTTCTGAGATAGAGTCTACCTGCTTATGGCGTATCATCCTGTTTATATGTTGCTCACTTTGATTTGCTAAAATTTTATTAAGGATTTGTTAAAAATTTTGTTCAAGATTTTATATCTGTGCTCATGAGTGATATTGGAGTTTAGTTTTATTTTCTTGGAATGTCTTTGTCTAATATTCATACCAGAGTAATAATGGCATCACAAAATGTTAGGAAGTTTTTGTTCCTTGCCTATGCTTTGGAAAATTTTGAGTAGAGCTGATATTTCTTTATGAAACATTTGGTATAATTCATCACTGAAAGCATCTGCACCCTAGAGTTTTTGTGGGATAATTTTTACCTACAAATTCAATTTCTTTACTAGATAAAGGGCTAATTGGGTTCTTATGTCTTCTCAAGTGTTGTGTGGTATTTTGGTCTTTTGAAGAGCTCTCCACCTATATTATTGAACATATTGCCTAGAATTGTCCATAATTTTCTCTTATCATCTTTTTTTAATATCTTTTGTAGTTCTTTTGTAGTAATGTCTCCTCTTCTGTTCATGATGTGGATTATTTTTATCTTTTCATATCAACCCAATTACATGTTTTTATTTTATTAAGATTTTCAACAGCTCTTGGTGGGTAGGTACATATTATTTGTCTTTTTGTTCATATATATAAAACTGCAAACGTGTTATTATTACATTACCTCTTTTTTCACAAAATGGCAAAATAACTTTAAAATAGTTCAGATAGTCTTAAAAGTGTTGCTGGAAATTTCAATGCAAACATTACTATTGAGGAAAAAATTATAAAATTAAGTAGTTAAAACTGTGACTGTGCAAATATGCAGGGTGAATTTCAATGTTAAAGTCAATCTATAAGTATCATGATTTTGTAAAGATAAAATGTATTGCAAATTATAAATATAATGACTTTTAGTTGAAAAAAATTTCATATTCTTGAATTCATTGATATAGTGTTTTTCAATAGTGGCATAAAATCATCAGAATTTCAGCAGAGTATAAAGATCATACAATAATTGACTTTTTCTAGTACAAATTTATACCTTTCCAGTTAGAACTGATGAACTTTGCTACTAAAGAGAGGTGAAATAAAACATATTCTAAATTTCACCAAGTTAAAGATAGCTATAATTCAAGTTATTGCAGAGAATATAAAACAAGTTGTAAAGTTAATGATAGTATGTACAGAAGGAAAGAAAAGTATATTAATTATCTATTGCTATGTCATAAAGTAACCCAAAACCCAGAAACTTAAACCAACTTATATTTATTATCTCATGATTCCTATAGATCAGAAATTTAGGTGTGACTTACCTGGGTAGTTTTAGGCCAGGGTGTCTAAAGAAGTTGTAGTCAAGATGTCAACCAGGATTGTTGTCATCAGAAAGCTTGACTAGGGACTGGGGAATCTGCTTCCAAAACAGCTTACTTTGTCAGGAAGCCTCACTTCTTTTATGATTGTTAGATGAACTCAACTCCTTGACATGTGGCCTATGTGGCCATTTGAGTGTTTTCACAAAATGGCACCTAGATTCCCCTGGAGCATGTGATCTGAGAGAAAGCAAGGAAGAAGCCTGATTGCTCTCTAAGACCTAGTCTCAGAAGCCCTAACACATTCTATTTATTAGATTTGAGCTACTAAGTCCAGTTCACACCAAGGGAAAGGGAATTAGGGTTGATCTTTGGAGGAATGTAAAAAACTGATGGGCATGTTTTAAAATCATAAGACAAAAGGTATGGTAAAATTCATCTATAATCTAACACTTTGGCATTTCAGTATCATACTGTATGAAAAGTAATTAGTACCATGTGTGCTATTAGCTGACATTTTGCTTTAAAGCTTGACCAAACTACATTTGGTATACAGATAATAATATGTTAAAAAATACATATATATATATATATATAAGTACTGGATGACTTGTTCATTCATTGGTGAAAAGTCATGTCATAGAAGAGTTTTGTTTGTGTACTGCATGATCACTTTATGCACTGTGGTATAGATTGTCTAAGAATAAGCACTGCACATTACACCAGTTATATGTACAGAAAGATGGATGGTATGGGGAGGGAGGAGGGAGGGGGGTTCAGGATGGGGAACACGTGTATACCTGTGGCGGATTCATGCTGATGTATGGCAAAACCAATACAATATTGTAAAGTAATTAACCTCCAATTAAATAAATTTATATTAAAAAATAAAAAAGAAATAAACAATGAAGAAAAAAGAAAGAAGGGTGTTCACTACACAAAGAAAAACGTTGCTTTTATTTGCAAACTGCTTCATTCACAGAATACAGGTGATGGTCAACTACATTATTTGTAACATTCCTTCAATTTTGAGAGAAATAGTGACATTTTAAATACAAACAAATTGCAGCTATTGATTGTAGGTCTTTTTATCTTTTATGGCAAAGAAAACAGCAGCCATGTAAAATGTTGCTTTTCTAATACATGACAACACTTGTTGTTGAGGTGTTGAGGAAGTGATGCTTGCATAAATTTTTATTAAATGATGAATGAGATGAAAACATATAATGAAGTTGTTATTTCTGTCCATAGTTGTTTCTATAAGTGACTTTCTTAAATAGTACAATCCAGAATGAAAGCTTAGCAGTTAAGACTTACAGTTCTGGAGTCAGATTTCCAGGATTCAAAACCCGGCTGGACCACTCACAAGCTATGTGATTTTAGAGAAGGCATTCAATTTCTCTATAACATAATGTAATTATCAGTAAATAAAGTTTGTGATAGTACCTACCTGAAATAATTATCCTAGGGTTTACATAGGATAATCCATATAAAATACTTATGCTGCCTGGCATATAGTTACCAGGCGATAAATATTAGATGTTTTAATAATTGCGATTATATGTTGATGGAGAAGGCAATGACAACCCACTCCAGTACTCTTGCCTGGCAAATCCCATGGACAGAGGAGCCTATAGGCTGCAGTCCATGGGGTCTCTAGGAGTCGGACACGACTGAAGCGACTTAGCAGCAGCATTATATCTTGAATGTATTTCTTCAGGAATGAAATATCGCAAGTTTCAATCTATATATAAAATTTCTGAGGAAGCCATAACTGTGGTGAAAACAGCTCAGTCACCATGATGTTGACTCTTTACCAACACTTAATGATTTCCTTTACTCATCTATAAAATAACCTTTAACCTATTAATGTATTTTAAACCCATATATAAACGTCCATGGAATATGAAGAATTGCTTAGCTGAGCAAAATGCAACCATACGGTGGATTAGGAATACTTCGTTGCTGTCTCCCAAGATAAATCACTCAGCTTTCCAGTTTTGCAGTTGGGTGTGCTCATTAACTTAAAGCAGAAAGCAGTGCTGTAATTAGTCTTTAGTGTGGAATCTATGCCTAAATTCTGATCTGTTCAAGTCTGAGGTTCATAACTCTGTGTGAAAACCATAAGCTATGAACTGGAGTTTTCAAGTTTAGCAGTCATAGAGAACAAAATAAGATGGCTGGATAAGGAAATTAGCCTATAAATGTAGCTGTTTATCATTTAGCTGACTGTAAATGTTTTGATGAAATATTTCAACAGTATTTTCCCTCTCTCAAGTAGGAAATAACTGTTTTTAATATGAAAAATATTAGGCTTTTAAATAGTGATAAATCTATTTTTTAAATGCTAAAATTGGTGCTCGCTTTGTTCCATGAACCACCCTAATGGGCACTGGTCACAAAACTAAGATGTGAGTAGTCTTGCTTTAGTCAGAGCCGTACAAGAGCCATAAAGCAAAAAAGACAATACAAGTGATAGAAATTTGGAGGAAGGAGAGAACACTTCAAGGAGAGGAAGTTAGTCACAAAGAGATTTACGGAGGGGGTAGGATCTGGATGGCATGTTAAAAGAGAAGTGGAACTTTAGATACATAAGTGAGGATATATAAGCGGCGGGGGTGGGGGGAGGGTGGGTAACTTTTCATTTAAAAAAAATGTAAATGCTGGCATGACAGTAGGAAGCCTTTGGGCATGTTAGAAAGATGGTCACTAGAACAGTCTAACTAAAACAAAGAAGGGGTAAAAGAGATCTTAATTGGACCCACACTAACAACAGCAAATGAGGTCCATCAAGTGCTTGGCACCAGCTCAGTCTAACTCAAATGTTAAGGCATCCGCTTATAAACTATATTTAGAGAGGATATAAGAACAAAGTGGGAGAGAAAAAGTAGTCATAAAAGGCATTAACAGGGAGCAACCTCGTTTCTTCGCCTTCTTTCACCAAGACACACATTTCTGCCTTCTGAAAAAGAGACCGTGCAGGGTGTCGATCTCTGTCAGAAAGAGAAACCTTTCTTTGTATAATAAAAGTGGTGTGAGAGCATCGTTAGTTAAATTGTCATGGTGGTGTTTTTTGCTATGAAATGGCAGATTTAGCAGCCTTCGCTCTCTGTATTTATGACTGTGATGGGGGAGACAACTGAAGTAAACATATATCTCCGTGACTTTGAGTAGAATTCAAAAGGCATTTCAGCAGTTTGAGTTAACAAAATGCAATGCTATTCAAGAAATTAAACAAGGGCTTTATTCAGTTGACTTCTCTATTAAGTTTTATCTGTTACTTAAATTTGCAGACATAGAGAATATGTGTTCCAGCAGCTCCTCTGTCTTCTTCGTCTTTCACTGCCCAACTACCTGACTTTATTTGTCTGTAGAGAAAAAGATGTGACCTTACTGTTTTACTGCTCCAGGGAAATTCATTCTTTCATTTTTGATGGGTTAACAACCATTAAAAAGCAGTGATTAACAGCCTTCCTCACTCCCCACCCCGCAGAACACGGAATTTGGGTGAGGCTGTAAATGCTTATATACTTGGCCTCCTTTCCCTGTTTTTAGAAGAAAAAAAAATATTTTTGAGAACAATATAGACTCAGAGAATCACTGTTCCCCAAATGACATGCCATTTTGGGTAGAGGGAAGTGACATGTCATACGACACACATGGCACATGTATGTAATCGTGTGGGATAAAGAGGAGCTGGATGGTTAAGATGTGGAGCCCAGGGCAGCATGGGTGAGAGAGAGAGAGAGAGAGAGAGAGAGAGAGTTCTTTATAGCTAGTTGCTTAAAGATACCTTAAAAATATCAGGGTTGTTGGACAATAGGAGACAGCAGGGATCTTAATGAGTTTCTGTGACTTCCGTATCATGATAGCTTCTCTGCTGACCTCCCCTCTTCTCCTGGCACTCCACCTAAAGTACAGTGCTGGCTTTCCTTTACAAACCAGTAGAGCAGAATGAAAAAGAGACCGCTATCAGACAACGTATGTCAACAAATTTCTCAAATCAGAAAACAAATGGAAAAATGACTATAGCTGAAAGTAGAGAAAGTTCCACCTAAGCATCTTGCCTAGGGTTTCAACATAGGAGGAAATTTTTCTTCTCTAAAGAACTTCCATGAAACTGCAGATCTGGCAGTAGCAGATATGGCAAACCAGTAGGATTTAAGCGGGACTGAGAGCAATGTACTTATGTAAAAATCTGAATTTTAGAAATGCCCTCCCCCTCCCCATAGGTAGAGCCAGCATCCAAATAAGTCTTTGGCTCTAAATAAAAAAAAAATCAACAAAACAGTAGAAGTCTTCCTTCTGAAGACATTGAACAGGCTGTAAACCATCTCATGAAAAATTAGGAAAGGTAGTGTGGATACTGGAATTCCAAATGAGGACTCTTTCAGGCTTCTGGGGGATGCTCTTTCACCTGCTCCTCAGGACAATGCCTGACTCCCTCCTCTTCACACTCTAGCAGTGCCAGGCCACAAGCCTCAGGCATACATCCAAAAAACTTGCTGGGAGCATTCTTTCATTCGTAATACAAACTGACAGCAGGAACTCCTAGGCATTTCACTGAATTTTATCATGAATGAAAAGACCAAATTAATAAAAATAAAAATGGACTGAGAGGAAACAGAGACAATTCAGGAAAGAACAGGAGGCTATGGCAATAAAGGAAACAACCAGAAAATAAGAAATATCTCTGAAAAATTAAAAAATATAATGAGCAATTTCACTCCTGGGAATTTACCCATAAAACTCAAACAATAACTCAAAAAGATACATGCACTCCAATGTTCATAGCAGCATTATTCACAATTGTCAAGAGATGGGAGCAACCTAAGTGTCTGTCAACAGATGAACAGATTAGGAAGATGTGGTACATATATACATAATGGGATACTGTTCAGCCATAAAAAATAATGCAACTTGTCCATTTGCAGCAACATGGATGGACTTGGAGGGTATCATGCTAAATGAAATAAGTCATGTGCGTACCTATGGCTGATTCATGTTGATGTTTGGCAGAAAAGAACAAAATTCTGTAAAGCAATTCTCCTTTAATTAAAAAATAAAAAGCAAACAAATATAAGCAAAAAGAAGCAGACACACAGATATAGAGAACGAACTAGTGGTTACCAGTGGGGAGAAGATGGGTGGAGGGGCAATATAGAGGTAAGGGACTAAGGGATGCAAACTGCTATGTATAAAATAAATGAGCTACAAGAATATACTGAACAGCACAGAGACTATAGTAACTATTTTATACTAACTACAAATGGAGTATAACCTTTAAAAATTGTACATAACTATATTGTACACCTGCATATAATATTTTACATGAACTATGTTTCAATATATGTAGTTATATATATAATTATCAAAAAGTTGATTCAAAGCAGAAGAAAATAAAGGCAAGATAATCTAATCTCCCAGACCATATTGTAAACAGAAAAAGAGAAGAATGAAGAGATGCAAAATCTGATTAAAAGAATTTCCAGAAAGAAAAAGAAGGGAAGAAAATGATGAGAAGTACACTTACATAGAATTAGTAAGATAAGAATTTTCAGACCTAAAGAGAGACACATGACTCTTTCAATTGAAATACCTACCTTACATTGATATTTCCTGTCCTCTTTCTCCCTGTCCCTCCTCATCTCTCTCTCTCTCTCTCTTGCCCCACTAAATAAGTTACATAACTTAAATCTTCATTTATCATAAAAGGAAGTTCATAAAATATATAACGTGGAAAAACAGTAGAATCAAAGCTAGTGAGATTTTTTTCTTGAGAAAACTTTTGATTGGGTAGAAGTTGGATGGTAGACAAGTGTTTTAGGTTTTGTTTTTCTGTGATAAGCTATCAATTTTATTCCATTTTTTAAAAATCAAGCTTTACTTTCTTTGATTTTTAAAGATGTAACAAATATTTAAATAAAAACTAGATTATACACCTGTTAAGACAAATAGTCAATTAAAATTATAACATGATAAAAGAAAAACTCAGAAACTCCCAACCCCTTTTTCTGTAACCTTTTCCCCAAACTTTTGCTGGCCACTTATTTTCATTCCTTTCTTCTTCATTCAGTTCCCCAGGGTCTCCCTATCTGCAATCTGACAAGGTCCAGAGTTTGCACAGTGATCTAAGCCTTAAACTCAAGTTCTTAGGTGTGGAAAGAGCAAGCTGTGTTCGCTGGAGCCTTTAACATCATCTGGCTCCTATATGTTAAAGTCAGCACTGATGACATATTTAGTTCAGAAGAGAGGAATAACTCAGGGATGGCAGTTCACATTACTGAATCACTCGTTTGGTGACAAGAGGTTCTTGTTCTGCTGATCTCTTGTTGTGCTCAGGAGGGCTGTGAATTTCCTCCAGTTGAACCCTAATTAATTCTTTTTTTTCTTTTTTTTGGTCTATGTGGGAGAGAGAGGAGGTCAGAAAGGTGGCCTTCCCCAGGAAAAAGACCACAGATTTTTTTTAAAAATCTTAAAAGATTCCTTGACCAGAAAATGTACAAGCACTATTGACAAGCATGCCCTCACTTAATCCTCTCCACAGCCTTCAAGGTAATGGAAGAAAACAAATAACATTTATCAAGCATGTCTCATGTCTATATATTTGTCATTATTTCTCCAGTACCCCCATGATGAGTTCAGTGTTATTATCCAATTTTAACAAGGTCAAAAATGTGGGATCATATTAGTACTCAAATGTATGTCTATTTGGGAGACCCACGCTTTTTGTAGTGTGTGCCTCCTTGTTTGTTTAGTTATTAGTAATTTTTTTTCCACTGGGGGAGAAAAGGGAATAAATTTAGGTGGGGGGAGTATAATGTTTTGCTATAATGATTTGCATAGCAAGAAAGGTGACCTTCATTCTATCCTCAGTGCTCCATGAGTTTGAAGTACTCTGACATGAGTGCTCAGAAATCTCCAGCATGTCAATTTATACCCACTACTATAAAATAGGTAGCTAATAAGAACCTGCTGTATAGCATGGGGAACTCTAGTATAGTAAATACTCTGTAATGGCTTATATGGAAAAGAATCTTTTTTTTTTTTTTAACTTTATTTTGCTTTACAATACTGTATTGTTTTTGCCATACATTGACATAAATCAGCCATGGGTGTACATCTTTTAAAAAAGAGTAGATATATGTGTAACTGACTCACTTTGCTGTATACCTGAAACTAACACAACATTGTAAATGAACTATACTCCAGCAAAAGTTAAAAAAGAAAAAAAAAAAACACCTGCATAGGTAAGCAGCTGGGAGATGGACAGATCAATGGTTTGCGAGCTACTGAAACTGCTTGCTTTCTGTGTATAATAACATAAGTCTTCACACAGTAAAATTAAAGAACGACAAGGGAAAAAAGCTGACACACTGAACACACATTTCATTTAAAAAAAATACAAAATTAAAACTCAAGACTTCCACCTTCATCTTTGAACACAATTAAAATGGAGTTGCCAAAAACAGAAATGAAGTTGCCAAATGGGCCTGAAATCTCAATGGTGCCCACTTAGCAAACACAGCAGCAACTGCCCCAAATACATTGCTGGGCACCTGTTTTGTATTCAAGATAGATAGTCCCTCAACTGCACTATCTTAGCTAGTTTTTCTTAACCACTCTTGATCTTTAAGCAATAGTGAAAGTAGGAAAATTGCTCTTAAAATCTCTGTAACATTTGGCTAAACACACACACAGGAAAAACCTTTTCAATTGATTAAATTCCTAATTTACAACTATTAACCCCAGGGGTTCTTCCTTCTCTTGACAAATTAAATGAATTTGGAGTCATGGAAGGAATATTTTTAAAATATGTGTGTGTGTGTGTGTGTGTATATATTTATATCTCAGATTCTCAGATTAGGTTTATTTCATAGGCACACAAGCTTTTTGTCACTTTGGATGAGAATATGGAAATTAAACTGTCAGTTGGCTTGTATATCAACTTCACAGTACCTGTAAACTTAAGTTACTGATGAGTTTAAAAATGATCTTATCTAGCTTGTCATGCCAAGGATGCATCTTTTCTACAGTTTCTTAGAGATGATTCCTCTTGCCTTTTTTAATTGGAATACATTAAACATATAACATTTAAATTTAAGGTGTACAACTTATTGATTTTATGTTTATATATTGTAATATGTCTGCCATTGTAGCAATAATTAGCACTGCTATCATGTCACATAATTATCATTTCATTTTAGTGGTTGAAATAACTAAGAACTAGTCTTTTGGCAAGTTTAATGATTATAAGACAACTTTATTGTCTGTATCCGCTCTACTGTACATTAGATCTCTAGGACTTATATATTATTCACTGCAAGTCTGTGTTCTTCAACAACATCTGTCTTTCCTCACCTCCTCTCACTGCCCCAGTTTCCTAGTAACCCCATTTACTTTCTATTTTTATGAGTTTGGTCTTTTTAGATCCACATATAAGTAATATCACAGTCTGTCTCTCTGTGTCTGGCTTATTTCACTTAGCATACTACCCTCAAGGTATGACCATGTTGTTGCAAATGGCAGGATGTCCTTTTTTATTATAGCCAAATAGTATTCCATTGTGTGTGTGTATCTCACATCTTCTTTATCCATTCATCCATTGATAGGCACTTAGTTGTTTCCATATCTTGGCAATTGTGAGTAAAGCAGCAATAAACATATTTGTAGATACATCTCTTCAAAATCCCGTTTACATTTTGTTTGAGATATGCCTAGGAGTGGAACTGTTGGATCGTATGGTAGTTTTATTTTTAATATTTTTGAAGCCCATATTGTTTTCCCTAGTGACTGAACTAGTTTACATTCCCAACAATAGTGTACAAAGACCAATAATCCATATCCTTGCTAACAGTTATCTTTTCTTTTTGATGATAGCCATTCTAACAACTGTGAGGTGATATCTCATTCTCATTTTGATTTCCCTGATGATTAAGGATATTAAACATTTGCTCATGTACCTGTTGGCCATGTACCTGTTGGATGTCTTCTTTGGAAAAATGTCTGTTTAGTACCTCTGCCCTTATTTTAATCAATTGTCTTTTTGTTATGAATTGTATGAGTTCTTTATATATTTTGGATATTAACCCTTAATCAATATAGGGATTTCAAAAATTTTCTTCCATAGGTTGCCTTTTCATTTCATTGACTGCTGTTTTGCTGTGCTTTTAAAGTTAGATTTAATCGTATGCATTGATTTTTGCCTTTTTTTTTTTTTGGCTTTTAATGTCACATACAAAAAATATTGTCAAGGCCAATGTCAAGGAGCTTCTTGCCCATGTTTTCTTTCAGGAATTTTATAATATCAGGTGTTATGTTTAAGTATTTGATTGATGTTAAGTTAATTTTTGTGAGTGGTGTAAGATAGGAGTTCAGTTTTGTTGTTCAATATGTGTTTATCTTGTGTTCCCAGCATCATTTGTTGAAGTAACTGGAGAAGGGATAGGCTACCCACTCCAATATTCTTGGGCTTCCCTTGTGGCTCAGCTGGTAAAGAACTCACCTGCAATGTGGGAGACCTGGTTTCAATCCCTGGATTGGGAAGATACCCTGGAGAAGGGAAAGGCTACCACTCCAGTATTCTGGCCTGGAGAATTCCATGGACTGTATAGTCCATGACATCACAAAGAGTCGGACACACCTGAGTGACTTTCATTTTCACATCCTCTTCCCATTGGGTGTTTTTGGCTTTCCTATCAACTCTTAGCTGACAGTACCTGTAGGGGGTTTTGTCTGGGCTCTCCATTCTATTCCATTAATATGTGTTTCTATTTTTATGCAAGTGCCAAACTGTTTTGATTATTATAGCTTCATAGTATAGCTTTAAATCAGTATGTATGATTTCTAGCTTTGTTCTTTCTCAGGATTGCTTTGGTATTCAGTGTCTTTTGTGATTCCATACACATTTTAGGATTGTTTTTCCTTTTCCTGTAAAGAATGCCACTGGAATTTAGATAGGGATTGTGTTGAATCTGTAGATGGCTTTGGATAGAATGAACAGTTTAACAATATTAATTCTTCTGATTCATGAACATGTGATGTCTTTCCATTTGTTTGTGTCGTCTTCAGTTTCTTTCAACAGTGTTATGGTTCTTGTGGTACAGGTCTTTCACTTCTTTTATTAAATTTATACCTAGGTATTTTATTGTTTTTGATTCTCTTGTGAATGAGATAGTCTTCTTTATTTGTTTTTCAGATGTTTTATGTTATTAGTGTATAAACATGGAACTGATTTCTATATGTTGATTTTATATCCTTCAACTTTACTGAATTCATTGATTAGTTCCAACTAATTATTTCCAACTAATTAATTTTTGGTTGAGTCTTTGGAATTTTCTATATACAAAATCATGTCATTTGCAAATAACAACAGCCTTACTTCTGATTTAGATATATTTTATTTCTTTGTCTTGTTTAATTTCTTTAGCTAGGACTTTTGACAGTATAATGGTAAGGGTGGTAAGATTAGACATGCTTGTCTTATTTCTGATCTTATAGGGAAAGCTTTCAATTTTTCTCCATTGGGTATAAAGGTAACTATGGGTTTGTCATATATACAAACTGACATATACTGACATATATTCCTTCTATACCCAATCTGATGAGTCACTTCATAGTGGGCTGTGCTTTGGTCGACTAAGGTACAGTGATACCTTTGCTGATTATAAGCAGTAATCAGCAGAGAAAGGAAATGACAGATATGTTATGGAAGCCTAAAGAACTGAAGCTAGTTCTCAAAGATAATGTAATACCCCTCATCCCCACTCCCCTGAGACTCCTTTAAAACATTTCAGTAAGGGAGACTTAGAGTCCTGACACATCTGTTTCAGATGTATCCATAGAAATACTATTTTGTTATAACTGTTTGGATCTATTTTTACCCCTCAGCTGGGGTAACTTGGGGTATATATACATAGACTCAATTACTAAGTACCTGTTGGCCTCCAACTTACACTATTACACTATTTTTATTCTGTATAATTCCATAGGGCAGTCATCTGAAAGCCCTTCAAATGTTTGAGGACAATTATGAAGCCTTTCCTAAATCTTGGAGAAGAAAATGGTGACCCACTCCAGTATTCTTGCCTGGAAAATCCCATGGTTGGAGGAGCCTGGTAGGCTACAGTCCATGGGGTCGGAAAGACTCAAACATGACTGAGTGACTTCACTTTCCTAAATCTGAGACTCCACAATCTGTACCTACCTTTCATCTCAGTAACTTCATCATTTTCTTGTTTGACCTGGGTACATACATCAAACATGTCCTATGCATCAGAATCACCTGAGATACTTGTTAGAGATACAAATACATATTCTGGGTCCCTTCTCTAGAAGATTCTGATTTAGTACGTCTAGAATGGGAGCCATAAATCTCTATTTTTAAACAGATGACTCCTATGTCAGTGAACAAGTCCTAGCATTGTTATTGACAATTTTACCTTATTGGCCTCTCTACTTTGAAAATATGTGATTAGTGAATTATGTGGTATTCAACAAAGGTAACAGTATTCCATACGTGGACTCACTTGTTATTAGAGTCCAACACAGCTGTTTATCCTTTCTTTACCCAAAGTCTGTCAGTGCAGGTTTGAATTGTAGTAGCTTTTCATCAGTCTCTGATGATTCATTATGACCTTGTAATCATCATTACTAGATAATAAATTAAAATTCATATTTTTTTGCACAAACAACTTTTGGTTTATTCATTCTGTACTGTAAAGTTCACATTTTAAACCTAAAAGGAAAAGTTTCTATTTCTGTCTTAAACTTTATCTTGATCTGATTCACAAAGGTCTTTTAGAACCATGAGAAGTTTAAGTAATATACATGCTCACCTTCCTAGTTTTATATTACTGGGAAAATATAATTATATTATATTTTATATTTATAGAAGCATACTTTCTATGACTTCATACAAATTAATTAATAGGGATTTTGTATAGGTTATAACCAAGAGCACAGAACTTGTTAGAGAAAGACTTGCATGAAGGCAATGTATGTGTCTCCTATTGCTGCTATAACAAATTATCACAACCTTAGTGGGTTTATATAAAACAAATTTACTAACTTACAATCTAAAGTCTGAAACAGGTCTCCCTGAGGCTAAAATCAAGGTGTTGGCAGAGCCAAATTCTTTCTGGAGATTCTGAGAGAATCAGTTTTCTTGCCTTTCCGGCTTCTAGAGGCTGCTGCAGTCCTTGGTTTCTAGCCCCTGCATTCCTTGGCCTTCACTTCAAAGCCAAGAATAATGATCATCGTCACTCTGGTTCTGACTCTTGTGTTCCCTTCTTCCCCACGTAAAGAACCTTGTGATGTGTCTAGTCCTGGATAACCCTACATAATCCTTAAAGTCAGCTGATTAGCAGCCTTAATTCTCCCTTGCTGTGTAACATAGCATATCCACAGGTTCTAGGGGGTTGAGGACATCTTTTGTACTGTGCCCACTACAGGCATCAATAGGAAGAATTCGCTGAAGGTATTACATTTTTCAGATCACAAAGCCTATTTCCACATACTATTCTTATTTCATGCTCACTCATTCCTGTGTGCTGTAAAAGGCAGCTGTTATTAGACCCATTTTTAAGATGAATTCAAAGCTCTAAGATTATGAAAGCTCCCTTAGGGTAAAAGTAACTAAGGGGCAGGGTTGGTAGCAGAGCCCAGGTGTTTTATTCCTAGCTCAGTGATCTTTATAACTGTTTAACCAGCTATGAATCCACCTAATGTCTTATCATCTAACCTTTCCCCAAATTTGTCACAAGAATATCATGAAAGCTCTTGGCAGATGCACATTTCTATATGCCACTGCTCTAACCAACAGGCCAAAAACTTATCAAAAAGGAAATAAATTTTAATTTTTCAACATAGGGATCTCATGGTACCCCCTAAGGTACTAAGATAAGAAAAGGTAGTAAGAAAAATAGAAAGGTACTAAGGTACTGAAGTAGAAAAGCTATTTTTCTTAATTAATTGATTTTTTGGAGGACTATAAAAACAACTAAAAGTCCAGTCTTAGGTAGTATTACAGGTTGATGAGTATTTTTACTGGCCTGGTGGTGGAGAAGACTCTTGAGAGTCCCTTGGACTGCAAGGAGATCCAACCAGTCCATTCTAAAGGAGATCAGTCCTGGGTGTTCACTGGAAGGACTGACGCTGAGGCTGAAACTCCAGTACTTTGGCCACCTCATGCGATGAGTTGACTCATTGGAAAAGACCCTGATGCTGGGAGGGATTGGGGGCAGGAGGAGAAAGGGTCGACAGAGGATGAGATGGCTGGATGGCATCACTGACTAGATGGACATGAGTTTGGGTAAACTCTGGGAGTTGGTGATGGACAGGGATGCCTGGTGTGCTGCGATTCATGGGGTCACAAAGAGTCGGACACGACTGAGTGACTGCACTGAACTGAAGACTCCCTAATACACCTTTTATGCATTTGGGTATTCTCTTCAGAATTCCTCAACCCTGCTGAACATTAAAGCTTCCTCCTATTGTTTGAAGGAGCAGACTGCGACAGTAACCATTTTGGGAGGCTGAAAATCATCAAGGTTCTAATCTATTGTCTATCTCGGGAGAGGCTGTCTGTCCCCCCTTCTGTTTCTTCTATGTCACTGTTTTTCGCTTGCCAAACTGTTGATACCAATTTTAATTCTCTTCTGCCTCTTAAAAAATGTCCCTTTCTTGGCTTCCTTCCTATATTATTTCTTCCAACCTATCCCAGAAACCTTCAGCCTGTTTAATGAGCTCCTCCATGGAGACACATACTTAAAGCACATTTCTTTTCTCATCAAGCAAAGAAACCAGATTGCATTCACAGCGAGCAAAATTGTGTGCTCAAGAGCCCCAGATAGGAAGATACAAACAGCTGCAGCAGTCGCAGCATTATTGTTCTTGCGTTTAAGGACACAAGGCAAGGTAGTTGTGTCATCCTCCTTAGTTTTTCCTCTGTGGCCACTCCTTTCAGATTCCTCCATTTCCATCACAAATCTGGTTGAGAGTCTCCCTCTGGGAATCTGCATTTTGTTTCTCTTTTTAATGTTTTCTTCTTCACCATGCTGCCCATCTCTGTGAGCATCTCCCAAGGTCCTGCCCACTTTTTTTTTTTTTTAATCCTGGTTCTAAACATCTGACTCCCCCAAACTTTGCAAATATTGACTGAATCTTAGCATACCTAAGATGGATTCCTTCACCAGCCCTAAATGGTTTGTTCTCATGAATTCAGCCTCTTAGAATTTTGTCACAGCTACCATGTAATGTCTTTGTTTCCCCCTCTCTCCTCCTCTGTACCTATAGTAATTCCTCCCCAAATACTATAGCTATCACTTTATCCCGTACCTTCCTAGTGTCTGCTGCATTTGATCATTTCCCCTGCTATCATCCCAGCTCAAAAACTTATTATATGCTGCATGATTGCAATAATCTAACTCAGTGATTCTCAGCCCTGGTTGCACATTAGAATCACCTAGGGGAGCTTTTAAACAAAATTCTTCAGTCTGGTTCCAACCTCAAAGATTTTGATTAAATTGAGCTGGGCTGGGGCCCCTACATGGTTTATTTTTTCTAAACTCCCAAGGCAATTCTAATATGCAGCAAGGATTCAGAACCATCAGCTAACCTTCAATTCTTCCCATATTTAATCCATTTTGCATACTAGATTATGATTCTAAAGGGTTCTTTCTTCATATATACCCAATATTGAAATACACCAACACCTATGTGATAATTTTTGAACTGTTTATTTTACTTCTGCTGCCATGTAATCTGACCCCAATCCACCTGATGAGCATGAATCCATGATCAATTAGTACTTTATCTCCTGAAGCTGCCTTGTAATTTCCTGCCTTCATACATTGTCAATACTCTTTCCATGTATTCATTTCTGCCTACTGAGACTATATCCAATATTTCTGTATTTCCATCCCAAAGTCTTTATTTTGCCACCTGAACACATTTCCTCCTAAAATCCAAATCACTTCTGATTTATACCAGCCTTTCGCTATAGCCTGGGGCTTTCCTAGTGGCTCAGATGGTAAAGAATCCGCCTGCAATGCAGGAGGCCTGGGTTCAATTCTGGGGTTGGGAAGAACCTCTAGAGAAGGCAATGGCACCCCACTCCAGTACTCTTGCCTGGAAAATCCCATGGGCAGAGGAGCCTGGTGGGCTGTAGTCCGTGGAGTCGCTAAGAATCGGACATGACTGAGCAACTTCACTTTCACTTTTCACTTTCATGCATTGGAGAAGGAAATGGCAACCCACTCCAGTGTTCTTGCCTGGAGAATCCCAGGGACAGGGGAGCCTGGTGGGATGCCGTCTA
Organism: Capricornis sumatraensis; assembly: GCF_032405125.1. NCBI lineage: Eukaryota > Metazoa > Chordata > Mammalia > Artiodactyla > Bovidae > Capricornis > Capricornis sumatraensis. The sequence continues at coordinate 50,909,788 of NC_091074.1, read as the reverse complement.
TGGGGTCGCACAGAGTTGGACATGACTGAAGTGACTCAGCAGCGGCAGCAGCAGCAGTGGTTGAAAGATCAGTCTTTTGCTAGTGTATAGAACAGCTTCAAATCCTAGCTTGTCTGATTCCTGCAATGTGACTTTGGGGTGTCGTGGAATCTCCATGAGTTTTGTTTTTACATCTGTTAATTGAGATAACCCTCCTTTTAGAGTTGTCTGAGGATTAGGTTAAGTGAAATAATATATAGGAAATATCTTGCACATAGATATGCCAGATAAATGTTACCTGTTTATTATTTTTGTTATTATTATCTTTGTGTACATGTATCATAACCCCAAATAAATTATAAGACACTGAACTAAAGACACAGTCTTACAAAACCTCATATGCTCACAGTGTCTAATGTTGTTCTTTGAATATAGTAAGTAATCAACATGCTTGTTTACTAAGAGTTTATAAATAATTCTAAATATATCAAATGCAATTTAAGTAACCATGACCTCTAGCCTGGCTGTAGTGCCCTTTGGTGGCAGATAGACCATATATAAAATTCTGTTTCTCAGCTTATCTTTTATAGCACAGCTTTATAAAGTGATCCAAAAACACCTTGAAGCATTTTAAAAGGTTTACAACTCCCTGGGTGTAGTTCTAATATCACTCTTTCCAGGTCCCTAAATACCCTGAGATTCTGCCAAATATATGTAGTCCATCTTCCCAAAAATGTATGTTCATCTAATCCTATCAAAAATGGACGAGTGACATGAAGTGGAATTAATTCTTTTGAGGCCAGTTTCCTGATGTTTATTTATCCCTTGTCCAGGAAAGCATTGGCAAGTGAGGCATTTCTTATTTGAATACATCTGTGATTAAACTCTGTGCAAACGTATTTCCAGTGGGATTCCATAAAGAATACTCAGGGTTGGCTTTGGTCACTCTAGAGAGCAGCATACTAGCTACTTACTTTACAGAATTTAAGTCAGAGAGAGTCTAGTTTAAGATATTTCCCTCTTCCAGCTTATTCTTTCAGGATTCTCTCTCCTTTCCTTATGCTGTTTTCTCCTAATCCACATCAGAAGAGCTAGTTCTGAAAGGCTCATCCAGAATTAACTTGCCTTTTAACAAAATGAACATTATATCAACTGACAGGGAAATTTTGTCAAATCCAAAGATCAATCAAACCTAAAACCATACACACAAACACACACACATACACACACACACTCTGTTATGAACTGAATTGTGTACCCACTAAATTCATACGTTAAAGGATAACCCATAGGTAACTGTATTTGGAAATAGGATCTTTAGGGAGGTTAAATGAAGGTGGAGCCCTAATTCAATAGGACTGGTGTGCCTATAAGACAAGGATGAGACCCCAGAGATCTCTCTCACACAGAGAGAAAAGGCATGTGAGAACACAGCAAGGAGGTGGCTGTCCAGAGACCAGGAAGATAGAACTCAGCAGAAACCAGCCCTGACAGCACTTTGATCTTGAACTTCTAGCCTCTAGAACTGTGAGAAAGTTAATTTCTCACCGTTTTAAATATCACCCAGTCTGTGGAGTTATGGTATGGCATCCCTAACAAACTAGCATATATACTCACACTCACATTGATACAGACAAATAACAAAAGCAAAGTTTTCAAAACTTTATTTTCTGAAAGGAAGATGCTGGTTTTCATCGCCCCCACCCCCAGTCAACCACTACAGTTGGCCTGTCCCAGCCTCCTTGACTCTCTGCCTGTGACCGTAACACTTTGCCATCAGCGACAGTAAACTTTAACAATCCTATACGTAAGTTGCTCCTATTAAACCAGGAGTTCACTAAGGATATGGCCATCCATAACCCTGGGGAAAGCTCTTCTAAATTGCTGTATTCTTCCAGACAGCTCATTGTTAACCATGTAAGCACGGGCTCCATATCATCCTTTGAGGAATTTTTGAACTTCAAAACCTTTCTAAATATGCTGTGCACGTCCATGCTATCTTGAACATTGGGAGGAACGTGTTTCCATTTTCCGTTCACTCAGGGTCATTTCTGTGAAAGGCTGCTAGTGAAACTCTAGACGCATACAGACGTGGATGTTGAGGATTTTTAGTCAATCCGTTTGTTTGTTTGGCTGTGCTGGGTCTTCACTGCTGTGCGGGCTTCTTTCTCGAGTTGCAGTGAGCGAGGGGTACTCTCTAGCTGTGGTGCACAGGCCTCTCCTAGTGGTGGCTTCTCCTGTTGCTGCACACAGGCTCTAGGGTGCGCAGGCTCAGTGGTTGTGACACATGGGCTCAGTAATTGCACCTGATAGGCTGCAGAGTGTGGACTTCGGTAGTTGCGGCTTGCAGGCCCTAGGGCACAGGCTCAAGAGTTGTGGTGCATGGACTTAGTTGCTCTTTGACATGTGGGATTTTCCCAGATCAAGGATTGAACTCATGTCTCCTGCATTGGCAGGTGGATTCTTTACCACTGAGCCACTGGAGAAGCCTGAGGTTGAGGTTTTAATAACAAACACTGATATGTCAATGACTGTGTTAATCCATTTACATGTTCTACATATATACCCATTTAATCCTCCAAACCACAGGTCTAAAGTAGGTATTACTATGGTCCACATTGTACAGATGAGATGAAATCCAAGAAAGATCCTAACGGGAATTAAGGGGGAGAAGCTGGGCTTTGAAATGAGGCTGAGCTGGCTCCAGAGCCCACGCACTCAGCCATGATTACTCTTGCTGCCTCTGCAGAAGATTGAGATGTGAAACCCAGTATGGGGCAAATACCAGCCATACCCTAGCATCTACTCTCTTGACAAATTCTTTGATGTCCGTTAATGGGAAATGGCAACCCACTCCATCTTGCCTAGAGGATCCCATGGACAGAGGAGCCTGGTGGGCTACAGTCTCTGGGATTTCAAAGAATTGGACATAACTGAGCAAATAAACCGAAACAACAACGTTTAGATACCTGGCTCCTTTTCATAAACATCACACAAAGCTTATGCAGGTGCAGCAGCTTCTGGGCAGTGCAGTGGAGCTGGGTTCTGCATAAGACAAGTGATTCAAAAGCTGGCGCTCCCATGTCCCCACTGGAGTTTGTGGTACCAGGACTGACATTGTCCTCTGGTTTTATTGGATCCTTTGACCTGTCAGGGCAGTTCAGATCATTAGCTATCATTGCAGCGTCCCTAATAGGCCAGCTCACTTTTGTAGGTGTGCTGCAGAGTGGACAGCTCAGAACCTGGCGGGGGGCAGGGAATGGCCTACTCCCTAGCACTCAGATCTTGGTTTCTAATATCTGTCTTTCATTTTTAAGACTGGGAAAGTAAATATACAGCATGAGCCTGAAGCCTCTTGTAGAGATAGAAAGTAAGGAAGCATTGAAATCAAATAACAAAATGATGGAGGGATGTCAGAGAGAGACACAAGTGAAAGAGCTCCTAATGGCTAAAGCTAGAATCATCTGAGTAACAAAATAAATAAAGTAGTATTAGATTACAACCCAAAGTATAAATAAATATCATGTAAACATCATGTAAATAAATGATTGAATAATTAGTGAGGGAGAAGATACAAATTTGCTGTGGAGAAGAATTCTAAATAAATTACGCAGCTAGTTCATCCTAAAGGAGATGAGGTGTAACTCCCCACTCTGTAAATGTGGATTGTGCTTAGCGACTTCCTGCTGAAGAGTACAGTACTGAAAGAATAACTGCACAATGGAGAAACAAGACAAACAGGACCTCTGGCGGATGATCAAGGTCAACATCAATGGTGACAGATCATATTGATAGAATGTACCATGGACATAATGTGATGAAATTGGCCTCTGGTGGTCTTCCAGCCAAAAACACATTACCTCATTCAGTTCAGTTCAGTTCAGTGGCTCAGTCGTGTCCGACTCTTTGTGACCCCATGAATCGCAGCACGCCAGGCCTTCCTGTCCATCACCAACTCCCAGAGTTCACTCAAACTCACGTCCATCGAGTGAGTGATGCCATCCAGCCATCTCATCCTCTGTCATCCCCTTCTCCTCCTGCCCCCAATCCCTCCCAGCATCAGAGTCTTTTCCAATGAGTCAACTCTTTGCATGAGGTGGCCAAGGTCCTGGAGTTTCAGCTTTAGCATCATTCCTTCCAAAGAAATCCTAGGGCTGATCTCCTTCCGAATGGACTGCTTGGATCTCCTTGCAGTCCAAGGGACTCTCAAGAGTCTTCTCCAACACCACAGTTCAAAAGCATCAATTCTTTGGCGCTCAGCCTTCTTCACAGTCCAACTCTCACATCCATACATGACCACAGGAAAAACCATAGCCTTGACTAGATGGACCTTAGTCGGCAAAGTAATGTCTCTGCTTTTGAATATGCTATCTAGGCTGGTCATAACTTTTCTTCCAAGGAGTAAGCGTCTTTTAATTTCATGGCTGCAATCACCATCTGCAGTGATTTTGGAGCCCCCAAAAATAAAGTCTGACACTGTTTCCACTGTTCCCCGATCTATTTCCCATGAAGTGATGGGAGCTTCGTTTTCTGAATGTTGAGCTTTAAGCCAACTTTTTCACTCTCCTCTTTCACTTTCATCAAGAGGCTTTTTAGTTCCTCTTCACTTTCTGCCATTTCACCCCATTCTAATCAGGAGGAAAGCATAAGACACATCCCAATTACGGGACATCCTGCAAAAGTGCCTAACCAGAGTGCCTCAAGACTGTTAAAGGCATCCACAAAAAGTCTGAGAAACTAAGAAGACATGAAGCATGTAGATTAAGTGTAATGTGGTCTCAGGGATGGGATTCTAAAGAAGAAAATGGCTATTCTATAAAAATTGAGGAAATCTGAATCAAGTATGGACTTTGTGTAGTAATAATGTATTCATTGATTCGATGACTAAGGTACTTCCTCATATAGGATGTTAAGTAATAGAGAAGACTAAATGTAAGGTACATGGGAATTCTTTTACTATCTTCATAATAGTTCTATAAATCTATAATTATTCTAAAAAAGTAGTTTGTTTTAAGTCACTTTATAAGACATCTGTTGCTCAGGCAGAGTTGCCTAGAAATGCAGTCACATATCACCCATGCTCCAGACAGAAGCTCCTTGGGTTCAGATGTAACCAACATCTTACCCTCCTCTTCTTTGCCCTCCCCACCATTTGCCTGGGGTATCTGCATGTAACCCGCCTCAAAGTTCCTTGAACACTTGGCTCATTCTCTGTGTTTTTCTGGTTATAGTGTCTTCAGTTTTAATGATGTGATTAGATACTTAGGTAAAAGTAGTATTATATAAGTCATAGTTCCCATGAATATCTCCCCACATGTTGTTTACTATGGCTCTGAAATTGCTACATCGTCACTTCCACTCAAACAGATTCAGATCAGACTGTTTGCTAAAATTCTATCTAGCTGTCTACTGTGCTGATTCAGTTTGAAATGCCAGGACCAACCTTTTTTCAAAAATCAGATCATCAGAGTACAAGGCCATTTTTAAAGGCCTTGGGTCCTGGCAATGAGTATCCATGTAACTTTTCTTCTTCTCTCTGAGAACCAGTCATGTAATGGACCAAGTTCTAATTCAACATTAAGAGGTGCTGGCCCTCAGCTTCCTATGACACAGAGTCCACACACATACACAAACCTGGCACAGCTTCCAGTTTTTGTCTTTTCTCAATTGTAATGCCACTCCAGGAAACTTGATCTATCTTTGATCCCGTCCAACTCAGTGGCATGACCTACAGAAGGGTCCTCACAAGTTGCGAGCTGGATCACAGAAAACATAATTACCAAAAGACAACTGCTTGTCGTCTTATGACTTATTTATCAAAGAGAAAAGTAGTGTAGATTCAGGTTCATCCTGACATCATCTAGTACTATACCCATGATAGTGGAGGGGAGGCAGAGTATATTAGCAAGTGGCTTTACTGTTAGCAAGTTAAGACACCCTGGTAAGTCGAAGGAATTTTATATAAATTCTTGCCTTCAACTTTGAGCCATATCTTCTGATTTATAGACAGTCCGTAATGCCATGGGGTTTGTCCTCACCTACACATTAGGCAGAGATGCTGTATTCTGGGCATTTGGGGTTTCTCCACACGGCTGCCCCTCTCACCAGCACAGTAGAAAACCCCCTCACCTTTGGTATCTCTCTCTTCTCTGTTGCTCAGATACCCCCGTGAGGCAGTCAGACTTGGGTATTCCTTCTCTATCCTCTTCAGGCATCATGGATCGTCAGTTGTGTCCTTGCACACATTTACATTTGTATATTCAAGAGTTGTGTGCGTGAGCGAGGGAAAGGGAGTGAGAGATGGAGTCCGGGTCTGTGGCACCCTGACTCCTTGCGTAGAGGAGATATTCTCTATGCCCAAGATGGACACTGTGTTAGGCTTAGAGAATCTCTGAGACTTCCTAGCCTAAAGCTGCCTTCCCAAGCACTGCCTTTTGTTGCTCCTAGCTGTGGTAACTGCTGTCTCCCAGGAGGTGGGGAACCTTCCTGCCACATGGAGATGGATACACCTCTTCCCCACATTCTACCATGCTTTTTGAGAAGGTGAGAGGGAAGGGGCAGGACCTCCGGCAATCTTGCTTCACTCCTGGCATGCCCATCACAGCAGGTCTTGCCTGGGAACATCGCTGTGTGTATCCCACAGAGAAAAGTTGAGGAGTTCATGTTCTGGGTCCTTATACTGAGAGGCAGATGTTCTTTCTTCTACACCTAGCGGATCTGACCGGTGCACTGAAGGGCTCCCGTATGGTGAGGGAGATCCCTCACTCTTCCTTCTGCACCACACAAACTCCCATCTTCTCCGCATCACTGCCTCTTTTCTTCTTCACCTACAGAGAACCCCGGAGAAGGCAATGGCACCCCACTCCAGTATTCTTGCCTGGGAAATCCCATGGATGGAGGAGCCTGGTAGGCTGCAGTCCATGGGGTTGCTACGACTGAGTCGGACACGACTGAGCGACTTCACTTTCACTTTTCACTTTCATGCATTGGAGAAGGAAATGGCAACCCACTCCAGTGTTCTTGCCTGGAGAATCCCAGGGATGGCAGAGTCGGACAGGACTGAAGCGACTTGGCAGCAGCAGCACAGAGAACCCATGCTGTCAGCACTGTCCTGTCATCAAATAGGATTTCTGTGATGCATCTACGTGGACTGCAGCCGTTCCCTGTCAGGGTTCCCCTGTCTCATCCCATTTTCTGTCTCCTGGACTTCGCAGACACCGCCCTCTGCTCGGGGCTGCTCACTCCTGCATAGTTAACTGACCCAATGCAGCGCAGCTGGGTCTCTGCCTCTTCTGGCTTTGTTTGTTTTCTGCTGGCTGTTGAAATGTTGATTTTCATCCAAAACATTTCCCTTCCAGCTGCTTCTATGGCTAAAGCAATTCCAAAAGCTTTAGGGTTACATGATTGCCTTCCTTTCCAGATCTGCATGCCTATCTGAACATTTCAAACAGACTAACATTATAGTTCACGTAATGAAGTTTGGTTTTATAGTGCTGCCTGAGATGGGAACCTTTAAGTTTTTGTTGGCCACTGACATTATATCCTAGATGAGCATATCATACCAGCCTTAACAAAGAACAGAGCACAAAGGAAATAAGATACAGGAGCAAGATTTCTAGGGGAAAAGGGAGAGCTGTCAGCACTTAAAAATATTAAAATATATTTTAAAATATTATTAGTTAAATGAACAAATTGGTGTGTAGGAAGTGCTTTACAGGTCACCTGAAATGGACCAAAGCTTCTTTGCTTTATAATGACTGCAAAACCAACTCCCAGGTGGCTCAGTGGTAAAGAATCCACCTTCTAAGCAGGAGATGCAGGTTTGATCCCTGTGTCAGGAAGGTCCTCTGGAGGAGGAAACGGCAACCCACTCCAGTATTCTTGACTGGGAAATCCCATTAACAGAGGAGCCTAGCCGGCTGCAGTCTGTGGGGTCACAAAGGGTCAGACACAACCGAACATACATGCACGCATGCAAACCCACTGCCAGAGAAACATAACTATAAGTACCCTTGGTCTAAGAACAAATCACTACACACCTTTATGGCTAACAAAATCGTAACAATGGGCAAAGATGAGATTTTTGATTGATCAATTAATCGTCTATGTATTTAGCTATCTGTCTTTGCATCTACCAGCTTTCATTTTTCTTACTATCATGGACTTGAGAAATGACCCCTGAGTTCCGTTCAGAAACATTTTATCAAGGCTACTCAGAAGTTACAAAGATCATTTTTCACTCACCAACCAGAAGAATGATCTGATCTGTGTCTGACCTCTACTCTCTGCCAAGATCAGCCCTCAGTAGACTTGCTGGAGAGTCATGAATAGACAAAGGGAAGCCATCAGGAGGACAAGAGAAGGGACTCACAGACATCCATCAAGGGAGAAATGAGCTCCAATGAAACATTTGCAGGGCCTGGGGAAAGTGTGGGGTAAAACCCCAAAGTGCAACCCCACTTTTCTCCTTGCTGCTCCCCCTTTGGCGTGTTTGTGTGGACACCATTACCTGCTCTTCTAAGCTCTATCCTCGTTTCCACCACTGTCCCTCTTTTGGGTTACCACTCATGCCTAGGTCTGTGTATGCTGAAAGCATTGTCTGCCCTAAGGAAGGGGGTACCTGGTGGAGAAACCTTGCAAAAGACTTCAAGTACTAGAATCATCTAGAGAATTAATTGCAAAATCCTAGGTGTCAAGAGTTGGGTCTGATAGGGGAGGCTAGAGAGAAGGATTTCCTCTTTGTCCCTGACCTCCTTGCCCAAATGTGAGCAGTGCTGCCAGTGGAGGGCTGGAGAAGAGACCCCCAGAACAAGGCAGCCAACGTTCTGAGTCATCTATACTCCCACTTGTAATGAGAGAGCAGAAATATAGCTATTCAGATATTATCCTTACTATGTCATGTATTAAGAAATAACACAAAACCTAAAAAACCCTAATGGCAGATAATCTAGAATTCTTTACCCCAAAGCTAAAGAATGGTGAGCTTCATTAGCCAGAGTAAATAATTATCATCAAACCATTGTAGGTTGGTTTGGGGGATAGTGTAGATGACTATATGATGTTACATTTGACTCTAGCTCTGAGTATAGAATCACCTTATTTGAAGTTAAATTGTGCTGCAAAACAATAAAAATCTCACACTGAAGCAACAGGGCAGCGGGCCAAGCCTCCATATTGTGCCCCTCAGCTTAAATTTCTTGCGGTTTCCAGCTCTATTTCTGAGAAAGAACAGGCTAGATTATCTCTAAATTCCTTTCTCATGTAATGATTCTCAGACTCAAATTCAAGGAATATTTATGTAGTAGTTGCTATTTGTGCCATGCCAAATCATTTCACATACCCTCTGTCAGTTTTGCCTCTTCTGGGAAATATCAATAGTCCTGCTTAAAGGTGAAACAGTGAAGTCTCTGAGAAGTGGAGGACTTGATATGGAGCTCAGGGTTGTGTATACACGGAGGCGATTCTTAAACACACACACTTACCTCCACGTCTGGAGGCACAGCTACAGCAAGGGGTCACCCCAAGTCCCCTTTGATGTCACAGCCTAGGGTCAAGTAAGCCCTTGGAGAATAAGGACTTAGCTCATGAATGTGTCACCACTTTCTAAAACAGGACCTGAAACGTTCTCAGCTCTCAAAGAACATGACCACTTGGATAAACCAACAACTGCAGAGCTGCTGGTACCACCCACCTACTAAATTAATGGAATATTTTGAGGTAAACACTTTCTTTCTAATAAACTTACCCTTATTTTATGTAACAGTTTGGGCAACAGTCAACACAAATCCTGGCTTTGTGGGATGAGTTTCTCTCCTGCTGTGGGGAATCTATCTTTTCAGTTAATATTTTTTAAAAGACATTTTCTCTCAACATCCTCGCATCGGTATCCATCTGATGCTGTTTGTGCCAATCTTTTTTCTGACTTAACAATATCAGGTGTTAACATGTCTATCTGGTAGAGAAAACACTGTTAATCTTAAAAAATTATAGCTTCTCTGCTGTGCCATAGATCCAAATTTTATAAAAACCATCAACTACTCTTCTATTTGTTTTATACTTACTTTAACTTCTTTCATAGGTTCATAACTTTAGAAGACTCCTTAAACATAATCTAGGCCAGTTTTTTTTTTTTTCCCCCAAACTGGTACATATGCTGATATGTTAGACTTAGGTGGTATATAAGTCAAGAGTATTTTTCTAAATAATTATATTTTCTAATACTTTAATATTTGTTTTAATGTATTTTCTGATAATTAATGTTTCTTTTTCTAATAACGTATTTTCCTTTAATGAGTGATCAAAAAAATGTACACACAGGAATAGGTAGGTAGGTTTAATCACTAAGTGTGTCTGACTCTTGCTACCCCACGGACTGTAGCCTGCCAGGTTCTTCTGTCCATGGGATTTCCCAGGCAAGAATATTGGAGTGGATTGCCATTTCCTTCTCCAGGGGATCTTCCTAATGCAGGGATCAAATCTGGCTGTCCTGCATTGCAGGTAGACTCTTTACCAACTGAGCCACCAGGGAAGCCCCACACACATGTAAAGATATCTATATATCTAGCACAGCAAGCCTGAAATGTTATATGAGTATTATTGTTTAGGGCAAGGTAAGACTCTGAACTATTGTTTAGTTCAGAGCAAGACTACTGATAAGTTTAAAACATTAATGGATTTAAAGAAATAATGAAAACAATAATGATAAGTTAATAATAATACAGATGTTTCTTAGATATGGTGAAAATCTTGAAGAGAATGACTGAAATTTGGAAAGCACCTTTAAATCCAATTGCTGCGTCATTTTATGGCCAAGATGCAAGGAGGTAAAATGACTTGTCCAAGGCCCCAGGGTTAATTAGTGAAAAAATGAGGACCAGACCCTAAGCCTCCAGGTTCCTGGTGATTTGTTCACGTCAATAATGCCCCACTTTTAGATTCTGGGCATCATTAACCTGCTCTTATGTGATTCATATTATGAATAAATTTTTATCCACCACTGCCATATGCATAAGATTCTAACTTTCATAATTGAAGTTTCAAAGACAGAAAAGCCCTCTGGTTCCCTCAGAGGAAAAAGCACTCTCAGGTATAATTACAATTTGTGTTTATAATGTGCCTTTCATTAGGGGACCTGAATGAACTCTAGAAAATTGATCTGATGACTGGTATTATCCTCATTTTACACACTGAGAAACAATGACCCAGACAGGTTAAGTGAATTGTCTAGGGTCAGCTGGAATGTCAATCACCGAGAGAGAGACAGAATTACATCTCCAGTCCCCACCTCACCTCTGCAGCCTTGCCTTTCCTGTTGAGCCACCAGTCACTTGCCAGATTCTGAATTACAGGGATTGCCATTAAGTGGGATTCTAGCCTAAGACTCTACTTTGAACCTTTTCAAAGGGCACGTGGTAGATATCCAGGCTTGGAGCTTCCTATTTTAATACATGGTTTTTATTACTTGAGTGTATAACTGGGCTTAAATCTGTCCCTTTTGTTCTCTTTGGTTGTTTTAAATTTACTTTTGCACACCTAGAGTTCTCTGTCCTGCCTGTTTCTACACAGATAGGGAAATAGCTAACACTATGAAGTCAGACAGGACACATGCGGAGATGTTCACTCTTACCTGCTCCAAATTCCTGACTCAACCACTTGACTAGCTATTGGCCAAAAGAAACCATCAAATAACTTCATTGTTGAGTCCTGTATTTCCTACTCCCACACAGTGGGTCATACAAAATCTTTGGCCTTTGCTTGACCATAGGAGGGCCGCTCCTATTGGTCTGATGTCCTTCAAATGCCCTCTAGTGGTTGAAGGCCCACATGGGCTCCACTCTCCCTCCTGTGAAACACCAACGGCTCTGAATACATAGAAGACTTACCCTTTGAAAGCTTGCGTCTGAAGGACCCTAGGTGCATACCAAAGAACTGAACCATCCCTTCCATTCCTGTGGGCAATTAAGCTATCTTCTCGACAGCAAATACACAGTATGAGCTCACTGCTCTATGGCCTTCAGGAGAACTACTTCTGAGCAAACACACTATGCCTCATGCTGTTAAGAGTCCACTGAATATATAATCTCTGAATTCATTTTGTAGGGTTGCTTTTCTAAACTCAGTAGGTTAAGAACAGCAAAAATTTATTCTCCATCAGTTCTGGAGGCTAGAAGTCCATGATCAATGTGTTGGTAGGGCCACGCTCTCTCAGGAGGCTCCAGGAATAGCCCTCCCTTGACTCTTCCAGCTTCTGCCCCCGTCTTCCCATCGCCATCCTCTCTCTGTGTCTTCACATGCTCTTCTCCTCGGTGTGTGTCTGTGTCCAGACATCTGTCTCCTACAAGGACAGCAGCCGCAGTGAGTGAAGGCCCACCCTAATGACCTCATCTTACCTTGATTCCTTCTGCACAGACCTTGTTTGACATTCATGGGTACTAGTGATTGGGACTCCAACACATCGTGGGGGAAACAGTTCAAGTCATAGTAGTTGTTGAGGTTGTTTTTGTTCAGTTACTCTGTTGTGTCCAGCTCTTTGCGACCCCATGGACTGCAGCATGCTGGGCTTCCCTGTCCTTCACTATCTCCCCAGGTTTGCGCAAACTCATGTCCATCGAGTTGATGATGCCATCCAACCATCTCATCCTCTGTTGGTCCCCTTCTCCTCCTGCCTTCAACCTTTCCCAGCATCAGGGTCTTTTCCAGTGAGTCGACTTTTTGCATCAGATGGCCAAAGAATTGGAGCTTCAGCTTCAGCATCAGTCCTTCCAATGAATATTCAGGATTGATTTCCTTTAGGATGGACTGGTATGATCTCCTTGCAGATCAAGGGACTCTCAAGAGTCTTCTCCATCACCACAGTTCTTTGGGCCTTAGGATTTTTTATTGTCCAGCTCTCACATCCATTCATGACTACTGGAAAAACCATAGTTTGACTATACAAACCTTTATAGACAAAGTAATATCTCTGCTTTTTAATACGCTGTCTAGATTTGTCATAGATTTTCTTCCAAAGAGCAAAATGTCTTTTAATTTCATGGCTGCATTCACTGTCCACAGTTATTTTGGAGCCCAAGAAAATAAAGACTGTCACTGTTTCCATTGCTTTCCCATTTGCCGTGAAGTGATGGGACCAGATCCCATGCTCTTTGATTTTTGAATGTTGAGTTTTAAGCCAGCTTTTTCACTCTCTTCTTTCACCTTCATTAATAGGCTCTTTAACTTTCTGCCATAATGGTGGTATCATCTGCCTATCTGCGGTTATTGATATTTCTGTCTTCAATCTTGATTCCAGCTTGTGACTCATCCAGCTCGGCATTTTGCGTGATGTATTCTGCATATATATAAGTTAAATAAGCAGGGTGACAATATACAGCCTCAACTACTCCTTTCCAACTTGAAGCAGTCTGGACTACTTGAAGCAGTCCGTTGTTCCATGTCCCTTGATCTGCAAGGAGATCAACATGTCTAACTGTTGCTTCTTGACCTGCATACAGATTTCTCCGGAGGCAAGTAAGGTGATCTAGTATTTCCATCTCTTTAAGAATTTTTCACAGTTTGTTGTGATCCACACAGTCAGAGGCTTTGGCATAGTCAATGAAGCATAAGTAGATATTTTTCTGGAACGCTCTTGCTTTTTTGATGATCCAACAGATTTTGGCAATTTGATCTCTGGTTCCTCTGCCTTTTCTAAAACCAACTTGTACATCTGGAAGTTCCCAGTTCATGTACTGCTGAAGCCTGCCCCAGAGGATTTTGAGCATCACTTTGCTAACATGTGAAGTGAGTGCAATTGTACGGTCATTTGAACATTCTTTGGCATGCCCTTCTTTGGAATTGGAATTAAAACTGACATTTTTGATTCCTGTGGCTGCTGCTAAGTTTTCCAAATTTACTGGGATATTGAGTGGAACAGCATCATCTTTTAGGATATGAAATAACTCAGCTGGAATTCCATTACCTCCAGTACGTTTGTTTGTAGTGATGCTTCAAAGGTCCACTTGACTTCACACCCCAGGATATCTGGCTCTAGGTGAGTGATCACACTAGCATGGTTATCTGGGTATTAAGATCTTTTTTGTATATTTCTTCCATGTATTCTCACCACCTCTTCTTAATATCTTCTGGCTGTTAGGTCCATACTGTTTCTGTCCTTTATTTATTGTTTGCATGAAATGTTCCCTTAGTATCTCTAATTTTCTGGAAGAGATCTCAAGTCTTTCCCATTCTATTGTTTTTCTCTATTTTTGTGCATTGTTCACTTAAAAAAGGTTTGCTTATCTCTCCATGTTCTTCTCTGGAACTCTGCATTCAGATGGGTATATCTTTCCTTTTTTGAGGTAGAGACTGTTATTCCCATTTCAGATAGAGAAATCAGCATTTGGAAAGGTTAACCCTGTTACACACGGTCAAACATCGGACAAAGGGTGGTGCAGCTCTGTTGAACCTAAAGACCAGCTCTATTCCCTTGCCCTTTCCAGCTAAGGACACTTAACAGCGCTCAGGGGCCTGGTCTGCTAGGGGGACTGTTTTGACACTTAGTGAGGAGCCAGTAAAGGAAACCACAGGGCTGTAAAAACCATCCACACGAGACAGAATTACCAGTGAAATACTAGGTGCCTGCATTCCTTGAGTTCCTACCAGGGCCAAGCACCACTGTCAGCACTTTTTACGTACAGGGTTCCTTCAGCTTCCAAGGTGGCATTGACAGAAGCACTCCTGTACCTGTTTTATGAATGAAGAAACTGGAGCAGAGTGGTTATATAAATGACCCCATGTCACATCTTTGAGCTGCAGAGTCAGGATTTCAACACACAAGTCTGATAGCAGAGTCTGCTTGGATTGGAGTTCCCCAGCATTCTCTTTCTCTAGTCCTCCAAAATCATTGCTCGCTATTATTCATTTTGTGTCCTGTTTTAAAAGACAAGCTTAAAATATCACCTAGTGAAGCGCAGATACGTTATACTGCTATATACCTTCATAACTTCGGATATATTGCTGGCCATATCTGTATCTTCTCACAGACCCTGAGCTCTGGAATACAGCCTGGGGCCATCTCAGCCATGCTGTTAAAATGAATGAAGCTGAATCCTGGGACCTCCGCCGAGTGCCCTTCCCACCTTGCAGTCCATCAGTGAAACTTTCTACAGACCTTAGAAATGCATGTAAACCTAAGAGTGGGACAAAGTCAAAGAGCAGGGCTGCTTTAGGATCTGGTCAGATGACATTCTGAACCCGTCTGGCACCAGGAAGTGCTTTCTCCTCAGGTAAACCCTTGAGAGAGGTCTAGCAGCTCTGCTCCAGGGGTTTTGTCTGGAGGGCAGGGCCAGCCCTTATTTAATACCTCCGCTTGTGCATAGCTGTGAAGCCTACACCTCTCATTACAACTAACTCTTACTAGGGGCCTGAAACTCATTTGAAAAGAATGTCAAAAAAGGTGAGGTGCTGCAGATTTATCCCTTGCATCCTTCCTATGAAAATTCTAAATAATCTAAGAAGAAATTCTGCCAGTTCCATTTTGGAGGTCTTAGAAACCATGCTGTTTGAGTCTTCCACTGGGCCGCCTCGGGCCTTGGAAAACAGCCAGCTTCTCTCTAGGCTAGAGCATGTACGCAACTTCAACCCTGGGTGCCCGCAGAAGAAGAGAATGCCCTGCTCCGTGCTATATGTGGATGTGTAAATTACAGCAGATGATGCACTTAGCAATTATGTTCCTTGCATACATAAGCAGGAACAACAGCTCCCAAACTGCCAATATCCTTCTCAATTCTCACAGAATGACTGTGTGTCACACGGTCACACAGCAGGGGGTCTGGAAATGAGATGAAGGAACGGCACAGTACGAAGTTTCAATTTTGGAGAAGCACCCCTCCTGCGGTAGAGAACAAGCAAACAAGGAAAGTCCCAGAAGGCACGATGGCCTGGATGCACTGCACGCCCCAGCCCTCCTGAGTGTGGAGATGGTGCACGGAGATCGGAGGAACAGAGGAGAGAGCCAGCAGCTCTGGAGCTCCAGCACCTGGTGCAGCTGCGTGAATATCTGGAAGAGTCGGGGAAGGTTGCTAACTACTTGGGAACCAAATGGGAAGCTTTAATGAAACAGCCAAAGCTATACTGCACATTTCATATGCCTGGATGGGACAGGGAGGTAGCATAAAGGAGGAGAGTAGGTTTGATGGGGACTCTGAGGGAACTCTACAGAACATGTGTGCCCCATCTAAAGGGTAGCTCTACTCAGTCTCAAGCAATTGTTTCTAAGCAGGAAGAACTGACTCTTCTAATCCTTCGGGAAAAGCTGAAAATCACTGGGTGGGGAGAGGTAGATGTGTGTGAGAGAGACCCATCTCAATTTGTAACTTGGCAATCAACTTAAACTATTGAAAACATTGTCTAGATTTGTGTCAGTTATTTATGCTGAGTAACAAACAACCCCCAAATCAGTTCTTTACAACAACCCTCTTATTCTGCTCATGACTTGTGGTTCAAGAATTTAAGAAGAACTCCAATGAGTGGTTCACTTCTGACCCAGGTAGTGTCAGCTGAGGCATCTGGATCTATGGGTCCACGATCCAAATAATAGGTTCTTATCCTCATATCCAGCACCTCTCTATCTGCACTCCTTGGTTTTCTCTGTCTCTCTTTCTTCTCTGAGTGTTGTCTCATCCTTCAGGTCCTCTCCATGTGCTTGGCCTTCTCACAGCATGGTGGTCTCAAGAAGTTATACATTGACATGGCAACCAGCTTCCAAGAGGCAGAAAATAGAAACTTTCAGACCAGTTAAGAATCATGCTTGGACCTTCCACAGCATCATTATCATCCTTTGCTGTTTGTCAAAGCAGTCACAGTATCTGCTTAGTCTCATGAAATCAGAGGCAGAGAAATAGACTCTGTCTCTTGAAGGGAGGTGGCAAAGTCATACCACACAAGAGCACTGGGATGAGAGGTGTGGTTTCATGCATCTTTGGAGAACACATTTTGCCTCAGTATCAAAAAACAACACTTGTTCAGTGAGTGTGGCCTGAAGCCCAATAGTCTGTAGTCTTTCAGATAAAGGTTACTTACTGGTGCAGTCAGCGACCATGACTTACAGTGTGTGTTCTGCAGGTGGACTGCCTGGGTTCAAATCCTAGCCCTGTTCCTTGCTATCCTTGGCATCTTGGGAAGTTCACTTAACTTCTCTGGATTTTAGTTTCTTGGTCTCTGATAACAATAGTACTCTACCTATTTCAGGAATGTTTTATTAGACTAAAGGAGTTAATACTTGTAAACTGATTAGAGAAGAACCTCATGCAGAATAAGAATTCAGTAAGTAGCAGACAGTGTATTTGCTTGCTTGGGCTGCCATGGTGAAGCACTACAAACAAGGTGCTCAAGCTGGAGACGTGTATTGTCTCCCAGTTCTGGAGGGTAGAAGTCCAAGATCAAGGTGTCAGCAGGGCTGGTTTCTTCTGCAGGCTGTGAGGGAAGGATCTGTTCCAGGCCTGTCCCTTTGGCCTGTAGATGCCCATTTCCTCCCTTTGTTTCTTCACATATGCTCCCCTTTATGTGTATCAGTCCTTGTGGACAAATTTCCCATTTTTATTACGACGTCAGTCCTATTGGATGAGGGCCCACCCTAATGACTTCATTTGAATTTGATTCCCTCTGTAACGATCCTATCTCCACATGTGAATATGGCAAGGTTGGGGACAAGGGGAGGGAGATGAATTGGAAGGTTGGGATTGACATATATACACTAATGTGTAAAACAGATAGCTGGTGGGAACCTGCTGTATAGCATAAGGAGCTCAGCTTGGTGTTCTGTGATGACCTAGGTGGGTGGAATGGTGGGTGAGGTATGGAAGGGAGGTTCCATAGGGCGGGGATACATGATAGCTGGCTCACTTCACTGTACAGTAGAAACTGACACAGCATTGTAAAGCAGCTATGTGCTGTGTGCTCAGTCATGTCTGACTCTTTGTGACCCTATAGACTGTAGCCCATCAGGCTCCTCTGTCCATAGGATTCTCCAGGAAGGAACTGGAGGGAGTTGCCACGCCCTCCTCCAGGGGATCTTCCTGACTCAGGGATTGAGCCCTTGTCTCCTGTATCTCCTAGACCGCAAGCAAATTCTTTACCCACTGAACCACCTAACTATACCCCAATAAAATAAAAGACCCTCTCTCCAAGTAAGGCCACATTCTGAGGTACTGGGAGTTAGGACTCCAGTATATCTGTTATTGAAGGACACAGTTCAACCCATAGCAGACATAGTTGCTGTGGTTCATTCACACAGTTGGTATTTCTAGTGTGACTGTCAGACATACACAGCACAATCCTAATGCAACTAAAGAGATGCAATAATGTGGGGGGGTGTGTGTGGGTGTGGGTCTGTGTATATATATATATAGAGAGAGATGCAATTTTATATATATATGTATGTGTATGTATATATATATATATAATAAAAGATGATATTTTGTCCTCTCAGAGTTTGGCAAGACATCCCATAGAAGACATTTACTATTGTTAGAGCTTCCCTGGTGGCTCAGGGAGTAAAGAATCTGCCTGCACTGCTGGAGACCAGGGTTTGATCCCTGGGTCAGAAAGAGTCCCTGGAGAAGGGAATGGCAACTCGTTCTTACTATTATTAGGATGGTGTAGATAGTTCAGTCACTCAGTCGTGTCTGACTCTTTGCGACCCCACGGACCACAGCACATCAGGCTTCCCTGTCCATCACCGACTCCCAGAGCTTATTCAAACTCTTGTCCATCGAGTCAGTGATGCCATCCAACCATCTCATCCTCTGTCGTCCCCTTCTCCTCCTGCCTTCAATCTTTCCAAGCATCAGGGTCTTTTCCAGTGAGTCAGTTCTTCACATCAGGTGGCCAAAGTATTGAGGTTTCAACTTCAGCATCAGTCCTTCCAATGAATATTCAGAACTGATTTCATTTACGATACACTGGTTGGATCTCCTTGCAGTCCAAGGGACTCTCAAGAGTCTTCTCCAACACCACAGTTCAAAAGCATCAATTCTTCAGTGCTCATCTTTCTTTGTAGTCCAACTCTCACATCCATACGTGACTACTGGAAAAACCACAACTTTGACTAGACAGACCTTTGTTGGCAAAGTAATGTCTCTGCTTTTTAATATGCTGTCTATGTTGGTCATAGCTTTTCTCCCAAGGAGCAAGCATCTTTTAATTTCATGGCTGCAGCCACCATCTTCAGTGATTTGGGAACCCCCCAAAATAAAGTCTGTCACTGTTTCCTTTGTTTCCCCATCTATTTGCCATGAAGTGATGGGATCAGATGCCATGATCTTAGTTTTCTGAATGTTGAGTTGAAGCCAACTTTTTCACTCTTCTCTTTCACTTTCATCAAGATGCTCTTTACTTCTTTTTTACTTTCTGACATAAGGGTGTTATCATCTGCATATCTGAGGTTATTGATATTTCTCCTGGCAATCTTGATTCTGGCTTGTGCTTCATCCAGTCCAGCGTTTCTCATGATGTACTCTGCATATAAGTTAAAAAAGTGGGGTGACAGTACACAGCTTTGACGTACTCCTTTCCCAATTTGGAACCAGTCTGTTGTTCCATGTCCAGTTCTAACCATTGCTTCTTGCCTTGCATACAGAAATGCAAAAAGGCAAAATGGTTATCTGAGGAGGCCTTACAAATAGGTGAGAAAAGACGAGAAGCTAAAGGCAAAGGAGAAAAGGAAAGATAAACCCATTTGAATGCAGTTCCAAAGAATAGCAAGGAGAGAAATAAAGCCTTCCTCAGTGATCAATGCAAAGAAATAGAGGAAAACATAGAATGGGAAAGACTAGAGATCTCTTCAAGAAAACTAGAGATACCAAGGAAAAATTTCATGCAAAGATGAGCACAATAAAGGACAGAAATGCTATGGACCTAACAGAAGCAGAAGATATTAAGAAGAGTTGGCAAGAATACACAGAAGAACTATACAAAAAGATCTTCATGACCCAGGTAACCATGATGGTGTGATCACTCACCTAGGGCCAGACATCACTACAAATGTAGGAAACATCACTACAAACAAAGCTAGTGGAGGTGATGAAATTCCAGTGGAGCTATTTCAAATCCTGAAAGATGATGCTGTGAAAGTGCTGCACTCAGTATGCCAGCAAATTCGGAAAATTCAGCAGTGACCACATGACTGGAAAAGGTCAGTTTTCATTCCAATCCCAAAGAAAGGCAATGCCAAAGAATCTTCAAACTACTGCACAATTGCACTCATCTCACAAGCTAGCAAAGTAATGCTCAGAATTAGAAGGGTGTGGATGATCAAATTCCACATGAATGTTACAATAAGAGTGCAAGGGTGAAATCTGGAGGAGAGAGAGCCTGTAACGGATGCCCCCACTGAGATCTATCACACAGCTACAATTAGCCTCGAGCAGAATGCTCTGGTGCCTGTGCATCTCCACACCTGGCTGCTTGACCCTCGGGCTCTACCATGGACCTTGCTTGAGTCACTCAACTCAAACTCAGCTCTAGGACAACTTGCAGAGCCTTCGCACAGACTGCAGTGACTTGGTCCTCAGTCTGACCTACACACTGCCTCCTGCACCATAGATACGTCTCTACACCTATCCACACCCCAGATGTGATCCGCGAGCCTATTCCCAGCCATTCATGAAGTCTTAGAAATGGGAGTGCTCAGGCAAGACTATGCAGATGAGATGGAGTTCTGAGTGTGTCCTAAAGATTGTAGAAGATCCCTTAAGAAACAGAGGATGGGAGAGAGGGGTACCCGTCAGAGAGCGCAGTAAGTGAGCACTCAGAAGCAGGACTGTCCCTACGTAGGAGGCATGGGAAAGTGTGTTTAGCTGACTGACAGGAAGGCTTTGTTTGGGGTCAGAGTGAGGGGTAAGTTTAGAAGGACCCACCCAACTCCTGGAGGATGAAATCTGATCTTACCTTCCTTTGACTCTCTGCCTCGGTGTCCCCCCTCCTCCCCATGCTCCCCATATACACCCCACAATAGAAACTAGAGACAACTCTGTGTATGGTCAGTCTTAGTAACAAGAGCCATCACTGACGCTCCAGCCAAATGAGGATGCCGTTTGACAGTAACCACTCTGTGCCCCACTCACCACATCCCTCTGGGTGACTGGGGAGGGGCTTCCAGAAACCTGGAAAAGCATCTCCTGTTCTGTTAGATATTGTGATGCCTATGTGGCAGAATGCCAAAATGAGACTCCCAGCCTCATTTGCACCTGACATACCCATCTGATATAGAACAGAATGAAAGTGAGCTGGGCCCCCAGATGCTGCTTTATCTCTAGCGCCATGACTTGTCATCCATGTAGGCATCAACTGTCAGCCTCTAGGGGACACCTTGCCCCTTATTGCCTCTGAACGCAGACAAAAAGGGCATAGCAGAGTGATTATGAGCTCAGACCCCACACCAGATGGCCAAATCCCAGGCCCACTTCTTGCCAGTGATGGGATTCTTAGTAACCTTCTATGCCTTTGTTTCTGCATCTGTAAAATGGAGACAGTGATTATATATACCTGGTGAATTAGCAGATGGAAATCTCTAACATTCTGGACGCACATAAGAAGCACTATTAGCTCTCACTAACGTCAGTTGCAGGAGTGTGCAAACTACATACAACTTAGGCAGGTCTGAAAATTCCTGCTGTCTGTAAAAGAGAATCTAGGATTTGTCGTGGGGACAGCCAAGATAAGGACCCTAACATTTAGAACTTTCAGATTCCAGGGGTAAATCAGTGAGTAGTCAACTTCTCCAGTCATCACATCTCCTTTTCTTATTCTGGCCTCTGAGCTCACTCAAATCTTTTCTTAAAAAAAAAAAAAAATTAAACTCATCAGGGCACATAGCAGATAGTAAGGTAGCTATTTCACTTTCAACACTTGAGCATCACCTTCATCCTTAGATATGTGTGTGTGTGCTTAGTTGCTTAGTTGTGTCCAGCTCTTTGCAACTCCATGGACTGTAGCCCACCATGGGGATTCTCCAGGCAAGAATACTAGAATGGATTGCCATGCTGTCCTCCAGGGCATCTTCCCAACCCAGGGATCGAACCCAGGTCTCCCGCATTGTGGGCAGATTCTCTACCATCTGAGCCACCAGGGAAACCCCATCCTTAGATATCACACACATCTACTGATAGAAAATATTTGTATACCTGTGCATGTATTCCGTTTATTATACAAATAGATGTATACAACTGCACATACATACGCGTGCACACTATGTTGGGTGTGTTCCTTAATACCTCTGTCATTTGTCCAGACTGTGTCTCTTGCCCTCCTAAATGATGCTTTAAAAAAGGAACAATAAACTATAATTAATTCTGTAGAGAGCTTAACATAGTCTAGAATTACTGATCACCTAGATCTTAAATCAAGCTCTAGAAAAAAAGATGTTGGGATAATATATGCCATACTCAAAACGTGTAAATAGAAGCTCACCAATAAAACTTTATTTTAAAAATCCAGAAGATGGAATGGGGGTACTTTAGGAACTGTTTTCTTAGGAGCAAAGTAAGTCAGAGTCTGACATGGCAGCACAGTAGGCTGAGTTTGAGGGAAAGGGCATAGCTTTAACCTCCTCTCCAATGTGTTTGGCCCTTGGCATCCCATTTCTTTTCAACACCACTGCCGACCTGAGAAAAAGATCTTGGCTTAAGTTGCATGTGAAAATGAATTTGTAGGTCTCAACCCGGCTCTTGTGACTGAGTGTAGCACTGCATAATTTGACAGGATTGGGCCTGATTGACAGTGAGAAGCAGCATGCAGGATCTCACAGGTCAGGAGAGAAAGGGGGCTGGCCCAAGGGCCCCAGAGCATGCTGGGTAGCAGCCTGCACTTGACCGAGTTCTTCCTACAGATGAAACAGCGCAAGTCCAATAAGCTTGTCTGAAAGGCTGTGGGTCATCCATAGAAATGAAGGAGAGAAACCCTCCAGCAGGTCAAAGTGAAATCTTTCAACCTGAGCAAACTCAAGCAGAGGAGGGATGCCCCAGGGAGGAAAAACCCATGGAAAGGTGGACCTTCACCTGGTGCCTGTTCACAGGCAGGAACCCGTGCGTTTCTGGCACCCCAAAGATTCTTTCAGCGCCAGCCCATCTTCATTCTAAGTTGAGCTGCCTGTGCACCCCATCCATACTTTTCCTAGTCCTGTCATTCACCTCCAAAAGCCTAGTGATTTTTAGGGTAGATGACATTTTGGGGCAAGCGTCCTAGACTCTGAGGTTTCCAAAGTCATTATCATCTGACAGATACCACATGCCCAATTGGCAGATGCCACTGGGTACCTGTCCCCTCCATTTGGCCATCCATCATCACCTCCACCATGACTGTGTGCTCTGAGAGATAAGCATGTACCTAGCTCAAGAGTAAACTTTGACCACTCGGAGCCACTCTTATTACTATTCTCCTGGCCAGCTGTTTGTCTGGGGGGAAGATGTGGCACCCAGTCCTGAGCAGTGGGACGTGAGAGGCAGTCTTCTGGGAATAACTGAGTAGAAAGGAGTTCCCAGACAGACACACAGGAGGAGAGTCTCTCACCATTCTGTCGGATGTTGTCATGTCTATGTAACATGGATGTTCAGACGACCCCTGCCTCATCTCCCCTGCCTCATCTGTACCTGAGACAGCAGTAGGATAAAGACCACATATATGCTGAAGGTGATCTGAAGACCCCTCATGCAGCACTTCCAAAGGACCTTATAAAAAAAACGGGCTATTGGGGTAAGAGTATGAAGGAAAAGGAGTGTTGTGGAGACAATTTTATTTAGAGAGAATTGTTTCCATGCTGCATTTCCCCGCCCTCCAGAGGAAACAGGAAGAGGTTCAATGGCTTCACTTCTGCTGGAGTGGCTGGCTTCCCCCACCACCCCTGAGTTTGGGGAACTCACGGAGTCGACGTCGCCTCTTGCCTTTAGAGGGCATGAGGAGGACTGGCTTGCACTCACAGAGTTTGTCAGGGTGAAAGATGGACCAGCCGTGGATCATGCAGAAGAGAGGCAACGCTTCATGATCACGGGGCCGCGCAGAGGGGCAGAGGCTCCAGAGGTGAGCCTAAGTCCACTGGGGCTGAGGAGGGATTCATGACTGGCCGTCCATAAGAGAGATGCCGTCACCAAAGACAATGATGTAGAATGGCCCATTGATGGGAATGTCCTGTGAGCCCACAAAAGTGTCACAGGCGAGTGAGATTTAAATAGCCCTAAGAAATAAAGACAAGTAATAGATACATAACTAGATGGATAAGTAGACCTGATACCCTTCCTGAGCCTCTACTACTCCCCTGGAGCCTGTTCTCCTGGTTAGCAAGTAGGGAAGGAGGTAAACACACCTCTTTCCCAGTAGTGAACCAAGAGGGCGTGTGGGAGCAGCCCACAGGAAGAGGCAATTAAGGGGTACATTGTCTTTGAAGAATTTGAGAGCAATAATAACACTGACTTATCACCAAGCACCAGCAACTCTCACCAGTGCTATGGGGCAGACCATGGCCGCCTCATCGCCCTCCTTGTTACCCCACCTTCCTTACTCACAAGACTCCTGTTATGTGAGACAGTGGTTTCCCTCATCATATAAGCCATTTGGAGTGTTTTTCCTGTTATTTAAAGGAAAAGACACTGAGCTAGACATGGGACAAAGTAAAGTAGCCATCAAGGAGTTCAGAATTTCATTAAGTGAGGTATGGGGTGGACAGAAGTGTTTTCTGGGGTGAATGTCACACTTAAGTCAAGCACTGATACCAGCCAGCTGTATGGACAGGGAAACACATTTTGAACTGTTAATCCTACAAAGCAGAGAGTTGTTGAAGGACAAGAAAAGTCTTTTCCCACGTATATGCACATTGTAGTTATTTTACCTGAATGACTCAGGGTAGAAAATAAAACACAATTTCTGAACTCAGAATGGACTTGAGGCCACATTAAATAATTCAGCAAACAAGACAAATGCGTGGCACATCTTTGTCTCTGCTGCACACACTGCTTTTACTTCCTTCTCCTTGTCCCCCTCCCAACATCTCACCAATTCTGTTCACTGTCAAGTAAGTTGATGACCATTCCACAAACCCCTATGGAGAATCTAGTGGACTCCTGGCACTGCACTAAACACTGGATCAGATATCTAGATAAAACAGTCTTCCAGAAGTTCCTGCAAAGGAGGAAATGGAGCGTCAAGATTGCTAAGTGGGACTCAGAGCAAGTTTGGTCCAACTTGAATGTTCATGATCTTTCCACTTGGCTACTCAACTTCTAAGAAGCACAGAAATATCTGACTTGGTCCTTCCTTCTATGAGCTCATAGCCAAAAACCTATGCAATCTGGGAAAAAATGGAATAAAAAGAAAGACAAATATACAAGTGATAGGTATTGCTTAGTCCTGCTAGAAGTTAAAGAAACTAGATACTGCAAGAGAAGATAAGCATAGTTGATAACAGAAACACTTATGTTTTGTCCCTGGGCAAACACTTCTGGAGGCATTTGCCTCTTAAGCCCTACTTCCTTATTAGAGCTTAACTTTAGTAAATCATATCAATATATAAATGCTATTGATTCTCTTATGGGTCCCATTTACAATAAACTCTGAAAACATACATCTCCTTTCGATTCTGATGTTTTTTTCTTCCAATGTTGTTTTTATTTTGATAGGAACAAATTCTTACAAAAAAGTTTGTAAACAGTAGAGAAGGTGAGCTTCTTTCAGGCAGGTATCTCTCCTGGTGTCTCCCAGTTTATTCCTAAGTGTACCCCATGTAATCCTTTATCATAGGACAGCAAATGCTTAAATAATAAAGTAAACCATTTTGTGTTTTTCTGGAGAGAGTAGATGAGTGAAATGGGAGTGGTATAACTGTTTACATTTATTTTATACCTAATTTTAGGCTGATTTCAGAATTTAAGTCACCCAGGATTTTTAGCTGTCCTCCTTTCCTTGACTGAGAGCATTTGTATTAAGAGAAAAACATGGTTGGGTTTGAAATTATTGTTTCACTGACTATCACAATGTTTAGAAATAAAGATTTGGTAGGAAGATAGAAGAAGCCATTTTCTATTATCTATTTTTATTTTCCTGTTTCCATCATATATATATATATATGTTCAAGAGTTGTCTGTACTTCAAACAATCTTTACCCATTCTACTTAAAAGACAGATCTGTGCTGACCTGCACTACCCTACACAGAATCAAAATATCTCAGAATTTAGAAGGATCATAGGAAGATTTCCCAGATTCTAAATAAATACCTAGGTATCTTTTCCAAATACCTCCAATCTTTGCTTCAAAACTTTCAATAAATAAGGTAGCCTTGTGGAGGTAAGAACAAAAGTGCCTTAATAATGAGAACTAAAAAAATTTGGGGTGTTGTTTGCTTTTGTACTCTAGGAATTGGACCCACTCTGGCAACTTTGTCCAAAAGTGATGGACTTTTAGATAGATAGGTCTTCTTATAAATCTTCTTTTTCCCAAGATAAACATGTTCATTTCCCCCTCTGCCATGATTCTGCCCTGGCCCACAAAATGGGAATTTTTGCTCTTCTACAAGTATTAAGAATTGTTTTGCTTGTTCCCTGTCCCCTCCATCTTCTTCCCAAAGAGCTGAGTAGAGCCTTATCTAATATGGGAGATTGATACAAGTCCTGAACTTCGGAGGCTGAGCCCCTGATGGACCATCTTTTCTGCAAACATGCTAGACAGATGGTATTCACCCCTGTTCCTCCTGCCATGTAATAAGACCTGAATCAGAGCCCATGCTGCCTTACAGAGGCATGATTGAAGGACCTTCTCCATTCTTGCTCTCTGTCAAGTAAGATATGATATCTGTACAAAGTACAGGTACAGGCAGGTCCACAGATGCTCCTTGACGTGAGCGAGTTCAGTGTTTGCTCCCTCAGTTCACTCCTTGCAAGCAGAGCTCTCAAAATCCAATGCTGCCGTTCCAGCCCACCTCCATGAAGAGAGTTTTGCCAGCAATAAAAATGATAGTTCAAGCTCCTCTGTTTGTATTTTTCAACTGCTTCCAAATTAGAAAGGAGAGGGGATGCAATTCACTTACAGAAGGAAAAAATCCAGCACGTTACTTTATACTGCATCAATCATGGTTTTTAGTTTTTCGAACATTCTCCACTGTGTCAGTCTTATCAGTCCTGAATATTCATTGGAAAGACTGATGTTGAAGCTGAAACTCCACTACTTTGGCCACCTGATGCAAAGAGCTGACTCATTTGAAAAGACCCTGATGCTGGGAAAGATTGAAGCTGGAGGAGAAGGGGATGACAGAGGATGAGATAGTTGGATGGCATCACTGGCTCAATGGGCATAAGTTTGAGTAAACTCCTGGAGTTGGTGATGGACAGGGAGGCCTGGCATGCTGTAGTCCATGGGGTCTCAAAGAGTCAGACATGACTGAGTGACTGAACTGAACTATCAAAATAAGATTCCCAGAACTGAACAGAATATAATCAAGTGTGGATCCCCAGGCTAGAAAGTTCCTTGTGTCCTAGATACTGAAGCTTGCTGAATACTTGGGCCATAGACCCCTTAACTACACAGAGCCTGAGTACTTTATACAGACATCATATTTTACCTGACCAGAGTTAGAAAACAGAAAATTGCTCCTCCAAAAACCCAAGGAGTTACCCCCAACTTCCCCTCTACCCCATATGGCACTTTCAAATTGGCCCCTTTTCAATCACGAAAGCCAGGCATCAGTAGGGACTTCGATTCCCCACTATAGAGACCTCCAGACAGGAAGGCTGTGAATAAGATCATCTGTTACTAAAAACTACATAAGGGAAGGAGCAGACCCTGACAATGTCTCACCTCCATTCTTTCCAGTTCCAGGTGACTGGAGGAAGGAGTTTCATTTAGTTTTCAAACTGCAGGGAACTGGCACTTTGGGAATGTTTTCTGGGCTCTCTGTACCCAGGGCAGTCATCTGTATCCAGGAAGCTGATCTTTTCAGTTACTCACTTGATGAAAGCATATTTTGTGGAATAACTTCTCCACTAAGTAGATTCCTTTAATGAAACAAACAAACAAACATGTGTATGAGGTCAACAGGAAGGAATGGCTCCCTGTGATCAAGGAAAACTCCCAGGCTGTAGCTGAGCACCCTCACAGGTGGGGCGGGGCAGTGGTACCAGGGAGTCTCTCACCTGACTTAGACATTCCTGCCTCCATCGTCTCTACCCCTGGAAAGTTGTTCATATCAGGCCTCCCTGCTGCTGCCACAATCAGCTCCAGAGAGGGGCCCCTTTACATAGTTGTCCTGATTTGATTCCCCCTAAAGCAGAACTGGGACCAAAGACTTGGATGTAGTTCTCTACCCAGGGAGAGTATATGAGGGCTGGGGGAGATGAGAAGAGCCAATGAAGAGAGTGTTAATGTGTGAGTTCCTTTTGAGGACACCTTGGATTCAAGCCTAGAGAATACCCTCTAGAGAGTCAAGAAACACACCTCTGAATTCACTCACCGGTCTAAACAGCCTGGGACATTTCTCCACTGTCTCCCCTCCTCCATGGATATAGGGCTACCCTGTCAAGGAGGTATGTCCACTGGCCATCCAGGTTGCACCTAATTGAATGGAGCAAGCTCTCTTAACATTAGAGAAAGTCCTCAGCAGCAAGGAAGGATGACACAGGAGGCTGTCAGCATGCTAGACACCATCTGCTCCAGGATCTGGCCTAGCAGACACAGGTGGAGCATCCAAGCCATCTGCTCTAACACCTCAACAGCCCAAGTGTTAGGGGAACAACCCTTTTTAGCTTTTCATTAGCCCAGATGAAAGGGACTACTATTTAAAAACCTAACCCTTCCAAATGTTCTGTGCTATATGCTTAGTTGCTCAGTCGTGTCCAGCTCTTTGCAACTGTAGTCCACCAGGCTCCTCTGTCCATGGGTATTCTCCAGGAAGAATACTGAAGTGGGTTGCCATGCCCTCCTCCAAGGGATTTTCCCAACCCAGGGATCGAACCCAGGTCTCCCATATTGCAGGCAGATTGTTTACCATCTGAGCCACCAGGAAAGCCCAAGAATACTGGAGTGGGTAGCCTTTCCCATCTCCAGGGGATCGTCCTGACCCAGGGATTGAATCCAGGTCTCCTGCAATGCAGGAGGATTCTTTACCAGTTGAGCTACCAGGGAAGATTTAATAAGAAAGAAAGGAAAGGAAAGCAGATAATATAAGGAAACACACCAGACGAGGTCTTGAAATACTTTTGCTGATCCCCAGCAACTGCACACTGTCTCCATGGATGGCACATTTTTACAGAGCCTTGCCAAACTGCCTACTGCCCTCTAAGCACCAGAATCTGTCCCCTACTGTGGATGCATCTTACCTCCTGCCACCTGGGAATGTTCCATCAGGTTCTTGACAGCCTTGTTTTCAAGGTCAAAAGGACCATAGCAGCCTTCTTCCTTCAGTGGTTTTCTAGTCAGAGAATAAGTTGTGCATAGTTTTCCCTGCAACAGTTTATGAAAGTGTAAGTCATTAACACCACGATCTCCCGTGCTCACCCCCTGAGCTTGAATCCTGGCTCTTGACTTGTGTGACCTTGGGTGAGTTTGCTTAATTGCAAACCTCAGTTTCTTCATCTATAAAGCAGAGATAATGAGAGTCCAGTCCATAGGCTTGTGAGGATTTAATGACTTAATATAGAGACAATGACTAGCACATAAAAGCACCATATAAATGTTGGTTATTATTGTTATTATTATTAGACCAGAGTTTACATACAGGGAATTATCATAATAAAGTGACCTTCCACAACAGAGCCACTCTGTAAAGCTACAACTATTCAGTAGCCACATCTGCATCAAAAATTAGTAACGGTGTACATAGTAATAGGATCTTTTTAAGGGCAAGAGCATTACCTAGGCTGGAGTGAGTTGCTAGGGTTCCCTCTTCCTTCTTTTGCATGTATGAATTTGGCCAAGGCTAGCAGAGTCTTTTCTTTTTAACTTTTTATTTTGTATTGGGGTATAGCCAATTAACAATGTTGTGATAGTGTCAGGTGAACAGCAAAGGGACTCAGCCATCCATATACATGGATCCATTCTTCCCCAACAGCAGAATCTTTTCTGGCCTTTTCTAACACCCTTAAGTTGGAAAGTAGATACTTGCCAGGTATAGGACTATACTTGCCATAGACAGAAATACCTGTCTTTGAACATAGCTGTCTCCTCTGTGGCTTCAGGTAGCCCAAACTAGAACCTTTCTTTGAAGCTTCTCAAGGAGAGTGCTGTGAGGTCATTATTAAACACTTTCCTGGTTAGACCATGTCTTTTTCCATTCTGTCCATTTTATAGAAGTTTGTGAGCGTCTGCCTTAGAAAAAAGATAAATGCACTCAACTTCAGTGTTTTGGCTACTTGCTATAGCAAGTGTGAATGAAATGGTTTCTGGATGGTATAAGAGCTTCATCTTTTTCTGTGTCCCTTACATAGATAACTGAATAGTTAATTTATACTCGGCTAAGAATCCATCCCTTATCTTCTTTTCTCTCTGGACTTCAGTTTCTGGGAAATTACGGTAAAGGCCTAAGGAGTTGCTTCAAGTTGACAGTGAGGTCCGAAACCTTGGATCATTCTGTGTAGATGCCACCAAAGGGAGCCAACTGTGAGAATAGGACGCCTCAAATTTGCATCAACCTAAGTCCAGCCTTCTCTGTCCTGTCTCTTCTTATCACAAAACACAAATCACTCCACCTCCTCTGGTACAGAACAACTTGACCTCTACCACCCCCTGGTGGATCATCAGAGTATGCCAGGTGAGTCGATTTTGAAATCGCCACGTGGGCCCAAAAGACTTAGAGAATCAAAGACTGCCTCTCAGAAGCCTTCCACATTCTCATTCAATGTACTGATTATTTAGAGCTGAAACATAATTTGCCCCCAAATGGTGCTAGCACTTTTTGCCTTTGTATTCCAACTTATTCTATTATTCAGACGTGGCATTCTTTATTGTAATTGCCTGGTTACTTGTCTGTTTCCCCAAAGAGACTGTAAACAGTAGAAACCCAATAGCGCTAAGTGGTTTTCTTGAGGTCATGTAATCAGAAGAGAGTCCCAGTATCGAGATCGGGTTTCTCTATGCATGGTCCGCTGTGCAGCTCTGTTTTGTGTTCTGAAATAGTTCTTTCTCAGAAGGAGCATTGAGAGAGTGGAGTACCCGGGCTCTGAAGACAGAAATTCTGCTCAGGTGAGCTCAGTCACTCACCAGGCTAAGGTCCCTGAACAAGAATGGTGGTGTCTTCAGATGATGGCTGAGGCCCCTGTTCAAATCTAAATGTCCTACTTGAAAGGACTCTTATGAATTAACAGTTCAGACAGAGAAAGAGAGAGATTTATCCATTCATTCCACAAATATACATTTGTTTAACAAACATTTAAGTCAGCATCTACTGCATGCCTGACTGGATGCCAGGTATGCAGGTAAACAAAAAATAATTTATGTCTTGATTTTAGTGGGTTAACCGGGCAACACCTCTTACTAACGATCATGGATAAACAGAGCGACGGATCTATCATCAGCACACTATCTTTTGAAGAATTCCCTCATGGTTGTGCATGTGTACATGTCTATGTGTGTTGGGGTAGGTGGGAAGAGGGAATGCTGGTGAAAACTGCCACATTCAAAATCACTGTCTCAAACTCCTGAAACCAACAAACCCAAATCAACAACAACAAGACAGGTTGGGTGCATCCAACACAGGTGTCCCCTCCCTGACAATGTGCTGTTTCCAAAATCAAGCCAGTTGTTGCTTCTGCCTAGATGCCAATAAGAGTGCCCCATTAGTGCCAATTTGTTTTTTGTAACACAGACACCTGTCACCAAAGAGCTTGACAAAATATAACCAACTTAGTCACTGTGGATGTAAACTGGGCTTAAGCTAATCAGCTCGAGGTAAACAGGAAGCCTTCAAATCCCACTGCAAACCCTCCTAGGGACCCAGCCCCTTTGCCTGTGGACAAACGTATGGTGCATTTCTGACTGATGGCAAGACACCAACTGGCAATTGATTTTTTTTTTCTCTAAATGCAAGTTATCAGCCTTTCCTTCCAGTCAGCTGCAGGCTCCCCCCTGGCAGTTCAAGACTCATAGGGATAATGGATTATCTTTTCTTTTAATAGCAAACCACCTTCCACTGAGATGGAATGAAAGTTGCTGGAGAATGAGAACAGTTTTCACCAAGAAGTCCTTTAACACTCTTTAGGAAACACCTCTAGTTCAAGTATTTTTAAAAAAAGGAAAAGCCCTCAAAAACTCACCAGGTTTCTGCTGTGTGACTAAACCAGCCACCAGGGTTGTGCTGGTTACATCTGAATTAGCCCTGCGTGACAATCACTTTCAAATTCTTTTCCACCTCATGCCAGTGGATATGTTCCCTGGGTGTGCAATTGTATGGGGCAGATGCCTTCCAAGGAGTTCTCAGACCCAGATTAAGAACACATAATGCATGGACAGAGGAGCTTGTCGGGCTACTCTGTAGGACTGCAAAGAATTGGACACGAAAGAGCACGCACACACCACACCAACGTATAATAAGCAAATGAACAAGGAAGACATTTTTCCAAAAGCACACAGGCAGGAGACTCAGTATGTCCTGTCCTTTGATAGAGGACCCATCTAGCCCACTGCATTGTGAGGAGCAGAAAAGTCTGGAATCCTAACCTACCACAGAAGGGGTTTCTTTTCTCCTCACAATGCTGTGTGCTGAATGGCAGATTTCGTAACCTTCATTGTAAGGCACCTCTCATTATGAGAAACCAAGCACAGAGCCCGGCTTCTAACTGGAGTATTTATAATGAAAATGGATTATATGCATCCTGTTTGCTAAGCAATTATCCCAAGGCAGGGATTGAGTCCAGATTTTTTGCCTCACTGCCTGAGTGGCAGGCCATGAATAGATAGACAGGTATTTGCATGCAGGGTCTCTGACCTGGAGAAAATGTCAGGAGATTGAGAGCCTACAGAGAGAGCTGTAGATGCATATTCTTTTGAAACGTGGCTGGGTTTTGCAGTCTATTCTTGGAAAAGGCAAAGAAAGGGGGAAAGAGTTTGAATTTGCTGTCGCTGTTTAAAGCTATCCTCCTGAGTCAAAGTGAGACCATTTTGCTTTGCCCACCTTAAGTTTTTCATTAACTGGGAGTGACTCTGGCCCTTACCTTCTCAAGGAGATGAAATGAGTTTTATAGAGTCGATGCCAAGTGGTGCCTTCCCTGGATGTTTTATAAAACCCAGATCTGATCCTCTTAAGATAGGCACTTTTTTATGAGAGAAGGCATTTCTCAGATGCTCTGGATCTAAATTTCCTCTCCTCCTCTTTGACTTGCTCAGCTCCTGCCAGGTGCTGACCAATGTCCTCTTTCTGATGCTGGTGTACTGTTTCAGGGCTGTGCTTCCAGGCTGAAAGGAACCCTGCACTAGTGCACAGAGTACTTTGGGATCCTGAGCAAGGATCTGCCGACATCTGTCATCTCCAGTCTCCCTTCACCCACCCTCTTCCTCCTTTATGATGGACTTGCATGCTGAGATGCATATTGAGAGATGGCAGTAAAAAAAAAATATATATATATATATATATATGGACAAGGACCAGAGGGTGAAGTCTTAGAAGATAGATGGAGACTAACAGAGGCATTGCATCCCTACAGTGGGGTAGGGCCGCTCAGCTCCTAACACCTGTTTCACGAGAAATTATAGTTGCCTGAGGAATGTGTGTATGTCTTTGGTGTATCTATACAGTGGAATACTGCTCAGCAATATAAAGGACTAAACTACTGATAGACACAGTAACATTAAAGAATCGAATTCATTATTCTAAGCCAAGGAATTTAGACACAAAAAGCTCATACCAGAAAACTCTAGGGACCAAAATCTGGTCGAGTTTCCAGAACTAGGAATGGAGGGAGATGCTGACCTAACAGGTTGACACGCCATCCCAGTTTGCTTGGGACTGTCCTACTTATATAGCCCAGAAAGCCTCTATCCCTGGTAGCCACTCAGTCCCAGGCAAATCAGAACAGTTGGTCACTCTGGATCTCGACAAGAGCTAAAAGGGAAATTGCAGGGCAGTGTTGGGGTAGGGGGGAATTTGGGAGGAGGAACTGCAGTTTTTAAAACTCCCATAACTATGCACTTCCTGGTAAGTTTTACTCTGTGTAAATTATACCTTAATTAAAGGCTAGAAAAAGGTCTCCTTCTCTTCCCCTGTCCGTTCTTTAGAGAGTGAGCTCTCTACATGCAAGGGTTTTGTGTCTCCCAGCATCTAGCGTTGCATCTGCTGTGGTGTAATTTGCTCACAGATTGTGTCCTGCTGTTTCTTCTCAGACGCTACCTGTCATATCACCACCGATAGATTCTTTAAACAATCCAGAGTCTCTAAACATAGGATTTTCTCCATAGAAATACATAAAGTTTTCTCTGTTTCCTTTGGGTTGTGATTTGATAGCCAGGCTCTTAATATGAGACAGATCTATTAAGCAGTGCTTTCTAAATACAGTAAGCATAGCAAATTCCTGGAGTGCTTGTTAAAAATACATATATAAGTTCCTGGAACTATATCTAGACCCACCAAATCTGAAGTTCCAGAAAAATAACCTAGAAATCTGTCTAGTTCACAAGGACTTATGATCAAGCATGGAAAGCCTAAAGACAGAAAACCTGGCATTGGGAAGCCTCAGTACCAGGCTTCAGGTCTGGTCACATCCTCTTCCCTGGATCCCATGTCATCCCCCCGCCAGAGTCTGTTGATGAATGACTCACCCATTAATTCCATTTGACAAAGATTTATTGAGCACCTACTCTGTGATAGGGCTGCAATGGTAAAAATAAAGCAAACAAGTGAACACAATACATTCAACCACGGATGGATGATGCGAAGGAAATACAACAGGGTGACATGACGGTGCCTGGGCCACGTACTTCTTACATAGAGCAGTCAGGAAGGACGTGGTCTTCACTGATGCTGGCTCTGCCCTCAGGCAGATTTCTTGTGGGGAGCATAGTTAGAAAGCCACTGACATATGTTCCAGTCCCAGCCTTGCCATAAGCAGCCACCGTGGACCAGCCTCAGCATCCTCATCTGTAATATGAGGGCGGAGATCTAGACGTTGAACTCTAAAGAGGCTTCTCAGCCTGACAGTCTGCGTTTCTGGAGTTTATTGTTGTAATCAAATAAGGCGAATCTGATACATATTTAATGTTATGCATAATTGTTATTGTGCTGCATGATAATTAGCTATCAATGGTAAGCAGTTCACAAAAATGACTGTAATTAGCATTTTCTTATACACAAGCCAACCCAAGTTTTTGGAGTTTCTCACTTCTTGCTTTGTTATTCTGTAATTAGCATCAGGGTCCTCTATTCTTCTATACTATGTGTCATTCAGTGAGAACCCATGTCCTTCTCTCTCACACACCCACACAGTGATATTAACACTTTAAACTATCAGGCTGGTTTATTATGTCTTGAGTTGTTGTTCAGTCACTCAGTCATGTTCAACTCTTTGCGACCCCATGGACTGCAGCACACCAGGCTTCCCTGTCCTTCACTATCTCCCAGAGTTTGTTCAAACTCATGTCCATTAGGTTGGTGATGCCATCCAACCATCTCATCCTCTGTCACCCTCTTCTCCTACCCTCAACCTTTCCTAGCATCAGAATCTTTTCCAATGAATTGGCTCTTTGCATCAGATGGCCAAAGGATTGGAGCTTCAGCTTCAGCATCAATCCTTCCAGTGAATATTCAGGGTTGATTTCCTTGCAGATCAAGGGACTCTCAAGAGTCTTCTTCAGCACCACAGTTAGAAAGTATCAATTCTTTGGTATTCAACCTTCTTTAGGGTCCAACTCTCACATCCATACATGACTACTGCAAAAGCCATAACTTTGACTAGATGGATCTTTGTCAGCAAAGTGATGTCTCTGCTTTTTAATATGCTCTCTAAGTTCATCATAGCTTTTCTTCCAAGGAGCAAGTGTCTCTTAATTTCATGGCTGCAATCACCGTCCACAGTGATTTTGGAGTCAAGAAATAAAGTCTGTCACTGTTTCCATTTTTTCCCCATCTATTTGCCATGAAGTGGTGGGACTGGATGCCATGATCTTAGGTTTTTGAATGTTGAGTTTTAAGCCAACTTTTTCACTCTCTTTCACATTCATCAAGAAGCTCTTTAGTTTCTCTTTGCTTTCTGCCATTAGGGTGATATCTGCATATCCAGAGAAGGCAATGGAAACCCATTCCAGTACTCTTGCCTGGAAAATCCCATGGATGGAGGAGCTTGGTAGGCTGCAGTCCATGGGGTCTCAAAGAGTCGGACATGACTAAGCGACTTCACTTTCACTTTTCACTTTCATGCATTGGAGAACGAAGTGGCAACCCCCTCCAGTGTTCTTGCCTGGAGAATCCCAGGGACGGGAGAGCCTGGTGGGCTGCCATCTATGGGGTCGCACAGAGTCGGACACACCTGAAGCGACTTAGCAGCAGCAGCATCTGCATTTCTGAGATTGTTGATGTTTCTCCCTGCAATCTTGATTCCAGCTTGTGCTTCATCCAGCCCAGCGTTTTGCATGATGTGCTCTATGTACTCTGTGTATAAGTTTGTCAGTCCTGAGACTGCTGTATTACTGCTTTTCTTTCCATCATCAAGGAGCTATTCATATAACAGCAGCTCCTTTATCTGCTGTGTTGGGTGGTAGAAGGCCTAAGGACCAGAAGAAACCACAAAAGTTTAGACCATCGGAATCTTTTGGAAAGGATAGAAAAGCCAGCAGGGAAGACACTGCACGACCATGACCCCAGACCCTCCGAGGTTCTGGGAGAATCAGGGAAAGTGTGAGTTTGCTTGGGCTGCCAAAACAAAATATCACAGACTAGCTGGTTTAAACAACAGAAATGCATTTTCTCACGGTTCTGGAGGCTGGAAGTCAAAGGTCAAGGTGTCGGCAGGTCTGGTTTCTTCTGAGACCCCTCTTAGCTTGCACATGGCACCCCCTTCTCTCTGTGTCCTCGTGTGGTCTTCCCTCTGGGTGCGCGCACTTCTAGTGTTTCTCTCTTTGTGGAAATCCCTTGTCTTATAAGGACATCAGTCAGATTGATTGAGGGCCTATTCTAGAGACCTCATTTTAACTTAGTGTTTTATCGATAAATACCACCCCTCCCCAAACACTGGTACATTCTGAGGTACCTGGGATTAGGACATCAGTATACAAATTGGGAATTAGAGGTGGGAACACAATTCAGCAATAATTGAAGGGAAATTGTGAGGAAAAAATAACTTTCCAGATAACAAGCGTTAAAAAACAACAAGAACCAGGAATTCAGTCTTTCCTTCAGGTCTGGCAATTCCCAGAGCTTCTTTTGTAAGACTCCTCTACCACAAAAGCCATGCCCCCAGTTGATGACTAGAGCCTAATTCACCTTTCAGAAAATCTCCCTTTCCACAAGCAAGAATGAGAGTCTTAAATGACCTTAAAAATAATACAAGTGAGTCTGTATAGAAAACAAACAGACTCACAGACACAGAAAATAAATTTATAGTCACCAAAGGGGAAAGGTTAGGAGGGAGGGATAAATTAGTATAGGATTAATGGATACAGACTACTATACATAAAATAGATAAGTAGCAAGGCTTTACTGTACAGTGCTGGGAATATATTCAATATCTTATAATAATCTATAATAGAAAGTAATCTTAAAATGTACACATGTATGTATGTGTGTGTATTAGTCACTCCGTCGTGTCCGAGTCTTTGCAACCCCATGGACTGCAGCCCACCAGGCTCCTCTGTCCATGGAATTCTCCAGGCAAGAATACTGGAGTGGGTTGCCATGAGCTTCTCCAATACATATATGTGTGTGTATACACACACACACACACACACACACACGTGCATATATATATATAAAACTGAATCATTTTGCTGTACACTTGAAACTAACACAATATTGTGAATCTTTTTAAAATACTTCAATTTTTCAAAGATTTTTTAAAAATCACAATTTAAAAATAGATCTAAATACTTGGGAAAGTGAGCCCTTGGGGTGAGCAGGAATCCCTGGCAGCATGTGAATGTCCTTCCCTGTTTTCATAAAGAGAGGGCAGAAAGCTAAGGGTGAACATGGCTGACTCTGCCATTGGTTGCACCGCCCCATCAATCTTTGGTGCCAGCCAGCTCATGGCTAGATAGACAGGATGGAAAGCAGTGGCCCCAGGAGGTCAAGGATCTCATGTTCCTCCCATATGCTCTGCATTTGCATCTGGGCCCCTGCCTCCTCAAGGGCAACCTATGATGCTGAGTGTGAGATCTGAAAACAGAAACTCTGGAATGAGAGCTTCTAGCAAAGCCGTTAAAACAAGGCAGCAATGGAGGAAAGCCCCAGATCTCCCAAGACAGTTTTCAAAGGGCCACGAGCATCAACCTACACCCTTTACAGTTTGCATGAATCTGCTTCCCTCTCCCTGACCCTTCACACAACCTGATAGACACGAGGGCACTTTGTCATGAACAGAAACAGAAATATAAGCAAAGCAGTTTCAGAAACAGAATTGGGAAAGTATGAATATGCAATGCTAGGAAAGGATTTTACTTCAATTTGGTGTCTTAATATTATAAGCTTTTTTTCTCTTCTTTTCTTTAAATCCTTGATCTAAAAACAGGAGACCTGGGTTTCAGTTTTCTTGCTCTATTGCCGTGTCAATGAACTGGTCATGTACCCTCTATGAGTGTGGTTTCTGATCCTTAGCTTAAAGGAATTGGAAAGCTTGTGCTCCGAGATCCCACTAGGATATTTTCTTCTGCAAATATATGTTGAGAAAACAAGAACTGATCCAAATAATTAACCGAGATAAGTTTAGTTACTGTTGTACATTTTTGGTCAGATATCTCAGTTAACTTATATGTACTGAAGTCTCATATTCTGATAAAACTTGTGATTACTCATCTATGAAATGGGGATATATTTGTCTCACTAGGTTTTCCACGGATGAAATTAAATAAAGGGTGTGAATGAGATGATGGCTGATGCACAGAAGAGGCTGAGTAAGTGTTAGTTCTTTTCTTGTTAACCCTTGGTGCCTGGTTTGGTTGATGTGCAGTAAACATTTTACAGTTTGTGAAAGCAGCCTGGAGATACCACTCTGGTAAGAACCTAATGCAAATACAGACCAAAGGGACTAAGATGGGCCAATAAGGTAGTGATGAAGTTGTCTACACTTTCTGCCATGACCCAAGATATATAGATGCTTAAGCACACTTACTCAGTAAACTCAAACTCCACCTGTCATTTAAAAAATATTTTTGGCAGGCCCTGGTAAGCTACAGTGATGCAGATGGCCTGGGAAGGGTCAAGCTCTGCAAAAACAAGTCCAGGTGTTTATCAGTAATATTTGAAGTCCACCTGTGTTCAAAGGGACAGATACGAGGGTAAGATTAGCAGCAGCCTAATCATTGAGTCCTTGAGAACTTTATTAGTTATTCATTTTATCATCACAACTCTTCCAAGTGGTACTGATATTCCCACTTTTTCTAATAAAGGACTTATTGCTATAAGAGTTCAATCATCTTGTTCAAGGTCATAGAGTTGGTGAACAGAACAGTAGTTCCTGAATTTGAACACAACTCCTTTTGTCCAAAGTCCTTGTAAGCTCTAGCTCAGTGTTGAGCAGTCCAGGAGCAGGCAGCCTTTTAGAAATAGACACTGGCATTTGGGATACTGGTCAGTTGGTACTGTGCGATCAAGGCACTAATCTAGGGTCAAGACCAGACTCCAGAGTTGGATGAGGATCAGGTATAAAACAAGTGTGTCCCTGGACAAATTACTAAGGCAAGATCTCAGACACACATCCCCTGACAAAGGCAAGGTAGAGTTCCCCTCCACAACAGGGCATAGAAAGAATCTAGGGACAAGAAAGAACTTTATTGTGAGAGTTAAGATTAAAAAAAAATCTGAAGCAAATAAGTGGCCTGAATGAGTCAATGCTCCAACGTATTGGGCAGAATCTCCTCATACACTGACAGCAATATCTCTCAAAACCTACATGGAGCTGAATTTATCAAAGGATGAGAAGAGTAGACAGAGGTGAAAGGTTCCTTACTAGGAAGAGAGACACGTTCCAAAAGAATACAATTCTGGTTCACCGGAAGTTTGGGTGATCAGACCTGGTGTGTCTTCGAAGGATCTGAGAGATGAGCTTCGATGCCATCTCTTGTACCTTAATAATCCCAAGAAATAAGAGCTGTGTTCCCTTCCTTGCATTAAAGAGGGCTTTCCTAAGAGCTTCAGAGAATCTTCTGTTTCTTGGCATAACACATAGCTTATACTGAACCTTCTTAATGCCCATCTCAACATGGTATCCTACAAAAACTGGCATTCAAATAAGTATTGAAGAGTAATTTAAACATTTCCTGAAATCCATCAAAAGCACCAAAGAAGTATATGAAATCTTATGACATGAAAAGATCCTAAAGATCTTCACCTGTCTTTCTCCTCAAAGTCCTACTTGTAACTGTTGCAGCTTACCTCCTTCCAAATATTTTTTCTCCCTTCCTCCCAAAAAAATCCCCACTGATGGTGGATGGCAGAAAGGAGAAAGCTGTAAACAATATGCAGCATTTAATATTTTGTCCTCATCACAGAAGTTCCAAGTAACTTGTGAACAGAAAGCCAACCAGTGCTAGGAGAACCACTAGCTATTGTTTAATCACCTGGCTTTACTCTGTTCCATTTTGCCTTCAAGGTATCTCCCTCGATTTCCACCAAATAAATATATTCATTCATTTGATCAACTGAACATCTAGTAAAGTCTTGATTTTGCATGGTGCACAGTGAAGTGAGAGATATATGACAGAAGTCCTGCTCTCAAAGAACCTAAAATTAAATAGGAATGACAGAACATACCCCAAA
This sequence comes from Capricornis sumatraensis, assembly GCF_032405125.1. NCBI lineage: Eukaryota > Metazoa > Chordata > Mammalia > Artiodactyla > Bovidae > Capricornis > Capricornis sumatraensis. The sequence goes on along the minus strand of NC_091074.1, from coordinate 50,868,911 downwards.
TCACTACAGTAAATTATATCAAGTGATTGGCCCTAAAATGTGGATTAAGATTCAGGATCTTCTGGAGGATTAACTAAAACCAATCACACAATATACTTACTTCTTACTCCTACTTCTGTTCTTAAGATATACATGGAGTCCTCTTGTTCTTTTACTTGTCATATTTTCTAAACATATTTCTCCAGTGATATCATCTTAAAGGAAAATGAAATTAGATCAAAATGGACTAAAGTCCAGACCTGAGGGGAAAAAATGCACTAAAAGAGAAGACTAAGAACTATGTTTGTGAAAGAATGAACCATCTGACTGATAGCCTGGGGAAGATATCTAAGAACCCTTAAGAATTTTATATTATCAGTCGATCTCTCTGATCTTGTCTCCATAATGACTAGCACCAAGATAATTTCTAGAAAATAATATGATCATATCTTATTTAAAATGTCTTACTGGTTTTGAGATTTCCCCTTGTCCTCTGGTTATGTCTAGATGCCTTAACATGACTCAGAAGTTCATTTTCTAGTAGAAAAATTAACTTTAGTAGAAAAATGAACTTCCTGTCTCTCTAGCCACATATTGTGTCAATCATCATTTCCAGCATCTTCTCTGCTTCAGTGCTTCTTAATCATTTGTAAAAGTGGGTAACTTCTATATCCTGAGCTCACCCCATTCTTGTCTTTATTGCCTTGGACTCTAATTGCCTTTTCCCAAGTTATTCGCCTCCCAGACAATAAGCACCATGCAGAAGTGAACTAGTTCTACCATATTCATCACTGATCCCTCAGAGCCTATCTCAGTGTCAGAAAGCAGTAAATATTTCATGAATGTTGCTTGAGTGCATAACTTAAAAACATAAGGGAATCGTGACTTGTCTTGAGTTGGGTTCCTTGGAAACATACTCTGAGGCAAAGATGTTCAAGCAGGAGGTTTATTGGTAGTAGTTGTAGTAGGGCTTTCCAGTGGGAGACATCGAAATGTAATGTAATATGGATCCCATAAGAAGTTCTGAAGCTGAAACAATCCTTCAGCATTTTCCCTACTAAAGGCCGAAGGACCAGATCTTTGTACCCAATTATCAAAAGCCAGCTGCCTCCAAGGAGGAAGTGTCACCTTGGGTGATTCCCCCCCTTGGATAAGGGCAATTGCTACAAAAGGATTAAGTTGTGAGTCCTTGGCACCTAGCTCTCCAAGTAGCTAGTCTTGGATAGGAATTTAGACCATGAGCTGCAGTGTCTGCTGCATTTCCCTTTCACCTGCAGCACAAGGCATGCATGCTTCAGCTCCCTAAACTCTGCCCTGAAACCCGTCTGATTACAACCTCCACTGCTCAACTGCTGGTGGAGTGAGCACCAGTACCACTGCCAATCACATTCATTTATCCATTCAATGAGTGTTTGTAGAGCGTCTACTACATGCCAGGGATTATTCAACGTATAGAGCACTCATCAGTACATAAAACAGACAAAAGGACCCTATTTTCTTTGGACTTTCATTCTAGAGAGAGACAATTGGAAAAGTAAAAAGCGGAGCAGAGTGTCATAAATACTATGGAAATGGAAAATAGGGAGTGCCAAGATTTGGGGGAGGATGAGTATTTTAACAGTAAATAGAGTAGTCAGGTAAGGTCTCACTAAGAAGGTGACGAGTGAGCAAAGTCATTTAGATATTGGAGGAAAAGCTATGCAGGCAGAGAGGGTAACGAGCGCAAAAGCCCTGGAGTGAGAGCAAGCCTGAATGTGAGAAAATAACCAGAAAGCTAATGTTCCTGGGAAAGAGTAGAGAGTTAGATCCTAGTGGGAAATGACGTCAGAGAGAAATGGGGGGAGCGGCAGGTCATAGGTCATTGTAATGACTTTGTCCTGTACTGTCCATGAGTTGTGAGGCCATGAAAATTTTGAGTATAAGGATAAGAAGATAGGACTTACATTTTAAAGGATCTGAGTGAACTCCGGGAGACGGTGATGGACAGGGAGGCCTGGCGTGCTGCGATTCATGGGGTCGCAAAGAGTCGGACACGACTGAACGACTGAACTGAACTGAACTGTGATTGTTGTTGGAAATAAGTATTAATATATGGGGAAAGGGAAGATACAGGAAGCCAGTTTAAGAAGCTATCAACATATTCCAAATGCCAAATAGCGGGGACTTGGGCCAAGGCAATAGAAATAGAGATGTTGAGAAGTGGTTAGATTCTGGAAATATGTTGAAAGGAGAGCTGGATGGGATACAGGTTATGAGAAGAATCAAGGATTTCAGTCTTAACAACTAAAAGAATAGGGACTCCATTTACTGAGATGAGCAAAAGAATCTCAGTGAGGGCAGCAACTCTGGGGGAGATGTTTAAGTTCAGAGTTGGCCATGTTAAGTTTAGAGATGCCTGTTGGACACCCAAGTGGAGATGCTGAATATATGTGATATGCTGGGAAAAGTCCCAGACTAGAAATAAGAATGATGAGAGCCATCAGCACACAGGTGATCTTTAACACCCTGGGACTAGACGCAATCACCAAAAGAATGAGTGTAGAGAGAATAGGAGGTTTTTAAAGACGGAGCCCTGGGGCATCACATACATGGCATTGTGATGCATAGCTTCCTGCCTCTTTCTCACTGTGTACCACGGGAACCTGCATTTGGATAGAAATGCATCTTCCGCCATATCCAGCATGGCTAAAAGAACTTGGGCTTGAGAATGGGATGTACCAATGTTGGAATACAGTCTCTGATACTCATTATGGTAATTGAGTTATTGGTTCTAATTCTTCATTTGCCTGTATTAGTATTATATATCCACCCCTTTACCATGGCCCTGTGGTGAGATATATGTCCTCTACTCTCTTGGGCTTGGCCTTGTGCCTTACTTTTTCCAGTGAGTTTTAGTGGTTGTGATATATGCAGAGGCTTGAATTGTGCTTGTGTGGTTGGAATTGCTCTGCCATTGGCATGAGAAGAAATACTTTGGGTACCATGAACCTCCTGGAGAAGGGCATGGCAACCCACTCCATATTCTTGCTTGGAGAATCCCATAGACAGAGGAGCCTGGTGGGATACAGTCCATAGGGTTGCACAGTCTGACACAACTAAAGCAAATTAGCATGCATGCACCATGAACCTCAAGCCTGGGAGTCAGAGTAAGATGCCTCCTCATAGGCAAGTGAGAGATATGCTTCCTGTTGTAAGCCACTGTGATTTTATACTTGCTTGTTATGCAGAAATAACTGACTGATACAATCCTGACCTGTTAATCGTATAGTTTTGTAGTCATATTTTCTTTGCCCATAGAGGATTAAATATGTCCCCTCTTACTGAGTTGTACTGAAATTGAAGTGAAATAATGTACAGTCCTGACACAGGGCCCCAAGGATATTGATCAACTTATCCTTGGTCCCGTCCAGAGCTGATGGTCAACTTTTCCTTGCTAGCATCAGTTCTAAGAGTAGTAAGATTTTTGTCAAAAAAGTCACCTCTGCCAAATGAAGGGGGTGGGTATCCAAGTTGATTTGTCAGTTGCCTTCATCATTTAGAATTGTAACACAAGCTACAGCAATATAATTTCTTAGGTTCCCTGATAAACAACTAGAGCCATAAACGCCAGCAAATATAGTTCCATTGTTTCTTCATGGGACCCCCTATCTTTAGAAATGCCAGTATAAGCCTGTTTCAGCAGTGCACTTAGCATACTCCAGGTCCCTTGAGAAATAGCTGGCTTTTGTTTATGATGAGCCAGAATGCACGCACACGTGCACACACTGTGCAGTGCACACTGCCCTTCATCAGCTCAGGCTTTTGTTCACCAAAATAATAGAAAGTAGTGGCATAAAGCCATTCTCTGAGAAATAATTCATTACAAACAAAATCATCCAAATGCCAGGTCTTCTGCCCGCAATGACCTTCAACAAGTGAGCCCCCAAAGACTCACCTGCAGCATTCAGGGAGGCAGGAACACAACATCACCTCCAACAATGCTTACTGCCTCTCTGGCTGTCACTTGCCTTGGCTAATCCTTTTTACGCCTTTACTTTCTGAGGCTGACCTTTAATACTTGTAATCAAAATGTAAACAGTTCAACAGCTCAAGTAGCTTTCTTTGAGGCTATGGTGATGAGCTGGGTAATACTTCACCAAACATCCCCACCTTTTCAGGTAAAGCTGGAAGAGAAAGTTGGACCAAGGCCTTTGTATATATCTGGACATCTAGTCTATGGAAAAATTAATCAACTATCTGGGAAAAAAGAGCTACTTGCAGGTATGATTTCCAGTTTGCGGAAAGAGGACATATGATGAATATCCATTTCTTTTTCTTAAACCCACATAGCATGGCAAGAAGTTGAGTGTAGTCATTATTGGAATTCATCTCAGGATTAGGCTGAGGTCTTAAGGACTCACAAAAAGCCAAGATATAAGAATCAGTCCATGCTGGGTACCACCTGAATGCCTCCTTTCCCAGCCTACATCCTGCTGAAACTCTTGATCTCAGCTGCCACACATATGTGATGAGTTAGAGACTTTGCCAAGGGCTGGAACCCCAGTGCCTGGGTTCTAGCCTTTCACGGTACATATGGCTGCCTCCTCAGAGGCCTTGTAGCTTGCTCTGGGACTGACCACAAAGAGGACATGAGTCCTGGATTCCTCCCATGTAACTCTTACTGCTCCTTCTGACTCAGTCTGACCTCTGACCTCAGCAAAGTTGACCTTTCTCCTTCCAATTATCCTCAAAGACTGCCTCTCTCCTCTAGCTGCTCTAAGAGCATTTAGTATCACCCCAACACGTTTTTACTTAAATAAATAAATAAATGACAGAAAAGGACAAAGTCCTGCAAGAGTCCTTTACTCTTGGTAGAAAATTCCATATGCAGATTGGATTGAGAATGGGGGAAGAAGAATAGAAATCAACATCTCAGAATATCACCCTACCCAGGTTGATTGTTTTATTTTATCTAGAACATTTGATTCCTTAAAGGAAAAACGAGAGTGGGTGGCTGAGCTGTGGACATATGGAAGTGGAGAAGAAAAACTGGATATAGAACCTGCCTCCTAAATGCAATGTTAGAAATTGTCTTAGCCTGGGTTTTCCAGAAAGCAGAGCCTGAGCAAAGGCTTCTGCAGACAACCACTAAGAAGGGCACTCCAGGGAAGCTTGAGTGAGGGGCAAGGAGAGGGCGAAGGGCGGCAGGAGGGCCAGTTGAGCTGCCCACCTGAATGGACTCGGTCTCACTAGGCCATCCCTGAAGAGGCTAGATGAACTCGGCCTCGGCATCTTCCATCTTGGAGGGGAGAGAAGAGGAAAAGCACTCACCACTTCCCATTGGCCAAAACTCACCCCATGGGGTGTAAGTCCTCCACAGTTCCAGCTGTGCACACCTGAAGCCAAGCACAAGACTGCAGGGTCCACATCTGGACTTTCGTGGAGAAACCCTGGTGCTGGAGCCAAGAGGCTCTCAGGTGACCCCTTTGTGGAGTTAGTTGGAACCCACAGAGCTGGTCACCTCAGAGATATCTGGAACCTGAAACAGTTGAGGCCAAGACCACCTGAGGGATCGCTGAAGATGTACAGCATAGTAATGTGTGAGGGTATGCCACAAGGAATGGAGTTTTAACATATGAAGATAGCTTTATAACATATACATGTATTTTTATATATTATAAGCACATACAGTATATAATATTCATAAATGATGTATAAATAATATGTCTGACTATATAAAATGACATATTTAGAATGAACCCCAAAATATAATAAATATAGTATATAATGGGCTTCCCAGTCAGCTCAGTGGTAAAGAATCCACCTGCAAAGGAGAAGCAGATTCGATTCTTGGGTTGGGAAGATCCCCTGGAAAAGGAAATGGCAACCCACTCCAGTATTCTTGCCTGGAAAATACCATGGACAGAGGAGCCATATACTACTTTCTAAATCTAAACTAACATTGTCTTTATCAAAGTTGCCATTTATTTATTCATTCACTTGGATTTTTTTTTAATTGGAGTATAGTTGATATATAATGTGTTCATTTCAGGTTTACAAAAAAGTGATTCAGTCACATATGTATGTGTGCAACATGTATCTTTTCTTTTTCAAATTATTTTCCATGATAGGTTATTACAAGATATTGACTATAGGTCCATGTGCTATTACAGTAGGACTTTGTGGTTTACTTTATGTTTAGTAGTTTGTATCCGCTAATCCCAAACCCCTAATCAATCCCCCCTCTTTCCCCTTTGGTAACCACAAATTTATTTTCTATGTCTGTTAGTCTGTTTCTGCTTTGTAAATTATTCATTTGTATCATCTTTTTAGATGAGACTTGTAGGTGATATTGCATGATATTTGTCTTTCTGTAACTGAATGACTTCATTTTAGTATGATAATCTCTAGGTTCATCATTCATTCATTTGTATTTGTTGGAAGTCCCTGTTCAAGGATGATGCCGTCAGAAAAAATATTTGTGAAACTTCCAAAATTACCTTTAAAAGATCAGCATTGAATTCTTTTAGTATTTTTAACCATTTAAACTCTTTTTGTAGTGCCATTTGACTTCTTGTGAATTGCCAGAAGCAAAAATATTCAGATCAAGAAATGATGGGCAGACAATAGGAACTGTAAAGATATTAGTCAAAACGGAGATGCCATACCAAAAAAAAAAAAAAAAAATGATGGGCTCCTTGTAGGATTTGGAAATAAGACTCGTATAGAAAATGCAAAAATTATTAAATGGAGTATATGCATTTTCTCTATTTTGTGTTTTGGTTGTCCTGGGTGTTCGTTGCTCTGCATGGGTTTCCTCTAGTTACTGCGCCCAGGCTCGACTCTGTGACGCAGCGTGGGCTTCTCGCTGCGGTGACGTCCCTCGCTGCAGAGTCTGGGCTCCAGGCCCGAGGGCTTCAGTAGTTGCAGCACACAGGCTCAGCTGTTGCCGTGTGTGGGCTTAATTGCTCCTCAGCATGCGCGATCCTCCCAGACCAGGGATCAAACCCACGTCCTCTGCATTGGCAGGCGGACTCTTAACCACTGAACCACCCTTTTTTTGTGCATTTTAGAAAGTAGCACTTACTTATATTTTCTAAGACTCACCTCTTCTTAATGTGAGAAGCACTACTTTGGAGGAGGGAGCAAGATAAGTGCTAAGTTTCTTTCTTTGTTATCTTCCCTCTTATTCTAGGACATATCAGGAAGCTATGACAATCCTAAAAATGCTGACATTTTTCTCACTTAAGAATGATGATAGAAATAAAAGAAACTTCTTCTTTTTCAGAAAGTATACAAGCAACTTTATAGTCTCCTTCTAAAATGGAAAATAGCTTGAATTGGAGACTCCAGATGACAGTTTATTATCTTTGCCAAAAAAATTTTTTACAGAGATAATTCACCAAAAACCTCCAAAATGTTCTAAAATTTGAAGTGAAGTATAATAACAACTTTAAAAATTATATCCAGTATATTTTATGCTAACCAGTCATTCTGTTGGTCTTTTCCACAATATCAGTATGTACTTTAAACAGTGTATTTGAGAATCTTGAAAATTATGTGATCTTATTCTACAAAGGAGGAAATGAGGGCCCAGTGAGAAGATAAATCTTAGCTAAAGTCCCTCCATTAATTAGTGACCGTGAGTGGTCCATAGTGCAAGGGTTCAACTCCTGCTCCAGGGGTTTCCTCATATACAATCCCTCACAGAGGGGAACATCGAAATAACTTAAATATACTTTACCTATTTACATACAAATCCAGCTCAGTTTCATGGAACAATTTAGCTCTTTCTGAAGTTTGCTTACACCTGTTATCTCATGGCTCAGGCAAACAAACAAAGAGTCCATTTAACCAGTCTCTTTAGGTAACAACTTACTGATCATAAATTTTCAGTCAGCATAGCATTGCGGACCTCACCTCCAACCCTTACACTAACCACCACTCCAATAGATTCCCGAAATAGAGTATTCAAATCAGAAATATTACACCAAATACGTTTTTCACCATCTTATTACATATATGGATATATTAATATTTTATATTAAAAACAGAACATGCTCTTTTGAACCTTTGTTCACCCACTTATTCAACAACTAACAAGACCGTACTTAATGCATCATGCTCCATTGTAATCACAATATCATAAGCATCTCTCCAAGTGAAGAATATAGTTCTGCAATATTTCACCTGGTTGCATGATATGATATTGCATGATTTCATTTTAACAAAGTGCTATTATTGAAGCGGATAATGATGCTGATAATCCACCATTCCATGTCTTCCTGAAGATGAAGGCATCTCTGAGAATTCTTGTCTTCTAGGTCAAAATGCTCTAACTCTCTTTGTTTTATATCCTTTATCCTTATAGCCTTTAGCTTTCTTTGACCAAGTCATGAAGCAGGGTATGAAACAGCAATGAGGCCTCACCGTTTTCTAAGTGAGGAAACAGAAGCATTCATTATCTCTTCAGATGATCACTCAACCAGAATTCATCAAGCCCCTTTGTCGGTTCAAGTCTTGTGATAGAGTGAGCAGTAGAGAGATGAATGAGGCACAGATGCTTTACTACAGGGCATCACAATTGGAAGACCGCCTTTGCTGAATTAAGACAATTCTCCAGCTGAACCAGAGCAAAGGTTAAGCTAACTTTACCAGTGTCTAGTCCAGAATGTAACTCTAATTTGTGTGGTTTTCTCCTGTACAGATCTCCTGTTCAGTTTTAGGATTTGTATTAGTGATTCACTGCTGCATAACAGATTACCCTGAAACTTAGCAGCTTACAGCATCAAAGAGTTAACATCTCACAGTTTCTTGAGTGTCAGGTATGTAGGAAAAACTTAGCTGACAATTCAGGCTGAGTCTCTGCAGGTGGGGCTGCATCATACAAAGGATTGCTGGGGTTGGGAATCCCAGTTCCAGGAGGGCTCACTCATGACTGTGGGCAAGGTGTCCCATTTTCTTGCCAACTGTTGAAAGGAGGCCTCCATGGCTTGCCACATGGACCTCTGCACAGGGCTCTGAGCTGGCAGCACTGCATGTTACCTGTTCTCTGCCATCCAAAGGACAAGCTCCTACTTTGGGAAAATGAATGGAAGTAAACCAGCAGTGCTGAGAGCGCTGAGTGGTCCTTCAGTGGTGTAACCCTGGGGAGTGAGACTGTCTCCTGTGGAGGAGCACTATGAGGAGCTAGCCACGTGGTACCTGAGAATTGCGGCAGAGAACAGAGATCAGCGATGGCCAGGGGCTGGCTCTAACAGAATTTGAAGCTCTGGATCCAGTCATGCCTGAAGACCAGCATGTTATCAGTATGAATGAGATGACTGAGTGTCTAATCAGTTTGAGTTAGTTTTCTTTCTTGTTTTTTCTTTATGTGAACTCAGGTCCACAAAATTGGATTAAGCATGGTCATTGGTTCATGACAACTGTTAGTTCAAGCGTAATCCTCTTTCAATTATCTTAATAGTATAATGAATACTCTCAATTCTTCACCCCAAGCGAGAATTATAATGTAATGTCAGTGTTGCGCGTTGAATTGTGTCCTCCCACAACTCATATGTCGAAGTCCTGACCCTCTCAGTTCCTCAGCCTGTGATTTTATTTGTAAATAGGATCATTCTAGATATAATTAGTTAAGATGAGGTCATTAGGGTGGGCTCTAATCCAAAATGACTAAGGTCCATTTAAAAGGGGAAATCTGGACCCAGAGTCAGATTTACATAGAGGGAAGACACCCATCTAGCAGAGAAGGGAAGAGGGCTGGGCAGAGCTTTTCTCACAGTGCTCACAAGCACCAACATTGATTTTGGATTTCCTGCCTCTAGAACTGAGAGACAATAGATTTCTGTTTCTTAAGCCTCCTCATTTGTGGTACTCGATGAAGCAGCTGTGGCAAACTGATACAGCCGATCACCTGTATTTACCGATCTGCTGCCCTCTAGACTGTCGTCCTGCCTTCCCTTTGGAATTAACATCTTCTGAACTCTGTGTGTATATACACACATATATAACTGAGCCACTGAACTAGAGGCAGCAGCTACCTGCCCCCACAATTCACATTATGCAAGAAAAATAAGCATTTATATATTTAAGTCCCTCTTACGGCTCCTGTTACTGTGGTCAAAATCATTACTGATATAGAGAGAGATGAGCTGGATTTTTTAGTGAAGTGCATGTAAAAGGATCTGAGGGTTGCATTTTGGAGCTCCACTTGTAGAGGAGAAAAGATTTATATATTCAAATCATTAAATACAGAGTGCAGTGTCTCAACTACTTATACATAGGTAAACTGAGGCTCTGGGGAAGGAAATGGCAACCCACTCCAGTATTCTTACCAGGAGAATCCCACAGACAGAGGAGTCTGGCAGGCTATAGTCCATAGGGTCACAAAGAGGTGGGCACAACTGAAGCGACTTAGCACAGACTGAGGCTCAATGAAGGGAAGTGATGTGTCCATGGTTCTATATCTGAGAGAGACTAGCCTTGGGGAAAGAACTAATATGCACACACTTTTTTTTCTTTTTTTTCGGATTGAAACTGGTAAATACAGACTTCTACCAAACAGGTAAATACAGGCTTCTCCCAATTCCCAGCTCTATAACTTAGATGGTGTTATTCCCCCCTTGGCTTTCAATTCACCAGACTTAGTTTTATCTCAATCTGCCTTCCACTTAGCCAAGAGCATCTCCCACAACCGCAAGTTATATATCACTTTCATTTCTCTTTTCTGTCATGAAGCGATTCTGCCGTTCTTGGATGAGAACCCTGTGAAACAGCTGTTTCCATTAAGTGCTTCTCAGGTATTTGGAGAAAATTCTAACTGCTGATGATGGCTAGATGCTAAGTATGTGCTCGGACTCCCTGTTCTATTCTTTTCTTTTCCTTTTGTATTACAAATAGCCATCATCCCACAGGCAAGCTTACACTATTCTGGAGAGTGTGTTCGTGGAAAATAATCTGCTGAGAAAGATGACCAAGAAATGGCACTTGGTAAAAAAAAAAAAAAATCTAATCACTAACAGGATATATCTGGAATGCTCAGCTTTGTTAATGAGAGAAAAAGCACCATGCCTTTCTACACAGACCGTATATGTATGTTTTTTCTAATTAAGTTCCCATTCAGTGGCCTCAACAAAGTTGCATTCTGTTGTCTCTTAACTTGGTCCCCAAAGTGCTGGCGAAAACTTTATGCTACTTAATTGCCACAGCAAAAGTGATAGAAATCATTAATAGCTCTGATAATGCAGACATTAAGATTTGGATTACTGCTTTGGGATATTTTTTCTAATGAAACAATGGTTTACTAAACTGCAACTATTCAGTACATCACAAAGAGCAAATTTCTACATGTGGACACTTGTTGGTGCCTACACTGGGAGAGGAGTTGGCAACAAGTTATGCCTCAAAAGTCTACACTATGAATTAGGGTCAATATATGCAAATATACCCTTAAGAGGGAATGGTTCCAAGCCAGTATGACTAAACTATTAGGAGGATAAAGATTTTATCAAATCCTTAGAAATGATGTCTATCAAGAGAGGGGATGAACTGAAATGGAAGCATAGACCCAAAGAATAACACTGACAAGTATAGAACTGTCTAACCAGATTTGACCAGGAGGAGTCATCTTATCCAGTGGGCCTTCCATATTAGGATTTCACTAGCAAATGCATGAAAAGAGGTGAAGACATCAAGATAATTTACCCTGTGCCATTTATGTTCACTACCTTCTTTTTCTGATTTGATCCTCAGCAGCCAATTTCTTTTTCTTTCAATTGAAATATAGTTGGCTTACAATGTTGTGTTAATTTCTACCGTATAGCGAAGTGGTTGAGTTATATAAATACATACATTCTGTTTTTTAATCCTTTTCATTATGGTTTATCACCAGATATTGAATATAGCTCTCTGTGCTATGCAGTCGTACCTTGCTGTTTATCCATTCTATGTATACTAGTTTGCATCTGCTAGTTCCAAACTCCCTCTCCGTCCCTCTCCCTCCTCCCTCCCCCTTGGCAGCCACACATTTGTTCTTTATGTCTGTGAGCCCTCAAACGCCAACTTCGTGATAATATGGCTGCCCATGGAGATCTTGAAACATGAGGAAAATGTGCCAGTGTGAATACTATAGTCCACAAGACAGGAATATTTCCAAATATAAGTTAATAAAGAAGGATTCTAATTTTCTGAGTTAGTATATCAGCATCTGCCAGCATGGTGAGGGCGAGTCTTGCTCCTGAAAATACACCTACTTTCAGTGGAAGAAAAGCCAGTTGATAGACATGAGAGGCTGAAGACTGTGGCAAACTCAGCATGGTGACATCATCATGGAAGGCATCTTCAGGTGGCTATCCCCACCCCTTGTTAGTTGTCTTTTAGGTCTGTCTTCAATAGAATTGGATGAGGGTGAACCAAGTTCATGGAGGTGAATCCTGGGGCTCCTATTTTCTCATGCTCAAGTCTTGCAGGACTCACATTCCTATATCAGAATAACACATTTACAGACATTAGGATCAGCCTAGAGCTTGAAATGAACATCTATTTCATCCTCTTATTTCAGTTAAGCAATCAATAGGTTTTCACCCAATACCCACCAAAGAGGAAGAATTCCCTGAAGAAAGATGTCATTTTTTTTCATTTCAGTTCCAAGTGGCCATATCAGAAAAGTTCTATGAAAGTACAAAAGACAGCAGCTTGAGGGTCTTCTGCTGAAGCCAACTGCTCTACCTTTAATTTATCAAAAGCAGTGCAGGACTGGTCAGCATTTGAAAATGGGTTCCTCAGTGCTGTGTGCACTGAGGGATGAGAAAAGGCCATGAAAGGTGGCACAGAGATAGCGCTGTAGTGTAGGAGTTTGAGTGCCTGACCTTGAGTAGGGCATGACTCCATTAAGGCATGACTTCCATCCTCTCTCTCCACATTACTCCTCTCCTTTGTCAAAAACCTGAGAGGCTGAAGACAGTGGCAAACTCAACATGGTAGCAGAGCACAAAACTATGTGAGATTGAAAATCCCCTCCGGGGCTAGCAAGGGAGGAAAATACTGCCTAGAGAGAGCATTTGACTTTGGACCCTTTTGCAACATAACTCCTTAAATTCCCCAGGATGTTTGCGAGTCCTGAGATGGTTGAGCATCTGACTGGACCAGACCTCTCTAATTCGTATCCCAGCCATTCCTTAATGCCAAAGTAAAATTTCCACTTACATCTGTGGGAAGGAAGGCATTGGCTAATTTGTGTCATGGTACACACTGTCACCTGATATTTGCCTTAAGTTGAGAAAATCTCACTTCTAGCTAAAGATGTCTTCAGTGTTTTCATTCTCAGATGTTGCTATTTATGCTCGTCACTCACTAAGGATGCAGAGACTTCAAGTGACTGCATGATCACTAAACAGCACAGATCTATGGATGCCAGTGGCAGCTGGGTAAAGACCCGAGGCAACAGCAGAAGTGCTGTGAAAGGGAAAGCAAACTGAGACAAACAGTGAATGTGGGAGGTTAGGATGGACCAAGAAGCTTCAACAGGGATCTTAAGAAGAGAAACCTCAGGAGAGAACCTATGGAGTTATGCTTGCAGGGTTCACCAGCAAAGTTAATAGCAACATTTTCTGTTGCAATCATGTTGCAAGATATACACCAGCACCAAACAGCAGATCCAACATCTGAGAAGCTTTGTGGGCAGAGAAATACCTACCATTTACTAATTTTTCCTGCTCTACCTGAGCAAATGAAAAATTAACCCAAGTCCAAGAATCAGTCTTTCAGCAAAGCTATACATTAGGAATTCATTTCCTTCTCAGCACTTAGAAAATAAAAGAAGGCATTGAACAGGAGGCCTCGCATTTAGACACCCATGACCCTGAGATACATTGGACTTGACTGAGACAAATGCTGCCCTGAATTTGCAGAAGAACATCACGTGTATAGATACACAAACATATGTGCATGTATATGAAGAGGATAACATGTGCTTAAAGAAAAAACTATTCCCCTGCATGGAGAGAAATAATTTCTCAACATGAAAAGCAAACACCATGATGGTGAGAGTCCCTTGCAGACACGAAGCTGCTACACTTATTCTTATAAGGATCAGACAATAAGTACAACTACCTACCATATTTTTAATAAAAAATGATTAAGATGACTGGAGGTTGGAGTTTTCTGGGATGATGCAAGCACACATTCAATGGGCCATCTGGTCAGTGGTTGCTTTCTGGTCCAAGCTGACTGCACCTAAGCTGATGGCAAGGCCTTTTACAGATTTTTCTACTGTTCATGTTATATTGAATAAGGGCCCATAATGACAAGAGCATAGGAATAATATGGAATGGGATATAATGACAGCCTTACAGATTGAAGTGGGGTGGCTTTCATTTTGGAAGGGGCGAAAACTACCCATCAGAGTCAAAGTGGATGTGGCAGATGGAAGAAAAGGGAATAGGTTCCTTGCCTGCAGGGGTCCGATGAATGGACAGAACTGCCTTGCCAACAAACTGAATGACCCCAGATAACTTGGCAGGCCTCTGTCAGAATAATCACTAAGAGTGAGTGAAAAAAAAATAGTTCAGATTTTAATTTAGGGGGGAAATTTTATATCTAATGAATCTGAAAAAATAAGTGATTAGGGTGTGAATATTAGCCCTTTTGTATGCATTACTTTAAAAATATACAATGAAACGTTATCAGTGCTTCCTATGCAGACATTTTAAGGGAAAAAATGTTTTCTTCTGTCATTCTGAACTTCAGGAAGGAAAGTCCCACTCTGGAAACTTCAGTTTGGCGGGGCGAGGTGGGAGGGGTTGTTTATTTTTAATTTTAATTTGTTAATTGGCATATAGTTGATTTACAATATCATGTTAATTTCAGGTGTATATCACAGTGATTCAGACATACTGCACAGGAGTATGAATATGAAAAAATATGTATGTATGTATTCAAGCTCAAGCGTGCATCCTCAGTCATGTCTGGCTCTTTTTCGACCCGATGGACTGTAGCCCAGCAGGCTCCTCTGTTCGTGGGATTTCCCAGGCAAGAATACTGGAGTAGTTTGCCATTTCCTCCTCCAGTGGATCTTCCCGACCTAGGGATCAAACCCATGTCTCCATGTCTCCTGCAGTGCAGGAAGACGTCCTTGTTGGAAATCTGTTTTGTGTATAGTACAATAGTAGTGTGTGTCTGTTAATCTCAGTGTTCTAATTTATCCCTCCCCCTATATGGGCTTTCCTGGTAGCTCAGTGGTAAAGAATCTGCCTGCAATGGAGGAGACGAAGGTTAAGATCCCCTGGAGGAGGAAGTGGCAACCCACGCCAGTAATCTTGTTCAGAATATCCCATGGGGGTCACAAAAGAATTGGACATGTCTGAGCTACTAAACAACAACGACAACTATTTTAATGTGCCCATGTCAATGCATGGGCTTGCTGTTTATAAAGTACATATGTGGATTTTGCCTATCTCTAATTACATGATATGAACTATTATGACCCTTATTTAAATTTGTTTCTAACTTAACAAATAACAGCTCTGGAACTTAGTACTCTCAAAGGTCTATCATAAATATCTCCTGCATTGACTGTACTCTTTTTGCCTTGATGAAAACTCCGTATTTTGGATGGCTGTCTCTAAGTGTGATCCTCAGCTAGGGAAAAAAAGATGTATGAATGTAAAGACACTTTCAGAAGTTTCCTGCTGGGAGCTGCTGCTGCTGCTAAGTGGCTTCAGTCATGTCCAACTCTGTGCGACCCCATAGATGGCAACCCACCAGTCTCCCCTGTCCCTGGGATTCTCCAGGCAAGAACACTGGAGTGGGTTCCCATTGCCTTCTCCAGTGCATGAAAGTGAAAAGTGAAAGGGAAGCTGCTCAGTTGTGTTCTACTCTTAGCGACTCCATGAACTGAAGCCCACCAGGCTCTTCCGTCCATGGGATTTTCCAGGCATGAGTACTGGAGTGGGTTGCCATTGCCTTCTCCGCTTTCTGGGAGGGATGCATTCTATTCTTCAAAGATACCGAGTATTTTATAATTTGAAACACTGTAAATTACCTAATCCAACTTCTTTCTACAGATGAAGAAGCCCAGTTAGTTCAGTTCAGTTCAGTCGCTCAGTCATGTCTGACTCTTTGCGACCCCATGAATTGCAGCACGCCAGGCCTCCCTGTCCAACACCGACCCCCAGAGTTCACCCAAACTCATGTCCATCGAGTCAGTGATGCCATCCAGCCACCTCATCCTCTGTCATCCCCTTCTCCTCCTGCCCCCAATCCCTCCCAGCATCAGGGTCTTTTCCAATGAGTCAACTCTTTGCATGAGGTGGCCAAATTATTGGAGTTTCAGCTTTAGCATCAGTCCTTCCAAAGAAATCCCAGGACTGACTCCTTTAGAATGGACTGGTTGGATCTTCTTGCAGTCCAAGGGACTTTCAAGAGTCTTCTCCAACACCACAGTTCAAAAGCATCAATTGTTTGGCCCTCAGCTTTCTTCATAGTCCAAATTTCACATCCATACATGACCACTGGAAAAACCATAGCCTTGACTAGATGGACCTTTGTTTGTAAAGTAATGTCTCTGCTTTTGAATATGCTATCTAGGTTAGTCATAACTTTCCTTCCAAGGAGTAAGCATCTTTTTTTTTTTTAATTTTAAAGTCTTTAATTCTTACATGCATTAGTGTCTTTTAATTTCATGGCTGCAGTCACCATCTGAAGTGATTTTGGAGCCCAAAAAAATAAAGTCTGACACTGTTTCCACTGTTTCCCCATCTATTTCCCATGAAGTGATGGGACCAGATGCCATGATCTTCGTTTTCTGAATGTTGAGCTTTAAGCCAACTTTTTCACTCTCCTCTTTTACTTTCATCAAGAGGCTCTTTAGTTCCTCTTCACTTTCTGCCATAAGAGTGGTGTCATCTGCATATCTGAGGTTATTGATATTTCTCCTGGCAATCTTGATTCCAGCTTGTGCTTCATCCAGCACAGCATTTCTCGTGATGTACTCTGCATATAAATTAAATAAGTAAGGTGACAGTATACAGCCTTGACGTACTCCTTTTCCTATTTGAAACCAGTCTGTTGTTCCATGTCCAGTTCTAACTGTTGCTTCCTGACCTACATATAGATTTCTCAAGAGGTAGGTCAGGTGGTCTGGTATTCCCATCTCTTTCAGAATTTTCCACAGTTTATTGTGATCCACACCGTCAAAGGTTTAGGCACAGTCAATAAAGCAGAAATAGATGTTTTTCTGGAACTCTCTTGCTTTTTCCATGATCCAGCGGATGTTGGCAATTGGATCTCTGGTTCCTCTGCCTTTTCTAAAACCAGCTTGAACATCAGGAAGTTCACGGTTCATGTATTGCTGAAGACTGGCTTGGAGAATTTAGAGCATTACTTAACTAGCATGTGAGATGAGTGCAATTGTGCAGTAGTTTGAGCATTCTTTGGCATTGCCTTCCTATGGAATTGGAATGAAAACACCTTTTCCAGTCCTGTGGCCACTGCTGAGTTCTCCAAATTTGCTGGCATATTGAATGCAGCACTTTCACAGCATCATCTTTCAGGATTTGAAATAGCCCAGTTAAGACACATATAAATAGGAATATCATGAGGCTACCCTTTTTCTCCGATGCAGTGTTCTTTAAAATAATGTCTTGTATCAAAGTGATACCCGATCATTAAAATAGTATAGAAGAGTTACTAATAAAAACAATATAACCCCTATTTTGTTCCAGCCCAAGCCCAATTCTGCCACATAGAAGATCATTTTCCAAAATACTTAACTCTAAATAGCATACTAGTAACTGGATTCCTTGATTCGTTGACTTTAGAAATTATTCATTGACTTTTCCTTAAGAAAGATATGGAATTAGCTCACTTCAACTACTCTTTTTATACTTCAAAATTTTGTAGTATTTTACTATTATTCTAGTAGTATTTTATAGCACTAAATGATACACTGGGGCATCTCATGTCTTATTTCATCAATATTCTAGCTTTTCTTGAGAATGTCCCTGCCCAAATTTCTATCCTTCCAAACCCTAATTGCTGTCCTCAGATCCTTATTCTGTTCTATAACCATAATTATAGATGTCTTTCATATTTTCAGTGAGTTTTTAGAGATGAAATATGCAAACAATGTTTATTGTTTGGCTCATGTAGAGCCAAGTATGTTCTGGGATTACATTTCCTTTCTGTGTGAATCTCAGGAAATGGCCACTATACCACACAAAGAAGGATGATCCTGGAATCTAAGTCAAATAAAATCTCTTATACTGCATCAAAGTCTCAAAATCATTTTCGTTTGCTTTGTATTTTCACTATGGCTTTCCTATTAGACTGCTGTTTTTTCTAGAGTTAATAATCACATTTTCTTTTTCATTGAAGAAATACATGCTTTCTCTGTCATATTCCTTAGACTTTTCTTTCTAATGCTTGGAAATGACTCCATTTTTTTCTTGAAGGTTCTCTTAGAGCTTGTTGACTTCTTATATAGAACAGATCAATTGTTTTCAAGGCCTATTAAAATGTCTTTCACACTATGATATCATTTCATTGGACTCTATCATTCAGTTCCCATGCCAAAAAAAAAAAAAAAAAGCAACTAGAAACCACTCTAGATAATTAAATCAGAGAGAAATGAATTTCCTCTTGAGGTAATTCATTACTAAAGAGTTGGAAAGAGAGAAGGAGTAAAAGGAAAAGGTGGTATTACCCAGAGACAGTAACTGCAGTTAAGCCACCACCAGTGTTGTGGGAACATCCAAGCCCACGCTCTCCTCTGCCACTGAGAAGCCCATAGCCTCCAATACCTTGGTGCTCTAGTAATATACACTCTACAGATGCTGTCGAAAATTCTACCAACGTGGCTGGTGCAGTCCTGTTAAAGCTACTGAAGTCACTGCCAAAATTCAAGGCCTTCTGCCTTTCTCCTATCTTTTAAGGGTGTTCACAGTTCTCTCATTGGATGAAACAAATTAGAACACAACTAACAATGGAGTCTCAGAAAGGTAGTTTTCAGGCTCAGGCCCAGGAGCACAGAGGAGAGTCAGAAGGTCAGAGTGTAGCTGAGAGCCAGCAAGCAAAATCTGGAACAGACTTTGGATTAGTTTGTGGCTTATATCTTCCATGTTTTGGTGTAAAAGCTTCTAATTTCTCAGTAAATTCTTCAGAAAGTAAACATTCTGAGTCTTTGTGAGTTGGAAAATGCTTGTACTCTGTTTTCATATTTGATTGGTAGTCTAGCTAAGTACAAAATTCTATGTTCGAAATTGTTTTCATTTAAAATTAGGAGACATCACTCCACTGTCTTCTAGAATCGGGTACTCCTCTTAAGGAGTATGTTATTCTTCATTGGAGGTTGTTGTTTGCTTGTTTTTTAACCGTTTTTTCCCCCTGAAAAAAACAATTACTCAAAACCAATTCCTCCTCAAACTATATTTTAAGTGTATTCTCAAGAGAGATCTGCCATCACCCTGGGACTAAATCTCTCAACTGGATTATTGCAGTAGCCTCCTAACTGCAGTTTCCACTCTTGAATCCACTTCCCAAGAATATATTATCCACAGAACAGCCAAAGTTATCCTTTCAAAATAGAAACCAGTTTATGTCATCCTTCTAATTAGAATAGTTCAGTGGTTTCCTCTATCAGTTAGTTTTTGCTGCATAACAAATTACTCCAGAATTCAGTGGCCTGAAACAACAAATATTTGGATTTCTCTTACAGTTTTGCAGGTCAGCGAGAAGTGCTTCTGGCCTGGTTGCCTGAACCTGGATGGTCAGAAATGATCTCACTCAGATATCTGGCAGTTGGTAAACTAGTTGACCTAGATGGGGAGGGACAGCACCCAAGTTGAATTAGTGTATCATTGCTCCATGTGTCCTTGCACCTTCTAGTGGGCTTGCAGCTTGCTATCTTCCCAGGGCAGTCCTGGGGTCTTGGGGTTCCCTAGGCATTGAGAGAGAGCAGGCATCAATGTAGAAATGCTCTTTGGGTTTCTGCTGGCATCACACTTACTAATGTCCCATCACCTAAAGCACACCACTTGGTGAGAGTTTCACTTCATACAATCATTGTGGTCCATGTAGATCTGCAGAATCATGTTGAAGTCAAATGCAGACAAGCATCATTCTGTCAGTACGTGGATACTTCCTTAACTAGAGATTTTCTTCAGACAACTCTAATCTTCACTACTCCAGTCACCCATTACTGTCTATACTAAGTGCTAAAGCTGAAGATATACGTATGGCTAAGACATAGTCGCTGGTTTCAGGATGCCCCTGGAGTGAGGCAGCCACACGTAAGCAATCTGTGATGAAGATAATTAAAGGAACCTACCTGTATTGAAAAAGACAAATGAGCGAACAGAGAATGTTCATTGTGTCACATTTGATGAAAACTAGCAGACTCACACTTAGACAAACTCTGGCAAAACTTCTGAATTTTAACGATAAAGTGGAAAAACCCTCTAAGTATGAGGAAAATTAACAAAAAGAATCATCAAAGGAGAAAAATACCAGATTGGCCTAAAATTTCTCTGAAGTGTTATATACAGAATTCATGGGTGTGGCATCTATAAGTTTTGGAAAGTTGCAATCTAAGAATTTTTCCCAAATTGTCTGTCTTTTAAAAGTCCTCAGATTTAAAGGGGCTTTTCTTTTAAAAAATTACTTTATTATGCATGCTACTTAATGGAGAAATGAAATCATAGTAGGAAATCTAGAATGGAGAATTCAAGTTATAAAAAGACTTGAAAGTCATACCTTTCTATTTAGCCTGTAAACTCAAGGTCCATTTGAATTATATTGACACATTGTCAGGTGGATACTAGAGCCTGGAGCAAGGATGTAGCCTGTATTTCACTGTTATTTATTTCTACTTCCACTCTTTACTAAGGAAGAAATGTTTTCTTTAGCCATATTCTTCCTGCCAACCTTCAGAGGGCATATCTTAACATAAAACAACTGGTACAGCCCATCCAAAGTGGTTAAGTCATTTATATGGTTTAGACACTGCCAAGATGATTAATGAACCATTTTTCCCCTGTTGTACTAAAGCAGAATTGTGCTCATTCAGTCATTCATCCATTTATTCAGGTATCAGTTTACTCAACAGATAGTTATTTAGTGCCTCTATTTACCTGTCACTGTGTTACTCACCAAGAGTGAAATGGTGAAAATAACACAACTCTTTCCTTTATGCAGCTGCTGCTGCTAAGTCGCTTCAGTCGTGTCCGACTCTGTGTGACCCCATAGACGGCAGCCCACCAGGCTCCCCCGTCCCTGGGATTCTCCAGGCAAGAATACTGGAATGGGTTGCCATTTCCTTCTCCAATGCATGCATGCATGCTAAGGCGCTTCAGCCATGTCCAACTCTGTGCAACCCCGTGGACAGCAACCCACCAGGCTCCTCTGTCCATGGGATTCTCTAGGCAAGAATACTGGAGTGGGTTGTCATTTCCTTCTCCGTCTTTGCTTTATTAGCATGTATGAATATGAGTATGATAAGAATCTTAAAGTTCATTTTTATTGCTAATGATTTAATCAGCTATAGAGTTTACTTTTTTAATATATTTATTTTTAATTGAAGGGTAATTGCTTTACAATGTTGTGTTGGTTTCTGCTATACATCAACATGAGTCAGCCATAGGTATACATATTACACATACTTAGAGCAGGAATTGGCAACCCATTCCAATATTCTTACCTAGAGAATTCCATGGACAGAGGAGCCTGGCAGGTTACAGTCCATGGGATCACCAAGAGTTGGACACAGCTGAGTGGCTGAGCACGCATATATATTAGAGCTGACGTTTTAAACACATATATTGAATAACCTGAGCAATTAGAGATTTGGATTGGGAAATATTTCTATCACCGAAACTCTCTTCATACTATTTCTGCCTAAGACCTATGAATGTTTTTATGCAAAAATAAATGCATATAAAAAATAGCAGTAAGGAAACACATTAAAATATTAAAAGTGGCTAGCTCTGGGAGTGGGAAAAAGGTTCTTATTCTTTCTTTTACTTTATGAATTCACTAAATAATCTATATTCAGGCATATATTATCTTTATAGTAGTATGTCAGTAAAGGTAAATCTAGTCCCTGGTACAGGAAAAAGTAAATTTGGTGACTGTCACAAGAAAAGTTATTTCTTGCTCTTATCATGATCTGATAAGGTTCCTCCTGAAGAGGTACATTTTTTTTTTCAAATATAGATTATTTAGTGATTATTATTTAGGAGAATATAGATTATTTTAGTGATTCAGAGGCCCAGATCCTCTCCATTTTGTGTCTCTGCCGTCTTCAATGTGAGGTTTATCCTAGGAGATGTGCCCGTTCTCACATTCTGGAAAGGAAAAAGATGACTCCCTGGGAGGATTGTATGGGTGATGCCTTGAAGCCACATATTTCGGTTCTTCCTACGTCCCCATTGGCCAGATCTCAGTCACTTAGCCATACCTAGTTTCAAAGGAATCTGGGAAGTATGGTCTAGTTGTGTACCCAGTGTGAAGGAAAAGATGTGCTAATGAACACATCAAAGTTTTAGTCACAATCAGCTCTTCCATTTGACTCTCATTCTCACACATAGGACACACTTGTTCCTATAGCAGCAACTTTGAGAGACAACTCTAAGTCCCAACCGGCCGCTGTACCCATCCCACAGCTCTGAGTCTGTGAAATAGGCACAGTCCATGCCATCTGGCTAGATGTGACTCCTGTGGTCCATCAGTCTCTGAAATAAAAAGACAAGCCATCTTCTCCTGCATCTCATCCCAACACACCCACTCAGTGGTGGGACAGGGAGCAGATTAAAGCAGTCAGCACCCCCATGGACACAATGAAGGAATGGGGACACATGCTGCTGCTTTTGCCTTCTGGGAGCAACTGTCTTACCCATTGCTCCTGACTTCTGGTTCTGCCTTCTGAGAATTCCTTATTATTTGTTTTTAAAGTTGCTACTGATGAAAAAAAAAATGCTCCTTCAGGGCTATACAGTTTTCACTGCACACTTCAAACTGGTATAAATGTCAGTGCCTGAAGGCTTTTTAAAGCCTCAGATAGAGGGATTTTTTTCAGTCCAGGTTTGTGGTTTTGTTGCAATCGCCATGCCCTAGAAGATACAGTCAGCTTCTGATATATTTCTTCCATTCAATTTCCTGTATTGGTAACCACACCCAAAATTCTCTCCTTATCGTGATTTTCAGACCTGATTTATTTATTTGTTTTATCACCACCACCCCCTCTTCCTCTCTGATTTTAGTGATGACTTTCTTGAAGCTGTCTACAATTATGGTATGGGTGGGAAGTCCACACCCTCAAGCTGACATTTGCCACGGGGCTGAGTTTTACTGGGCCTTTGTTACATAAAGGGCTTCCCTGGTGGCTCAGAGGTTAAAGCGTCTGCCTCCAATGCAGGGGACCGGGGTTCGATCCCTGCGTCGGGAAGATCCCTTGGAGAAGGAAATGGCAATCCACTCCCGTATTCTTGCCTGGAGAATCCCATGGACGGAGAAGCCTAGTAGGTTACAGTCCACGGGGTCGCAAAGAGCCGGACACGGCTGAGCGACTTCACCTTCACCTTCACCTTTGTTACATAAATCCTTTTCCAGGCTTATCTCTTCCTACTTGGGATCTAGAAGCAGCAGCTTTTCCAACCTTGAGTATCATTACTTTCTGGACTCTCTAATCCCTTTTATCCTGTGTGAAAAGTGCTCAATTTCATTCTGAAGTTATCTCATATTTTTAAATTGTAGTAAGATATTCATAACAAAATTTACGATCTTGTCCATTTATAAATGTATCATTCAGTGGCATTATCTTCATTTATTGTCGTATGAACATCATCATCATCTATCCACAGAACCCTTTTAATCTTTCCCTACTGAAACCCTGTACCTATTAAAAACTAACCCCCCATTCCTCCTTTCCCCATGCACGCACACTAAGTTGCTTCAGACACGTCCAACTCTTTGTGACGCTATGGACTGTAGCCTGCCAGGCTCCTCTGTCCATGGGGATACTTCAAGCAAGAATACTGGAGTGGGTTGCCATGCTCTCCTCCAAGGGATCTTCCCAACCCAGGATCAGACCTGTGTCTCTTAGGTCTCTTGCACCGGCAGGCAGTTCTTTGCCAGCTGAGCCAGTCTCTGACAACCACCATTCACCTTCTGTCTCTATGAATTTGCAACTTTAGGCTGTGTGGAATTCTTTTTTATATATGTGGTCTTTCTTTAACTAGTTTCTTTCACTTAGCATAATGTCTTCAAGGTCCATCTATGTTGTAACATGTATCAGAATTTCATTCTTTTTAAGGCTGTGTAATATTCCACTGTGTATGCTGCTGCTGCTGCTGCTGCTAAGTCGCTTCAGTCATGTCCGACTCTGTGCGACCTCATAGACGACAGCCCACCAGGCTCCCCTGTTCCTGGGATTCTCCAGGCAAGAACACTGGAGTGGGTTGCCATTTCCATATATACCACTTTTTGTCCATTCACCCATGGTTATCTCTTTTTGCAATAATTTGCTAAAAGTAAAACAGAAAAGCCAACATACCCCATTACACTGATTGCTGCCAGCCTCTTGGTAGCTCATAGTTTATTCCTGCAAGTCATCACAGAAAACAGTTTTCCCAAGTGTTTTATTGCTGCATAATATCTGTTCTTTTTCAGCCTGCAGTATCAGTTACCTCACTGCTCCTCCATGACCGCTACATCAGTGACCATGTTTTAAATGTCATTATGATAGCATCCCACTGAGTGATACTACTTATATCATTTCTTACAATAATTCTAATAGATAAACCCTGAACTATTGGCATATGTCTTAATTTGTGTTCTTCCAAAAGCAGAAGCCAGCAAGGACCTGAGTGCTGGCAGTTTATTTGGAAAGTGATCCCAGGAAGCAAAAATGAAAGAATTAAGAGATAGAGACAGGCAAGAATGAAAATACAATATGAAATGTATTATCAAGCCACTGCTGTGGGCTCTGTTCTACAAGAATTGTATACAGAATGCCTCCTATAACTGTCTTCCTGAAGGGTGGAGACCAGAGTATTTATATTGACCCTCTCCTGTCCCCATTGGTTGAGGGTTGTGGTATTAATACTCTTGCTTTTCCATGATGCATTTGCTTACATGCAAACCAAGTAGATTCCTGCAGGGGCAGAGAAATCTCCTGGACAAAATGTAGAAAGATGCTCAATATATATTTGAAGTGGGATATAGTCAACAGAAGTCTGTCCAAGTGTTTATGGAACTCTTCACCTCAGGGGCAGCAGAGATCACAGGTGGGCCTAGGAGATGTAAGAATGTGACAAATGGTAGCAGAAGTATACAAGTTTAAGCTCACAAACATCTCAGCCAAATTCATGTGTCACCATTAGCCCTCCTCCAAACAGCAGCACCCAGGTATCTGCCATATTGTAGCTCTGCCATCTTCAATACATGATTGCCAAGGTCACCATGGATTTTTTTTTTTAAACATGGACAAGAAGGAAAGGAGCCTGGAAGTTTGCCCATGGAAAGTTTTTATGGTCTAGACCTGGAAGGGGCGTCTATCATATCCACCTATAACCCACTGAACAGAAGTCGGTCACCCGGCTACATCTCCCTACAAAGGAGCCTGGGAAGCACAGTCTGTTTTCAGTTCCAGAGGGACTAGAAAATGGTTTTAGTAAACCCATAGAAGCCTCCCTCTATCATAGAAAGTAAGACTGTATCTATTTCTCATCTAAGGCAATATATATTAAACATGTTAAGACTAATTTACCTAATTTACTAATGAAGCAGGGCAAAGGCTAACAGAGTTTCCCCAAAAGAATACACTGGTCATAACAAACACCCTCTTCCAACAACACAAGAGAAGACTCTACACATGGACATCACCAGATGGTCAATGCCAAAATCAGATTGATTATAATCTTGGCAGCCAAAGATGGAGAAGCTCTACACAGTCAGCAAAAACAAGACCAGGAGCTGACTGTGTCTCAGATCATGAACTCCTTATTGCCAAATTCAGATGTAAATTGAAGAAAGTAGGGAGAACCGCTAGACCATTCAGATATGACCTAAATCAAATCCCTACAACTATACAGTGGAAGTGACAAATAGATGCACAGGATTATATCTGATAGACAGAGTGCCTGAAGAACTATGGACGGAGGTTCATGACTTTGTACAGGAGGCAGTGATCAAGACCATCCCCAAGAAAAGGAAATGCAAAAAGGCAAAATGCAAAAAAATGGTTGTCTGAGGAGGCCTTACAAATAGCTGAAAAAAGAAGAGAAAGGCAAAGGAGAAAAGGAAAGATATGTGAATGCAGAGTTCCAAAGAATAGCAAGGAGAAATAAGAAAGCCTTCCTCAGTGATTAAAGCAAAGAAATAGAGAAAAATAATAGAATGGGAAAGACTAGAGATGTCTTCAAGAAAATTAGAGATGCCAAGGGAACATTTCATGCAAAGATGGGCACAGTAAAGGGCAGAAATGATATGGACCTAACAGAAGCAGAAGATAAGAAGAAGTGACAAAAATACACAGAACTATACAAAAAAGATCTTCACGGCACAGATAATCATGATGGTGTGATCACTCACACTCACCTAGAGCCAGACATCCTGGAATGTGAAGTCAAGTGGGCCTTAGGAAGCATCACTACAAACAAAGCTAGTGGAGGTGATGGAATTCCAGTTGAGCTATTTCAAATCCTAAAAGATGATGATATGAAAGTGCTGCACTCAATATGCCAGCAAATTTGGAAGACTCAGCAGTGGCCACAGGACTGGAAAAGATCAGTTTTCATTCCAATCCCAAAGAAAGGCAATGCTCAAACTACTGCACAATTGCACTCATCTCACATGCTAGTAAAGTAATGTTCAAAATTCTTCAAGCCAGGCTTCAACAGTACATGGACTGTGAACTTCTAGATGTTCAAGCTGCTTTTAGAAAAAGCAGAGGAATGAGAGATCAAATTGCCAACATCCACTGGATCATTGGAAAAGCAAGAGAGTTCCAGAAAAACATCTGCTTTATTGACTATGCCAAAGTATTTGACTGTGTGGATCACCACAAACTGGAAAATTCTTCAAGAGATGAGAATACCAGACCACCTGACCTGCCTCCTGAGAAATCTATTCAGGTCAGGAAGCAACAGTTAGAAGTGGACATGGAACAACAGACTGGTTTCAAATAAGGAAAGGAGTACATCAATGGTGTATATTGTCACCCTGCTTATTTAACTTATATACAAAGTACATCATGAGAAATACTGGACTGGAAGAAGCACAAGCTGGAATCAAGATTGCCAGGAGAAATATCAATCACCTCAGATATGCAGATGACAGCACCCTTATGACAGAAAGTGAAGAAGAACTAAAGAGCCTCTTGATGAAAGTGAAAGAGGAGAGTAAAAAAGTTGGTTTAAAGCTCAACATTCAGAAAACAAAGATCATGGGATCCAGTCCCATCACTTCATGGGAAATAGATAGGGAAACAATGGAAACAGTGACAGACTTGATTTTGGGAGGCTCCAAAATCACTGCAGATGGTGACTGCAGCCATGAAATTAAAAGATGCTTGCTCCTTGGAAGAAAAGTTATGACCAACCTAGAGAGCATATTAAAAAGCAGAGACATTACTTTGCCGACTAAGGTCCATCTAGTCAAAGCTATGGCTTTTCCAGTAGTCATGTATGGCTGTGAGAGTTGGACTATAAAGCAAGCTGAATGCCGAAGAATTGATGCTTTTGAACTGTGGTGTTGTAGAAGACTCTTGAGAATCCCTTGGACTGCAAGGAGATCCAAACAGTCCATCCTAAAGGATATCATTCCTAGGTGTTCATTGGAGGGACTGATGTTGAAGCTGAAACTCCAATACTTTGGCCACCTGATGAGAACTGACTCATTGGAAAAGACCCTGATGCTGAGAAAGATTGAAGGTGGAAGGAGAAGGGAACAACAGAGGATGAGATGGTTCATCCATCACCGACTCGATGGACATGAGTTTGAGCAGGCTCCAGGAGTTGGTGATTGACAGGGAGGCCAGACGTGCTGCAGTCCATGGGGTCACAAAGAGTCGGACGCGACTGAGCAACTGAACTGAACCCTTTGACCTGGAAATTGCAGTTCTACAGGTCCTTCTCTCATGGATATTCTCCATCAGATTCTCTGGATCTATTGTCTGCCCTTCTTTTCTTCATCATGGGCTCCCTAGCATTCTGACTTCTGTTTGGATTTGGCCACTGGAAAGCTTCAGCAGGTGGTCAGAGAACAGGAGGAGAGAGAAGTGGGAGTATATAGCTCCCTGTCAAGGCCACATGTCAGGAGTGGCTGAATTTCTCTAATGCAGGCCACAGCTCATGTTGGGAGGCCATCTCTCGCAGCTCCAGACCCCTCTACAGCTTCAGCTCTGCTTCTGTCTCTGAGTCCCATTACCGCCCCTCTCTTGCTCCTTTGTACCTGATGCCTTGACAGCTCCCAGCTATTCACCAGCTCTTGATAGACCCCCCTTTAATGCTGCTCACACTTGTCTAAACAGTCCTCAGTCACCCCATTTAAGTTTGCCTTCTTTTTCCTCTCTGAGCCCCAACTAATACACCATCCTAGAAAAATAATCCTTGCAAATAAGGAACATACAAAGATGTTCAGCACAGCCATATTTAGAATAGTCAAAGCTCTGAAACTGAATGTCTAATAATTAGGAAGAGTTGAATACATTGCAATAAATATATGATGGAAAAAATATACTAACGTGAGTTTTTGGTCTTTTTCTGTCTTCGACTTCAAGAACCCTGCCTGAATCCCAGGAAAGTACGGCTCAAGTCTTTTCTTCCTGTTCTCCCTCCCTCATCCTCAAATATTTTTCACCAGGATGAATTACTGAATTGAGGATGGGGGCCCCACATCTACAGTTGTGGAAGAAACAGCTTGATTTACATTGAAAGAATGGAAGGAGAAAAAATATTATACCAGTGAGGGGAATATATAGGACCAAAAAAGGGGGACAGAAGATGTGAGGAGATGAATGGGCAAAGAAGAACTTTGCCATATGTGTTTCTTTTTCTAAACACTCTTCCAAAGAAAACTGCAATAAATATCTTTGTCATTTATAATGCTCCCTGAAACTCCTGAGATCCCTGTTTCTTTCCAGCTTATTGATTGCTCTCTACTTGCTCCTGTGCAAAGTGAGTTCCCTGTCTTATTTTGTGTGTTTGAAGCATGTCCATATTCAAGATGAGGAAACTGAAGCACAGAAAGCTTAATTGAGTTTTTTATGCCATCCCTACGTGTTCAGGAACTTTTGTCCTGCTGACGAAATAGTAACTGTGTTTTAAAAATTCTAAGAATCTGAAACCTTTAGTTTTATCTTTTAAAATTGTTCCATTCTCTGCTTGTAAAACTAAACTATCTAAAAATCTGAAAGCCTTTGTGGGAGGAAAAAAGAGAGAATAAAGAATGAAAGGGAGTATAATCAATAATCAGAGCATTCATAGATTTCATTCAGCAAATGTTTATTGGACTGAGGGAATAGCAGTGAACAAAACAAAATCCCTCCATCTGGAGAACCAACACTCTAATGGAAGAGTGACAGTAACAGAAAAAGTTATGTGAAAAGTAACAGGAAGTAACAGGACCGAATACTATGAGGAGTAAAGCAGGGAGAGAGCAAGTGAGGGGGCTGTTTTAGATGGGGTATCTAGGGAAAGTGTGAAGTGAGATTCAAACAGAGATCTAAGGAGGCCACCTGTGAGAGAGGAATGTGATGACGGTTAGGCCATGCTACTATCTGGGGGAAGAACATTTCAGCAAAGAAAACAGCAAGCCCATGACTCTGGAGCAAGAGCACTTGAGACATGTGGCAAATGGAAGGATTATCTTCTTTTTTAAGGTTTGATTTTTATATGTGTGTGTGTGTGTATGTAATATTAAGAGTATCAATGCTATTATTGCAAAGTGTCAGCCACTTATTGTTTACTCTTCTAAAAAATACAAACGATAATAAAATAAACATACCCAGTATATATTGCATGTTGTTTGTTCATTTATCTATTAGTAGACTCTTAGGTTGCTTCCATATTTTGGTTACTGTGAATAACACTGCCATAAACAAGACAGTGTAGATATCTCTTTGAGATGATGATTTATTTCCCTTGGATATGTACCTAGAAGTGGGATTGCTGGATCATATGTTAATTCTATTTTTAATTTTTTGAGGAACCTCCATACTGTTTCTCATAGAGGTGGTGCCAATTTACATTTCTACCAACAGTGCACAAGGGTTCCCTCTCTCTACGTCCTCAGCAACAATTATTCTTTGACTTTTTGATAATATTCATCCTGACAGGTGTGAGGTGACGTCTCATTATGGTCTTGATTTGCATTTCCCTGATAATTGGTGATGTTGAGTGTCTTTTCATCTAACAAATTCTGTTAGCCATTTGTATGTCCTCTTTGAAAAACTGTCTACACAAGTCTTTTGCCCATTTTAAAATCTGGTCATTTGGTTGTTTTGTTTTTGCTATTGATTTCTATTAATTCCTTCTATATTTAGGATATTAACCCCTTATAAGATATTCACAACAGCATGAATGAAACTGGAGGTCATTATGCCAGGTGAAATAAGCCACAGAAAGACAAATGTCACATGATCTTACTTACGTGTGAAATCTAAAACAAACTCGTAGGAACGGAGAGGAGAATGGTAGCTGTCAGAGGCTGGGGGAATGGGGTTAAAGGAGAGAGAGTGACCAGAGGGCATAAACTTTTAGTTACAAGATAAATAAATTCTAGAGACCCAATAGAGTATGGCTTCCCTGCTGGCTCAGATGGTAAAGAATCTGCCTGCAATTCAGAAGACCCAGGTTCAACCCCTGAGTCAAGAAGATCTCCAGAGGAAGAAATGGCAACCCACTCCAGTATTCTTGCCTGGTGAATTCCATGGATGGGCTATAGGCCACAGTCCATGGGGTCACAAAGAGTCGGACATGAGTGAGCAAACAGCACACACAATATAGATCATAGGGAATCCCTGGTGTCTCAGCAGTGAAGAATCCACCTGCAGTGCAGGAGATGCAGGCTCGGTCCTTGGGTGGGGAAGATCCCCTGGAGAAAGAAATGGCAACCCGCTCCAGTGTGCTTGCCTGGGAAATCCCATGGGCAGAGGAGTTATAGTCCAGGGCGTCTCAAGAGTTGGACACACCTTAGCAGCTAAACCACCAACAACAACATAGACTATGGTGACAATAGTTAATAATAATGTATTGTATACTTGAAATATGCTGAGAGAATAGATCTGAAGTGTTCTCACCACACACAGTAACTAAAGGAGGTGATATATATGTTAATTAGTTTGATCTGGTAAGCATTTTACAGTGTATACGTATATCAAAAAAATCACATCATATACCTTAAATATACTACAGTTTGTAATTGTGAAAAAAAAAAGGCAAAGCAAGAGTATGCAGGGCAGACTTGATAAGTATCAAGAGGGCGGGCTTGCTCGAGCTCGGTGAATGCGGCAAAGAGTGACACAAAGTGATCAGAGGGACAGCAAGGGGTCATATTTATGGTGCTGGAAGCCACTGTAGGAACCTTCCATTGTATTCCACTGCAAGGGGATGCCGTTGGGTGGTTTTGGACAGGGGATTGTCTGACATTCACATTTTTCAAATGGTTCATTCCAGCTACTCTGAAGAGTACTTTTGCTTTTCTTTGTTTCTCTAATAATAAGCAAATCTTAGTTTTACAAACAATAAAATAAAGCACAGTTTATAAAGACAAAAGGCAATTATATTAGTTATATATATATATATAGCTGTGTAACATATTAACACAAGATTCAGTAACTGAAAACCACAGATGTTTATTATCTCTGTTTCTGTGGGTCGGGAATCCCAGAGCAGCCTGGACGAATGCCTCTGGCTGGTGCCTCTGGCTCAGGGTACCCACATGACAGGGTCCCACAGTCATGTGGACAGCAGGTGCAGTCACATCAGGCTCACCTGGGGGAGATCTGCCTCCGAGCTGTCTCACGTGGATACTGCCCAGCCTCACATCCTCCCTGCCTCTTTACCAGAGACATCAGTTCTTCACCAAAAGAGTCACTTTCTTTCCCCAGAGTGGAAATAGCCAAGAAGGAGAGAGGGTGACAAAGCGTTCCTAAGACAGAAGGCACAGTCTTTCTAGAACCCCATCTCAACAGTTATATCCCATCACTTCTGCCATGGTCTAGTCTTTGAGAGTCACTCAGTCCAGCCCACATAGGGAGGAGTTACCCAAAGGCATGAATACTGGGAAGCAGGAGAGAAGGAGACCATCATGGAGGTGCTGCTACAGTAGCCACTGTCTCCAAGCTCCTTATTTTATAGAAGCAGAAACCCATCTGGATGTTGGTCTGGACTTTACCACTCACCTTGAGGCCTCTGCAGGGTGGTTGTGATGATGCTTCTGAAAGCGCTGTGAAAACTGTCCAGCACAGGAAAATGGAAAGGCTTATTTTGCTTTTCTCATGGGTAGCCACTCCAAATTTGTCCTGTGTTGTTCATCTGCTGTATTAATGATTTGTCTTTCATTGTGGGTTATGTACTTGTTTTTTTCCTAGAGTGAAAATCTTCCAGTTTGAACAGAGTGGTGACAGTAGGGAGGAAGAACACCGAGTGGTAACTCATCCAAGTTCAGGACAGGCTTTCTATTTAACTTTACACCTCCCAGTAACAGAAACTCTGACCGCCCAATTTCAAAGATCTGGGTATCCCATACAGATGGGGCCAGCAGAAGGGGAAGGTCAAAGAAGAGCAGGATAGATACATTTGCCTTTGATATTTGTCTTATTTCATATTTATCCAAGTTTGATTGTAAACTTTTTGAAGGCAGAGACTTTATTAGTCTCTAAACTCTGTATTCAAGTTGTTGTTGTTTAGTTGCAAAGTCATGTCTGACTCTTTTGTGACTCCTTGGACAGTAGCCCGCCAGGTTTCTCTGCTCATGGGATTTCCCAGGCAAGAATCCTGGAGTGGGTTGCCATGTTCTTCTCCAGAGGATCTTCCAGTCCCAGGGATCACACCTGTGTCTCCTGATTGGCAGATGGATTCTTTACCACTGAGCCAGCTGGGAAGCCCCCTATATTCAGCCTGTGTGTGTGCGAGTGCTGAGTCATGTCTGACTCTTTGCAGCCCTGTGGACTGTAGCCTGCCAGGCTCCTCTGTTGTTGGGATTGTCCAGGCAAGAATACTGAAGTGGGTAGCCATTTCCTGCTCCAGTGGATCTTCCCATCTCCGGGATTGAACTCTAGTCCCCTGTGTCTCCGCACTGGCAGGCAGACGCTTCAACCACTGTGCCACTTAGAAATCCTTATATTCAAGATTCACCATTAAATAACTGTCTAAAGAAAATCCTCCTCTACTGAAGGCAACTCTGTTTTAAAAACAGAAGTTACAAAGTCAACCTTAAAATTCAACCTTGCCTAAACTGTGTCATGCTGCTCCATGAAAAAAATTCCTCAGAGCAGAGCCTTTGTTCAGGTTTCAAAGGCTGGACAATTTTCTAACATCTTCATGTTTGCCGTTTTCACCTTTGGATCCCCCTTCTCTTTCTGGGTGTTCCTCCCACCCCAGGTGACTACTTCATTTTCAGCCTCTTCTTCAAATATTGCTGCTGCTGCTGCTGCTAAGTCGCTTTAGTCGTGTCCGACTCTGTGCGACCCCAAAGACGGCAGCCCACCAGGCCCTCCCTTCCCTGGGATTCTCCAGGCAAGAACACTGGAGTGGGTTGCCATTTTCTTCTCCAATGGATGAAAGTGAAAAGTGAAAGTGAAGTCGCTCAGTCTACTTACTCTTATATCTGTTCTTTCTCGTGTTTCTCTAAGACAGATACTCATTCATACTCAAGTATCAATTTACTCTAGTATTTGCACAGATCCTGTATCTCCGCTCCTCTAATTACAGTATGGAAGGCTTTTTTTATTTTTCCTAGTTAGAGAAATTCTTAGATAGCCATCAAGTCGCCATAGGGAGTGTGGGGAAAAAAAGGAGAGCCCCAAATCAGAGGAGATCTACTTGTTTGAACCTAAAATTGAGCAAGATTT
Organism: Capricornis sumatraensis; assembly: GCF_032405125.1. Classification (NCBI taxonomy): domain Eukaryota; kingdom Metazoa; phylum Chordata; class Mammalia; order Artiodactyla; family Bovidae; genus Capricornis; species Capricornis sumatraensis. Next base: position 50,834,887 of record NC_091074.1, on the reverse strand, counting down.
AGTCCTTTTAGGGTGAATGGATTAGGAGGGAAGTGTCAGAAGGGACTGCCCATTATCTAAATCTCTTGTGAATACATTAGCATTAATTAATACATACATGAATATGTTTTACATTAATTTGTGTTGTTGAAATATATGTGAGCCGACCATCTGCCTGAGGGCATGTGGGAAGCATTCCCAGAATTCTCTCAGTAGCCCTGAACTGGAGTGTTCACCCCTGTGTTCTCTGTCCTTGTTTAGACAAGAGATGTTTCAACTCTTCAAACAATTAGGTGAAGGCTTGTTTATAGGGAAGATGGTTAAGACAAGAAAATGGTAGTGTCAGCGGCTGTTCTATTTAAGTCAGAGGCGAATGCTGCACACCAAATGTTTGGTGCCTACTCCAGGCTTAGCATGTACAGCTATGCCGTACTGGCAAAGCTAGAAGGAGAAGAAGCTACAGTTATTGATTGATTCTGTAGGCTCAGATGCTTGACACACATTATTTCATTGAGTCCTCCACACAGGCCCTGAATTAGATCATTGCTACAGAGGAGAAAAGCGAGGCCCAGAGAGCTTAGTATGTCCAAGCTCATAGAACCAGGGTTAGAGTACAGGTGTGTCTCCTCCAGGCTCTGCTTTTGGAGAATGCCTATCAGCTAGCTCCAGCATAAAGAGACCCTGAGATTGAAAAGGCCACATCCTCAGAAGTCATTTCTTGGAGTAAGAAAGGGAGGCAAAAAACAGGCAGAGGCTGGGAAGAAGACAGACAGGAAGGGGCCAGAAGGGGGAAAAGCAGAAGACCAGAAATAAAGAATATTGGGGGAAAAGAAGTGAGCTTCAGGAAAAGAATAGGGAGAAGTGACTACAGAATAGGAGTGAAGTCGACTGTGTTTCAAGACAGGAACAATAAAAAACAATGTTCTTAGTACGGAACAACAGAAAATTCAGTTGTTATTTTCTAAGCATCAAGAGAAGTAATGACTACAGGTGGGAATAGAAGGAGGTGATGTTTGTTCAGTGTCTTCTGTCGGGGCTTCTGCTAATCCATGGATTTGGGGAAAGTTAGAAAAAGACATCTTCTCTCGCTGGAGGTAGCTGCATGGGCACCGGCTTGCTGAGTTGGTTCTGTCTTCAGGGCCCCCTCATTCTCTCATGTGGGGAACAGCCTGCAGAAATGTGCAAGCTGGCTCCACCTGCTGTGTGCTAGGGCCTTGACATGCATTATCACATTATTATATACTACAATTATTGCCATATTGTGGGTCAGGAATCTGAGGCCCAGAGGAATAAATATCATACCATACAGACCAGACACATACATGTGCACACACACATACACGCCCAAATATCCCAAAGTCACCCAGAAAGTGAATTCACTAAAGTAATGTAATTACAAGTAATTTGAAAACTCAATAAATAATTAGGTAATCTACTAGCTGACTTGAAAACCCTGAAATTGTGTGAGCTTCGGGTTAGGGTTGATGAGGGGATGGACTGATTTTCCTACAATTATCTTGCGTACATCTTCCTCTGCGTGACAGCTTCACCATCACACCTTAGCAGTTGCAAAAGGCCCAGCTGTAACCACACAGCTGTAACCATGTCTCCTAGTAGTTCCCACTGTGTAAGAAGAAAACCTGTTTTCCAGGAGCTCCTAGCAAATGTATCCTACTCTTTTCTAATTGGTCCATATTGGATCACATTTTATTGTTAAACCTATGATTGTGGACAAGGGTAGGGTTAGGGTAGTAACACAAGCCTGATCTACATACCTAATATGTAGAACCTGATGGAGCATCAGTTTCACCAAAAGGTCTAACTTCTAAGAAGTTATATACCAGTATGAAAATCAGTCATCATCAAGAGGAATGGGTACTTGGACGAGCACCCATGTGTAAGAAGGAAGGGCATCATTTGTCCACCATAGTAAGTGAAGTAGCTTACGTTATCACTTAATTATTTTCACCCCTTCTGTCTCTTCATGGGAGAAGTCTACCTTCTGGTCTCCACTGAACCTGGGCTTAAGGATGTGACTTAACCTTCCTTGCCCTTGACTTTGAGTTTTGTCATGTGACTTGCTTTGGCCAATGGAATGTTAGCAGATATTACCTGAGCACAATTGGGTCTATCCTCTTGTACTCCACCATCACTGTATGAACATAAACCTGGTAGAGGTCCAAGAAGAAAACAGACCAGACCTGGACATAATCCATAGCTTGGAGGCCAACCCAGAGAGGAGGCCCAGCCTAAGTCAGCTGATACCTAGCTGATCTAGGGCTATGAGCAAAAAAGAACAATTGTGTCAAGCTGCTGAATCTCAGAGTATTTTTGTGTGCAGCATCACGGTGCCAAGGAGTGACCAGACTGGTTACTGAGTCCAATCTGGTGATGCTCTTTCCTTACATGAGAGCATAGAGCATGGCTTCATCCATTTTTCCCCCCTCTTCCTGGCTGCAGTCGAGCCTGGGTCTCAGCTGAAAATGAAGGCTGCGGCTTTATTCTCTATTTGCAGCCTCACAAAAACATCTGAGAGAGTCGGCAGCAGCTTTTGAAGGTCCTTCTAGAGAGCTAGCTAGCTATCACACCACGTTAGCTGGTCAGCTTCATAAGGCGGAACCACACAGCAGCCATCACTTCCAAACCCTGCCAAGTGAAACCTTGCAATATTGAGATGGCTGCACCTCAAACTGTCATGTGATTTCTGTATCAGAGGAATTTTAGGAACAGATGGTGAGCACAGACGACAGTGACGGTTGTACTCTGCATACAGGGCAAAGGGGAACGAGTGAGCAAGGGGGTGAGAATCCAGCAAATTCTGGAGGAAGGCTTGTGGAGGGGGGAGAGAATTGCTGGGAGCTTGTCTTCTGCCCGCAAACCACAGGTTGTAAGAAGTTGGGAAAGAAAAAACCCCAATAGGCAGTGACAGGGGGATGAGCTTTATGAAAAGAGAGGTTTTGCTTCTAAAGCAAGAAGATTTGAGGTTTCAGCAGTTTCTCCAAAAACAACAACAACAACAACAACAACACACACACGCACCAGAAAAACAGGCAGCAAAATTAATCAATTCACCTGAACTTGACCTTTAGGCTGGTGGATTTGCTGCTTGAGGACTTATGCAGCATCAGAAGAGTTGAAGATGGAGCAAATGTGCAGGAACTGGACTCCGATAAATAGCCCCATCCACCCCACATCCACTGCACCACCAGCTCCCCCCGAACCCCCCTGGAGTTTTGAAAGATGGGGCGGGGGGTGGTTTCTGTGGACGTCTCAGATGGCTGATCCCCTAATTCTATCATGAAATGTATTTCCCCTGGAGCTGGTATTTATCGTGGAATCCTGGCACGGCTCCTGAAATGTTGCATCTGCACCACTACACTGAGGTTCCTTGTAGTTCATTAATATGCAAGAGGGGCTGTGAAATCCTCCCTGTTTCTGACAGGAGTTCTTACATGCCTTTCTGGAATCCTTCATCTCTGAAGTGGTCTGGCACTGAGACTTTGCTTGTCTTCTTTTAATCAGCTCCATCTTGTCACTACGTAAAGAGTTAAACAAAAAAAGAAAAGAAGAAGCTTTCTGAAAATCTTGGGAAGATGCAGGGCATCTTTCTTTCCTTTCTCATTTTTTTTGTCATCCCCCATCCCCTCCATGAACACATCAAAGTAAGGAGTGACATGCAGTGCCCCGGAGCTCTTAGCAACATGCTTTTAGGTTTGGAAAATTTCATTTTCTACCTTATGGTGATTACATGAGGAAAGATGAAATGCTGGCTTTGAGGTTTATTTGGGAAAGAGATGTAATAAATGTTGTGGCTTCCCACTGAATGGAACAAATCCATTCTGGTCATGGGGGGATATTAAAAATTACATGTTGTGTGTGCATGTACACAGTCTATGTGACTTCAGTGGCATTTGTGGCCCTAGATGCTGAGCCAGGAGACCTTGTGTGGCTTCTTTCAGAAAATGCTGAATAAAGTTTTTCATTTTATCCAGCTCTGAATGCATTTGATTCCAAACGAAAATGAGTTCCCACCCTGTTTGAGCCATAGCAATTGCCTTCAAACCAGTCCCCCACCCACACCGACACACACACACACACACCCATAGGATACATAGGGATTAACAGTTTACAGAGTCCCCTTAGCTGAAACCAAAAAGTGTGCCAGCCTGTGGAAGGATTGATCTAATGTCCCTTTTACAGAAAGTTGGTTTTTTCAAACATTGAAGTAGGGCTGAGGACAGTCATGTTTTCCTCTATCATGGGTTTTTTTTTTTTTTTTTTGTCACTGTGTTTTTGCTCTTGCCTGGGGAACTTCTCTATTAGCTAGGAGCTGAATAGAAAATGATAAGCTCATCTTGCTCAGGAAACAGAGCCAGTAAGGCAGGGAAATATCCTCGTGGTTTCACCCCTGTGCTCCTTAGTAGGAAAGGATAGTAGAAAGAAATGGAGCATTCACCAAGTAAACCATTCTCCCGCACACAGAAACAGGCGCCAGTCTCAGGCTCTATTCAGAGCTCTCACATCACACATGCTGCTCTTTGTTCAGCTCGCAGCTGGACCACACAGGTTGTAAAATGCAGGATTTGCACAAGCTTCGCCCATCAGCTCTGGCAGGCCACCCTCCATATAGAGTCGATCAGCAACCGCCCCCAGGGTCAAGTTCTTCAGCCTCTCTTGATCACGGTACTCATTTGGGTTTGGAGCAGAACCATGAAATTTTTGCTTTGGCTGAAGAAAGAGGAGAGACCCTGATCCCTTCTCATAAATAATCTAAACCCTGTCTATTCAATGTCAGTTCAAATCCCTGTTTACTCTCCCTCTTAAGGAAATAAGAAGTTGCTTGGTTTGAATGCTTACTATGTGTTCTCAGATGGATTCCCTGTCCTTATTCTGATCAGCTCTATATTTAAAGGGAGAAGACAACTTGTAGACATTTTAAAATATTTAATTCTTAAGTTTTTGTTACTCCCCACACTCCATCTGGAGAAGGAAATGGCAACCCACTCCAGTATCCTTGCCTGGAAAATCCCATGGACAGAGGAGTCTGGGGGACTACAGTCCATGGTATGGCAAAAGTGTTGGACATGACTTAGCAACTGAACAACAGCACTCCATCTGAGGCAGGTACTATGATTATTCCTACCTTACCAAGGAGAAAAGTACACTTCCTCCTCTGAGTCTGTACAGTTACCCCAAGGGCACTGATGGAGCGGGAGCTCAGGTTCAAATCCAGTCCATCCGACTCCAGAGCCCAAGCCGTCAATCTCCGTGCTATACCGCCCCCTGCTGGTGGAAGGTTCTTATGGGGCCCCCCCACGGTCTAGTCCCCTCTTTGGCACAGGTACTGCAATTTCTGTTTATAAATTCATTTTCTTCACAAGACTTTGGTGTCTTCTGAAGCAGTTATGTTCAGATACGCTCAATACATGTTTGTTGAATGACTTCGAAAATAAACTAGTAGGCAGAGCACATCAGAGAATTTAATGAAGGGTGAATGGAGAGTAAGATTCAGGATGAGAAACAGAATAAACACTCGTATGAAAACAGGAGATGAAAAGAGGCAGGGAGCTATACTCTATTAAAGGAAAGGAAAAAGATTTGAGGCAGATGTGATGACTTCCCCGTGGATTTTGTGACCAAGGTTGGTCAAGTTACTGTAAAGGCAGAGACAGTGTGTCCACCCATTTGGAATGTCTGTTGATCTTCTTGGTTTAGAAGAAAAGGCCATGGAATGGGCTATCTTTCCATGTCTACTTCTCACTAGTTAAGCAAGTAAGGAGTAAATCAGCGCAAGTTATTTGCCTTCTTTGGGCTTCCATTTCTTAGTGGGTCATTGTAAGAAAGTGGGATTAAAAACTTCCTGTAACCTTGCAGAAAAAAGCAGGGGTGGATAATTATATTACTGAGTGATTTCAAGCATTTTAGAAACATGACAATATGAATAACAGTTATTGTTATCAGTAATAAAAAGAATGCAACAATGAGTGCTTCTTATGAACCAGACATTTAACGTACATATGGCTGTCTACTTTTATGAAGGCAGAGATGCTGGTTCAAGATATTGCATAATGTGCTCAAGCTCACTCAGCTGATAAGTGGCTGATCTGGGATTTGAATTCAGACCAGTCTGACTCTGAAGCCCACAGGAAGGTACCTCAGGGACCCAATGTCACTAGACTCCTCCTTAGCAGATGTCACCTCAGAGGAACCTGCCATCATTTTGACTCAAAAAGCCCTACTGACTGCCCCTCCCCTGCGTGCATTACTGGCCTGCCCAATGCTGACAGTCCCCGGAGAAAAGCCCCGCAGGGGTCCCCTTGAACTGTCCCCCACCACCCACCACTGCCTCCCCAGCAGCAGCCACGCCTGCTGGTGTCTTCAACCAGTAGCAGACTGAGGCAGAAGGAGCAAACCGTTCCCTAGAAACCAACCCTTTCCGCTCCTTTTCCCAGAGACCTTGAAGCCAAATCCCTTAGTTAATTCAGGGAAAGCGTCATGTGACTCCACCGTCTCCAAGGCTGTCACTTGCCCATTCACTCACTACTTACTGGCAAAAAATCCTTCTGTCTGGATGCCATCGAGTCTTTTTCCTTCAGTGTCTCTGTCTACTCCATTCCAGATTTAAAATTTGCTTCCATTATTGTATCAAAACAATCAATAGAAATTCGATACAAAACATAGGAGTTTTTAAATGAACCATCCTTTGCTCTTTACAGTTAAACAAACTCTTTAAAGACTACTAATGACCATAGTCCTTTAAAAATAGTTTAATCATCTACATATATGTACGTATATGAATTCATAAATGTCATGCGTATATATGTGTATACCTGCATGGTAAATTAAGTGCCAATATCTACAAGCAGATATATAGCTTAATAGCGCGCACACACACACGCAGGGTTTATCTTATTGGTTTTTTTTTTGTTTTTAGCAGGTCTTTTTTCTTTTAAGTTAATTTTAATTGCATAATAATTACCATATAATATTGTGATGGTTTTTGCCATATATTGACATGAAAAGTCCTATCTTATTGGGTTTTTTTAAATATTTATTCATTTATTTGGCTGTGCCAGGTCTTAGTCGTTGCACATGGGATCTTTATTTGCAGTATGGTGGATCTAGTTCCCTGCTGCTGCTGCTGCTGCTGCTGCTAAGTTGCTTCAGGCTTCAGTCGTGTCCGACTCTGTGCGACCCCATAGATGGCAGCCCACCAGGCTCCCCCGTCCCTGGGATTGTCCAGGCAAGAACACTGGAGTGGGTTGCCATTTCCTTCTCCAATGCATGAAAGGGAAAAATGAAAGTGAAATCGCTCAGTCGTGTCCAACTCTTCGCGACCCCATGGACCCTGACCAGGGATCAAACCCAGGCCCCCTGCATTGGGATGAAAAGTCTTAGCCCCTGGACCACCAGGGAAATCCCTGTCTTATTTTTTTTGAGGGAGGGAACCTGGGCCATTCACTTGCTTATTTGCTCTCAGATGAATTCCCTGCACTTGTTCTACCCTACTGTGTTTCAAAGAGGGTGATAACCGACAAGTATTTTTAAATATTTATTTTTTAAATATTAAGATGTTCATTTGTGCCTTATACCTATGTTGTTATAGACGTTGAGCCTAGAACTACAACAACAAAAACTAGGGGTCTAATCTTGGGATATGAGGTTTAAAGGAGCTTAATCATATTAACCATATCCACAACCAATCCTGGTAAGTTTACCTTTAAAGTAAACAGGTCTTCCCTGGTGGCTCAGATGGTAAAGCATCTGCCTGCAATGTGGAAGATCCAGGTTTGATCCTTGGGTGGGGAAGATCCCTTGGAGAAGGAAATGGCAACCCACTCTACTATTTCTTACAAGGAGAATTCCACTGACAAAGGAGCCTGGCAGGCTATAGTCCATGGGGTCACAAAGAGCTGGACACAACTGAGCAATTAACATTTTAACTTTTTCAAAGTAAACATTAAGTTTATACCTATTAGACAAGTTTGAAAAGCATAACTAGTTTGCAGAACCAATGGGAGCCCATATTACATAGAATCCAATCGGGGAAGTAGAACTCCTGGGTTCATTCGGTAAAGGGGATTTAATATGACAAAAGACAGAAGAAAAATATGTCTCTTTAAAAAGACAAAGGAGCGAACAGGCAACTGGAAATTGGAAACTTTAAGAAGGCACTCTCATCCTGCAGCTAGGCAGACAAAGACAGGAACCCACAGTGGCGGCTGCTCTCAGACAACTGGGGCCCACAGGAAGGGTGGCCTGCTGACTGCTGGAGCCCCAGAGGGTGCACAGCAGTGGCCAAAGGTGCTACCAGAAGAAGAGAAAGAGAAGGGAAAAATACCCTTACTTCTCCCCTCCTCGTATCCTCCAGCCAGGTCTCCAGCCAGGCCCTTCTACTGAACAAGCCTAAATAACATCAAGATGCCCAAACGATGCATTTCACAAGGATCAGCACTCTGAAGTACAGGGCAGGGCTAGCAAGTTGATGCAGGATAGGCCTGAGCCAGTGGAAAATGACTGACCCTGATTTCATTGTTTAAAAACCAATTAAGACGTTTCTTAATAACTGAGATCTGTATCTAGAACTTGATTCTGGCATATATGTGGTATAAGGACATTGCCTGTATTTCGGTTGCTGTCCCTGTGATTTTTCAGTGCCTTCCTCAGGAGGCAGCACATTGAACTCAGGACTTAGCAAGAATGTGGCTGGCTTTGACTCATGAAATATGAGCAGAAGTAATCCGCGCTGCATCTGCCCAAAAGCTGCAAGAACCATCCAGCTTTCTTTCCCTCTGCCACAGACCTGTGATTCCCCTGATTAGATCACGGGCCATGTCATTTATTATCCAAGTTGGGACACTATTTATTATGCTTTTTTTCAAATTCACAGTTGAACCCCATTGCTTTAAATGGAGAGGTGCTCCACCTGAAAAGATATCTGGAGTTTGAAAGAAAACATTGTGCATAGTCCTTAATTATACAACTAAATTACTGTCTAAAACGTTTGTCTTGTGCTTCCCATTGTCTTAGGCAAATAGAAGGAGAGTGTTCGATGGAGTGTTAACTGCAAAATGGTGAAGACCTCAGAATATAGACTCCCCAAGTTCATACAATTAACCCTAGCTTTGAGATGAGTAAACATTAACAGAACTTGGATATTTCCTAGAAGTGATGTTAAAAATTAAAGAGAACAGTTCTGGTCATGTTACTCCCTTGCTTATAAACCTCCCCTGTCTCCCTTCCGTATGCAAGCTTCCCAGAAGATAAAAACCAGACTCCTTGGCTTGGCATAAAATCTGACCCCAATTTATCTGCCTAGCTCTGTTTCTGCCCAACACACCACATATTCCAGAAGCTTAACTTTTCAGTAGTATTAAGTTGTCATTGTCAAACTCCAAACCTTTTACATCCTACCGCTCTATGCCTATAGTTCCTCTCCACCCCAATTTCTCTGTCCCTCTTTTGGTAAGATCCTGTTCACCTTTCAGATCCAGGCTCAAATGCCCCCTTCTGTGAAGGCGTCCTAAATGGACACTCCCCACGCTGCCCTCTGCAGTTCTCACCGCATGTGCTGTTGGAATTTCTTTCTCTGCTTCATCGTAGCTCCCCTGGGACTGTGTCCTCTTCATCTTTATACATCAAGCATCTATTATGGCGCCTTGTGCATTCTAGGTCCTCTCTAAACACCTGTTGAATAAATGAGAAAATAAATTAAGAATTCCCTATTTACCTTCACCTGCTACTCAGAAATCAGGAGATTCTCTGGAATCTTTTATGAATTCCAGGCACCTAGTGTTAAACTCCAGGTATTCGCATGCGTGCTTAATCACGCCCAACTCTTTGAGACCCCACAAACTGTAGACTGCCAGGCTTCTCTGTCCATGGGATTCTCTAGGCAAGAATACTGGAGTGGGTTGCCATTTCCTTCTCCAGGAGGTTGTCCTGATCCAGGGATCGAACCCAGCTCTCCTGCATTGGCAGGCAGATTCTTTACTGTCTGAGCCACCAGGGAAGCCCTCCAGGTAATTACCTATTGCTAATTACAGATACTGTACTTTCTGATGCTACATAGAGTTGAGTTTGATGTGTTTCATTTCGAGTGCTTAGAGTCAATTAAATTTGGAGCTGAAAAGAATCAGAGCTTGGCCAACGCCCTTCAGAGAAAGATGAGATGTGTCAGGCAAAAAAACATGGAGTTAGCGGTCCCACAACTAAACCAGTATTCTTTTTATTTTGTTATACTCGAAACTGTGTTTAGGGGAAGGTTGATCATATCAATATTCACAAAAGAGGATATATAAAGAGAAAGTAAAATGTTTGGAAAATTAGTCATACTTGATGGTAAATAAAGCAAATCAAATTGTGGTAGTATCATTTTACACCTACGAAAGTTTTTTAAAATGATACAATCCAAGACTGCAACGGAATTAGATTCTTATATACTTCTGAAGGCATCGTAAATTGGTACAATCTTTTTGGAATGTAATAAGGAGAAACAGAACAAGTTATAATGTTTACACTGTTTTGATTCTATCTAAAATACCAGGAATTTATTCTATGGAGTAGTTTTGCAATACTGACAAACTTTAAGTGTTAATACTTAGTGCAACACTGCCTAGTGAGGACAACCTCAGTATCCAACAGGCTGGGATGGCATGCTAAAGCTATGGAAAATTTTTCTGTCATTAAACATTGTAATTATGCAGCTTACACACACACATGGAAAATATATAACAAATTGGATATAGTAGAAATCAAAATAATATGTGCTTTAGAATAGCAACTTTATAAAAGCATTCTTATAGAAAGGCATCAGAAGGCAATTTTTATGAGTTGTGATAGGATAGGATTATGGTTTTTCTATTTTTACCCACCTTTTGTAATGTTGCTATGACATAGTTTTTTCTAATAAGAAGCAGGTGGAAAGTAAATATACTCACCAGTGGGAATTGGAAGAATTCAAAGGGACTTGATGAGGCAGGTGAATCGTGTGCTTTTGCACCTAGCATCCCTTACCTGCAGTGGTGGAAATGGAAAGTGAAGTCAGGAAGTGTGGCCTCTGTAGGAAATCTTTTCAATTTGCAGGAAATAGGAGATGAGGAGAAACTTACAGAGGAAATCTCCCTTGATTTTGCTAAGAAGAGAGAATACGATTTGATCAACACTGCCTTAGCATCTAAGCCAGAGCACTGGTTTCTTGGACCTCTGTTGTCTGCTCATCAAGTCAACCATTTCTCAAGACACCACTAAGTGCCAGGCGCTGATCCTTTGATACGTCACATATTTAATTCAGGGACTCTCCATTATAATTCAGTGATGTGCTTCCTATCGTGTTTTCTGTTTGTCATGAGACCAGATTCTGGGACACAAGGCCTGTCTGCAAAATCTTTCTGTGAGTCAAACCATCGGCCAGACTGGTACACTGAAGTCCTTACAAGGAGGTGTCCTCATTACCCAAAGACGCTGGAAAGGAGCTCAAATCACTTGTTTGCCTGCCACAGACCAAACCCTCTATTAGGCCCTTCACATGTGTTATCTCGGTAAATCATAAGGAGAGATGGGTGGATAGCACAGCCCCTGTTCAACCCCAAAGCTCAAACAGAAGGTCACAAGGTATTCCTCGGCAAAGCCTGAAGCTATCAGAGGCTTAGGACGTTCCCTGCATTTGAACTTTCTTGTCTTTATTTTCAGAGGAGGAGTTAATGGCTTGTGGGGCAAAGCACTGCCTGTGTAGGACTGTTAGACAGATGGCAAGATGTGCCATATTCTTGCCCCTGGTCACTCAAGACTAGGAGCTTTGCTCCCCAGTGTTGTGACAACCAAAAATGTCCTACACTTCCAAACCCTCCCTGGAGAGGGAGGGGGCTGCCTCTACTTCAGAAACACTAAGCAATCCATATTCACTCCACCCATATATGTTTATCAAGTGCATGGAGAAGTCCATGCCAGGCACTCTGCTGGCAGACAGGCGTTCATTGGGGAAGAATGACATTTAAAGCGGTGCCATAAAATGAGAGACATGCGACAACAGACCAAGTGCCGTGAGCACAGAGAGGAAAATGCGTCTAACTGCCTCGAGCATCCAGGCCAAGTTTTGTGACCTGTCACCAGGAAGGGACTCCAAGGAGGGTCCAGATCTGCTGTTCCAAGACCCCCATTCCTAGACTCCATCCGAATCTTAAGTATTATTTCATTTCAGGCTCCTTATTTATTTCCTTGAAGAATTAATTTCTTTCTATGAAAAATGGAAATCATACTAAGGTCTGTCCTGCCCGCCTCGCAGAGCTGAATCAGAAGGAAGCCCTGTGGCACACTGTGCATGTTAGCCTTATAGCAGGGCTTCGAGTCTGAGCAGAATTTGTCTTCTTGGCTGGGAATCAGGCATGTCTGGAAATGTCCAGTGACTTGGTAAGGCAGGCAGCCTACTGGCATCTATTTTTAAGAAGTTGGTTACCTTGGATTTTCATCTGAGCCCTGTGAGGAGAGAAGTTGTTTGCAGAGATTGAAGAGACTGTTGTCAAAAGGGGCTCTGTGAGACATAGGGCTCAAGCGATGCTACTCAGGTAACCAGATAACAAAGTGAAAGGGACTTTTCTAGCAGTCTAGTGGTTAAGATTCCATCTTCCAATGCAAGAGGCACGGGTTCAAAACCTGGTTGAAACCTGGAACTAATAGCCCACATGCTGTGCGACCCCCTCCCCACCCCAACAAAAAGTGAGGCCTGGAGCTGGGGGTGGGAAGGTGGGCAGGAAACCCTCAGTCCATCTCTGCCCCAGACGCAGCACATCCTTGCTCCATGAGGACTGCTGAGTCCCCAGTTCTGCCCTGGCCTGACTATGGATGCCAAGACCCTCCCTGGCACTGGTAACAGTAAGGAGATGCCTGCTTTTGAATGGTTTCACAGACAGGAGACATCAACCAGCAGGTCTGGGGCAAATGATGACAAGGGAACTGACTGGTAGACATAGATGAGTTAACCCCCACATACCTTCAACATATTCACTGACATTTGACACCAGATGAGGGTATTAACCAATCTGACTTATTGGTATTCATGTGACCTCACTGGTACCCATAGGCTGGGAAAACTCAGATTATGGTTATTTACCACAGTAATAACACACGTCTCCCAGACAGTAGGAGAGGTAGTGTCTGTCCAAAGGCCAGCCCAGACCTGAGGGAAGCCATGAACAGGAAGATTTGACGTGGAAGCCTGCCGCCACGCAACCTGAGTTTGGCATTGTTCTTCCTCTCAGTAAACAGGGTACCAGAAAAAGCAATTTTCCCAAAGCCACCTCATCTTAGTAAAAGTGAAGTGACTGTGGGGTGTTTATTGAAAGTGGTGGTGCCTGGAAATCAGTACTTGACTCTTGATACCATAAAGTTTTATGAACCCAGTCATTTCTGGTCAGCTCATAATGCTAATGGGCTGAAGAGTGAAATTTCACTTCCTGGGGCCTCCCCAGGTATTATAAGACCTAACATTTGGTAGATTGCTCTCAGGCTGATTGGGCGATGAAAACAGTCCCCCCTTTCCCACTGTGAACTCACATTTTCTACTGTGGCAGTCTGCATTTTCCCAAGAGGGTGAAAACAACATCTCCCATCCGCATGCTCTTTTTACAGTACAATTAGACATTCCCCCAGGAGAAGGCAATGGCAACCCACTCCAGTACTCTTGCCTGGGAAATCCCATGGACGGAGAAGCCTGATGGGCTGCAGTCCATGGGGTTGTGAAGAGTTGGACACGACTGAGCGACTTCACTTTCACTTTTCACTTTCATGCACTGGAGAAGGAAACGGCAACCCACTCCAGTGTTCTTGCCTGGAGAATCCCAGGGACGGGGGAGCCTGGTGGGCTGCCATCTATGGGGTCGCACAGAGTCGGACACGACTGAAGCGACTTAGCAGCAGCAGCAGCAGACATTCCTCCAATGGAGTGATAGGGTCCCTGACCCCTCCCCTTGAGTCTGGATGAACCTTTTTGTGATTGGCTGAAATAATGAAGCGGAGCTATGTGACTTCTGAGGTTAGAGCACCAAATTACCACGAGCTTCTGCCCAGTTCTCTTAGAACCCAGCCACCCAGTTCTGAAGAAGCCCAAGCAGGCTGTAGAAAGAATCCTGCAGAAAGAACCAAGGCTCCCAGCTCCGAGTCGCAGTGGAGCCTGCAGACAATGGCCAGCACCGATTAGCCAGCCATAAGAGTGAGGAATCCTGAGAGTGTGTCCTCCAGATTATGTCGTCACTGTTTCTTGACGAGGCAGACATACTGTTGTTAGCTCCATCCCGGTTGCTCACAATAAGCCCCGCCTTCCGTCTGAGCTATTTTGTTTTATTATAACATTGGAGTCTTTGCCTTCTAAATCCTTCTGGTTTTTGCTTTAGAATTTGTCTCATCACCAAAGATTCATTTTGGTTAGTTAATCCTGGCCCTTCTTGAGAGAGAATTGCAGAACTTGAGAAACATACTTCTTTTAATATCTATATTGCAAACAACTTTTAAAAATTATCAGAGACATTCAGAGTTGTGCTTTTCTCTAAAAGTGCCACACTGTAGGACTGGAAGATGACCCCTTAAGCTGACCTGATGTGTTCTATTGGGGGAGATAGAAGAGGGATGGGGTTTTTTAAATTTATCATTCACGTCCTGTTTTCTTTCCACCTTTTTTAATGTAATCCTCAGAAAGCCATGTCCTTGTCTTGCTCTTATTTAAAACAGAGACTCCTCTCATCAATTTCCCCAATTTTCACTTCGTAAAGTAGGACCAAAAGAAAAAAAAAAAAACTAAGGACCACTGTTACATTAATTTCACTTCTTTTCACCTCATTTCAAAACCAAGTTATTCTTCCTGTGGCATTTCTACCAGCCATTTTCTTCTGCAACCTGTGGGTTTCCTGCAGAGAGAGGACAATGGGCAAGTTAAGTGAGAGAGATGATTTACAAGGCTTTTTTTCCTTTTGCTCTAATTTACAAGAAAATCATCTTTGCATGGATGACAGGCTAAAGCCCACATCACTAAGGGATTCATTGTGATGGAGGAGAAAAGAATAAACAGAATAATATTTCATATTAGTAATGCCAAATATATTTGATGGTTATAGTTCACTTATGCCTTGCATATTAGTAAAAATGCCTTTTTTTTAACTGAAAGAATTTATTTCAGACAGCACTTCCATTCTTTTGTGTTAATTTGTATCTCTTTCACCTAGAGATTATGTTAGACTGCATAACATAGAAAACCAAAATAAAAGAGGTCAGAAACCACAAAGTCCTATTCTTTCATGTAAAAGGCAGCCAGAACTGAGCAGTCCAGGGCTGGTAGGACAGCACTATAAAGACACCAGGACTCAAGACTTCTTCCCTCTCTGCTTTATCATTCTTAGCTCATAGTTTCCATCCTCAAGCTGACTGCTGGTGTGCCCGGCATCTTATCTGGGATCCTGAAAATCAAAGGAGGAAAACAGAATGGAGAATCCATAGGGTACCCATCTGAGTCACCTCCCTTTAACAGGCGTCCCTGGAAATTCCATACAATGGACTGCTTACATCTCAATGCCCAGAATGTAATCACATGACCACCTGTAGCTTCAAAGAAAGCTGGGAAAACATGAGCACCACAGCATATAGAGAGACCTTTCCCTTCTCCAAGCTCCTCCAATGTTTCTTCTACTCTACCTGATCTAATACCCAAATATAGCTTTCTTCTATTGTTCTTCTTCCAGCAGCAAGCAGAGTTCTTCACTAGAATTGCAAGCACCTTGGGATAACTTCCACATCCCTTTTGCTGCACCCTTTACAGTTGCTGAGATAGAACGTATTGCCACACCCCCACACTGTAGAATTTCTGTTTCTCACTAAAGAAAGAGAATGAATTTCAGATTGATAACCAGCAGTCCAGATGTAATATAAAAAAAATGCATACTACCTCATTCATCCTGTATGTTACATTTCAGCTTTATATAGTTGAATAAATGTTTTTGGATTGCCTCCTCTGTTCCAGTTCCAAATCAAGCGCTATGAAGAGTGTCATAAAATTATGTCACATAGTAATTGATTCCCCTCAAGGAGCTTACAACTTTATATGGAGCTCTGTTTCCTCATGAAACACAGAAGAGAGCCATCATCACGTCTTATTACAGCATACAGTGCGGATAAGAGGCTTTGGAGGAAAATGGAGAAGGGAGGAACCTCTAAAGCCTGTGATGTTAATGTTTTTCTGAAGAAGATACTAATAGAGCCTGCACCAGGAACGAAAAATATGGTGGACACATGTGATATCACCTTGGCTGTACCCCCTGGTTAAGCTGTTCTGGGTGTGTCTGTGAACTGGGTTCTGCTGACTCAGTATTTGAATCAGTAGACTGAGTAAAGCATCTTGCCCTCCCCAATGTGGGCAGGCCTCATCCAGTCCTTAGAAGGCCTGAATAGATCAAAAAGACTGAGAAAGAAAATTCTCTCTGCTTAACTGTCTTCAAGCTAGGACACCAGGCCTCGCCTGCCTTTGGGTTCAAACTCCAACTGTAACTTACACCAACCCTCTCCTGGTTCTCAGGCCCCTTAACTTGGACTGGAAGTATCCTGTTAGCACTTCTGAGTCTCCAGCTTGCCAACTATATAGATCTCGAAACTTCTCGGTCTTCATAAGCACATTCTCTGAAGAATCCTGACTAATACAACAAGCATGCAGCAAAACTTTTAGCACACTGAGTATCATCTAAGTCTTAAAACAAGGACAAGCACAAGAATACAGAGATGAAAGATACAGCTCTGTTCCTGAGTTAACATATGGACCACTCGTGGGGGAGAGGAGAGAAGACAGGCCGTGATGATACCATGTGAAAGTGCTCGATAGAAGGATGCCCAAGGTGCTGGGGGAACTCTGGGAGAGAAGGGGAGGGAGTCTCTAGGTGACAGAGAATGTGTCTCAGAAAACTTCCTAAAGAAAGGCTTCAGCCATGTGGGGGTGTGTAGGGTACACTTGATCAAGTATGTGTCTTTTTTTTGTCTGCACCGGGTCTTAGTTGCAACACATGGAATCTGTAGTTGCAGCATGCAAACTCTTAGTTTCTGCATGTGGGATCTAGTTCCCTGACCAGGGATCAAACCTGAGCCCCCTGCGTTGGAAGTGCAGAGTCTTAGCCACTGGATCACCAGGAAAGTCCCAAGGAGCATGTTTTGGATTTTGTTTTGTTGGAGAGACTTGCATGTTTTTAAAGACTGGGAAGAAAGTGCTGATAGAGATTGAAAGTGTTAGGAGGAGGGACAGAGGGTGATAGAGAAGACAGGTAGAGAAGGGATTCAGAGCTTGTGGAAAGAGCTGAGCCCACGTCCAGAATGGGTAATGCTGATCAGGCATAGAAAGCTCAGAGTTAAAGGACCTCTCTAGGTTCCTCTGATTTAGCAAGCCTAGACTTCCAGTGTGGAAAAGGAGGCATAGAATCTGAGATTTAAGGGGGAAAACTCATTTAGAATAAAGACATGGATGTGTCATCAGATCATGACCTCAGGAAGCTCTCCCAGTGGCAGGACCCAGGAGAGGATCACAAGGGCCCACGTTGCCTCCATTTCCTCTTATTCCTCTTCTTCTTTTAATATTTATTTATTCATCTTTGGCTGTGCTGGGTCTTTGTTGCTGCGTGCAGGCTTTTCTCTAGTCCCAGAGAGTGGGGGCTTCTCATTGTGATGGCTTCTCCTGTTGCAGAGCATGGGCTTCAGTAGTTGCAGCTCAGGGGCTCATTAGCTGTGGCTCACAGGCCCTAGAGCACGGGCTCAGTAGTTGTGGTGCATGGGATTACTGGCCCATGGCAAGTGGAATCTTCCTGGACCAGGGATCGAACCTGTGTCCCCTGCATTGGCAGGCGGATTCTTATCCACTGTATCACCAGGGAAGGTCCTCCTCTGTATTCTTGCCTATTATGTCTCCCCTCTGCTCTCTGCTCAGTTTCTGACTGTTTCCTCTCTCCCCTCTTGTACATAACTCACTAACTTTTTTGTAGACTCACAGACCCAGTGAGTTTCCTCTTATCATCCAGTTGTGTGATTTGTCAACCATTTGTCCACCACTGACCTGAGTGGTATAATCTGTTCTGGACCCTGGATACTGAGGCCAACCACCTGGGCTCCCCAGCCCCCTCCCCCACTCCAAGTCCATGAATGCTGATGCCCTTGGAAGTCCCAAAGCAGATATGGGAGTTCCTACTCGCTCTTGAACCTGCCCATGCAGCTTCTCTTCCCAGTTGCTTCTGCAGGTCCAGGACAACTGGGAAGGTAAGAAGGGTCACAAAGGAATTCAAAATATTCTGTTGACACAGTTTCAGTCTGAGCTGGTGTGATTTGTGTGATTTGAAATAAATGCAATAACAGCACCATTTATTTCCAACTCTCCAGTAGGATTATTAACTTTTTCTTCCAAAGATAAACTTGATTACATTACTTATTTATACTATGTACATTGCATTAGCGGTAAAAAATGCATCAGAGTAAAATATGGTTTTTTTAAGTGGTGTTTTCTTATCCGCTGCTAATAACAGCTTAGATTATTAAAAAGGAAGAATTTTAAATTTACAATCACCTTCAGGTCTTAGTACTGCTTGTTTACTTTTACACAGTTTGCGAAACTTGACAGACAATCTAGAAATATCATCTCTGCTCACTTTCAATTCCTCAAATTCCTCATTT
The DNA here is from genome assembly GCF_032405125.1 of Capricornis sumatraensis. Classification (NCBI taxonomy): domain Eukaryota; kingdom Metazoa; phylum Chordata; class Mammalia; order Artiodactyla; family Bovidae; genus Capricornis; species Capricornis sumatraensis. The sequence goes on along the minus strand of NC_091074.1, from coordinate 50,816,227 downwards.
TTATCCCAGTGCTGTTCTTTAGTGCTCAGGTCTATGACATATCAGGAGAGGCAGGATGATATACAAGAAAAAATGGGAGCTTTTGGAGCTGTATACATTGTATTTATGAAGCTTACAGGCCCAGTGTGCTTTTTACGAGTTGAGGACTGGAATTATATCATTAAAGAGAAATTCACATTTCAGTGGTTTTAATTTGTAAATACAATGACAAATTTACTTAAGTGAAGTGATTGCACTTTGGTGCAAATTGGGGGATTTCTGCTGCCTTTCCAATTTTGCACAGGCACCCCCCCAACCACACACACTCACTGTTGGTGCCCTTCTCCGGTTCTCTAACTTGGCCACCAGGAAGCATTCCTTCAGGATTCTGTTTTTGCACCTAACTGGGTGTTCACTGTGAACCAGGCACTGTGCTCTGTGACCACACTTAATCTGGACAACAATCTGATGAGATAGGTATTACTATTTTCTGCATTTGATAGAGGAGCAAGGTGAGACTTAAATGAGCTAAATTAAGGATATTCACCGAATAAGCTAGAGGTCAAAATGATATGTCTGACTCTAAGACAACACTCCTAGCCATGGTCCCAACACTACCTGGCATATAGATCAGCTCCAGAACTAGGAATAGCACCTACATAGTAGATGTCATCTCTAAAGGAAGAAGAAGAGATCGAGGTTAGAGAAAATCCCACATCCCCAGCAGGTAAAATCATTCAGTGTTACCGTCCTTCAGCATTTACCCTCTCCTGGCTCTGTCTCCTTTCTTGCTGGAGAGTGTGACACATGGGCCCCACTAGTCCTGAGGGATGCAGCCCTCTTGTTGGGCTGGTAAGAGAGCCCCAGGTGCTCAATTTCATTCACGTGGACTTGGCAATTAATTGGGGCTTCCCAGGCACAGGAACCAGAGATCAAATTGCTAACATCCATTGGATCATCGAAAAAGCAAGAGAGTTCCAGAAAAACATCTACTTCTGTGTTATTGACTATGCCAAAGCTTTTGACTGTGTGGATCACAACAAACTGGAAAATTCCTCAAGAGATGAAAATTCTTCAAGCAGACCACCTGACCTGCCTCCTGAGAAATCTGTATGCAGGTCAAGAAGCAACAGTTAGAACTGGACATGGAACAGCAGACTGGTTCCAAATCAGGAAAGGAGTACGTCAAGGCTATATATTGTCACTCTGCATATTTAACTTCTATGCAGAGTACATCTTGAGAAATACTGGCCTGGATGAAGCACAAGCTGGAATCAAGATTGCTAGGAGAAATATCAACAAACTCAGATATGCGGATGACACCATACTTACGGCAGAAAGCAAAGAACTAAAAAACCTCCTGATGAAAGTGAAAGAGAAGAGTGAAAAAGTTGGTTTAAAACTCATCATTCAGAAAACTAAGATCATGGCATCTGGTCCCGTCACTTCACGGCAAATAGATGGGGAAACAATGGAAACAGTGGCAGACTGTATTTTTGGGGGGCTCCAAAATCACTGCAGATGGTGACTGCAGGCATGAAATTAGAAGACGCTTGCTCGTTAGAAGAAAAGTTACGACTAACCTAGACAGCATATTAAAAAGCAGAGATATTACTTCGCCAACAAAGGTCCGTCTAGTCAAAGCTATGGCTTTTCCAGTAGTCATGTATGGATGTGAGAGTTGGACTATAAAGAAAGCTGAGTGCTGAAGAACTGTTGCTTTTGAACTGGTGTTCAAGAAGACTCTTGAGATTCTCTTGGACTGCAAGGAGATCCAACCTGTCCATCCTAAAGGTAATCAATCCTGAATATTCATTGGAAGGACTGATGCTGAAGCTGAAACTCCAGTACTGTGAAAAGACCCTGATGCTGGGAAAGATTAAAGGCAGGAAGAGAAGGGGATGACCGAGGATGAAATGGTTGGATGGCATCACCAACTCAATGGACATGAGTTTGAGTAAGCTCTGGGAGTTGCTGATGGATGGGGAAGCCTGGCATGCTGCAGTCCATGGAGTCACAAAGAGTCAGACATGACTGAGCAACTTAACTGAACTGAAGGTGGTGCTAGTGGTAAGATGCAGGTTCATTCCTGGGTCGGGAAGATCCCCTGGAGTAGGAAAAGGCAACCCTCTCCAGTATCCTTGCCTGTGAAATCCCATGGACAGAAGACCCTGGTGGGCTACAGTTCACAGGGTCTCAAAGAGATGGATATGACTGGGCACGTGCACAGACACACACACACACACACACACACACACACACACACACACACACACACACACACACACTTCCCTGTTCCTTTTCCTTTCAGAAAGTGCTAGTGTATATGGTCTCATTCAAATCTCCCAACAGTCCTGATGAAAATGAGATGAATCAGAGATTCAAGCAGTAGGCTCAAGTCAACAGAGTATTTATTTGTGACACAAGGAGAATTTGATGACAAATCCACCTTATCTGTGTTAGTTCCAGTTCTTAGCTATGATGGTTCCTCCCTGAGTGTGTGTGTGTGTGTGTGTTATTTTTGGCCACACTACACAGCATGTGGGATCTTATTTCCCTGACCAGAGATCAAACCCAGCTCTCCCAGTGGGTTCTAACCACTGAAAGCGCAGAATCCTAACCACTAGACCTCCAGGGAATTCCCTTTTATTTATTTATTTATTTTTCACCCTGAGTGTTTGAATGAAACATGAATAGAATAAGAAATGAGTGCTTCATTATGTGATCATGACATCCCCTAGCTTGGAAGTTTCTTAGGGCTGCCATCACTGATGATGTCTACAATGACAGCTGCAGGCATCCTTCACCACTGCCTTAGTCACACTGCTGCTGAACCAAACCCAAGCACAGTAAAGCCAGTCTGCTGACTTTTGGGTTGTGGTGAAGGAAAGTGTAGCATTTATTAGGCATGAAACAAGGAGTCCAGGTAGCTGAAAGGTTTTTAAAAATGGCATAAGGGAAGGGGTTGTGAGGTGTGTGATCAGCCCATGGACATTTTTCTGATTGGTTGGTGGTGAGATAACTGGGAGTCAGCATCATCTACCTTCTTGTTCTGACCAGTCTGGGGTCCGCATACTTGTGGGCAGCATACAGCTAGCTTCTTTCACTTGGTGTGGGTTTCAGTATCTGAAAAACAGCTCAGAGGACATGGCTCAGAGTATTATTTACAGCCCTTGAAGAGGAACTAAAAGTCCTTGACCTTGTTCATGGTTAAACCTCAAAGGTGGCAGATTGGGGAACCTGCCTGGTAAGAGCCTGATTTCCCAGTTTTACCAAAATTGAAAACTGAGATCATTTTCTTCCTCTACCGAAAGAGCATGGCTACACCGCCCCATCTCTGCAGTCTCTTTACAAGGGTCTTCAAAAGAACACAGTCTGCTTGGATCGTGTCTTCACCATAGCTTGTGATGGCAATTGTGTTTCTTTACCCATCCCTTCAAAGTGAAAGAAAGTGAAGTTGCTCAGTCATGTCCGACTCTGTGACCCCATGGACTGTAGCCCACCATGCTCCTCCATCCATGGGATTTTCCAGGCAAGAGTACTGGAGTGGGTTGCCATTTCCTTCTCCAGAGGATCTTCCCAACCCAGGGATTGAACCTGGGTCTCCTGCATTGTAGTCAGATGCTTTACCATCTGAGCCACCAGGGAAAGCTATCCCTTCAAAGGCCTTGTATAAATCTTATAAAACCTATGATTAGACATAGAACGCCCGACCTAGAATGCCTAGCTGCCTCATTTGTTTGTTTTTTTCTTCCTGGTTTTAAAGAAGCTAGTATTTCAGGTGGAAAGGAAAGAATTAGAAAACACATCCCCTCCCATATCCTTAGGGAAGTGGGTAAGTAGAGAATCTCAGGAAATTTCCTCGAGGTGCCTCCTGATGTGAGCAGAATGATGGGGACCATTTTCTCTTTCTTAAAGGTGCACAATGAAGATATATCTTTGGATTGAACCATGTACCACTGAACAATGTCCCACTGCTAAGCAGAATTGAAGGGTGAATTAGGATGAATTTCCTTTCTTCTTCCAAGTCCATGAAAGCATTCTCTATCCAAGTTAATAAATATTTCAAGTATGGTAGTGGTATTATCTATGGGACAAAACCCAAAGCTGAGCCTCCCTCAAGGAGCTTCAGGTCTTTTGGAGAGAGTCATCCAATCCCCAGACTCTACCACAGTATTTACTTAAATTATGGCTCAAAGAGGGATAGAAGCAAAGTGTTGAAATTGGTCATAGACAGAAGTTTTTGAGGACAAATGGAAAATGCTTCATGGATGAGGAATCTTTTAACCATTCCATGTTGTTGTTTTTGTTCAGTCACTCAGTTGCATCCAACTCTTTGTGACCCCATGGACTACAGCACACCAGGCTTCCCTGTCCTTTACTATTTTTCTGAGTTTGCTCAAACTCATTTCCAGTGAGCCAGTGATGCCATCCAACCATCTCATCCTCTGTTGCCCGCTTCTCTTCCTGTCCTCAATCTTTCCCAGCATCAAGGTCTTTTCTGATGAGTTGGCTCTTTGCATCAGGTGACCAAAGTATTGGAGCTTCAGTATCAGTATTTCTAATGAGTATTCAGGGTTGGTATCCTTTAAGATTGACTGGTTTGATCTCCTTGCAGGCTAAGGGACTCTCAAGAGTCTTTTCCAGCACCACATTATGAAAGTATCAATTTTTTGGTGCTCAGCCTTCTTTACAGTCCAACTCTCAAATCCATACATGACTACTGGAAGAGCCATAGCTTTGACTATACGGACCTTTTTCAGCAAAGTGATAGCTCTGTTTTTTAACATGCTGTCAAGGTTTGTCATAGCTTTTCTTCCAAGAAGCAAGCATCATTTAATTTCCATGACTGACAAGGAAATGAGCTCACCAATCTCATTAACCCTTATAGTTTAAGTGAAAGTAGTGAAAATGTTAGTTGCTCAGTCATGTCCTACTCTTTGTGACCCCATGGATTATAGCCCACCAGGTTCCTCTCTCCATAGGATTCTCCAGGCAAGAATACTGGAGTGGGTTGCCATGTCCTTTTGCAGGGGCTCTTCCTGACCCCAGGATCAAATCCAGGTCTCCTGCATTGCAGACAGATTCTTTACCATCTCAGCCACCTGGGCAGAAGCATTAATCCTCTTAACTTCTTATCAAGTAGTTTAGAGCCTGCACCATTTCACAGAGGTATGTAATAGTGAAGGAAATAGAAAGATAACAGGAAGGAATCAAGTGTACAATAACAATATACAGCACTAAGTAAATGCCTACAAAATGTAAGAAGCTCCCCATATAGCACTTAATTTAATCCATGAAAACCCTGCCTGGCCCCATTGTACCCTTGAAGAAACTAAGGCTCAATAATGTTAAGTCATCTGCCCAAAGTCACAGAGTTCCTAATTATCAGAGCCAGGATTTGAAGCTAGGTCTGTCTTTTCTGACTTTGGTTTTTTTCCATTTTACTATACTGCCTTTTAAAAAATCATATAAAAGGCAAATAAATGATTGATGTCATTCTTCCTCAAGGACATGAAAGGAATGTACAAACAGCACAGTCACTTTCTGTAGTAAAATCTTTTAATTATGACCCAAATCACAGCAGTGCCGTGCTAAGCTGATTGTGAGCTCACCTGAAGTCAAAGCACTTCACAGCAAGTTCAGTGGCAACAATTCAGCTCTTTTTCTATTAGCAAATAGAGAACCCTGGGAAAGTCGTTTTATCCAACTTAGACCAAAATGTTGTAGAGTGAGACATTTACAAGGATGCCAGCAAGAGGGGGAAAGAAAAGGGAAAGGCAGAGTTTGCAATTTATTGTCTTAGAACTTCATTTGGGAAGATACTGTCATTAGCTTTTCAGAATAAAGGTCACCCCTTTTGAGGACTGTTTTAGGGAATAGGTGCAAGGAGTATAAAGCCCTGAATGAACAGGCTACCAGTATTGTGTGGCTGGAAGCATCTATCCATCTTGATGGGTTCAGAACCTATTCTACAGCCCGAAAGGAAGAGTCCATGTTTCAGACCACAGTCATGAGTCAACAATATAAGTAATGTGATAACTCATCTCATCTGTTCCCAATATAGGTGATGGATTCTATCATTACTTTCAATGATGTATTTACCCTCCATCATTTTTATTTATTTTTTAATATAAATGTATTTATTTTAATTAGAGGTGAATTACTTTACAATATTGTATTGGTTTTGCCATACATTGACATGAATCCTCCATGGGTGTACCTGTGTTCCCCATCCTGAACCCCTCTCCCACCTCCCTCCCCATCCCATCCCTCTGAGTCATCCCCGTGCACCAGCCCTGAGCACTCTGTATCATGCATTGAACCTGGACTGGCAATCCGTTTCACATATGATAATATACATGTTTCAATGCCATTCTCCCAAATTGCCCCACCCTCACCCTCTGAATCTTTGAGCATTGTCAGTATTTACAAAATACTTTGAATCATCTGACCCAAAATATCCTCAGCTTTTCTTCTTTTAAAGGCTCCAAATCAGGAAACAGCATCACAAAACTTCAGTTTATTATACCTTGTTATTCTTTTGTATTACCTTGCCCATTCTTTTATATGAGACGTGTGTGTGGAGCATAAATGATAAATTCTAAAAATTACCATTGGAACTGAGCAACAGCTTCCTCAGTTCCACCTGTGCTCCTCAATAGATGACAGAGGAGACTATGCTTAAAGATTCCAAGTGAATCTTCCAGCTCTTAGAAGAGTGGGACACAAGGATGATGAAAGAGGGATGCCCTGGAAGATCTCCCAGGAGATCCAATAAAACACTGCGTGTAAATTAAGTTCAGTATTCCACTAAGTCTCTCTTAACAGCAATATATCCCATTTTGAATTAATTTCTCTGTAACAACATGACAGCCAACTTCATCACATGTAGAAGCAAGAAAAATTCACCAGGACTATGAAATTCATTGATTTATTTCTTCAGGGTGTCCTGAGAACCCTTTGCTCATTACTATCCTCCCCGTTCTGAGGATGGCTCAGCAATAATGAATCTGCCTGCAACGCAGGAGAGGCAGGAGACAAGGGTTTGACCCCTGGGTTGGGGAGATCCCCTGGAGGAGGAAATGGCAACCCACTCCAGTATTCTTGCCTGGAAAATTCTGTGGACAGAGGAGCCTGGTGGGCTACAGTCCATGGGGTCACAATGAGTCAGATATGATTGAGCAGCTGAGCACAGAGCACACATCCTCCCAGTTCTGAGCAATGAAAATGGAGTATTGAGCAAAGGATAGTTTAGTCCCCAAGGTTCATAGTTAATTTGTTAATCATGCATATTTGTCACCAATATGAGTATAGCTTCCACCTCTCTCTGTTATAGATCATTTCTTCACTCAAAAAAAGGTTGTAAGTATGCCTTTGGGCCCAAAACAATAAGTATATCCCATAAGTCTAGCAAGAAATACCAGGCATGCTAGGTCATTTTCACTGAAATCTCAATATATAACTGAAAGAAATTTGACTTCTGGTGTTGTCTCTTTAAGGAGAATGGAAAAATATGGTGAGTTACTATACATAGTAGGGTAAATATCAAAAGATAGAGGCTAAAATTTTAATGAAAATTGTTAGAGTTTGTGCCATAGGCAGTTTAGTGAGTATATTCTGCATATCAGGCTCATGTTTTAGAAGCACGTTGTTTTCAGTCACCAAGTTGTGTCCGGCTCTTTTTGCAGCCCCATGGACTGCAGCATTCCAGGCTTCCCTGTCCTTCAGTACCTCCTGGAGTTTCCTCCAGTTCATGTCCATTGAGTCGGTGATGTAGATGGCTAATTAACTTTTTCATTTCAAAAAGGAGGAGGCTAGAGAACAGGGTCCCGGTGACTGACAGGGTTCTTCAAAGTCTGAAAGACATGAGAAGAATGCAAAGATAACCCTCTAGTTTTCAGGGAGCACTGCCATGTTTTGTTACTATAATCTCATCTCAGCAAAGGGCACGCTCAGCAGCCAGTGAGTGTGTTATTTAACCCCTTAGGAAAAATGGGAGCCAAACGGCTCCTCTAACGAGAACTCAGGAGCAGAAACTCTGACCGTGTGGACTGCACAATTGTGCCTGTGAAATCTGGGACAAGATAAATACCAGGGGGGCTGCGGTCAGCTCTCAGAGGCAGAGACAGGTATGTAGCAGGAGTGTTCAAAATAGTCTTTGAAGCAAGATGGTCTGTCTGTTTATCTATTCCCTCCAGGTTTTTTAATCTGCAGTTCCATGTCCCTCCTGCCCAGGGCTGGAGGACAGTAGGCAAAGGGCAGAAGCCAGACAGACTCTTCCCAAAGGAGACGACCAAGTTCAGACCATGGCGTTCTGAGTTTGGGAGTCAGGAGGGCCATGATCTTTTGGAAAGGTGACTTTTAATGTGCAATCATAACCATGACGTTTGCTCAGAAGCAGCTGGCCTGTACTGGCACCCTGGAGCAGCCACAGGTTCAAAGAGTAATACAGGTATTTCCATGAAGCCAGGTGCTGACACTCATCATCTTCATAATGACTGTGTTTCTCATCTCCTTCATTTCCATGGGCCAGGCATAAAGTGCGCAGGGAAGCAACTACCTGTGTGTGCTTCTATTTACTCGAGTTTACTGCTCTCGTACAATACTGATTAATCCTCCCTTCTCCATGACACTGAGGCAGTTGCATTCTAATGCCATCTTTATTATTGTTTGGCAGATCCCATACTACTGCATACAGAAATAGTGTAAATCATGGAACTAGTGTTTGAGGTCCATAAAATGCAAGGTTATGAATATTTCATTACTATACATTTTATTTCCCTGTCTATTCTGCATCTCCCAAAATGTTGTTTGTTTATTTATTGGCTCGCTGTTCACCAGGAATACTTAATTCTTAATATAAGCTAGGACCGGATCACTAACCCCAGCCGTGTGGTCTGAGCTACCTTTGAAAGTAACGATAGATAGGTTTTGTGTTTGCTTTCCTTTTCACATCTTTTTTCCAACACAACAACACACTTGACTGTCAGGTGACCTCTCTAACAGGAGTTTTAGCCCCTGTGTTGTAATTGCATTGATTTGCAAGCCCCACAGATTGACTCACAAACATACCTCCTGTGAACCCTGGCCACATATTTAAATTTTTCTCAATGCCCCATTGTATCCCTCATTGGCTGAAGTAAGCAGTTAGATCTTGGCAGTGAAAGACACATTGTCCAAGTGCAGTTAGCTTCACTCCCCGTGCTGGTCCACGTGGTTTGTATGAATCAGCTGGTCCTGCAAGAGATGCAGCCATTATCACCTGCTTCTGAATTTTCCTTTGACCACAAAATTCATCTTAGTAAATAGCCAGAGGGATTCAGTCTTAGCAAAAATCAGAGCCTGAATGCTCGGCATTCAGGTGCTAACTTCTCTCCCACCATAGGGCATAGTAGATATTAATACAACTCTTTGGTACAGGCTGCAAAATATATAAAATATCATAATTATATCTGCAATTCAGCAATGAAACAATTTTCCCCCTTTCTTCACTGTCATCAGCATAATAGCAGCCTATGGGATTTGTATTTTCTGGCTGTGATCTCTTTTATGGGCTGTCGGACAAAAACAAAAAACAAAAAAACTAGCTGGTTAGTTTCACAGCTCTGAGAAGGCCTCATGACAGAAATACTGCTTTTAATGTTATTGTCTCTTTCTAGCTTGTAATCCACTCTCTTTGGGTGGAGAGGCTTCGGTGCTGGTGCAGCACCACTTACTTGTGTTTTTATGATAAACCTCTGTGCTCCCTCCTTGCTTGCCCCTCCCATCTGGATGAGGACATAATTAACTGGTTTTCAGGATCATGCTATATTGTCTGTCAGGAGGGGGTTAGTCAGAGGGGAATGAAGTCAGAAGGAGGCATGTCTCCAAGGTTTCTCTTGGAGACATAAAAGAACATAAGAAAGATTGCATCCTGGGTGAATCTTCACATCCCGTTTATTTTGCTAGCCAAGACAAATATCACAGCTCATATCTAACATTTGAAAAGCAGGGCCAAATAAAATGATGGATTAATAAGTCCAAGGACAGAATAATAGAAGGAAAATATATTATAGAGAATGATGCCTGTGTCAATCTGAAAGGAACAAAAAAAAAAAAAAGCTGAAATGGAAATGGGGGAGTGGTGTAGGAAGTGTACCATAGCAACCTTAAAAAAAAAATCCCTCCTGGAGTTATGCTAAATATTAATTAATGTTACCCAAGACCCCTATGGTACTATTACTTCAAAAGCATGTATCTTTAGACCATTTGAGATTCATTTTGTTATAACCTAGACTGTGAGCATCATGGATTGAACACTGGCCTAAATATTCCCTATATAATTATTGGTAATAATATTCCGTGCACATTTATATCCCCCATCATCATCTGTGATGAGGCTAATCCAGTACTTTCTGCATGAACTGTTATAATACCCAAAGCAGCAGGATGGCATATTATCAAGCTTGGGTTTACCGATGGAAAACCTAATATAACGGAGTTCATTTCTAGAAAACAGTGTTGGGATGGCATTTGTTAGAATCAGCCGTACAGACAGACCCCTGGACCACTTTCTGAGGAGACTCACTGAAGTGACCACTTTTCAGCACAGTGTCCTGTCAGTCCCAGAAAGCCATTCTCAATACAGTTCTACAGAACTCAGAAAATATTCTGTAGTCGCGACGCGCTCTTTAATGAGAGGTGAGGTGATCTGAATTCTCTTCTCATCTCAGCCACAGACACTTGTGTAGTCGTGTTCTGCTGGCCTTTCTGTGACTCGATTTCATAAATGGTAAAAGGTGGAAAAGAGCCTTTCTATATTAAAGGAAACCCGTTAGGAATGAATAGGATTTTTAAATCTGCAAGTTGCCTAGAAATCCCTGGAGACAAATAGTTTCTCTATTGTATTTTTTTAAAAGTGAACAGACCAATAGTTTCACAAGCAACAAATCATTACTTAAACAGAATTGTTCAAGACGTCCTGTAAAAGGAATTAATTGAAGAGAAAGCCCAGAAGTCACAAAAAAGGGCTCAGTTGTAAAATAGAAAAGCTGTCATACATGTTAGACCCTTCTTGAACTCTAAGATTATAATGAGGACACCATCATTGTGCCCACATTTAAGGGGGGGAAAAAACCATAGCATCTGAAAATTCAAATTTACAAACCAGATCAATTAATGGGTGATTATTCACACTATAAAAGGATTTATCACTTTACAAATGGATTCCCTGCAGGGTTCCATTTTAATAACTAAGCTTTCTCCACATTAGGACTCACTGCCAATTAAAAGTCAATCAGAAGCAAAGATAAAGCATCTCTGAAATTAAAATGTATGTCAATGGGAAATCATCAGAGTTATAAAAATTCACATTATGTATAACTTGGCCAGGATGCAGAATTTTTTTCAGAAGCCTTTATTGAGCATCTACTGCAAACTCAGTTGGTCCCAAAGAGTCATTGCCAAGAGATCTCAAAAGGTGGAATGAATGGTCCCCATCTTGGTGTGAAGAGGTTCTATCAGCATTTCTGAGGGGAAGAGACAATGCTTTCTTGTGGAAGTAGATCCTGCTGTCACTTCCCTGTCATTAAGTGTCAAGGAGGCATCTCTGTCATTGTGTAACCACAAAAACTCCTTGTATATTCCCAACATCTTTTGTTGGGAAAACAAACAAAACTGACACCACTATAGAGGACCTTGGTGATGATCAGAAAGTCTGCTTGACTCCTAGGATGTTAGTGCTAGAGGACATCAGAGAGGCCAGGTAACTCAGCTCGCTCTTTTGCATGAGGGAGATATTGCGGCAAAATGAAATAAAGTAGCAAGTCTTCCAGTGGCCACTCCAAGAATCTTTCTATCAAATCCCCTTGTAGGAAGTGAGGACACTGAAGGTCTACTGTCTAAACGCAACATTTCTCTATGTCAAATTCTCTCCCTATTTTGCCACGTTTTCCCTCTATATCTCTGTCCTTTTCTCTCATTTTCAGAAAAGGAGTCCTCTTATTCTCCATCAGTTTCAGCTTCCATTTCTTCCCTGAAACCTCTCTTCCCAACGGCTTTGCTTCTTCCAACGGTAGGATTTTAGAACAGGAAGGGTGATAAGCAGAAATCTGGCCCAATGATTACAATGGCTTTGTGGACAAAGTTCTCTAACAAAACAAGGAAAGTCTTCTGCTGGGGACTTAAAGAGGGGAGAAGGTTTGGAGCTGCTGTAATGGGTTTGATAGGGTGTAAACAACAAGATGAATTAAACAGATTCTTCTTTATTGTGCTTGGTTCCGTTATGGTCCAGCTGATGAGATTACACAAAACCTTCACTGACCTAACCAGCATATTTTTATTATTTTCTGCAGCAACTTGCAGCAGTCTAAGGATATGAGGAGAGAAAGACCCCTTGGAAGTCATTCATAACCAGTCAATGATACAGTATAAGAAGAATGGGGGATATGGATTTGATAGGAAACATATCTTTGGAATGGCTGACTGCAAGGTCTGTCCCAGAGAGGCAACACGATTCAACAGGCAACCTGGATCCCCCAACCCGGAAAACTTCAAGGAGCCAGAAGGCATTTGACAGTCTGGCTCTGGCGGTGAGAGAATGGAAGAAATGGAAGTGGCGTTTCCAAGGGAAAGGTCAGAATCAGTTCTCAAATATGTTAATAGTTTTTGCATAACAGTTTGTTGTCTCTGGTATGGGCAGCTGGTATGGTTAAGGGCGAGTGGAAACCAAGTTATTAGCAGAAATGTTAAAGCCTCTAAAAATGGTATGGAAAGAAAGAATGAGACAGGTGCTGAAGTCATTTTTATAGAGTAAATGGAAGTGAATTTGAAAAGAATGACTCAAATTTCCATTAAAATGCCTCTGGGACAAAAGATTACAAGAAGATATGCAATAATTCTCAAATGCCTTCATATTAGTAGAATGCATTTGGGAAACCTAAAATAAGGCTTCATTTACTCACTAAATTCATATTGATATCATTATTATTCAATTGATATTTTGGATACAGTGGGCATCGTATAAACAAAGGGAATATCAACCGTGTGTCAGACACTATGCTAAGCACTGCTTTCCAGTTGGGAATAAACAAGTACCTGTCTTAAGGTATTTACAGCTCAATGAAGGAGGTTTAACAACATGCAATCTCAGTGGACCATAGTAGGTACTAATGGAGGCGTCTGCTCATAGAAGGATTGCCTAAACCCAGTTAATAGAATCAAGGAAGTCTTCCTAGATGAGGCAACATCTAAGCTGAGACTTGAAAGATAATATGAGTCAAAGTGGCAGATGATACTGATAGGTATTCACAAAGGAAACAGCAGGAGTAAAGGCTCAGGAGCAAAAAGGAGTAGGAGGAGCTGGAGGGATGTAGCTGACAGGAAGTTGGGTTGGGGGCAGAGCAGTTGTTTAGTCACTAAGTCGTGTCTGACTCTTTTGCAACCCCCTGGACTGTAGCCTGCCAGGCCCCTCTGTCCATGGGCTTTCCTGAACAAGAATACTGGAGTGGGTTGTCATTTCCTTCTCCAGGGGATCTTGCTGACCTAGGGATCTTCTGCAGTGGCAGGCAGATTCTAATGCACAAGGATCTCTTATCACTCTGTTAGCTAGTTAGAATAGGGAAACAGGGTCCAAGAGGGCTGTCAGAGGAAGCTTCTAGGAAAAAAAAAAAAAACCTGCAAGAAGGGGAAGTCATGGACCTAAGTGGGAACCTCTGGCAGGTAAGCATCCTCCCTCCCTAATTGGTCTTGGGTGTAACCAACCAAGCATACATTGGTACAATCTCCTATTTGCAGAGGGCATAACCAATCAGGCCCCAGGAACCTGCTCAAGGGAGGGAATAAGGAATATAAAAAAGGGAAGCCAAAATAGGATAGGGCCACTCCTGCAGGGGGTGATCTGCTCTCATGCCTCGGGAGTGTATTGCTTGCTGCATGCCCAATAAATCTTGCCTGCTTGAGCTATAACTGGTCTTTCATTTCAGTTCTTTGCTACCATGAGACAACAACCAAGGGAGAAGAACCGACCTGACCACTCTAAGGAGTTGTCATTTCATCCTGAGACCATAGGAAGCATATGAAGAACTTTTTACACAGGATGAATGATCAGACCTGCATTTTAGAAAGCTCCTTCTTGTTGCCATTTGGAGAGTGCATTAGTCTGAAGAGATGGACATGGATATAAGAAGTCCTGTTACACTAAGTCATTATACCAGTGAAGGAAAGGTAAGGTGGGAAGATAACACCCAAGACTTTCTGACTTAATGAATGAGAAGGGCAGTGGCCCAAATCTCTCACATTTGAGCAGTCGGTTTAGGTGAAGGGAACAGGAAGATAATAGTCCCATTTTTGGCATTTTGAGTTTGAGATGTGAGTGGAATATGCAAGTGATCCTGGTCAGTTGGCAGTTGCAATATCAGACTCCATGAGACCTGGGCTGCAGATGGAGATGTTGTTCCTTCCTATAATTGAAGTCCCGAGGCAGGGGGAAATCCACCAGAGATGATGAGAAGCGGGGGTGGCTGGGAGCTTGAGAAACTCCACATGTCACCATCATTGCTATAATTCAGATACAAGATTATGCTGTCCCAGCAATCTAAAAGATCATAGCCACGGGAGCAAAAGGATATGAGTAGGTTTTTGGAAATGTTATAGAGGTGATTCCAAACTTAACATTTGTGAAGCCCCAGGATGTCTTTCATTGCAGCAAATGCTTGGTTGACCCAAATGCTTTAGAAAGTCATTTTGTTGTGGTTGGCAGGCTACAGTCCATAGGGTCACAAAGAGTCGGACATGACCAAAATGACTTAGCATGCACACACACACAAATCCAGTGCCCCAAAACAGAAGACCCTGCTAGTGACTGGCAGCCTTCCCTGCTGCCACTGCACAAGGGAATTTTCAGCAATGCATAGTCATTTAGGCCCTGAGATTAAATTCTTGAAGTGTAAACTAGTCTTGAAGGTACAAGCTGTAATCAGGTGGATAATTTATAGCAAAGACAAGATATTCATTGACACCCCAGTATCTCCATCTAATTCAGTAATTGGCTGTTCCTACTTGTCCTCTATTTGGCTAAAAATCTGGTTCACTCAGGCTTTTCAACAGCCCTAGAGGAGAGCCTTGGAGAAGGCCGATGGCACCCCACTCCAGTACTCTTGCCTGGAAAATCCCACGGATGGAGGAGCCTGGTGGGCTATAGTCCATGGGGTCTCACAGAGTCGGACACGACTGAAGCGACTTCACTTTCACTTTTCCCTTTCATGCATTGGAGAAGGAAATGGCAACCCACTCTAGTGTTCTTGCCTGGAGAATCCCAGGGACGGCGGAGCCTGGTGGGCTGCCGTCTATGGGGTCGCACAGAGTTGGACACGATTGAAGTGACTTAGCAGCAGCAGAGGAGGGCTATGCATTTTGGAAAACCAGAAGATGTTCTTTCAATGTGCTGAGAAAGACACCACACACATAACTTTCTAAAATCCAGTTTACTGAATCCCTCTTCCCTGGGCCCCACTCAGTACCTCATTAGCAACTCTGCTTTTTCTGAAGTATTTTCTGTCTGGAGAATGGCAGTTCCCCATTCTCAAGTCACTCCTAAGTGGCGCGACTCTGGTACGTGACGTAGCTCTATTATTCCCTGTCCCTACCTGAACTCACTCACTTTCAAGTTCTGCCTGCAGGCCCCTATACAACTAGCCTTCTTTCTTTCAATATTTACTGAGAAATTATTCCTTAGCAGGTATTGTTATAGGCACCATAAGTATACTAATGAATATCATACTTACAAAAATATTTTGAAATAAATGCTTTTATAACATGCATTTGATAAATTTGGAAACAGATTAGAATGGATAAGTTAAACAAGGTCACACAACCAGGAAGTGGCAACAAATATTCATATATGGCCCTAAAGATCACACTCTTAACTACTACACAAATAGATGTTCCTTTTCTTTTGGGTCTTCTGTTTTTGTTTTTTGACTCTCTGGCCTCTGATGCTCTTTTCTCAAAAATCTACAAACAATAAATGCCTGAGAGGATGTGGAGAAAAGGGAACCCTCTTGCACTGTTGGTGGGAATGTTAATTGATACAACCACTATGGAGAACAGTATAGAGGTTCCTTAAAAAACTAAAAATAGAGCTACCGTATGACCCAGAAATCCCATTATTGGGCATATATCCCGAGAAAGCCATAATTCAAAAAGACACATGTGCCCCAAAGTTCATCACAGTACCATTTACAATAGCCAAAACATGGAAGCAACCTAGATATCCATCAACAGATGAATGGGAAAAGAAGACATGGTACATATATACAATGGCATATTTATTACTCAGCCATAGAAAGGAACGGAATTTGGTCATTTGTAGTGATAACTAGCTTTCTTTACTCTCCAACCCTGCTTCCACTTTCAACTACTAACTCACTCCAAGCTCCCAAAACATGTATAAATTTTAAGATCAGCGTTTTTAAAGCTTTGCCTCTTCGTTTGATAGCAACTTGGGCTAAGAGAGTTCTCAGTTTTCTCATCCATAAAATGGGAATGATATATGGTTACAACAGTGCTTGACACATGATTATGGCTCAGTAAATCTTAACTATCATTCTTACCATGACTGGAGTTGAAGTCCCAGCTCCAAAACTCAGTAATAAAAAGAAAGGTACCTTCTCTCTGAGCCTGGGTGTTCTCATTTGAAAAAAATGGAGATTACCATGCCTGCCTATCTCCTAAAGTTAAGAAAATCCAATGGAAGATAGTAAGTAAAATTACCTTGCATGTTACAAGAATCTATGGAAGTATTACCCTTTTTACATTTTCTTTTAAGGTAGTACCTTACTTAGGTGTCATCGCTGGAAAAACAACAGTAATTGTGTAGAAGCCTAGCTGAGGCTATAGAAAATGTAAGAAATAGAAAATCTGACTTACAATTTTGTCACATAGCTGCCTTTGATAACATATTTGAAGGAGACTCAAAGATTCTCTAACTTTTATTTGAGGTTAAATTCTTCCCAAAGCTGCATACCTGAACCATGAATACTTAGTTCTCAGTAAAAATATCTTCTCTGAATTATTTATTAATACAAGGCTATTACACTTAAGAATCTAAGAAATGGCCGTGTGAAGCAAGTTCTGCCTCATTTATAAAGTTCCCATTGAAAACATTTGTCCATTCTTCTGCTCAGCATTTCTAAGGATCTACACAATAAATACCAGCAAAAACTTAATACGGAGACTCACTTCAGTGCCTTTTTATGTACATTTACAATTCTGCCTATGATACAATGAGCACAATGCATCCCAGTTCCTACCCTGGTTTATTAAGGGGATTGCACATGGCCTGGAACTGGCCAGCTGACAAGGATTTAGGTCAAATGGGGACAAGCTGCTCATTTCCCCCTCTTACAGACTGTCTCTTCCTTGACTTGGCACATCACTCTTGTTGTCTGCTGACTCATGACTTCTGCTTGTGACTAACCTGGCCCAGGTACTGCCTCATGGTCTCTTTCTGGCCTCAGCTCACTAACTGGACAAATTCTTTCTTTCCTGCAGTTCAAAACCCTGAGGGAAGGTATGTGATTGCCTCAGCCGAGCACTGGCATGTCTGTTTAGGAAGAGCCTTTCGTGCAGGCCCCTCTCGTCTGCTGGCAAGCTGGAGACGGCCACCTGGAAGAGTGGGGAGCCGTTCTTAGTTCAGCCAGGACAGGACGGAGCTGCTGATCCACAACATGCTGTCCAGGCAACTTCCCTGACTGAGGTTTGCTCTTTTATCTTTCTTTGTACTTTTGTTTATTTTTTTCTCAGTGCACAGGAAATTTATGGTGTTGACATCTAAGCCTTCTCTGGAATAAGTGTTTTTTTAAAAAAAATAAATTGATATAATACATTGTCTTAGAAACCTTTTAGAGCAGGCACTAAACCAACCTTACAACTTGTTTCTCTTTCTAAAAAAATAAAAGGAAAACCTAGTTATCTGAGGGTTTGTTTTTTACAGATTCTAATTAGTTGAGATTTTATTAATGAAAGGCCCCTCTGGCATATTCCCTGAAGGATGGAGTACCTCTGTTGGCCAATGTTAGTGGTACAAAGTTGGACAATACCTTGTCTGTGCACTTCCTGTTTCCAAAGTCAGATCTTACAGGACCTGAGCAATTGGGTATGTGTGGTGGTATGCTGTAAGCTTGGGCCAGTTCTCAAGAGTTGGTTGTTATACTTTCAAGAATTTTGTGAGTTGCTTTTTAAACACAGCCATTGTTCAAATTCAGTTCAATCAACTCATAATTATATAACTTTTATTAAAAACATAGGTAGTAAATATTCAAAACCCATCACTTTCTTATTAGTTTACTACATTATCTCTCTTTTTAAAAACATTTTGTGGTACTTATTTTATTTTTAAAATTTACTTATTTACTTTTGGCCACACTGGGTCTTCATTGCTGCACGCAGGCTTTCTCTAGTTGTGGCCAGCAGGGGCTACTCTCTAGTTGCAGAGAATGGGCATCTCATTGTGGTGGCTTCTCTTGTTCTGGAACGTGGACTCAGGTGCTCTGCAGCATGAGGAATCCTCCCAGACTAGGGATTGGACCTGTGTCCCCTGCATCAGCAGGCAGATTCTTTAACCACTGGACCACCAGGGAAGTCCCTACTACCTTATCTCTGCTTCTGAGGTCAGTATCACCTCTTGTACCTGTGTGGTTGAAATACTGTATAATCGTGTTTCCCTGCAAGTCTCTTTCAAATCCATGTGCAGAGACATCACACTGGCAAGTTGGAATCCCAGATAGTAGGAGTGTTTACACCATAGAAATGGATGCATGCTACAAATCCACCATTTGCCGCCACCCCACCCTCTTCCTGGAGATCCCGTTATTAGAAATTTGCCACCACATCACCGTATGTCTGTTTTACCAGTTGAAAGCAAAACTTTTAAATATGCTCAAGCTTGCAACAATCTTGAGGTTGGATAAAAGAATACTTTTTTAAAAAATTGGAAACCCATCACTGTAAACCTGAGTCACCTATCAATCCAGTATATTTGTTCTCCAGCAACACAAGCAGTGAAGCCTTTTAGGTCACCTCTTTCATTTAACATCTTTTCTCTAACCTAGAAAATGTCAGAATGCTTTATTTTATTTTATTTTATTTTTTTGAGAGGCTTGTTTAAGTTCTCTGAAGCTTATATACATAAGCCCATACGTTATGGACCTGTACAAAATGCCCAACTGAGAATAGTGATATCTTCACCTAATGATGGAGTTTAAGCTTCTTGAAACAATTGCAATTTAACATTTAAATGCAGATATTTTACTGTCTTGTTCACTACACATATTCTTGAATCCAAATGAAGACGTATAACTTTTTACTCTACATTTTTGATTCATGGTGACCTCATTAACCGGCAAGCAAATTCATCCTAATTATAAACCTTTGCGACATTACTGCATTAATAGGATGTGGAAGAGGCTTACTGATGGAATATCTTGTTCCTATATTTTGCCACTTAAGAAACTGCCAAAATAGTTGAATGTTTCAAATTCTTTTATGAAACAAATGGACAGAGTGACAGCAAAAGGAAAAAAAAATACATATGACCTAATCACTACTAGAATTTATATGTACTTGGGGCTGAGGGAAGGGGAAAGTTCATGAGTCTGGCAAACAGGCAAGGTAGGCCTGCCGTCGGTTGATTTGTATGATGAGCTGAGGAGTTTCCCAGGGAAACCTTGTCCGAATGGAACAGAGAACCAAACACGAGCTCAGGAATAGAGCCAGAGACAGGTGATCATGAATACATTGGAGCATCTGTCACTTGGATGAGCTCCAGGCGTAGTCCTTCACCCTGTGTCTGAGTCCAGAGACGAGCTGGGATAATATACGTGAAAGTGGTAGGGCTGCTCCGGAGAGCCATCCTAAGGTGTTAAAGCACATGCATTACTGCATTGGGAAGCTCTAGTGTAACAGAAATCTAAAGAGAAGAGAAGCACCAATGCCCCCAACTCACAGCAGGAGTCTGAACAGTTGCAGCATCTCACGGGTACTTAATTGGGTGTTGGTGGAGGAAGACCCCTGGGGGTAGTAAGCAGCCAAAGCTGCAACAGCTCGGCCCATCCAGGGCCAAGTCCCTGGTCAGGCGTGTGGGATGGGCAAAGATGTATGGGTATCTAGTGGAGGAGGCAGATAGGACATGTCCCACACCCCAAGCACAGGGCACAGAGAGTCTTATCAGAAGGACAGAAATGAAGGTGAGGCACAGTAACTAATTTGACTTCTCTCTTTTTAAAAGCCTTTTATTTTCGATTGGAGCATAGCCAGTCAACAGTGTGATAGTTTCAGGTGCACAGCAGAGGGGCTCAACCATGCATATACATGTATCCATTCTCCCCAAGGGCTTTCCTGACGGCTCACTGGGCAAAGAATCCACCTGCAGTGCAGGAGACATAGGGACGCAGATTCGATTCCTGGGTCAGGAAGATCCCCTGGAGGAGGGCATGGCCACCCAGTCCCGTATTCTCGCCTGGAGAATCCCATAGAAGAAGGAGCCTGGCGAGCTACAGTCCAAAGGGTCACAAAGAGTCAGACATGACTGAGCGAGTAGACATGCATGCAACCTCCCCAAACCCCCTCCCATCCAGGCTTCCACATGACACTGAGTCGAGTTCCCTGTGCTACAGAGTAGATCCTTGTTGTTGTCCATCTGAAGTCTAGCAGTGTGTCCATGTCCATCCCAGACTCCCTAATTATCTCTTACCCCATACTTCCCCACTGGTAACCATAAATTTGTTCTGTAAGTCTGTTTCTATTTCATAAATTAGTTCATTTGTATCATTTCTTTTTAGATTCTGCATATAAGGGTATCATATGATATTTCTCCTTCTCGGACTTACACTCAGCGTGACTAATCTGACTTATGTCTGAATTCACTGAACGTACTACCTAAGATTCTGAGAAACTTAGCGGGAGGGGAAGAACTTGCAGAGGCCTAGAGTTTTGCATTAGTGAGTGCTGACAAGAGCTTATAAGAAAGAGTTGCATCTTTTCCTGTCTTTGGGAGGAGATTCCTGATGCAGATTTAACTAACACAAGGCCAAGAGCACATTCTCATCACGCTGCTAGAAAGTCGATGCCGTGATATGCCATGGCGGTACATATCAAAATGTTCATGGGCCGTGCTGGTCATTGGGTTACTTCCTCAAAGAAAAGTCATTTGATAATTTCAGTGGAGTTTCTGAAGGAATCTGACTATGCTCCCCGTTCTAGCTGTGGGGGCCTCAAGAGCACCCACTTTCTGAGTTGAGGTGTCCCTTGAAGATCTCTTTCACTGGAGAATTTGGGTACCACCTTGGGTACTTGAAGTAGGAGCCGCCTCGGCTCCTTAAATGATAAACTCTTTTAAGAGACATGTGCATGGTCTGTATTCTCCCTAGGAATTAGTGAGCCCATTGGGAAAACAAAGGCAATGGAAACTCTCTGCTGGCTCCCAGAGGAAACAGTTAGGGTGCAGAAATAAACCACTCCTCCCAGCACCTGTCAGAGCCGCACAGACAGTGTCATTGTGCCGATTACAAAAAGCAGCCTCTCTTGAGCAGCTGAGTTGCAAGGAGACACACCTCCTTCAGGCTGGCAGGCCCTCACTGGGGCACAGCTTGCCAGGCAGGCACCAGGCCCCAACCCGGCCTGCCTTTGTTCATTGCACAAAATGCACAGTCCTGTGATCCAGCCCACCAGGACATGACATGCGCTGAGAGGGGAGTTCATGGAATACACCTCGTACTGAGAACCAGGAGTGAATCTAGAAGGATGTGCTTTTGGAGATCTGAGCCAGAGGCTTCGCTTGAACTGAAACATACAGAAGGTGTGGCTGGAGCCATCGCCTGGGGAATTAGCCCTTCTATCTGGCCAGACAGTATACAGATAGCATTGTTCTGCAACCCCAAAGAGCTGCCATAAAGGACACAGGAGACCCAGAAAAGAACTTTTTAGAACCAGAAATGTCATCTCCATGACTGAAAAAAATTATTGCAGGCTTGGAATAGAATCTGAAATTGATGGAGGTCATCTCACAAGAGAGGCACAAAGATCTGCAGGTATCCTGGCCATAAACTGCTCCAGGGACCTAAGCAAGGGGAAAGCTCATGCATTGCTGGGCTCCTCCATGACAGTGACCTTGGCTGAACCAGAAGGAGATGGAGACTTTGACAGAGATGACATAGATGCACCGGGATTGGGACAGGAGAAACTGAGACAGTTATGTCCTCCATTGGGGATCTGCCGTGTCTGGCATATGGGAAAATTGGAAAGAACGGGCTTATCAAACATATTTGAGTAACTCCAAAGATGGGGTGAATCTAGGGGAACAGAGAGCTGGACACTAAGCGTCTGCAGTTAGAGGAGAGGGATAGTTCTGAGAGCAGAGGGCTGACCCCCATTGCATTTGGTCTCCTGGCTAGAACCCCATGCACAGGTGATGTGGGAGTTTAAAGATGGCAGTGGAGGGGATGGAAGTTGGTGGCATTGTCAATAGGACTTGAAAGGACCATCACTGAACTGGAAGACAAAGTAACCATGTTTGTGAGCCCCTAAACAGGGCAGTGTCACAAAAGCCAGCATTCTCTCCTACTTTGTAGAAATCCCTGGCGGTTGGGGCATCTTGGGGGTGCTGTGGAGGTGTAGCCCACTGGTGCCTTTTGAAGATGCCAGTGCTATCCCAAGGCAATGAAGGGGCCATAACCCGCAGAGGTGACCCCAAATCTGGGGACGTGGTGGGGCCAGCAAAGGGGTCCGTTCCCATAGAAGCAGCCCCGACTGTAGGAGGAAGAGGATCACAGAGTCGCACGGTGGTGGGGGGTTATTTGTGAGCATACGTGACCATGGATTTCCAGAGTTGACCACACAGGAAGGCGGGGACTTTGCAGGGACCTGGAATCCAGTATTCACAAGCTACGGCGAGAGCCAGCAAGCCCAAGCGAGCATAGACCTTACTTCTGAGAAAACACATTTGTTCTCTGACAGTTGGGAGAACAGGCAAAAGCTATTGCATCCATCATCAGAAATGGTTTCCAATATCTAAAAGGTGTGTATTATCTTTTTGAGCTCAAACTCTAAAATCTAAAAATACTCAGCCTGCTTAAATAAAAGGGCATCGCTCCCCTCACCAACAGCCCTCAGTCCTCACTGGCCTTGTTTGTCCCGGAACCTGCCAAGCTTGCTCTTACCTGAGGGATTCTGCATTTGCTGCTTCCTCTCTCTGGAATGTTCTCCCTCAAGGCTTTGCAAAGTTGGCTCCTTCTTGTCATTCAGATCTCAGCTTAAATTCCTTTTCTTCAGAGAGGCTTTCCCTGACTATAGTTTTTGAGCCCATCTCTCCACCCACAGACACTCTTTCACACTATGTAGTTTTATGTTTTAATGACATTTATCATTAGCTAAAATTACCTTGTTTGATTTTTTTTAAGTTACTTGTCTATTGCCTGTCTCTTCTCCAACAAAAAATGTAGTATCCAAAAATCCAAGCTATTTGTCTGTCTTGTTCCTAGCTGCATTCCCTAGCATATAGTAAGTACTCCTTAAGAATGTGTTGAATCAATTAATTTTAAACATTCATTGGCAATTTCTCTGCATTGGGGGGAACTGCTCACTATATGTCAACATGAAAAAAACAGTATCTCTAGACTCTTTATCTTGCTCATTTTCCAGGTAAATGAGAACCAGGAAAACTTCTGCTTTGAACTTAGTATATAATCTTGATTTGTTTGTGTTGACAGATCATTTTCAAATTCATGTCTTTAACATCTTTGTACACTGACACTTTTCGCATATCAATACGCAAACGTTCATTTTGCTAGAGCATCATGTGTCTCCACTGTTCAGAATTTGCCTCTTCTAACCCAGTGCTGCTGAAACAACACATCACTAAAGAGAATTCACTATCTATTAGCAATGCATAGGATAACCTTTGACTCCATTAGGAACACTAAAACCATCTGTGTATTTTGAGGAAACTCTGATCTTTTGAGGAAACCTGTGCTTGCTTTAAGAAATATTTGTAACCGGAGATTCAGTTTCAGACAGAATTCAAGTTCCTCTCTTGTGTTTTAGCAACTTTGCATACCCACTGGGATCACGTCTCATATTTTCCAAGTCCTTTTAGGTGGCTAGTCTGACACCAAACGAGCTTCTAAGACACACTGCTGAATCATCTTCACTGGAAAGTTTTAAGAATAGAATAGGTAACTGCCTACATTAGATATGTTGTCACAGCACTTAGAAGCTAGGGAAAGAAGCCAGTGCACCCCTGAGATTTGCTCTAGCAAGGTGATTTTTCTACCTTTGGAAAATAATTAGTCCTCCAAAACTGTCAAGTTTTGCTCTTAACAAGTAAAATAATCTGGAGGGGGAAAAGACTGTATGAATCAATATTAGGGGTTGTCCATACATATTTTTTTTCCATTAAGCATATAGTGGAGGGATATTTTGAAAGGATGTTTAAGACCAAAAAATAGACCACTGACTTTTGGGGATATTTCCTGTTGCGTTTGGCACTTTAAAAATTTTTGCTCTTTTTTCCTTTTTTATGTTAATCATCCCCTAGTAACTAGCATGGGGTATTTGTGAAATTCATTTGCTCCCATTTTGTTGTATTGTCCAACAGATTGTTTCTAGTACCTTCTGATGTGTGGCAGCTGTGTTTTAACAATTCCAAGTGTACCATATGAAAGTAATCAAAGACATTAACACACTAGTGTCTGCAGCTATGGAGGTATTTCCTGAATGTGGTACTGCTGGGCTGTACAAAGTTGTATGTGAATTACTTTTTCTTTTAGCATGTTGAAGTGTTATCTAAATATATGTAGAATCATCACATGTTTGTACCCCTGTCTTTATGGCGTAGCTATCGGCAAGGAAGAGCATACTAAAATCTGTAGTGGAGAACCATTTTTACAGAGCATAGTGTATATAACACGTTAATCTGTGCAAAGTGATCTCTCAGATTCCCAGAGGAGGAAAAAGTTAAAGTTTAGTGTTTCCTCTGATACAGTGTACCCTGGGTAGAGTGGTAATGGCTAAGTACCTAGCATCCTAATATAAGCAGTTACTGGGAAATGTTGTGCATACAGGATTTTATTACAGTAAGACTGCACTGTACTTAAAGTAAATATCCCTGGATCCCCTCCAAGGCTGGGAGAGTGGGGTTGGCTTACAGAATCTGCTCGTTTAGCAATTGTACATCACAATAAATGAAGGATTTGAAAAAAAGGGTTGTGTTGTTTATCATAAAAGGTGAAGAGAGGTGGCCTGAAGAAAGTATACTCTCAAAGTAGCATTTGTCAAGAAAACAATACAGTTGCACAGTCTTGAAAGATGATACAATGCTATGTGTTGTATTGCCTCCCTGGCTGCCATTTGTGTATCTTACGCAAGCGAGGGATCCAAGGATGAAGCTTAAAAATTAAGGCTCCAAATGTGGCAGCAGCTGTCATCAGTCATATTTTAAGATTTGAGTCTAGCTTTTTACAGATCCAATGTCACACAACACTTTGGCAATCTTTATCAAAAAACATAAACTCATTCATTATTTGACCATGTATTGCAGCATTTCAGTGGACATAAATGTTATAGGTAGAGGTAAGGATACAGATACAGATTTCGAGAGAATGAGCCACCTTTCATTTTAGAGTATCAAGTTCACTGTCCTGGCGAGATGAAGTAATCTCCTGAAGCATGCTTTAAGTAAGGGGTTCTAGGACTCTGCAGCCAAGAGTCTGCACTTACTTGACATTCCATTTCTCCCCAGTGACCCCTAGTAACAGAGCCGCACTGTGTCTGGCCCATGCAGGACTTTCACTCTTAATTAAAATAGTGACACCGAAAGCTTTTAATGATTCCCCAAATGCTATTATAAGGCACAGGGTAAATGTTAGAGCAGGGGCCCATCTTGGGGGAATAAGTGAAATTTGGAAAGAACATTTTCCACACCGCTTCATCCACTGCCTTCCTTTGGCCTCCCACTGGATCTCACTGGGCACTAGGCCACATCCGACCTTAACTCCTTGCTGGAGGGATCTCTTTGGAACATCAAACACCAGAAGAGCATATTTTCCCAACCAGAAAAGGAAAACGGTTCAAACTTTCAAGCTCTCTGTCTCGAATTTCTGGATTTCTCCTGAATCTAATTGTCTTCCTTCTTTACCCAGATAAATATGGGAAAACCATGAAAGAAAGTATCCCCTCCCCAACAGTACCTTGGAAAGCTTTCACATTATCAATCATAAATGGAGTCTGCGTTTAATGAGCGTTTCCCTGGTGGCTCAGATGATAAAGAATCTGCCTGCAATGCAGGAAACCCAGGTTCAGTCCCTGGGTTGGGAGGATCAGGGAATGGCAACCCACTCCAGTATGCTTGCCTGGAGAATTCCATGGACAGACCACAGGGCAGACGTGACTGAGCAGATACCACCAGCAGCAGCAAATGACAATACTGATTTCTTTCTTTAAAAAAAAAAAAAAAAATCTATCTAAGTAAATATCTATTTGACCACACCAGGTCTTAGTTGCAGCACATGAGATCTTTAGTTGGGGGATATGATGAACACTTGGTTATGGCATGTGGGATCTAATTCCCTGACCAGGGATTGAACCTGGGCCCCCTACATTCAGAGGGGGCTTAGAGTCTTAGCCACTGGACCACCAGGGAAGTCCCTCAAGATTTATCTTTCACCTAGACTGAATCCTTGTCCTTAGAGGTGTTCAGGAATGTGGTCCACTACATGGAGATGAATCTCTGGGTAGACAGACAGATATTGCTTTGAGAGGGAAGAGTTAAGGCTTGCCCTGCAATACAGAACCCTTGCCACTTAACCTCTCTCATTTCTGAGCCTTCACTTTGCCTGTTCTTCTCAAACAAAGAAAATTAAAAACAGTTCCTGAAAAGCTGCCATTTGGATCCACACTCTCTTTTGAGGAGGCTTAGAACGTGCAAGGTACAGGGCTATGCGGGAAAGAGGCACAAAATGAAAAACTCAAGCACCTTTTCCCCCAGTAGCTCACTAGCCAGTGGGAAGGCTGGGCGTGTAAGCGAAGGGAACTTGAGCTGGCAAGAAAGCTCAGGAAAGGCCCTGAGGTGGCCCATATACAAGGCAGAAACTTTGTAGCGTGCTTGGAAACAACAGAATTGCTTGATGTGGCTGAAGATTAATCCACATGGAAGAATAGTGGGAGCAGAGATAGAAGAGGGGCTAGGCAATGGGAATAAGGGTCACATGACAGCCTTGATCCAGACAGTGGGGGTTTCAATGCCAGGCTAAGGTCTGACATCGCATCCTAAGCAGTAGAGGGCCGCTGGAGAATGGAGAGACAGCAACCAATGTGATCCAGTGTCTCACTTTCCTATTAACTGCTGAGGAGGTTTTCAATTTAGAAACTCAGAGATTATTCAGGGTAGCTTCTACAGCATCACCAACATCCCTCAAATCTTGTGAGAAAACGATGGTTTTGAAACTAACAAAGTTACATCAGAAGAATAGATATATCTATCTCTATCTTTCTAGCTCTCTGTCTACAGAGAGGTAGAATCCCTTCGCTGTACACCTGAACTAACACAACACTGAAAATTAACTATACTTAAAATTTTTTAATGGTTAAAAATTTATGACAGAGAAGGCAGAAATTATACTGAAAACTTATATTTTCCACCTCTAGATGCTGTGTTATAGTCTTGGTTGATCCTAGAACAATTACAAAACAGAAAAGGCTTGTCTTGGTGTGTTTGATACCCAACCCACCTCCATCCCACCTCCACCCCCTGAATCTCCGTGTATTCTCTTCCATCCCAAGCATGGCAGAAGGAAGAGTGAGTGCTCCACCCTCACCTAGCTTAACGCTTTAATGAAAGTGTGGGGCGGGGAACTACATAACATTAATGTTAGATTAAGTGGATGACTTCTTTTGGGTGTGATTCCTGAGGGACAGGTTTAAATTTTCTTGCCTTTTCTTCTTTCACCAATGCAAGCTCCATCTGATCATTTACCCTTGAAATTCCTAGGGACCAAAGTCCTTGTGGTGCCAGGGTGGGACTTCAAATCACAAACAGCCCATGTAGAGAAAAACCTGTGCTAACTGATAATTAAAATGTAAATAATCAATAGTGTAGAACAGTGTATCCGTCAGGTTCTCTGCAGGAAATAGATGGCATGCTCAAATTAGGATCATTTCATGATAATTTAATGAAGTGTTTGTTGAGAGAGTTGAGAGAAAGCCACAAGGGTTAGTGCAGCACCCTGGGATAATGTAAGCACCAGTCCTGGGCCTGAGGAAGGAGGGTTAGCAACCCTTCCTGAGACCCATGGTGAGAGTGTCACACAGAGAGGGCTGTCGTGACACAAGCTCGACCTTTAGATAGGGACACCACAGGCCCAAGGTGACTGCGGAGAGACAGTCAGGGGTATGTATACCCTGATCTCACTTTGTTCCGTCCCTTCCATCTGTCTCCAGGGCCCCCCAGTGGCTGACCTCAACCAGTGCAAGGGAGTCCATTGATAAAAGTTCTTACAAGTCAGCTTTTCTGTGCAGAGTAGGATAGAAAGTGCAGAGTACGTTTGGATGGATGAATGGCACACCCAGCACTAGGAGGGAGGGAAAAAGAAAAAGTGAAAGCAACAAGCTTGGGGTGAGGGTGGGAAATGTTGAAGAAGGAAAGACTGAGGCATATTTTTCCAGAGCATTGACCTTGTTCTTACATGCACATACACACACCCTTTTCAAAATTCAATAAACAGTATTGGGACGCCCTTATTTCTTCTAAACTCAAAGGAAGACATTTTCAGTCACCCCTCATTCCACAAGATGGACATCCTTCTTTCTGTGAGAAAAACAAGCTCATTCAAATCTAGACACGAATGAGATTGTAAAGTGTGGACACAATTCACTCACTGTGGGGTGTATAGACAATCTTATTTTTATTAGCTGGTTGGGAGGACATGTGAAGAACAGAAGCTAGAACAAAATATTTCTTCCCCCTTCCTGTAAGACTGCCTTTCAGGGCATCCACAGTGAGCTCGGATGGAAACCTGCCAGTACCTGGAGTCTCTCCAACATCCTCTTCTCCCTTTTCCCCCCAGTCCTTCCCCCAAGCAAGGGTCTATTTCTCTAAGTCAGACTTTTGCCGACCCTCATCCTTGGCTCGATCCCAGGGAGGCATTTAGAAATTTCTGTTCAGTACTTCTTTAATTTTCCCCAGAAGTAGGATAAGATTCTTGTGCTTGAAGTCTCTGCAAGAGGAAACCATCTCGTGCTAATGATGAACATGACCTTGAGGCATTATTGTTCTAAAAGGGCCTCTTCCCTCCTGCACACAACTCACTCCTCACCTGTACTTCCATCCCCACCTCTCCCCCAAAAGGATTAAGAGGCAGAAGGAACCTGAAACCTTGTTTGGTCACAGTATCTTTGCTGCTGCTGCTGCTAAGTCGCTTCAGTCGTGTCCGACTCTGTGTGACCCCATAGACGGCAGCCCACCAGGTTCCTCCGTGCCTGGGATTCTCCAGGCAAGAACACTGGAGTGGGTTGCCATTTCCTTCTCCAATGCATGAAAGTGAAAAGTGAAAGTGAAGTCGCTCAGTCGTGTCTGACTCTTTGCAACCCCATGGACTGCAGCCTTTCAGTCTCTTCCGTCCATGGGGTTTTCCAAGCAAGACTATTGGAGTGGGCTGCCGTTGCCTTCTCCACACAGTACCTTTAGGGGATTCTTTTTTCTTTTTTATCTTCCTGGCTGTCATTCCCAGGAAGCTCTTCTGCCATACACTCTTTTTTTAAATTTATTTTTAATTGAATGATAACTGCTTTACAATACTGTATTGATTTCTGCCATAGATCAACATGAATCGACCATAGGTATACAAATGTCCCCTCCCTCTTGAACCTCTCTCCCACCTCCCACTCCTTCCAACTCCAGAACCCTGGGTTGAGTTCCCTGAGTCATATAGCAAATTCCATTGAGGGGATTCTTTTTTCTGATGGTAATCAGACAATGGATTCCTTGGTTGATTTGACTGGTTTCATAAAATATGTGCATTTTTCTTGTGTGTTACTAAATTATCTTTTTCTTCCTAAGCCTTTTGCTTCCCAGGTGGTGCAGTGGTAAGGAATCTGCCTGCCAGTGCAGGAGATACAGGCGATGTGGGTTTGACCCCTGAGTCAGGAAGATCCCCTGGAGTAGGAAATGGCAACCCACACCAGTATTCTTGCCTGGGAAATTCCATGAACAGAGGATCCTGGCAGGCTACAGTCCATGGGGTCTCAAAGAGTCAGATGTGACTGAGCACACACAGAATAGCTGCATATGACTATGCAAAAAAATGTGGTGGCTTGAAACAACAATATGTTAACTACCACAATTTTATGGGTTGTCTGGGTGCTTCCCACTCAAGATATCTCAGACTGTCATTCAAAGACTCCACTGGACTGGCCATCCAAGATGGCACTCTCACATGGGTGGATGCTGATGCTGGCTGTTGGCGAGAGATGAGCTGGGGCCTTTGACTAGAACACCTGTCTGCAGCCTTTTAAGAAATGTGGCTTTCATTTCTCACAGCATGAAGCTAGTTTCTGAGAGGGAATGTCTCAGGGTGAGCTTTCTAAGAGACCCAAGCAGAGGGTTTTTTATATCCTGAGACGTGTCAGAAGTTCTGGCATGGCTCTTCCACCTCAAACCTGTCCCACAGATCACTCATATCCAAGCGGAAAGGAATTAGACTCTGCCACCCACTTGATGGGAGGAGCACCATGCATCTACAGAGAGGGAAGGATCTGAGGATGGTCACAGTTGGAAACCAGTACACAATTTCATCTCTTCTTTGCATTTTCCTTGCATTATAAATCATTTGTGTCATCACCATCTTCCCTGGTGGCTCAGATGGTAAAGAATCCGTCTGCAGTGAGGGAGACCTGGGTTTGATCCTTGGGTCGGTAAGCTCCCCTGGAGAAGGAAATGGCAACCCACTCCAATATTCTTGCCTGGGAGAAGTCCCATGGGCTGAGGAGCCTGGTGGGCTACAGCCCAAGGGGTCGCAAAGAGTCAGACATGACTGAGTGGCTAACACTTCGCTTTGTGCTATCACTGTCCGGCAGTGTGCTTATTATTATAGTGGAAAGAGCACTGAATTCAGAGTGAGATGACCAAGCCAACAGTTCCAAATCCAAAGCAGAGCTGGGCTCTGAGGCACCTTTGCATCCTTCTCTAACTCTTGGACCCTCGGGCATTTCCATGCCTTCTACTCCTACTCCAGATGAGTGCAGAGTTAAAAAGAACTAAGCTGCAGTTGTCTCATCTCCATTTTAGATTCTCCTACCCACTAGTAGATTAGAGGAGGGGGAGTGAGCTGGCAAATGTACCTCAAGAATTCAGGAGTGAGCAGAATAGGGCCAAACAAAAATGACCCATCTTCTACCATCACAAGAGCTGGAAGACAAGTGGGTCTCTCCTCTTTCAGTGGCAGATCAGTTCCCCTGCTCTCCAAAGGGCATCCTCTGGAAGGTGTGAACCGGACAACCTGTACTAATCCCAGATCTGTCACATACTACCTGTGTAATCTTGGGCTAGTCACCTTCCAATTTTCTTACTATAAAATGAGACTAGGTATTTCAGAGGTTCTAGATGATCAAGATATATAAGGTGTATGAAAATGCCATAAATAGTAAAGCCTTGCTGCTGCTGCTGCTGCTAAGTTGCTTCAATTGTATCCAACTCTGTGCGACCCCAAAGATGGCAGCCCACCAGGCTCCTCCGTCCCTGGGGTTCTCCAGGCAAGAATACTGGAGTGGGTTGCCATTTCCTTCTTCAATGCATGCATGCATGCTAAGTCACTTTAGTCATGTCCGACTCTATGCGACCCTATAAACAGCAGCCCACCAGGCTCCTCTGTCCACAGGATTCTCCAGGCAAGAATACTGGAGTGGGTTGCCATTTCCTTCTCCAATAGTAAAGCCTTAGGTCCAGGTAAAGTACCTCTAACAGAGTTGCCTATATCAAGGCAGACTTCCTCTGTGAAGGGCCAGATTGCAAATATTTTTGGCTTAGTGGGCTTGGTGGTCTCTGTTGCAACTGTTCAATTCAGCAATTGTAATGAATGTGAAACCAGCCTTTGATGCACATAGAGATGACCATACTAAGTAAAGTAGGGGAGACAGACAAATATCATGTTCTCTCTTATACATGGAATCTAGAAAATGAACATACTTACAAAACAGAAATAGACTCACAGACTTAGAAGACAAACATATGGTAACCAAAGGGGAAATGTGGTGGGGGGAGTGGGCAGATGAATTAGAAGGTTGGGATTAACATAAATATGCACACTAATGTATATAAAATAAATAATCAAGCAGGGCCTACATGTATAACTGAGTCACTTTGATGTACACTTGAAGCTAACACAACA
The DNA here is from genome assembly GCF_032405125.1 of Capricornis sumatraensis. Lineage (NCBI taxonomy): Eukaryota > Metazoa > Chordata > Mammalia > Artiodactyla > Bovidae > Capricornis > Capricornis sumatraensis. The sequence continues at coordinate 50,783,834 of NC_091074.1, read as the reverse complement.
TTGTAAATCACCTATAAACTCCAGTATAAAATAAAAATTTTTTAAAAGGATGCCAAAAAATGGTAATAAATGAGTGTGGCCAGATATGGCCCATAAGCCATAGTTTGCCAACCTCTGTTCTTATTTATGGTTTCACCTCGGAAAAGGAAAAGTTGGGCCAAGTAAGCTTTTCATATGTCTATACTTTAAGTTCAGACACGAACAAGGTGAATTACAAATGTAAAAAAAATGGAAAGACACGATTTGATGCTAGCCATTGACCCCTGATATCCTCCTAGGAAAAGAAGAGTAAGAAAAAGTGCCCTAACAAGTACCTGAAAATAAAGCGTGAGAATGTGGGACCTTGGGCATGAAGCGATCAGGTGTCTGAGAGAGGAGGAGTAATGTTCCATTTATTCCAGACAGGATATGGCAGTGGGAGCCTACGTGATTCTCTGTGTAGCCTGGCCCTGTGGATCCCCAAATCCTCAGGAGGGTGATTCAACTCATGAAATGTTTAGAGTGAATGATTTGGGTTTTATTTTTCTTTTTGTTGTTTTAGAGACCGGTGAAGAGATTGAGGCCTCATATCTAGTTCGTTTGGAGCAGACCCTCAGTATTGTGGGATCTTAGAGCATAAAGGCAAAGAAAATCATGAAAAAGTAAGTTCTAGAAATACTTAGAAATCACAAGGAGGCCTACTGGGCTGTCACAAACCATGGAAATGGGGTATAGAATCATTTAGCCAGATGTCCAGAGGGCAGGGGCCCCAGCTGGGGTCTCTGGCAGAGACATTGCGCATACCATGATGTAAATAACAATGATTACAGCAGTCTTACAAAACCTGCCAAATACTTTCTAATGAAATGGTAATTAAAGTTCTTTAAAGGTCACTAACCACTCCATTCCACTGATTATGAAAAAAAATTTTTTTTTAAAAATTGTAAGTTACGGGCAGTTTTACCTAGCTTTAAATGAGGGCTTATCCAAATTTTACCTTTCTGGGATGAAACTGTTTTTCTTAGGTGATCAGTCCTTTTTGTGAAACGCTTTCTCATAGATCATATTTCCTGGGACCAGAGTGCCAAACAGCCCAGTGCCAATTTAAAAAAAAAAAAATTAGAAGTTAGCAATCAATACTGAGCACTTGAAGAAAGAATGTTCATAATAATACAAGACTCCAGATAACCCTCCATAGAACTGTGACACGTAACTGTGTGTTGACGTCTCTGAGAATAAATGGTGCTCAGAGTGTCATGGTCAGCTCTGTGCCCACACAGTCTGGCACATACTTGGCACATTGTGTTTAATCTTTGGCTGTAAGACTGAAGTGAGCCACTGCTAATGGTGACCAAAGAAAGCATTTCAGAATGTCTTTAGTATATAAGAAAGGCACTGTGAGAGAGGAGAAAGACTTCTTATTAGGAAATGGGTGATCTGAATTTAAGTATTAATCCTACTACTTCTTACTTCTGTATCCAGAGTTCCCACCAGATTTTGAAGAACCTCAATTTCATCATCCGCATGATGGTAATCATACCAACCCTATCATTCATCGCCTGACTGCTATGAGAATTGAATGGGAAAAGGTAAGTAAATAAAGCTTTGAAAATTGATATAAAAATACAAGTTCTTTTAAACTGCTACTTGGAATGATATTGAAACTAATTGTTAGGTATTTAAAATGTATTTTCAGGTTTTACTTAGCAGGATTCAAGCATGAATCTACTTAGAATGTGTGTATTTCAATGTATCACTAGTATATATCAACCATAATACTGTCTTTGCTTACAATTCCTTCTCCCAATATTACCAAAGTCTGCAAATGAATGGAGTGACAACAAATGGCAAATTGTGCCTTGCATGGTCAACACCATTTGTTGTCTCCCCAAGAGCCATCCATCCTTTCTCCTATCTCAGTTAATAGAGCCCAAGATTTATTCATATATCTGTATGTAGACACACATTGTTAGCCCCCCATTTCAGGGATAAATATTAAGTTTTCAAAGCCAATCAGAATAGCCCCATTTCTTTTGCCAGTAACTGATTAAGTGAAGGGCATGTAGCTCAATTAGGATTGTTGAATGCATAATAATAAAAACTTACTGAGCACTTATTGTATGCCAGGCACTTTTTAAAGTACTTTATTAATGCTCATTCCAACAACAGACCCTATGAGGTAAGTTGTATGAGTATATAAGTTTTGAAGTTCAGAAAACTGAGAGCTAGAGAGGCTTGCTGCTAAGTCACTTCAGTCGTGTCCGACTCTGTGTGACCCCACAGACGGCAGCTCATTGGGCTCCGCCATCCCTGGGATTCTCCAGGCAAGAACACTGGAGTGGGTTGCCATTTCCTTCTCCAATGCATGAAAGTGAAAAGTGAAAGTGAAGTCGCTCAGTCATGTCCGACTCTTCGAGACCCCATGGACTGCAGCCCACCAGGCTCCTCTGTCCATGGGATTTTCCAGGCAAGAGTACTGGAGTGGGGTGCCATTGCCTTCCCTGAGAGAGGCTTAAGGAAGTATAAAATTAGAACTAGAATACAAACCCAGACTGTGTGGCTCATTATCCATGCTCTTTGCTATTTATGTGATACTGAGGTGGGAGTCTCCTGACAGTTTTCTCCTGATAGTTTCCAGGATGCATGGAAAAGCTATCCTCAGTAAAAACAAAAAGATACTAAACGGGGCATGTCCTGCTTCCTTCTGCTAGACATCTAATGATTGTGTGTGATGCCCGGAGTACTGGCAGCCATACTGTGACAATGAGGAAGCTAAGCAGATACACTAAGAACGGCAGAGTAAAAAGATGGAAAAAATCCTGGGTCTTTGATATTGTGTTGAAACACTGATTTTACAAACTCTGAAACTTGCCTACTTGAGCAATTCTTATTCGATAAAATATTTTCATCTTTGTTGAAACAGTTTTGACTTGGAGTCATCTATTACTTGCAGCTTAACACATGCCTTCTGAATTAACACAGACATGCTGTTAGGTGTGGTATGTCCAACCAAAGTGATTGACTTGCCTTTGAAGTAGTAGCTTACTGTCACTGCAAATATGTTAAGGATGCTGAAAGGAAATTACAACTTTGGAAGAATAGGTTAGACAAATTGATCCAAGATGTCTTCCAATTCTAGGTTGCTGATTTCAATGAAATTCTGATTTTTCTCTAACAAGCAGAGTTAGTAAGATGAAAAGTGTTAAAATATAATTGAACAACTTTGGGGGGAAAATGTAAATATTTAGAAGATGAAGAAAAAGTAAATTACTGGAAATGCAGGCAGATCCTATGGTTCAGTCAAAGAAATAAAATAAAAAGTAACTTGGAGATTCAGGATAAGCCAAACTTAATTTGGGGACTTGCTTCCTTAGTTACATTCTTAAAAATTAAGCAAACAAAATTCCTAGTTCTACATCAGCTACCTACACACTTCTCTTTTCCTTTTGCCTCTGGCTTCTAGAAGAACATGAGGCCTCTTTCCTAATTTCTCTCAAAATCCTTGTTACTTGCCTTCTACTCCCCCACTGAACTGGAACTCCTCAAGCAGTGGTCACTAATAATTGCTTAACTTGCAAATCCTAGGTGGGTTTTCAGCTCTTGACTCATCCAACTTCTTTGTTGTGTTTGGCCTCAACTTTCACTTCTTGCTTCACCTTTCATCATCTCTCTCTGAATAACCTCACTGTCTCCCATTTACACAGGCCCATTCTATTTCACCAGCCCAGAGTTTTCTCTCAACTGGAAACTTCCTATTTACAACTGTCTCTTTAGACTTCTGTTTACGCCCAGGAAACAGGAGTCATCTTGGTTCCTCTGTCTCTCTCTGCCTTCACATTTCTTACATATCTTGTCAATTCAGACACCAAAACATATGCTTCATTTGTCTCTATCCATTTCTATTGCCCAACTCCAGAGCTTTGTCTCTCCTCTAGGCTTCCAAATGGCCTGCCCTCAAAATTCCATGCAGACCACCAGCATAATAAATCTGAAGTACAGGCCTGGTGGCACTTTTTCACTTTGGATGCTTCCTCATTGGTTTAGGTGATTATTACCTTCAGAGTAACACCCATTTTTCTTACGGCATCGCTGCAACTGGCCCCATCCCACTGGCTTAGCCTCAGCTCCAGCTATTCCCTTCATGCACCCTGTGGATTACTTTTGTGAGATGGCCTGCTTTTCCATCTCTGTGCTGTGCATTCATGCTGTTTTTTTGAGTGAATTCTTTCCAACTACCATTCCTTGACCTGGCAAACATATTATATCTCAAGGTGTACCTCGGATTACACTTCTTCCTTATTTATCTTACCCACCAGAAGTCTTTAAGCTTTCTATCTGTTTCTATAAACATGCCACCACCCAAGCATGCTTGGGAAAAGCAGAAGCTACCTGGATAATGCAACGTGTCATCACCCCAAGCTTCATAGAAGTGCCCAAAGCCTGAGGACCTACTTGCAGCTTAGCTAATGTGTCCTTTTCTGTACATCTTTTGATCTGAGACCAGAGAGCTGGCTTTCAGTCTCTCTGCCATTCATGGTAGGGGGAAAATTATTATTTTACAAAGAAACAAACTTATCCCAGTCTCATATTCCTGTAAATGGCATAATCAATGGAACAACTATGTTAAGATTGTTTTCTAAGAAAAAGTTGCGGCCCAACAATTTTATACCTAACACATTTTTTGAATGTGTGTATAAGAATCTCAGAAATCCGAGGGATAAAATTAAAATGTCACCCATATGTCTGTCCTGAAAAGTTCAAGAGAAGAAATGAAACTAGAAGAACTCAGGGCTTGAAAAGTTTAGTCATCAAGAAAAAAGGATAATCCAGAATTATAAGTTTTTAACCAAAACTGAACACAAATATTAAATTATTTTGATAGAAAAGATGAATTAAAATATTGATTTAATAACATTGATCTGACTATAAAGCCACAGAAGACAAAACAAAACAAAAGACTAAGTTATTCACATTAACTTTATGATTAAGCATTTTATGAAGTTCTGACCAATGCATTTAGAAATGCATAAGAAAAACAAATGGGGCACAAATGAGAAAATTATTATGGCACTCTTAAATGTTATTATTTATGTGAAAAACCCCAAAGAATCATTCCAATAAAGCTTAGTAAGCTTTATGTGAAATAAATGTACATGTTAAGTATACAAACTCCAGGAGTTTTTCCTGGGTATCAGCAATAACTGATTAGAAAATATAATAGAGAAATAAACTATACTAGCTGTAACACTTGGAGATAAAAGTTGAAGAAAAGATAGTTCCTTACTAGAGGGTATAATTCCCAAAAGCAAAGATAATACTAGGCATGCAAAAGTCAGTCACACACACACAAAATCGTTAATAACAGTAAAGAAAGAATTACATATAGGAGCTAACAACAACAACAAAAATCTGCCCAAAAGGAAACTATTTCCAGAAGACTGTCAACTTCTCGGATAAGGCAATGGCTTCTACGGAAGAGGATAATGACTATAATAAATGGAGAAACAGAAAAACTTAGCCTTAGACAAAATGTCAATACCGCCTCAAATAATCCTTAAACTTAATGAAATACGATCATTCTCAATACATTTTTTTTTCTGAAACTTCATGATAATGTAAGGCTCACATAAAACCAAAACAAAACAACAAACAAAAAATTTTGAGAGATTAGATTAATGATAGGTGGCTTGGCACTAAGCTATCAAAATGTGTTACAAATCTACAGTAATGAAAATAATATGGCACTGATGTTATCTTCTAACTCTGATTTTTTTTTTTTCTTTTCTTCTTTCCCTACTGTAATCTTGACCTGCTCAAAAGCCTCCTTTTCTATGAAACTTTCGTGGACTACCCAACCTGGAAGTCATTTCCTGTAACACAGCTGCCCTTCTTTTTGGTCACTGATATCATATTCTTGGCTATATAGCAAAATTTTACATGCCTTTTCTCCCACAAAGTTTACATTCCTTTGTTTTTATCATCTTTGTCCCAATATGTTTTTACCTACAAGATGCAAAAAGTAGTTTTCAGTAACAGTAATGGTAGAGAGCAATGTGAGATTTAATAATACAATGATGCCATAGCTTCAAGATTAGATCTGAGGCCTACCGAGAGCAGCAGTACCTAGGAACTTAAAAATGCAGGATTGCAGGCCCCACCCAGATATATGGAATCCAAAGCTGCATTTTAACATGATCCTAAGGTGATTTATGTGCACATTAAATTTTGAGGTGCACTGCCCTAAAGAATTTCATGGAATAAAAAATTTCATAACTCTTCTGAAGCAATCAAACATAGTTGGCTATCTTCCTGTGCTACAAGCAAATAGAATTATTCAAATCTTACACTTCCTTGATAGGCAAAAATTTAGTGACACCATAAAGTGCATGAGAAATGTGAATTTAGAGACTAGGATAAAACTAAAGATAAAAGCAGACTCAAGGGGCATGTACAGGGACATTATGAAAAGAATGCCTTTTCACTTCTCCTGTGTGTGTTAGTCACTCAGTCGTGTCCGACTCTTTGCAACCCCATGGACCACAACCCACCAAGCTCCTCAGTCCATGGAATTCTCCAGGAAAGAATACTAAAGTGAGTTGCCATTTCCTTCTCCATTCATTTCTCCTATCAGTTCAGTTCAGTCACTCAGTCGTGTCCGACTGTTTGCGACCCCATGAATCGCAGCACGCCAGGCCTCCCTGTCCATCACCATCTCCCGGAGTTCACTCAGACTCACGTCCATCGAGTCCGTGATGCCATCCAGCCATCTCATCCTTGGTCATCCCCTTCTCCTCCTGCCCACAATCCCTCCCAGCATCAGAGTCTTTTCCAATGAGTCAACTCTTTGCATGAGGTGGCCAAAGTACTGGAGCTTCAGCTTCAGCATCATTCCTTCCAAAGAAATCCCAGGGTTGATTTCCTTCAGAATGGACTGGTTGGATCTCCTTGCAGTCCAAGGGACTCTCAAGAGTCTTCTCCAACACCACAGTTCAAAAGCATCAATTCTTCGGCGCTCAGCCTTCTTCACAGTCCAACTCTCACATCCATACATGACCACAGGAAAAACCATAGCCTTGACTAGATGGACCTTAGTTGGCAAAGTAATGTCTCTGCTTTTGAATATGCTATCTAGGTTGGTCATAACTTTCCTTCCAAGGAGTAAGCATCTTTTAATATCATGGCTGCAGTCACCATCTGCAGTAATTTTGGAGCCCCCAAAAATAAAGTCTGACACTGTTTCCACTGTTTCCCCATCTATTTCCCATGAAGTGATGGGACTGGATGCCATGATCTTCGTTTTCTGAACGTCGAGCTTTAAGCCAACTTTTTCGCTCTCCTCTTTCACTTTCATCAAGAGGCTTTTTAGCTCTTCACTTTCTGCCATAAGGGTTGTGTCATTTGCATATCTGAGGTTATTGATATTTCTCCCGGCAATCTTGACTCCAGCTTGTGTTTCTTCCAGTCCAGCATTTCTCATGATGTACTCTGCAGAGAAGTTAAATAAGCAGGGTGACAATATACAGCCTTGACGTACTCCTTTTCCTATTTGGAACCAGTCTGTTGTTCCATGTCCACTTCTAACTGTTGCTTCCTGACCTGCATACAGATTTCTCAAGGGGCAGGTTAGGTGGTCTGGTATTCCCATCTCTTTCAGAATTTTCGACAGTTTATTGTGATCCACACAGTCAAAGCCTTTGGCATAGTCAATAAAGCAGAAATAGATGTTTTTCTGGAACTCTCTTGCTTTTCCCATGATCCAGCAGATGTTGGCAATTTGATCTCTGGTTCCTCTGCCTTTTCTAAAACCAGCTTGAACATCAGCGAGTTCACAGTTCACGTATATTCTTCGCAGCCAAAGATGGAGAAGCTCTATACAGTCAACAAAAACAAGACCAGGAGCTGACTGTGGCTCAGATCATGAACTCCTTATTACCAAATTCAGACTCAAATTAAAGAAAGTAGGGAAAACCGCTAGACCATTCAGATATGACTTAAATCAAATCCCTTATGATTATACAGTGGAAGTGAGAAATAGATTTAAGGGAATAGATCTGATAGATAGAGTGCCTGATGAACTATGGAATGAGGTTCGTGACATTGTACAGGAGACAGGGATCAAGACCATCCCCATGGAAAAGAAATGCAAAAAAAGCAAAATAGCTGTCTAAGAAGGCCTTACAAATAGCTGTGAAAAGAAGAGAGGCAAAAAGCAAAGGAGAAAAGGAAAGATATAAGCATCTGAATGCAGAGTTCCAAAGAATAGGAAGAAGAGATAAGAAAGCCTTCTTCAGCGATCAGTGCAAAGAAATAGAGGAAAACAACAGAATGGGAAAGACTAGAGATTTCTTCAAGAAAATCAGAGATACCAAGGGAATATTTCATGCAAAGATGGGCTTGATAAAGGACAGAAATGGTATGGACCTAACAGAAGCAGAAGATATTAAAAAGAGGTGGCAAGAATACACGGAAGAACTGTACAGAAAAGATCTTCATGACCCAGATAATCATGATGATGTGATCACTAACCTAGAGCCAGAAATCTTGGAAGGTGAAGTCAAGTGGACCTTAGAAACATCACTACAAACAAAGCTAGTGGAAGTGATGGAATTCCAGTTGAGCTATTTCAAATCCTGAAAGATGATGCTGTGAAAGTGCTGCACTCAATATGCCAGCAAATTTGGAAAACTCAGCAGTGGCCACAGGACTGGAAAAGGTCAGTTTTCATTCCAATTCCAAAGAAAGGCAATGCAAAAGAATGCTCAAACTACCGCACAATTGTACTCATCTCACATGCTAGTAAAGTGATTTCTCCTATGGGGCTTTCTAATTTCTCTAAGTCTGATCTCCCTACTAAAATATTTCTTTATTATCACTTGCTTCATCTACATTTCTAACCTGGGCAACCTAAATCTCACCTCCAACTAATTATCTTCTTAAACAAAACTAATTCTCCCCTGTGAGGTCCGCACTGTATCAACCTAAGCCACAGCCCCCAGATCATCCACTAGAAGGTGAGTCCCCAGCAGCACAGAGTACAGCTGCCTGGTTCACTTGTTATATCTGTAGACAACAGAACAGGACCAAGTATATAGCAAGCTTTCAGCAATTGAGCAGTCAACAGATGAATCTAAGCAAAATAAATTGGATAACCTTTATTAGTCTAGGTTCTTCCACCTAGAATAATACCTGGAATGATTTACAATCAGTGACCACATCTCCTTGGAACAGGGCTTATTTTCCCTTGTAAGTTCCTTTTCATCTAATTTCATTGTATTACTACTATCATCATCACCACCACCTGGACTGCCATTCTGAGAAACCCTTCCTGCCTCCTTTCTCTGGTTCTCTAATCTATCTCCAAGCAACCTTTTTACAGTCTTCTCTTACCCAAAGTATTAAATCCAAACATTTTACACTGGCATTGAATTTTTTGAGTCCAAACCCAAGTTTCTTTGGACTTTGTTTCATGACTTCCCAAAGGAAACCTTCCTTTTTAGCCAAGATGATCTACTCATGCTTCTTTAGGGTGCATTTCCTGCTGGGATCTATTTTCCTCAAATAAAATGTCTTTCCCTATCATATTTACCTATCAAAGTCTACCCATTCCTCAGGACATTGCTCATTCCATTGTCTCAATGAAACCTAGTACCTGACCACTCTAATCCAGGATTCATAATGGACTCATTCTGGGGTATCAGTGATCTCTCCTCCATACTCTCATAATGGGTATCACTTATAATGCCCATCACTTGCTATGCGCATTCCTTTGAATGTAAATCCTTCTGCATATATGTGGCACATATGGGTAAATAAAGAGAACAGGTTAAGGTGGCCTGAGATTAAAGCCTGTGTTTACCACATAGTAGCATTGGGAATGTCCTTCCCCTCTCTGCGTCTCAGTGTCTCCAACTGTAAGAGTGCCTATTTTGCAGGACTGAGATATAAACATAAATCACATACTTTAAAATCCACTTAGCAGGGTGTCTGGAACACAAAGAGTATTCAACAATATCTCTTCCCAGAACCCCTTCCTTACAGTTAAAGCTATCTTATATTTTTTATGGAAGATGCCCTAAAGAAGGAAATGGCAAACCACTTCAGTATTCTTACCTGGAAATTCCATGGACAGAGGAACCTGGAGGGCTGCAGTCCATGGGGCACTGAAGAGTCGAACATGACTGAGTGACTAACACTTCGCTATTGAGTTGGCCAAAACGTTCATTCAAGCTTTTTTGTAAAATGTTATGTGTGCGTGTGTGCTAATTCACTTCAGTCATGCCTGACTGCTTGAAACCCTATGGACCATATAGCCCGCCAGGCTTCTCTGTCCATGGCATTCTCCGAGCACGAATGGAGTGGGTTGCCTTGCCCTCCTCCAGGGGATCTTTCTGACCCAGGGATCAAACCCATGTCTCTTACGTCTCCTGCATTGGCAAGCAGGTTTTTTTTTGTTTGTTTTTTTCTTTTTTACCACTAGTGCCACCTGGGAAGCCCTATAAGGTGTTATGGAAAACCCCAAAACTTTTGGCCAACCCAATGTTTCAGGACATCAAAATACTTATTTATTCATTGGTGAGTTGACAAAGGTTATTCATAGGTATCAATACAGACTTTCCACTGGAGGATTTCAGGAGTAAAATTTTCTGTTCCTTTTGGACCAGACACTAAATACTCCTCTATAATAGAAAAGCATTAGGGAATATGTGAAAGAGAAAGAGAATATGATTGGCGTCCTGTCTTAGATTACTTACTCTGTTTGACAACATATCTTGTAAGGGAGTTTGGTTTTGCCATTACAACTATCCTGAGAAAGGGAGTATGTTTTAAAGCAACTGCCCCGTGTAGCCTTGGATGAGGCTTAACCTCTGTAATTCTCTATCCTCATTTAATGCTGAGAATTGACCTGATGACCCTTGTTGTCCCTTGGATACTCTAAGGACAGAGTTGCTTTGCTGTAGAATACTGAGATTACATTATCTCCTTTATCTTTCATCTGTGAAGCAACACTAAGAAACAGCCTTCATTTAAATAACAAATCTTTATAAGATTTATTTCACTTTATAGAAGAACAATGCTACCGACAATTCTACCAATCTAAGATACTAGGTTGTAATTCAATTATTATTAAACCCCTAAATTTCCATAGTCATTCTGCAAAAGTATGATGCCTTATATTTACCAGTAAGTGATGACAATGCTTAGTCTGACTTACTTAGGGAAAAGGCAAATTATTATGTACTGTTTGAGCAACTTACTCAAAATTAACTATTAGTGTAGAGGTCAAAATAAAGACAGCCCATGGATTTCCTAATTCCTATTTCTTAATTTTACTAAACACTGCACATAATCTTTGAGTCTGAATTAGAATTGTTTTAATATGACAGTTATCAAATATGGCAGGGTTCAAGTGGAATACTATCACTTTTTACCCAGCAATACAAAAAAATATTCTATTGGTCTTATGCATGCCCTGACATGACAGATGATACTGTGCTTAAAATTCACACACACACACACACACACACACACACACACACACACTTCCAGCAAATTAACATCTGTGTTCTAGATGACATAAGATATGAGGGCATGTTATACTTGCCTTTGTGTAGATCAGTTGGTATTTAGGGGTGGAGAGAAATCCATTGATATTTATTTCCCATCAACCTAATTTCTTTGTTTAAGAGTCTGTGAAAGGCCAGCTTAAGGTCACCCTGTGGCCATAGGTTTCCATTCGGCAACCCATGGGTGGGAGCGGCTGTCACCTGTCGAAGCCTAAGTCCCCAGGCTTCAGCTGGGACCTGCTGAACAAGCTGCAGGGTATGTGTGGGCCTTCACAGAGTCTGCAGCCCCCAAGTTCACTAGCATTGTTTCAGGAGCTGGGCATCCTACTGACCCAGAAACCTTGGCCACTGTCTTCTCAGGAAAGGCTGGATCTTCCTTTCTCATCTCCTCTGTCTCTGGAAGAATTCAGGCATGACTTCATAGTGGAGATCGGGGCCATATGCTCTGCCTACACTGGACTACCTGGGCCGGCATCTGCCCACTGGGGGCTGCCTTAGTATGACACAAGGTGACAGTGTCCATGTGACACAGGAACACTGCAGGGCACCTGTGTCACAGAGCCAGGGGCATGTCGGATGCCCCTGTGAGAGACTGGGGGTCTGCCCTGCGATTGCTCTCTCCCCCATCAGAAGTTCTCAGCAAGCTGCTTGGAGCTGCTCACACAGGGTTCTAGGTGTTGACAGTTATCAGTGGATGAGCCTCTTCTGGCAACACCCAACCTCAGGGCAGCACAGGGGCTGGTATTCTTAGGGGATGAGGCCTGACATCAGCTGTGTCTATCTGCAAATCAAGGCTGGTACTGCCCAAATGGGTTTACAGGAATTTGAGGGTACTCTTCTCCTTTATCTGAAAGACACAGGGCTTTATCTGTAAGACACATTGGAAAGGGTTTCCTTTTTAAGGGCAGCATGGAAAGGCTTCTGTTTGTTTTCACTCACTTTACTTGAACCAGACTCCTAGCAGGTATGAATGAAACCTGAGGTCAAGGACCAGACACATCTGTTAGACTTGGACCATGTGCCCTCAGCCTCATGACAAAAGCTGGTTATAAGGGCTAGAAGCACCCCTACATTCATGAGACCCTTGCCCATCAGGGTGTACATTTATCTTAGAACCAACCAGGATACTTTTTGAATAGATAAAAATACTGTCTCTGTTGCTAGAGATGCCTGGATCAGAAGGCAGGAAAGAGGAGTGCAGTCCATCTTATATCATTCCCCTCTGCAGTGAAGGATCAGATCATCAGTGTGCTTAAGGAAACAGTGACTTAGCAAATTTCTCTCTCCTATCCTGTGCTGTGGATGGTGACTGCAGCCATGAAATTAAAAGACATTTGCTCCTTGGAAGGAAAGCAATGACAAACCCAGACAGCATCTTAAAAAGCAGAGACATCGTTGTGCTGACGATAGTCCGTGTAGTCAAAACTATGGTTTTTCCAGTAGTCATGCATGGACGTGAGAGTTGGACCATAAAGAAGGCCGAGTCCTCAAGAATTGATGCTTTCAAATTGTGGTGCTGAAGAAGACTCTTGAGAGTCCTTGGACTGCAGGGATATCAAACCAGTCAATCCTAAAGGAAAAAAACCCTGAATATCCATTGGAAGGAGTGATGCTGAAGCTGAAGCTCCAAGACTTTGGCCACCTGATGCGAAGAGCTGACTCATTGGAAAAGACCCTGATTCTGGGAAAGATTGAAGCCAGGAGGAGAAGGGAACAACAGAGGACGAGATGCTTGGATGATATCACCAACTCAACGGACATGAATTTGAGCAGACTCCAAGACATAGTGAAGGACAGAAGAGCCTGGAGTGCTGAAGTCCATGGGGTCACAAAGAATTGGACACAGCTCAGTGACAGAACAAGAACATCCTGTGCTGGGCACAGGGGCAATGATGAAAGAGGGACGGGGAAGACTCCAGCCTCATCACAGGTGCTAGCCCGCCTCTGGTCAGCATTCTCTCCCCCTCATCACCCTCCTTGTTCTGCTGAAGTTATCACACTGGATCAGTAGATCCCAAAGTTATGTGTGACCATTCCTTGGGCTGGACACTCATCTGGCCAAAGAAACTAACAGGCTAGGAAATCCAGCTGGGCCTGGTTGTATTTTGCCCGCGTCTGTTACAGCATATGGTACATTCACTTGAAGTGAGTGACAGAGCTATTTAATGTTACAGTTTGTTTGTCTGATGCCCCCACCCAAATACCACACAGAGTGTCATGTGCTAACACAAAAAGACATTGGCAAACAGTCTCAACTTGGTTAACAATTCATGAATTATAAGAGGAACACTTTCAAATTGGATTTGAATGCCACAGTTCCCAGGATGGCAGAAAAGGCTGGAAGCATTTGGAGACATACATGGGCTTCCCTGGTGGCTCAGGTGGTAAAGAATCCACCTGCAATGCAGGAGACCTGGGTTCAATCCCTGGGTTGGGAAGATCCCTTGGAGGAGGGAATGGCTACCCACTCCAGTATTCTTTCCTGGAGAATTCCATGGACAGAGGAACCTGGTGGGCTACAGCATAGCATCGCAAAGGGTTTGACATGACTGAGTGGCTTTGACTTTCATACCCATTAATAAGCTCCATCATCTTATTTAGGAAGAAATGGAGGCAGAAAGATGAAGTGACCCCCCTCCCACAAGGACTCAGACAGCCACATAGGACAAGGACTAGACCTAGAACCTTTAGCCCCCACCAGCCTTCCAACCCTGGGCTTTTCCAGCCCAAGCTGTTGCCATATATTCCATTTTACTGCAGCTTCAAAAGTCTGGCCCCTCAAAACCTTTCCTGGAATTGGACTTCTGAGCCTAAAAAGGTTTAATGTATGCTTTTGGGAAGGGAGAGCCACAAGCTTTCTAAGTGGTTTGATCCAGTTCGCCAATATTTACACCGTAGGATAATCTGCATTGACTTCATAAATAATGTAAATTCCTCCAAAGTGAGTTAACCATGAACTACGTGGTCTTTGAAAAAAAAAAAATCCATGTTACGCCACCACCCTGGCAGAGTTAACACCACCACGGAGGACCGAAGGTAACCCTGGGTTGTAGTCACCACTATTGACTGTCCTAAGTATGACTATTTTTAAAATACTGTACGCCTCGTTAAGCTGTGCTCTGAAAATGAGAAATTTGCTTTAACTGCATTGTTTTGAATTGCTGAGAGAAGAATCTATCAACCACAAGGTGCCCTGCTGCTGAACTCAGCCAAAAAGCTGTTAATAACTCCAGCAGATGTTTCAGCTTTTGAGGCCAATAGACTGCCTCCCTCCCTCCCCGCCCTCCCCTTTGCAGAATGCGATGCCAATAGGACTGAACTCCGCTGTCTGTGGTTGCCGCCACCGCGGCTGCTGCTGGGGCCAGTGGTCCCGCTGCTGCTGAGGAATGATTCTTTCAACAACCAGTGGCGACAGAACCTCAGCCCTTTAAGGTCAGAACACTGTTGCTTTTTACCATCAGAAGTCTAAATCTTTGGAGGTGGAAATGAAGGGAGGGCGCAGAATTGGTATTCCTGGTTGGTTTTGCCTGCCTTCATGGCCAGTCGTCTTGTTTGGCTTGTTGTGGTTTCTCCCAGCCCTAAATGTCCGTCTGTCAGACTCATCAGCGTGTTGGCTTGCTGGGTGGAGGGTCACTTATACACAAGGGTCCCTCTGGTCCTGGAGAGAGGACATTGGGTTGGCAGCTTTATGAAGGAGGCCTCAATGTGTTGCTCAGTTTTGTGGGCTTGTCTGTCTGATACATGAGGCTCATGAAGCCCTGACCTGAGCAGTCCTGCAATATTAGGGGTGTATATTATAAATACAGCTGCATCCCTGTGAAATAGGTAGAATATGAGGGCATACAGGGCCCCCGCAGGCCCAGGTGGGGATGTGTCAACATCTCTAAACCTGACATCTTAACCTGAAACCAAATGTATGTTCCAAGGCATTCCAAATGAGAAGAAATGGGAAAAAAGAGGAAAGGGAAGGTCATATCCCTCCCCTACCCCTGACTCTCCCCCACAACCACCGCCACCTCCCACTCACTTATTTGAAAGAAAGTGCTTTAAGGCACCCCAGTGGCAGCAGGGTGACCAAGAAAACACAGGTGCACCACATTTCCGGAATATCACATTGGCGAGGAACTCATCTGAACTGCACGTCTACACATATCATCACACAGAGAACTGCCGTTTCCAAGAGGGGAAGAGTTGAGAGGCAGAATTAAGTTCATAAATATTTTGTTTCCTTATTTTGGTATAACACAAAGGCAGACTATCCAAGACTCTGTGGACCTCTACTGTCAGCTTCAACATTTGCCAACCACAGTAATTCAGCCCTAAAATCTCTGCTCTGTGCCATACTGGCTATAAAAGGAAGTACTTTTTCCCTAGTGCCACTGTCACCATACTGTTTCCACCTTCTCAGCACTGTGTATTTCTCTTTCTCAGGAAAAGCTCAGGAATATGATTTAGGGCTTAAAAAAAAACTGGATAAAGTAATAGATTCCGCTGTGACTTGGTCAACATCCTTTTCGCTACACTTGCAGAGTGCTCATTAATGTGAATGGAATTTGCACATACGTATCGAAGGGAAAGCATTGTTGCCCACGCCTGCCTATCTATTCTTTATTTTCTTATCAGACCAAGCTCAACACTGTACAACTGGGAGTCCAATGGCATCTTTTTTTTTTTTTAAATTCTGAAGCATAAGTAACTCAGGTTAAAAATTATTCACTTTGAAATGTGGTGTTCCCACCAGCAAATGAGATGAGCATGCCTGCTTAGACAACTATGATTCCAAGAAGCCAATACCAGAGAAGGACTCTTTAGTAAGATAAGCAACCAATGTGGTAATAATAAGATAGGCTAAAAGAAAAACACAAAAAACTCCCTACTGAATCAGTAGAAAATACATTCTCATTATTTTTTTAAAATTCCATATTAATCTACCCATATGCATCTCCAGAGGGGTGAAAACACAAGATGAGGAAAAGAGAATCGAAAATAATCATGGTTGAGTTGAGATTCAGACCTGCCAGCAGTGAATATTGGTAAAAGGCCTTACTTAGCTATATGGAGATGTCTGAGGCCCATTTAAATCCAGGCCATATACTTCACTAGGTCTTGAACTTTACCTGGAATCTTCCACTGCAAGAGATGATTTCCAAGCTATTTTGTTCTTGATTATTTCCAGTCCAAGTAAAATGGACAATAAAAAAAAAAAAGATGTTTCGATACTATTTCCATGATGGATGTTCATGACCAAAATAACTCTACCATCTGATGTATTTCACAGTTTTAAGTTAAAACAGACCTGGTATAATATGCTTGTACATCTGGCTCAGGTGCTTCGGTTGCCATATGTTTGTGAAATAATCCAAGGAGATGTTACAATTGCACGTTCCCCTTGGGACCTGAATAAAATGTGCCCACAAAGAGTTACCTAATTATTCATTCCTGCCAGCAACATCCTTGCCTAATAATAAGGGGGTGCTTAAAATGAGACAATAGTGCTTTCAATCTTGAGAGATGTCAGTGCCACTTATTGTTTCAAAAACAGAAAATCTTTCACATTTTTTTAAAATAAGAAAAAATATCCTTGGCCTTTAAAGCAAATAAAATACTCTGCAGGTGGTATATTTGGTATTCTTATGGGAGCAAATTCTGTCATGCTGATCAAGGGAAGCCTTCTCCCAAAATCGCTGGCTGAAAGCCCATGTAGCCCCAATGGAAATTAGTGACCCCAAGATTGATGGTCCCTAAGAAATGACTGCTCAGGTAACACTACATGTTTATGGAAAACTTTATAATTGGCAAATTGTTTTCATATATATTGCCATATTTAATTCTTATAGCAACCTTCTAAAACATACAAGGCATAACATACTTGGTCTTGCCAGTTGATGTACCCATTCTTCATAGCGCTAATTAGCCAGAAAGGTGAGCATCTTTTTAAACCTTAAAAAAAAAATCTTTTAGTCTCAACCAATGAGCACTAGTGCCGTAATGCTTAGTTCTCACTTTAGGCCATTGACAATCTGCCTTCTTTCCTCTTTTCCTGCTACTTACAATCCTTTTATTCCATGACTCTCTTTCTTTTTTTTTTTTTTAATGATTCTCTTTTGATTCAAAATTAAAATTTTCAGTTTTTTAAGGGTTAAAAAAAAGGAGAGGAAATTAGTTTAATAATTAAAATACAGGCTGCCCATGAAGATATAAATTTTAATGTAGGCTAGGACAAAGTTCAAATAAATAAATCATGCTCTAGACCTAGCTTAGTCCACCATTAAACCAATTTTAAAAATGTGGCAAAGATGAGGATATCAACCAGTAATCCTCTATTAGTGTGTTAATTGTATATTGACTGAAGTCACAAATTATGTGGAGAATTGTATTTCCACAGCATTAGGCTAAAAGACCCTACATAGCCAGATTAGGTTAGAGGTTCTTTTTCCCTAGAGTGTAAACCTCAGAGTCAAATAGGATACAAGGATGAGAGCTAGGGAGGAGATTGACCTCAGGTTACCCAGTTTGTAAATGGATATCAATGCCCAGACATCTACCTTCAACATGCTGGTTCAAAACAACAGTTTGTTTGTATGTTTATTGAAGTATAGTTGACATACAATGTTATATTACTTTCGAGTATACAACATGATTTGATGTTTTTATGGATTATACTTCACTTAAGATTGTCATAAAATATCAGTTGTATTCTCTGTCCTGTATATTACATCCTTGCATCTTATTTATTTTATAGTTATCTGTACCTCTTAATCCTCCACCCCTATCTTGTCCTTCTCCTTGCCTCTCTCCCTACTGGTTACTTGCTTGTTCTCTATAACCATGAGTCTGTTTCTCTTTTGTTATAGTCAAGGTATGGAAGCAACCTAAAGATCCATAACAGATGGATGGAGAAAGAAGATAATTTAAATGGATGCAATGAAACATTACTCAGTCAGAAAAAAAGAATAAAATTTACCAATTGCAACAATCTGGATGAACCTGGAGGGTATGCTTGTACTTATTTTACTTATTCTTAGTGAAATAAGCCATACAGAGAAAAACAAATACTGTTTGGTTTTGGTTATACATGGAATTGAAAAAAGAAAACAAAAGAATATAACAAAATCTTAACAAATTTTGATTGCTCAATATGTGATTTTTTTCTGTATGTATATTCCCCATGAGAAGAGACAATTACTGTAAGGAAGTGACTGACCTAACCGTTAGTCTCTTATTGGGGTGAGGGAAATTTTTAAAAAAAGTTTGTAGGCGGAGTGTTCGTTTTGTTGAAAAACAAAACTCCACAAAATCATCCTTGTTCATATATCCTGAGAGCAGAAGGAGAAGGCTGCAATAGTTCAAAAAGGTCCGTGCATTTTTGGTCTCAGTATACGATGAATCTTAGACAAGTGTCTGCAGAGTCCGTGAGACTTGAGGGCTCTATTATCAGAAGCTGAAACCCATCGTCTTTTTTTGTTTAAATTGAAGTGTAGTTGATGTACCATACTGTGCCAGTCTCTGCTGTACAGTGAAATGACTCAGTTTTACATATGTATACATTCTTTTTTTTAAATACTCTCTTCCATTATGGTTTATCCCGGGAGACTGGAGATAGTTCCCTGTGCTGTAGAGGGAAACCTATTGTTTATTAACTCTAGATATTAAAGTGAATAGTTTGCATCTACCAACCCCCAATTCCCAGTCCGTCTCCCACCCTCCTCCCCTTCCCTTGGCAACCACCAGTTTGTGAGTTTGTTTCTGTTTTGTAGATAGCTTCATTTATCCCATGTTTTAGATACCATATATAAGTGGTATCATATGGTATTGTCTTTCTCTTTCTGACTTACTTCACTTAGTATGATAATCTCTAGTTGCATTCATGTTGCTTCAAATGGCACTATTTCATTGTTCTGTATGGCTGAGCAGCATTCCATTGCATATACGTACCTTCTTTATCCATTCTTCTGCTAATGAACATTTAGGTTGTTTACACTGAAACCCATCTTCTTGAAGGATAGTGTCTCAGCAGAGCATATGCACAGACCTCATCCAATCCCTTTTCCAACACCTACTTCAGCTAATTCACTGAAGTAGTTAGACATAGTCAAGGATATTCACAGCCATGATCTAAAGTTCTTAAAAATAAATACATGTCCTACTGGTGGTTTGGCAAATGCATTCCTATTATAGCATAAGTTGTGGTCAGGGTACATCCCAGTCTATCTCAAGTTGTATGTGTTAACCAAGTGGGTGCACGCATGGATGCTCAGCCGCTTCAGTCCTGTCCGACTCTTTGTGACCCTGTGAACTGTAGCCCACCAGGCTCCTCTCTCCGTGGGATTCTCCAGGCAGGAATACTGGAGTGGGTGGCTATGCCCTCCTCCAGAGGATCTTCCCAACCCAGGGACTGAACCCACATCTCCTGCATTGAAGGAGGTTCTTTACCCACTGAGTCACCTGGGAAGCCCAACCAAGTGCATATTCCTAATTTTAATTTTTGCAGGGCATGCTTTGAGACTCCCTAGGCAAATTTTTTCTCATTCATTGAAATGATATAGTTTTCAAAAATGTATACATTTTCTTCTTTAACTAAATATTTGTTGAGTACCTACTAGTATACTACATGCTATGCATACAAAGTTGAGAAAGCAAGTTCTCAAGATATTTGAACAAGTGAAGCATCAGACTTGCGAACAGGCAAATACAATGAGATTTACTAAATTGGGTGATCCACAAAGATGAATGGCAGATTAGGATAACACATTTAAATCTGTCCTGGAAAACTTCCCAGAGGAAGAAGAAACATGAATACGTGTTTTCCAGACAGACCAAAGATTTTAAAGTGTATGCTGTGAGTCATGAGAGGCCAATGATCAACTGTAAGCAAAGGAGTAACATAATCAAATTTTTGTCTTTGAACTCTGAGGCTACTACAAAGAGGAATTGGAAATGGGAATTTCTGGAAACTGAGCAAATGTCATGAGATGTATTGCAGTAGTTAAGGGACTTGATGGACCTATTCAAGTAGACTGGTGGTCCCACTAGAGATGAGAGCTCTAATAGGAGAAAAACAAATTTAAAAATGCATTATTTTGGAATGTGAGAAAGGAGTCAAAGGCTTCCAGACTATTGGCTTGGGTACTAGAGAAAGGGTCTAGAATTCATTAATATGCGAAATAAAGGAGAGAATCCAGGTTTTGTGGAGTAACAGGGATGAGCATGAAAAGAGGAGCATGTTCAGTTCGGGATGTACTGTGGAATGTCCAGGTGGAATGATTTAGAAAACAGTTTAGAGGAGAACAAGATGGCAGAGGAGTAGGTGGATGTGGAGCCCATCTCTCTCCATGGATACATCAGGAATACATCTTCAGAAGCAAATGTATACAGAACACCAGCTGAGGGGGACAGGAGTACCTGACCAGTGGAAAAGAATATATAGACCCATGCAAAACTCGGTACGATGAAGGAACTAGGGCGAAAAATAGGAGTTAGTAGCACTGGACCTGCCCTCAGTGGGTGGGGGAACTGAAGCAGGGGTCCGATCCCCACATCGGGGCACTGACTGAGTCAGAGGAGAAACATTTAAGGCTGAGAGTGAAACAGCTGATCTGTGGCAGCCTAAATGGAATGAGAATCAGACAGTCCTTGCCGCAGCCATACATACCCCCGACAGGGATGCAGATCCTCTGGAAGGCGCAGCAGCTGGGAGCTGGAGTTAGGGAGCAATCCCAGGGCGAGCGCTGCTGTTGACTGTGAAGAGAGGAATCGAGGGGATGTGAGGGAGGAGACTGTTGTGCGAAATGCCTGTGGAGGAAAGCCAGGCAGCCATGGAAGCAAGGCAATATTGCTGAGTCACGCATAGGGGATGGAGCCATTACCATAGCCTCTCTCCCCCAACATGCCAGCACTGGCAGCTAAACAATAGAGAGGTTGGCCCATCAAACACCTGATGCACTGAACTACAGAGTAGGACCCCATCCAGGGTGCCCCTTTAAGTGCCTGGCGTGCCAATCTACAGAGTAGGACCCAGCCAGGGGGGACCCTCTATGTGCCTGATGCACCGAACAACAGAGAAAGGCCCCAGGCAAGGGAGCCCACTAAGTGCCTGAACGGGCAGTGCTACGGAGAAAGACTGACCAAAGAGGCCTTTTGATCGCCAGCTACAAGAGGCTCAAAAAAAAAACTCTGATAGGGCCATAACTCCTGTGGCGGAGGCAGTCCGTGTCCCTGCACACTTGGCACTGCCAGGGTCCCTGCAAGCCAAGCAGCTGCACCACCTTCATGCTCAACTCTCACTGGGGCAGTGCTGACACAGGCCAAAAAAAGTCTTGAGCCTATGCACGCAGGGTCACTTTGGCAGTGTCCAACTATTTATGACCCTGTGGACTGTGGCCTGCCAGGCTTCTCTGTCAGGGAGGGGGGTGTTCTCCAAGATACTGGAGCGTATTGGCCAATACTGGCTGCCATACCCTTCTAGAGCACTGTATTTCCTGCTGCCCTAGCCGCCAACTCCCCTGAGTACCAGGTGCTGCCAGAACCCCTGCGACCCAAGCAGCTGCACCACCTTCACACCTGGCCCTCACAGGGGCAAACCCAAGTCCTCCAGGGCAGCCTCAGGAGGAAACCCCAGTGGACGACCCACATGCAGAGGTGGAAATAAAACCACAATTGAAACCCAGGGGCAGTGTGACTGAGGAAGAAGACCCAAAACCTTTCCACCAGCTGTACAAGCTGCGGATTAAATCCACACAATCAGCTAGGTAGACTCTATGTCTATGGAATATATAAAAGGCCATTGAGAACTCCCACAAAAGAAAACGCACCAGCTCTGATAGCTGTGGACATTGGACGCAAGAACACACAGAAGTAGGACCAGATTAGAATCTGAGCAGCCCCCACAGCAGGTCCAGAGATCAGCACAGTGTTGGAGGGCATCCTAGGGAGGCGAGGTGGACTGTGACTCCCAGCACGGGAGAGGACTCTGACAGCAGTGACTCAAGAAAAGCATTTATTATTCTTTTGTTTTGACTGCTTCTGTAGATTCCCTTTTATTCGCCCCCCTCCCCATTGTAGCTGTCGATTTTATTGGCACTATGAAATCGAATTAAGCTTTTGAGCTTTTTTCTCTTTTTTTCTCAGTCACATTTTTTTATTGTTATACACCTCTGCCTCTACATTAGGCTTTTGCAGTTCTGAGGAGTTTTCTTTTTTCCTTTTCTCCGATATTCTTTCTTCTGCCTTTTTTTCTTTTCTCTTTTTTATAATTTTAACTTATAATTTTTTAAACCTATTATATTTTTTCTATATTTGTTCCTTTGTTTGCCTTTCCTACTGTTCTTTTCCCCTTGCAGTTAATCTTTAATGCATATGAATCTTCTTTATCTACCTCTGTTTAACTTTGTATATTTATTCTTTCTTTCTTTCCTTTCTTCCCTTTGCTCTCAACATATTTCTTAATTTTGTTTTCATTTCTTTATTCCCCACTTGGCACCTTGCTTTAGTTTTGTTTTCCAATTTGTGCTTTAGTTTTGTTCTTAACTGGTAAATATAATTTTTTATTTCCTTTGTTCGCTGGGTCAGTCTATTTTACTTTAGTTTTGTTGGACTGTTTTGACTTTGCTCATGGGTGTATATGTATATGTGTATATTCCATTATTTTCATTATTATTTGCCTGATTTTGTAACTGCTGTTTGTCTGGGGTTCATCTTTGCTTTCTTGTTTTGGGATATTTGTTTTAATCTCCCTTAATGCCATAACAAACCACTTGTGGAATCTTCGTTCCTGACCAGAGATCAAGCCCTGAGCCTTTGGAGTGGGAACACTGACTCCAAGACCCTAGACTACCAGAGAACTAACCCTAGGGGGTATCAAATAGTGAGAACTCACACAAAGGAAACCACTTGAATACAAGACCCGGCATCACCCAACCACCAATAGCACCCCGTGCAGGACACCTCATCTAAACAACAAACAAAACAAAAACACACACCCAGTCATCAGCAGACAGGAGTACCACCTCACTCAGCCTTGCCCATTAAAGGAAAAGCAAACAAACCAACAAAAACTTGGCACAAATCTCACCCTATATGAAACTTACACAAACCACCGGACCAACCTTAAGAGGGCAGAAACCAAAAGGAAGTCAGAACTCAACCTTAAAGCTTGGGAAAAGGAGACCTCAAACACAAGTTTAAAAAAAATAGTAAAAAGGCAGAGAAATACTATACAAATGAAGGAACAAACTGGAAACACAGAAGTCCAAATAAATGAAGAGGAAATAGGCAAACTACCTGAAAAAGAATTCAGAATAATGATGGTAAAGATGGTCAAAAACCTTGAAAACAAAATGGAGAAAATACAAGAATCCATTTAAAAAGACCTAGAAGAATTAGACCAACCCTTCAGAGACAACACAATTACTGAAATTAAAAGTAGTCTAGAAGGAATCAGTAGCAGAATATCTGAAGCAGAAGAACGAATCAGTGAGCTGGAAGATAAAATGATAGAAATAACTTCTGAAGAGCAGGCTAAAGTAAAAAGGATGAACAGAACTGGGGATAGTCTCAGAGACCTCTGGGACCATATCAAATGCACCAACATTCAAATTATAGGGGTCCCAGAAGAAGAAGAGAAAAAGAAAGGGTATGAGAACGTTTTTGAAGAGATTATAGTTGAAAATTTCCCTAACATGGAAAAGGAAATAGCTCATCAAATCCAAGAGGCACAAAGAGTCCCATTCAGGATAAACCCAAGGAGAAACATGCCAAGACACTTACTAATGAAACTAACAAAGACTAAACACAAAGAAAGAATATTAAAAGCAGAAAGGGAAAAGGAACCAGTAATATACAAGGGAAACCCATAGGCTTAACAGTTGATCTTCCACTGGAAACTCTGCAGGCCAGAAGGGAATGACAGGATATATTTAAAGTATTGAAAGGGAAAATCTACAACAAAGATTACTGTACCCAGCAAGGATCTCACTCAAAATTGATGGAGAAGTGAAAAGCTTTTCAGACAAGCAAAAGTTAAGAGAATTCAGTACCACCAAACCAGCCTTACAACAAATGTTAAACAGACTTATATAGTCAAGAAATACAAGAGAAGAAAACAGATCTACAAAATCAACCCCAAACAATTAAGAAAATGGCAATAGGAACATATATATCAATAATTACTTTAAATGGAAATGGATTAAATGCTCCAACCAAAAGACACAGACTGGCTGAATGGATACAAAAACAAAGCCCATATATATGCTGTCTACAAGAAACCCACTTCAGACCTAAAGACACATATAGATTGAAAATGGGAGGATAGAAAAATATATTCCATGCAAACGGGAAGCAAAAGAAAGCTGGACTAGCAATCCTCATATCAGACAAAATGGACCTTAAAATAAAGAAATAAGGAAGAACACTACATAATGATCAAGGGATCAATCCAAGAGGAAGACATAACAATTGTAAATATCTATGCACCCAACATAGGAGCACCTCAATACATAAGACAAACACTAACAGACATAAAAGGAGAAACTGACAGTAACACAATAATATTAGGAGACTTTACACCCACTCACACCAATGGACAGATTATCAAAACAAAATTAATAAGGAAACACAAGTCTTAAATGATACATTTGATGAGATGGATCTCATTGATATCTTCTGGATATTCCCTCCAAATGTGTAAGAATATGTCTCTTTCTCAAGCACACATGGAATGTTCTCCAGGATAGACCATATCTTGGGTCACAAATCAAGCCTCAGTAAATTTAAGAAAATTGAAATCATATCAAGCATCTTCTCAGACCACAATGCTATGAGACTAGATATCAATTACAAGGGGAAAAAGTGTAAGAAACTCAAACACATGGAGACTAAACAACACGTTTCTAAATAACCAACAGGTTCCTGAAGAAATCAAAAGGGAAATTAAAAAAATCTCTAGAAACAAATGGCAATGAAAACACAACAACTCAAATCCTATGGGATGCAGCAAAAGCAGTTCTAAGAGGCAAGTTTATAGCAATACAGTCCTACCTCAAGAAAAACATGGAATAGATAACCTAACATTACAGCTAAAACAACTGGAAAAAGAAGAACAAAAAACCCCAAAATTAGTAGAAGGGAAGAAATCATAAAGATTCAAGAAGAAATAAAAAGAAATGAAAGAAACAATAGTAAAGATTAATAAAACGAAAAGCTTTGTTCTTTGAGAAGATAAACAAAACTGACAAGTCTTTAGCCAGACTCATCAAGAGAAAATGAGAGTAGAGTCAAATCAACAAAATTAGAAATTAAAAAGGAGAGGTTGCAACAGACAGTGCAGAAATACAAAGGATTATAAGAGACTATTTTGAACAACTATATGGCAATAAAATGCATAACCTGGAAGAAACAGACAGATTCTTATAAAAGTTCAGTCTTCCAAGACTGAACCAGAAAGAAATAGAAATTATGAACAACCCAATTACAAGCACTGAAATTGAAGCTGTAATCAAAAATCTCCCAAAAAACAAAAGCCCAGGACCAGATGGCTTCACAGGAGAATTCAATCAAAACTTTAGAGGAGAGCTAATGTGTATCCTTGTAAAACTCTCAAAAAATTGCAGAGGGAGGAACACTTCCAAACTCATTCCATGAGACCACCATCACCCCAGTACCAAAATCAGACAAAGACAACACAAGAAAAGCGAAAACTACATGCCAATATCACTGATGAACATAGATGCAAAAATCCTCAACAATTTTAGCAAAATTTTAGCAAACAGAATTCAGCAACACATCAAAAAGCTCATACACCATGATCAAGTAGGGTTTATTCCAGGAATGCAAAGATTCTTCAATATACATAAATCTTGTATACACAAATAATGTGATATGCCATATTAACAAACTGAAAGATCAAAACCATATGATAATCTCAATAAATGCAGAAAAAGCCTTTGACAAAATTCAGCACCCATTTATGATTAAAACTCTTAAAAAATTTAATCTACTTTTGAACCTGCTGGACTGGAAGAAACACAAGCTGAAATCAAGATTGCCGGGAGAAATATCAATAACTTCAGATATGCAGATGACACCACCCTTATGGCATAAAGTGAAGAGGAACTAAAAAGCCTCTTGATGAAAGTGAAAGAGGAGAGTGAAAAAGTAGGCTTAAGGCTCGACATTCAGAAAACGAAGATCATGGCATCCGGTCCCATCACTTCATGGGAAATAGATGGGGAACAGTGGAAACAGCATCAGACTTTATTTTGGGGGGCTCCAAAATCACTGCAGATAGTGACTGCAGCCATGAAATTAAAAGACGCTTACTCCTTGGAAGAAAAGTTATGACCAACCTAGATAGCATATTCAAAAGCAGAGACATTACTTTGCCAACTAAGGTCCATCTAGTCAAGACTATAGTTTTTCCTGTGGTCATGTATGGATGTGAGAGTTGGACTGTGCAGAAGGCTGAGTGCCGAAGAATTGATGCTTTTGAACTGTGGTGTTGGAGAAGACTCTTGAGAGTCCCTTGGACTGCAAGGAGATCAGCCCTGGGATTTCTTTGGAAGGAATGATGCTAAAGCTGAAACTTCAGTTACTTTGGCCATCTCATGCGAGGAGTTGACTCATTGGAAAAGACTCTGATGCTAGGAGGGACTGGGGGCAGGAGGAGAAGGGGATGACAGAGGATGAGATTGCTGGATGGCATCACTGACTCGATGGACGTGAGTCTGAGTGAACTCTGGGAGTTGGTGATGGACAGGGAGGCCTGGCATGCTGCAATTCATGGGGTCGCAAGGAGTCAGACACAACTGAGTGACTGAACTGAACTGAACCTGCCTCAACATAGTAAAGGCCGTATATGATAAGCCTACAGCAAACATTATGCTCAATGGTGAGAAAGTAAAAGCATTTCCCCTAAGATCAGGAACAAGACAAGGATGTCTGCTTTCACTGTTATTGTTCAACATAGTTCTGAAAGTCCTAGCTACAGCAATCAGAGAAGAAAAAGAAATAAAAGGAATCCAGATCAGAAAAGAAGAAATAAAGCTCTCACTGTTTGCAGATGACATGATACTGTACATAGAAAATCCTAAAGATAGTATCAGAAAATTGCTAGAGCTAATCAGTGAATTTAGCAAAGTTGCAGGATACAAAATCAATACACAGAAATCACTTGCATTTCTATATACTAACAATGAAAAAATCAGAAAGAGAAACTAAGGAATCACTCACATTCACCATTGCAACAAAAAGAATTAAATATCTAGGAATAAACTTACCTAAGGAGACAAAAAACTGTACACAGAAAATTATAAGACACTGATGAAAGAAATCAAAAAGGACATAAACAGAGAGAGAGATAGTCCATGTTCCTGGGTAGGAAGAATCAATATAGTGAGAATGACTATACTTTCACATGCAATCTATAGATTCAATGCAATCCCTATCAAATTACCAATGGCATTTTTCACAGAACTAGAACAAAACATTTCACAATTCATATGGAAACACAAAAGACCTCGAATAGCCAAAGAATAGCCATTCTTCTTGAGAAAGAAGAATGGAGCTGGAGGAATCAACCTTCCTGACTTCAGGTTATACTACAAAGCTACAGTCATCAAGACGGTACGGTACTGGCACAGAAACAGAAATATAGGCCAATGGAACAAGAGAGAAGCCGAGAAATAAACCCATGCACCTATGGGTACCTTATTTTTTACAAAGAAGTCAAGAATATACAATGAAGCAAAGACAGCCTCTTCATAAATGGTGCTGGGAAAACTGGACAGCTACATGTAAAAGAATGAAATTAGAACACTTCCTAACACCATACACAAAGAGAAATTCAAAACGGATTAAAGACCTAAATTTAAGACGAGAAACTATAAATCTCTTAGAGAAAAACATAGGCAGAACACTCGATGACATAAATCAAAGCAAGATCCTCTATGACCCACCTCCTAGAGTAATGGAAATAAAAACAAAAGTAAACAAGTGGGACCTGATTAAACTTAAAAGCTTTTGCACAGCAACGGAAACTATAAGCAAGGTGAAAAGAAAACCCTCAGGATGGGAGAAAATAATAGCAAATGAAACAACTGACAAAGGATTAATTTCCAAAATATGCAAGCACTCATACAACTCAACACCAGAAAAACAGACAACCCAATCAAAAAGTGGGGAAAAGACCTAAACAGACATTTCTCCAAAGAAGACATATAGATGGCTAACAAACACATGAAAAGATGCTCACCATTGTTCATTATTAAAGAAATGCAAATCAAAACCACAATGAGATATCACCTCACACAGGTCGAATGACCACCATCAAAAAGTCTACAAAAAAAAAAATGCTGGAGAGAGTGTGGAGAAAAGGGAACACTCTTGCACTGTTGTTGGGAATGTAAATCGATATAGCCACTATGGAAGACAGTATGGAGATTCCTTAAAAAACTAGGAATAAAACCATTTGACCTAGCGATCCCACTCCTAGGCATATACCCTGAGGAAACCAGGTTTGAAAAAGACACATGTATCCCATTGTTCATTGCAGCACTATTTACAATAGCTAGAACTTGGAAGCAACCTAGATGCCCATCAACAGATGAATAGATAAAGAAGTTGTGGTACATATACACAATGGAATATTACTCAGCCACAAAAAGGAATGCATTTGAGTCAGTTCTGATGAGGTGGATGAACCTAGAACCTATTATACAGAGTGAAGAGAGTCAGAAAGAGGAAGATAACTATCTCATTCTAATGCACATATACAGAATCTAGAAAAATGGTACTGAAGAACTTATTTACAGGGCAGCAGTGAAGAAACAGACATAGAGAACAGACTTATGGATGTGCGGAGAGGGGAGGAGAGGGTGAGATGAATGGAAAGAATAACATGGAAACTTACATTACCATATATAAAATGGAGAGTCAATGGGGATTTGCTGTATGGCTCAGGAAACTCAAACAGGGGCTTTGTATTTTGTATCAATCTAGAGGGGTGGCATAGGGAGGGAGATGGGAGAGAGTTTCAAAAGGGAGGGGATATATGTATCCCTATGGCTGATTCATGTTGAGGTTCAACAGAAAACAACAAAATTCTGTAAAGAAATTATCCTTGAATTAAAAAGTAAATTAAAAAGAAAAAGAAAAGACAATTTGGAGACTTGGAACTGGGGCTCAGAATTGAGACTTAAATGAAAAACATTGTTAGGGACAAGATGCCCCCAAAAGTGACTAAAGTGAGAAAACAAAATACTGATATTTAAGGAGTGGCAGAGAGAGAGAAACCAATCAAGACACCAGAAAAGAGCCACCAATGGAGAGGTAAATCAGGAGAAAGAGAGAGAAATGCCATGGGAGACAAAACCAGAGCTTTTAAGAATATAAATTCCAGCAGAACAAGCCACGTGAATTGAGAACTGACTGTGCTTCGCCTGTTGGGTGAGTAAGTACACAGGAGTATCTCAGTGCAGGGGTATGGGGAGAGCCAGGTTAGAGTGGAGAAAAGACCACGAGACCATCCAGGTATCACCTATTTCAAATCCCTTATGATTATACAGTGGAAGTGAGAAATAGATTTAAGGGCCTAGATCTGATAGATAGAGTGCCTGATGAACTATGGATGGAGGTTCATGACATTGTCCAGGAGGCAGGGATCAAGACCATCACCATGGAAAAGAAATGCAAAAAAGCAAAATGGCTGTGTGAGGAGGCCTTACAAATAGCTGTGAAAAGAAGAGAAGTGAAAAACAAAGAAGAAGAGGAAAGATATAAGCATCTGAATGCAGAGTTCCAAAGAATAGCAAGGAGAGATAAGAAAGCCTTCTTCAGTGATCAATGCAGAGAAATAGAGGAAGACAACAGAACAGAAAAAGACTAGAGATCTCTTCAAGAAAATTAGAGATACCAAGGGAACATTTCATGCAAAGATGAGCTCGATAAAGGACAGAAACTGTATGGACCTAACAGAAGCAGAAGATATTAAGAAGAGGTGGAAGAACTCTATAAAGCTTTTATACAGAAGAACTGTATAAAAAAGATCTTCACGACCAAGATAATCATGATGGTGTGATCACTCACCTAGAGCCAGACATCCTGGAATGTGAAGTCAAGTGGGCCTTCGAAAGCATCACTACAAACAAAGCTAGTGGAGGTGATGGAATTCCAGTTGCGCTATTTCAAATCCTGAAAGATGATGCCGTGAAAGTGCTGCACTCAATATGCCAGCAAATTTGGAAAACTCAGCAGTGGCCACAGGACGGGAAAAGGTCAGTTTTCATTCCAATCCCAAAGAAAGGCAATGCCAAAGATTCTTCAAACTACTGCACAATTGCACTCATCTCAAATGGTAGTAAAGCAATGCTCAAAATTCTCCAAGCCAGGCTTCAGCAATACGTGAACCGTGAACTTCCTGATGTTCAAGCTGGTTTTAGAAAAGGCAAAGGAACCAGAGATCAAATTGCCAACATCTGCTGGATCATGGAAAAAGCAAGAGAGTTCCAGAAAAACATCTATTTCTGCTTTACTGACTATGCCAAAGGCTTTGACTGTGTGGATCACAATAAACTGTGGAAAATTCTGAAAGAGATGGGAATACCAGACCACCTGACCTACCTCTTGAGAAACCTATATGCAGGTCAGGAAGCAACAGTTAGAAGTGGACATGGAACAACAGACTGGTTCCAAATAGGAAAAGGAGTACATCAAAGCTGTATATTGTCACCCTGCTTATTTAACTTGTATACAGAGTACATCATGAGAAATGCTGGGCTGGAAGAAGCACAAGCTGGAATCAGGATTTCCAGGAGAAATATCAATAACCTCAGATATGCAGATGACACCACCCTTATGGCAGAAAGTGAAGAGGAACTAAAAAGCCTCTTGATGAAAGTGAAAGTGGAGAGTGAAAAAGTTGGCTTAAAGCTCAACATTCAGAAAACGAAGATCGTGGCATCTGGTCCCATCACTTCATGGGAAATAGATGGGGAAACAGTGGAAACAATGTCAGACTTTTTTTTGGGGGGCTCCCGAATCACTGCAGATGGAGACTGAAGCCATGAAATTAAAAGACGCTTACTCGTTGGAAGGAAAGTTATGACCAACCTAGATAGCATATTCAAAAGCAAAGACATTACTTTACCAACAAAGTTCCGTCTAGTCAAGGCTATGGTTTTTCCTGTGGTCATGTATGGATGTGAGAGTTGGACCATAAAGAAAGCTGAGCACTGAAGAATTTATGCTTTTAAACTGTGGTGTAGGAGATGACTCTTGAGAGTCCCTTGGACTGCAAGGAGATCCAACCCGTCCATTCTGAAGGAGATCAGCCCTGGGATTTCTTTGGAAGGAATGATGCTAAAGCTGAAACTCCAATACTTTGGCCATCTCATGTGAAGAGCTGACTCATTGGAAAAGACTCTGATGCTGGGAGGGATTAGAGGCAGGAGGAGAAAGGGATGACAGAGGATGAGATGGCTGGATGGCGTCACCGACTCAATGGACATGAGTTTGAGTGAACTCTGGTAGTCGGTGATGGACAGGGAGGCCTGGCCTGCTGCGATTCATAGGGTCACAAAGAGTCAGACATGACTGAGCGACTGAACTGACTAACTGATGTGGAGTCAGAGAGAGTAAGTGTAGGTTGTACTTTGTAAAAGAAT
The DNA here is from genome assembly GCF_032405125.1 of Capricornis sumatraensis. NCBI lineage: Eukaryota > Metazoa > Chordata > Mammalia > Artiodactyla > Bovidae > Capricornis > Capricornis sumatraensis. Next base: position 50,751,637 of record NC_091074.1, on the reverse strand, counting down.
AGCTGTTAAAGAAAGAAGCATGGAGTAGCTTTTTGAAAAGTGGCCATTAAATAGCTTTTGGGGTTTTTTTTTGTTTGTTTTCTGAATGAGAGAAACACCATATCTTTATGCTGAAGTGAATAACCAGTACAACACTGAAGGGAAGAAAAGGATGTGACTGATAAAGCAGATTTCCCAGAGAGGCAGTGTGGAATAATATCCACTGCACCAGTGGATGGGACTGCCTTTGATAAGAAAACTGTTTTTTATTAGAGATGAAGACAAAGACAAAAAAGGGATGAATGCAGATGTGGGTGGGCTTATGGGGAAATGGGAGAAAAAATCCACTCTTGGTAGCTGCTCATCCCTACCTTAGAAACAAGGTCATCCCAAAGAGAGAAGATTGAAAGCTCTGAAGAGTGGTGAAGGTTTGGTATTGCAGTTCGGGGAAATGGGAGAAGCACGTGTAATAGGACTGCTGAGTAACATTGCGGGAACAACTGAGATTAGTTTTAGTCCAGATTTATAGCCTCCGTTCTATATGGTTGTGATTTTTCTTTTTCCTCCAGCGAAGCAATGCTCAAGAAATGTTTACAGCTGAGGAGGCACTGAGGGGATTGCCTGAAGGACACGAAGTCCATCCATCTCTCCGGATAGTTTGGACTATTTCTCAAGATCAAGGTAAACCATCCAAATTAAATGGTTGAACTTTATTATTCTGGTCCCCCTTCTTCACTTTTCTAAGTTGCATTTTGGTCTCAGGCCTCAGTTTCCTTGGAGGGACCCAATGGCAGACAGGCATAGGCCAGTCTTTATTGTGAGCACTAAAGGGGCTGTGAAGAAAGGGCAACCTCTAACCCATTCATGTTCCACTCATGAGGGCACAAAGAGTCATTTCCTTTAAGCCCAAATGCCAGGGAACATCTGGGTTTTATACCAGGTTAATCTGGTATAAAGCTAGGCACAGTCCAGAGCCTGGTCTTCACTTTGGAATACTTGGGTTCACATGTAGAATTCATCATCTGTTAGCTGGTTGACCTTGAGCCTCTTAACTTCTCTGTGCCTCAGTTTCCTTGTCTGTAACATAACAAAATATTTATTCCTACTTCATAAGGCTACAGTGAGAATTAAGTGAGACAGTCAATGTAAAAGCGCTTAGCACAGTGGCAAATCGTAAAAATCCTCAATGCTTATTAGCCAGCTTTGTTGCTGTTATTATTATTATCTTCCAAGTGTTCTTTTCAGGCTTTGTGTTTTGTCTTTATCCTCGGTGTGACATGTATTTGTATGCATTCATTTACCTCTGGTCTCCACTTAATTTTTTCCCCCTTTTTTTCATTACCCATACTTCACTTATTTATTATCTGATATCTACCTATCACAGTTTTGGAATGAGGCGGAACCTAAGAAAGTGAATTCAAGGAGGTCTTAACCCAGTCAACAACTGTAAAGACTATTCTGTCCATTTTTACCCCTGTTGTAGTATATATTTCAGAGATGAGAAAAAGGATTTAGAACTTTCTTATCCCACATTTGCATCCAGAAATGCAAGTTTCCTTGAAGTCCATTTCGCCTGATATTTACTTTTTTTTTTTCAATCATTCTTGTTCAGTGCCTAAAGGGACTTCACCCTAATTCAATATCAGCTCAAATATTCCTCATTATAAATAAACAACATATTATTGTATTTGCAGAGGAGGGTGGATTCCTATAGTGATGAAAGTGGTTACAGTTTGAGGAAGGATGAGGGCTGGACTTAGTGCATCTCTGCTTCTTACTAGCTCTTTTTGCCATTGGAACTCTGGCCTTGGTTCTTTCATCTGCTAAGTAAAGTTTACTGTTTTGATCTCATAGTGTGGTTGTGAGAAATAAAAAAGGCACACAGCAAAAATTAGTTAAGTCTGCGTCTAGTACAAGAAGTAACCACGTTCAAATACCCATTGAAACCTGTACCTGAAAAATCGGACCAAGAATTCAATAATTCTTAAATATGTTTGAAAGGCAACCTGAGCATATTTTCCTTATCAAACTTTAGCACTTGAAATACATATACTAACCCTTTAGGACTATTCAGTCAAAAGTCAAAAACTTTACTTAGTTTTAAAAATATTCAAGAAGTTTCATCTTGGTGTTAGTATATCAACTTAGTCTATAATGTCATCAGGGAAACATGGAAAATATCCCAGATCCAGTTCTTTGCTTTCAGCTAAATAAGTTATCTGTGAAACCCCTGATATACAAATGTATCTCTTGGCTGTTAATAGCTTCGTTTTTGTTTCATTTTTCTTATTGTTCCTGTTGCTGTTTTTGTTGTCGCAAGGGCCAGTTAAGTACCACACATGAGAAGCTTTTGTTTTGTTTTCACTCAGGTTATGTGGGCATGGGATGGTTTATCCCAGGTGTTGATATCAAAAGGAGAGCAAAAGGGTTTAAGGCCAATTCTCTAAAGAAATATGAGGGCCACCTCCCTGTCCCCCTTCCCTCTCTCAAGGCCAGAGTTGAAAACCAGAGGGCGTGTGTTGGCGGGCTACTCCCACCATCACCGACCATCCCCAAGAAAGCAGTGTCGGAAGCACAAAAGGAGCCCACGTACAATGGTTAGTCTTCAAAGGGGCTCATTTGTTATATTGCTCAGAGCCCCACAGAGTTGCTGCAAGCTTATAACCGCCACTAATTTCAAAGGGAGCTCTGAACTTGCATACGCTCCGCAAGGCTCGGCGCAGGATGAGAAACAGCCTGAGTGGCTTGAAGCCGTGTTCAGACATTTTTTAATGTTCGTCAGTGTCTTTGGCACCATCACTTTCACATAGAAACCCACTTACCTCCTGCTGCAAAGTGTGAAATAAAGCCATTTTCAAGCCTGGGTATGGGATAGTCTGGAAATTGGGCTAAATCTTAAAACCACATGAAGACTGAAAATAGGATTCACAAGCTGGAGCTCAGCTCCCACTAACCCACTTCCAAGGTCAGGTCACCGTGGCACCCTGCTTGGTTAGATACTGTCAGTGCCACCTTTGAAGGGTTAAGGCAGTAAACCGTGGTTGTCTCAGGAGCTACCAAACTAAAGGCCCATCTCCAAGGCATCCCAGGATCGCTGGTCCCCAGAAGAGGAGAGAAGCATTATTTCAGTCCGCGCTTTGTCAGGACCCAACTGGCACATCCCTGGGGAAATTCAAGTTAGGAACTGGCATTTCTTGCCACAGTGCTCGGCCTCAGGAGGTGCTGTAAGTGGCCCCTTGGTCCAGAAGGTTTGTAGGAGACAGATTCGGATCCATCAGAGGTCCCCTGATCACCTGCATAGCGACCAGCTCTTCCCCAGTTGTTTCTGTGGCTCCCTAGTCAGTAAGGCAAGGAGAAAGAGATCCCTTAGGGACTCAGAAATGACCTTGTACACTCCAGGAAACTCTGCGACAGGCAGTTCTCCAAGGAGCCTCTGGACGAGTCTCCATGAGCACCTTGTTGTTAGGATAAAGAAAAAAAGATGTCCTTTTGGTTCACTGTTCAATGAATATTCATTAAGTCTTGGACAGTGGATTGGATGTTATCTTTTAGTAAGAAAGAGAAAGAAGAAGAAAAGGAGTTAAATAATGGGACATGAGATGTGGTTTTTAGAAATCCAGAGATGCCCTTGATGAGTTTTAAAATGCAACCTCTTCTCTAAAGTTCATAAGAAAGTATTGCTAGGCATTTATATACTCACACGCTCACTCTTTCATCACTGCTTTAACCAGTGCTTACTGAGTACCTGCTCCATGTAGATACAGTTCCGCTTGTTGGGGTCAGCAGGGGACAAAGCAGATGAAAGTCCCCTCAGCTGGTGTCCACGCGGCAAGCACATGTGGTTTGTTCAGTCACTAAGTCGTGTCTGACTCTGCCACCCTATAGACTGCAGCCAACCAGGCTTCCCTAGCATAACAAAATAAGTAAGAAAACTTTTAAGTTCATGTTCTTCACACAGTGAAAGCTGTTCACTTACATGTAAGATCTGTGGCCTTAAATGAAACCTAAAAGTAATGTTTTTTGACCAAAAAAAAAAATTCTCTGTGTTTCTGTCTCTCCTCAAGAGGCCTGTGAGTAGATGTAGCCATATATAGACAGATGAGGCACCACAAGTAGTTTCTAGAAATGTATCAAGTCATATCTATCCACAGTGGCATCCCTAAATGTCCCCGTCATCAGTGTAAACACCTTTGAGTAATCTGTCTTCACTTCCTGCTCTCCTTAAATACTCATGCAAAATGCCAGCAGGCTGTCTCCCTTCTTTCTGTTGCATCTTCTTATCACTAAAAGGAGACAGCCACCTCTACCCCTAAAACACAATACACTTGTATATTTTTCCCTCTCATCCTCCTTCCCTTTATCTCTTCTTTTCTTCCTATAGGACCTATGTTGTGCCAGACATGGTACATTCCATAGGCCTTATCTTAACCACACTAAAAAAAAAAAAAAAAAACCCACTAAATCTTAATATGGTTGCTTTTAGAAACACTGAAAAGAACTACATAGAATGGAAAGATGTGAAAGTCAGATTTCTCATAGAATATATGAATAATGCCACTGCCAATGGTACTACTGTACCTGAGAGTTTACAAGTCCTTTTTATTTTTATTTTTTTATTTTTTTAACAAGTCCTTTTTAAAGATATGTCATTGTTGTTGTTTAGCCTCTTAAGTCGTGTCCAACTCCAACTCTGCAACCCCATGGACTGTAGCTTGCTAGATTCCTCTGTCCACGGGATTTTCCAATCAAGAATACTGGAATGGGTTTGCTTTTTCTTCTCCAGGGTATCTCCCCAACCCAGGGATTAAACCCACATCTTCCACTTGACAAGTGGATTCTTTACCACTGAGCCACCTGGCAAGCCCATAACATATCATACAGCCCTCTAAACTTTTGCTTCTCAAAGTGTGGTCCCCAGAGCGGGAGCATCAGCATCTCTCAGAAGTTGCTAGAAATGTAAAATCCCATGCTCTGCCCCCAACCTACTGGACCAGACTCTGCATTTTAACTAGACCCTCAGGTGTATTTTATACACTTGAAAGTTTGAGGATCTCTACTCTAAATAGTCCCTGTGAGGAAATAGAAAATCTCATTGCCTGTTTTACAGGTAACAAACAAAACAACGAAAACTAGGGGTTAGAGATTTTGACTAGTGAGTAGGTAACCAAATGTTGCAAGCAAGAGAGTTCCAGAAAAACATCTATTTCTGCTTTATTGACTATGCCAAAGCCTTTGACTGTGTGGATCACAATAAACTGTGGACAATTCTGAAAGAGATGGGAATACCAGACCACCTAACCTGCCTCTTGAGAAACCTGTATGCAGTGGAAGCAACAGTGAGAATTGGTCATGGACATGGAACAACAGACTGGTTCCAAATAGGAAAAGGAGTACGTCAAGGCTGTATATCGTCACCCTGCTTATTTAACTTATACACAGAGCACATCATGAGAAACACTGGGCTGGATGAAGCACAAGCTGGAATCAAGACTGCTGGGAGAAATATCAATAACCTCAGATATGCAGATGACACCACCCTTATGGCAGAAAGTGAAGAGGAACTAAAGAGCCTCTTGATGAAAGTGAAAGAGGAGAGTGAAAAAGTTGGCTTAAAGTTCAACATTCAGAAAACTAAGATCTGGTCCCATCACTTCATGGTAAATAGATGGGGAAACAGTGGAAACAATGGCTGACTTTACTTTTTTGGGCTCCAAAATCACTGCAGATGGTGACTGCAACCATGAAATTAGAAGATGCTTACTCTTTGGAAGGAAAGCTATGACCAACCTCGATAGCATATTCAAATACTTTGCCAACAAAGGTCCATCTAGTCAAGGCTATGGTTTTTCCTGTGGTCATGTATGGATATGAGAGTTGAACTATAAAGAAAGCTGAGCGCTGAAGAATTGATGCATTTGAACTGTGGTGTAGGAGAAGACTCTTGAGAGTCCCTTGGACTGCAAGGAGATCTAACCCGTCCATCCTAAAAGAGATCAGTCCTGTGTGTTCATTGGAAGGCTTGATGCTAAAGCTGACATTCCAATGCTTTGGCCACCTGATGAGAAGAACTGACTCATTTGAAAAGACTCTGATGCTGGGAGGGATTGGGGGCAGGAGGAGAAGGGGACGACAGAGGATGAGATGGTTGGATGACATCACCGACTCAATGGACATGAGTTTGGGTGGACTCCAGGAGCTGGTGATGGACAGGGAGGCCCAGCATGCTGCTGTTCATGAAGTCACAAAGAGTCGGACATGACTGAGCAACTGAACTGAACGGAACCAAATGTGGAGTCAAGGACCACTATTCTTTCCATAACACTGCACCCCCTATTTGAAGGATCTGTTGCATACCTCTATTTGGATTTACCATCACCCAGCTCAGCATTTCATAGAAGGATGTGCACAATAATTATAGCCTAATGGTGGCAAGTAGGCCAATGCTAATCTGCCTCTTGATGATATATTCCTCATGTAGGATGGTCTTGCTGCTTCTCATCTGAGAGTTCTAAGGTTAATGACAAGAAAAATTTGCATATTTAGAATTTTTCTAGTTTTCTCCAGTTCCTCACCAAAGAAGAACATGTTCACTGGATAACAATTTTTGAGGTTTCTGATGTCAATTTCCTTTCCCCAGCTGGCTCTTGAGTATTTTATCTGATCATCTTGGAAGAAAGGGGAAAGACAGCCATCATATAGTAAGCACTTCCTGGGTACACAGCTCAGTGCTCTTTATGTGTTATTTCAGAATTCTCAGAGAGACCCATGGTTTGACTCGGTTGCCCTATTTTACAGAGGCAGAAGGTGAGACTCAAAGGTGACACCCGTGGCAATCCTGGGGATCAAGCCCGATTCTGTCCTACCGTTCTGGCCTCTTCCTAGAGGGAAGTCTTGTGTGAATGAGCATGGAAGGTGACCCAAGGTGGGGGCAGGCTCTCATTGTGTGTTCAGTCGCACAGTCATGTCCGACTCTCTGTGACCCACCCCATGGGCTGTAGCCGCCAGGCTCCTCTGTCCATGGGATTCTCCAGGCAAGAGTACTGGAGTGGGGTGCCATTTCCTTCTCCGCAGGCTCTCATCACCTTCTGTCTTTGGTCACCATGGATGAAACGGCAGGTACCCATTTCCTAAACAAGAAAAGCAGGTTCCAATTTTCCCCTGCTTTTAAGGGTGGAGTTAAGTAACTGGAATGAAATCAAAACAGAGAAGAATCCACTAGAGGGATGCAAGCTAAATATGCAAAACTTCCCCCAAAGAACTCAAAAGCCAGCACAACAGTGTTGCTGGGGTTATATACTTGAAAACATCCTTATCAATACCATACAAGTTGGCTAAAATCCAGACGTATGATCTAAGCAAGTCCCTCTATATGAGTCACTTTTAAATTCCTCATGCTTAACAGGGAAGTGGGAAAATGTCACCATATTCTTTAAGGAAAGGATGAATAGCTTTCTCAAACTGGTGGGGCTGAGAAAGGCATCTTTCTGGCTCTCAAACAGACAAACGCCCCCAACAGGAGTCCTCTCCACTCCATCCCAGCTCAGATACACTAGACAGAAATGCCCTCATCTATTACTCTCTGAGAATCTGCAGACAATCTGCATGCAGGTATCTCTACTGGTCTTAAAAAATTCAATCAGATATTATAACTCCTCGGATTTTAGTGTACGCTACAAATGTTTAACTGGTTTGGCATTAAGGATGTAAACTTTCCAATCTTTTCCTAGAACCATGACACTACAAAAGGGACTGTTGTAATTAGGAGTAAAACTGTGCTGTCTTCATTAACCAGTAAAGCACTCTCTAAACCCAGGGAGGCTCTACTTGTATTCCAAGAAAAGTCAGGAAAATGGTGCCACAAGAGCCCAATAAAGACATGGGGTCAGCTTGTGCTTGCTGGAATTGACTAGGGTTATGTGAAATGGCTTTAAAAAGCAAGGAAGAGCAAATGCTTCTAGCAGAAGAGATCTGAGTAGAGGAAAAATGCTGAAGAATCATGTTAAGCTCAATCTTGTTTAAAGTTTCATCAGATGATTTCAGTCTCGATTGCCTAGATTCATTCAGCATCATTGCCTTGTGATGGAGCCACCCTTATTAGCCAAGGATAGTATGCTAACTGTTGGAGGCTGCTTCTTTCCTGGTTGTAGCATGTGACCAAAAGAAGGCTTTCTGAATTGCAGCTGGGAGTGATACATCCCAGGTGATGCAAAATAGCTAAGGAGTGTGTATAAAACCAGGCACAGGCTAGTCTCAAAGATGATTGCAGGCTTTCCTTTAGTTCTTTAATCTCCACATCCATTTCTGTCCTGTCAGAACCGTCTACTGTGGAGCCTCACTACAGCATCAGTTGCAGGAAGAGCCAAGTGTGTTACTAGCCTGTGCGTTTTGATGCCTAAAGAAATTTGGCCACTCACGTCACCAACCGAGCATGTCCTAAGGGCTTCAGCTGTGAGGCAGTCCCATACATGGGAGGAAGACAAGCACATTCTCAAGGAATTTGATTGATGTTTTCTTCACAGATGCTTGTGATGTGTGTGCTTCCTGGAAAACCAACATGGATCGATTGCAGGAAGCAGGCTATCTAGCTGTTATTCTGTCTTTGAGCTGAAATTCTGATCACCCATGTTTCAGAAGCTAATTAAGCTATGGTGCAGTTGTAACAAAAGGACCCTGGACAGGATCTGGGCTCCAGTCCCTGCATCAAACTGGCTCTGCAGCTCTAGGCAAATGAGCTCTCCACTGGGACGCTGCTGCTTCGTCCTGCAATAGTAATCACTGTATTTATTAAACACTTTCTCTGAGGTGTTCCCTGGTGGCTCAGACGGTAAAGCATCTGCCTACAATGTGGGAGGCCTGGGTTCAATCCCTGGGTTGGGAAGATCTCCTGGAGAAGGAAATGGCAACCCACTCCAGTATTCTTGCTTGGAAAATCCCATGGATGGAGGAGCCTGGTAGGCTACAGTCCAGGGGTTTACAAAGAGTCGGACACGGCTGAGCAACTTCACTTTTCACTTTCTCTGAAGTAGGGGTTATGCCAAGTACTTTAACTGGGTGATCTCATTTAAACCTTGCAAACCCCCCAGGAGTAGGTTCTATGGTTACCTCCTTTTTGCAGATGAGGAAACTGAAGCATGGAAAGCTGGATCGCTTGTCCAAGGAGACACAAGTGACATATGCAAGTAGCAGAATTTGATCCAGTTTCCTGGGTCTGTGCTCTTAACCCCTCAGCTGTCTGATTTTCTCATGGCCTCACTGCCCCAGGCCAGGGAGGTGTTCTAGAAATTCCTGACTGTATTTAGAGATGATTGGCTTAACTTATATAGTTCATGTATACTCCTGTGTGTTGTTTACATTTTTACATTTTAAACGTTTCTTGATTTTTTAATCGAAATCCCCAACCTGAAATGTCTGAATGAGTTGTGGAAAGATCACTTCCTCTAGGATTATGAGTGATTTTCTGCCCCTTATAAATTCCTCTTTTTATAAGTGAAGATAATAATGCCTGGCTTATTAGGTTGTTGTGAGGCTCCAAGCAAAACGGCTAAAGGTGGAAAGCGATGTATGAACAGAATTTGTTCACTATTTATTTAAATACCAGCTCTTTGGGGAAAGACTTTCCTATATGATATATCTGCTGTGATATGAAACACTGTGCCCTCACACTTGTGAGATGCTAAAGTGAGGGTCTTGATCATTACTTTGAATGTGGTTTTCAACTAAAACAGAATTCTTTTTTTTTTAATTAAAAGTTTTTCAACTTTATTTGCATGCTTACTTTTAAAACTTTTTTATTCTAATATAGCTGATATACAGTGGTGTCTTAGTTTCAGGTGTAAAGCAAAGTGATTCAGTGTTATACATACAGCCTATAAATTTTTTTCAGATTCCTTTCTATTATAAGTTATTATAACACTGAATAAAGTTCCCTGTACTATACAATAGGACCTTCTTGTTTATCTGGTTTTTGTATGGTAGTTTATCTCTGCTAATCTCAAGTGTCTATTTTATCCCTCCCCTGCTTTTTCACTTTCATGCATTGGAGAAGGAAACGGCAACCCACTCCAGTGTTCTTGCCTGGAGAATCTCAGGGACGGGGGAGCCTGGTGGGCTGCCGTCTATGGGGTCGCACAGGGTCAGACACGACTGAAGCGACTTAGCAGCAGTAGCCTTTCCTCTTTTGGTCACCATAAGTTTTTATGACTGTGTGTCTGATCCTGTTTCATAAATAAGTCCATTTGTATCAGTGTCTTCAGAGTTCACATGTGAGTGATATTATATTTATCTTTTTGTATCTGACTTACTTCACTTTGTATGGTAATATCTTAGTCCCTCCATGTTGCTGCAAATGGCATTATTTTATTCCTTGAAAAAGAAATCTTAAATGTATTCTTATTTACCTTAGCACCATAAATTGATGTAACAGAAAGAACAGCTTAATGGTGATAGTGAAGCAAAGAGAACTAACATCTACTGAGCACCTAAATTTGTTGTAGGCGTCATCTCAGTGAATTTCCATCATTGCTCTATTGAGAAAGATGTGAGAAAACTGAAATACAAAGATGTTAAGTAGCTTCCATGGGACACGTGGCTTTTCGTTAAGAGGGAGGATTGAAATAGAAGTTTAATCTGTTTCCAGATACCAGGATTTTCACTGTGTCATGCTGAAGGTGAATTCTCTGTAAGCTTTTTGATGCTATGTCACTCCAGTCGTGTCCGACTCTTTGTGACCCCGTAGACTGTAGCCCACCAGGCTCCTCTGTCCATGGGATTTGCCAGGCAAGAATACTGGAGTGGGTTGCCATGCCCTCCTCCAGGGGATTTTCGTGACACAGGGATTGTACCCATGTATCTTACGTCTCCTGCATTGGTAGGCGGGTTCTTTACCACTAGTGCCAATAGATTTTTTTTTTTTTAATTTATGTATATACTGTTCACTTATCAGTATATTAAAGTACCCATCTTAGTAGTCAACATTTTCATAATAAATTTCTGCTGATAAACCAAGACCTTAAAATTATGAAGTTCAACTTCTAATCCATTGCTTTTCCAGTTTCTACTTGAATACTTCCTGCCATGTGGAACTCACTGTTTCCAATGGCAAACACTTTCATTTTTGAATGCTTAGGAAGTATTGCCACTAGGCCATCCCCTCAGGCGTCTCAAACTGAAGATGTTCACAACTTAATTCATAAAGTAGTTTCATAGTTTTATTTATAGTTATTGGGGATCTGAGCTTACCATAGGAGAGTGGGCCCTAAGGGAGCTTTATCCCATCAATAATTCACTAGAGATTACATTTTAAACATACATTCACTTTTTCATTACTAAAGCCAAAGAAAAAGGTCAGTTAAAATTGTTACCTTGTCTCCTTGGGATTTTCCAGGATCATCTTATCAGAGTTTAGTACCTCATTTGGGTAGAAGACAGTTCTATCAGTCAAGGTTTCCAGCAAGAAGCTAGTTGATGATACCTTCAGATGGAACCTGGGATGTGTTAATGAAGGGACCCTTACAAAGGTATGGGCAGGGCTCAGGGCGAATCAGCAGAGTCTAATGAAACATCCTGGTCAGCAATAGTAGAGGACCATTAGTCCATGTAGATATGAGAGAGTGAGAGGAAGGAGCAGACCCTTGAACCCAGGAAAGTAGCCTAAAAGAGGACCCCTCCCATTACTCACCCCCAAACCAAAAGAAAGTGACCTGAGGTGCAGGCAGGCCGGCCGGCCATCAGAAATTCAACAGGGGAACAGACACCCTGACCTCACTATCCCTCACCCCCAGAGTTCCTACTGGTATCAGTTGGAAGGCAGAAGACAAATGAGCTTGCTAATACAGTCTTTGGGGCACAGAGCAAGGCACAGAAGAGGAGAGAGAGGATCTGGAGGCAGATGGAGAAGTCCAGCACAATATTCCACGCAACACCATGTGTTCCCTGAGCCATGTTTTTCCTTCTTACCCTCCTCCTGCCAGCATAGCTTCCCTGGTGGCTCAGATGGTAAAGAATCTGCCTGAAACACAAGAGACCTTGGTTTGATCCCTGGGTCGGGAAGATCTCCTGGAGAAGGAAATGGCAACCCACTCCAGTATTCTTGCCTGGAGAATTCCATGGACAGAAGAGCCTGGTGGTCATGGGGGGGGGGGGTGGTCCGCCAGTTCATGGGGTCACAAAAGTCAGACACGACTGAGCGACTAACACTTTTTCCCCTTGCCACTTATTGCCAGCACGTTCTCTCATTTCCATCTACTAAATCAGCAACAGGATGGACAACTAGTTTCAAAGTAGTCTAAGATCATGGAGGGAAATAATAATGCTATAACTCTACTAGATTTTACCATGAGAAAAAAATTAGAGTTTCTCTCTTAGATGGCACCAATTAATTCTAAAAGAAATTGTGTGACCTTCTTTCTATATTTTTGTGTCATAATTAGAAGACCAAGCCTGCTAAGAAATACATATAAATATATACACATACACACATACTCAGAGGCTATTTAATCTTCACATATCAAATGAACTTTTTTTCCTCTGATTTCCTTCTAAGATTTTAATTGTTCTTTGTTAAAGCCTTTATTAAGCTTTAAACACTGGTAATGCAAGGCCTAATCTCTGAATTACTAGTCTAATTGCTTTCTCCCTAACTCCAATATGTTCAAAGCTCTGCCTTTGGGACTTACATCTTAACTAAAGTTTTCTGAGACTAAAGTTTTCTGAGCAAAATGTCTCAGAACCAGATCTTCCAATGGGATCTGCTTATGTCCTTGAAGATAAGAGATCTGGTAAATTGAGTTCATTTCAGATAAGCCGAGACCACTGGGGAAAAAAAATGGAAATCCTTTCCTTTGTTGCAAAACTCTCATGATGAAGTTGACACACTTTGAACAACAAATTCAAGGAAATGTTTGCACCCTATCACTTGGATGATGGTGTGATGGTCTCTTTTTAGGTGTGTTGAGCCTGAGATGGGTTGTTTTGCAGACTTATATAAATCACATGGTAAGTAGTCTACTTCACCATGCACATACAACACCTTTGACAATGGAGCATTGATCGAGACCAGTACACCTCGGTGACAAAGAAGACAGATTCTTATGCAGCATGAGCAGAATAAGGACAACATTTTGTCTTAAAAGGTAGCAAAGACATCACACAGTCACTGGTGAGGCTATCAGGTTCCATAATTCCTTAATGTGTGTATATTTTTCCTCTTAATGTTAGTTGTGTGACTGGCGTGCTGAGAAATACACCTTTTAAATCTATGTGTTCAAGTATTTATTCAGTCTCCTCTTTGCAGCAAGTATAGCAATAAGGACATGAGACAGCAAATAAGACATGATCCTTCTTCTTAAAGAACCTGTGGTTTAGTTGGGTGACAATGTCACATCAAAATGAGGGGAGGTTTTGAAAGCAAAATGTTGCCAGAGTCTTGGTTCCAATGACATCTTTTCATTTGTTTCACGCTACAACTCTTACATTGGCAAGGATCTATGAGACCATATGGGAGAAGATATTGGGGTTGTGTATGGGCCACAGGTCGTGACTATTATAATTATCAATTGAGCCAGTCTCAGAAATAGACTCATACCCCTGTCATCCCCCAGTCTCATGACACCATGTCTTAAGATTGTGTGTGTGTGTGTGTGTGTGTGTGTGTGTGTTGACTCTTTGTGACCTCATAGTCTGTCCAGAGATTAGCTCTCATTAACTCTGATGTTGAACTGTGACAGTCTCCTAATTCATTGCCTTGTTTATACTCAAAAGTATCTTCCTTTTATTCTCCCTAGATCCATTCTCTAGCTTCCCTGCAATGCTCTTTGTAAAACATGAGTCTGGTAGTCCCATTCCTCCTCTTAAATGCCTCACAGTTTCCTGTGTCCACCATGCTAAGACTCCTCAGGGGTGCCGTGAAATCTGATTCCTACAGACTCCAGCAGCTTCCCATGGCTCCAGCACCTACACCTTCCCATGGATTCCACCAGAGTGACTCCTCTGGGATGCTGCATGCAGCTTCTGCTTCACACTTCAGCGCCTCATCCCTTTGCACATGGTGTCACTGGGCCTGGGCCTTCCCCTTCCTAACTCCACCCCTGTTCTGTAAATCTAGCTCCACTTTTCTCCATCTCTGTCTCCACCTCGCAAGCACAATCATCTGCTCCCTGGACAAGTATTATCCTTTAGTTGCTAAGTTGTATCTGACTCTTTGTTACCCCATGAACTGTAGCCCTCCAGGCTCTGTCCATGGGATTCTCCAGGCAAGAATACTGGAGTGGGTTGCCATTTCCTTCTCCAAAGGATCTTCCCAACCCATGGATCGAACCCGTGTCTCCTGTCTTACAGACAGGTTCTTTATCACTGAGCCACTGGGGAGGCCCCTTGGACAATTATAGTAGCTTCCTAAGTAGTCTCTACTCCATGTCTATTCTTGCCTGCCTCCAGTCCATTCTTGACCTCCAGGATGGAGGTGGCCATCCCTCATCCCCTATCTGCCCCCTTCCTGTCACCCTTGAGATAAAGAGCAGAATCTTTATCAGAGACTGTTTGTTGTTCAGTTTCTTAGTCTTGTCTGACTCTTTGTGACCCCACGGACTGCAGCACACCAGGCCTCCCTGTCCTTCACCATCTCCTGGAGCTTGCTCAAACTCATGTCCATTGAGTCGGTGATGCCATCCAACCATCTCATCCCCTTCTCCTCTTGCCTTCAATCTTTCCCAGCATCAGGGTCTTTTCCAATGAGTCAGCTCTTCTAATCAGGTATTGGAGCTTCAGCATTAGTCCTCCCAATGAATATTCAGGGCTGATTTCCTTTAGGATTGACTGGTTTGATCTCCTTGCAGTCCAAGAGACTCTCAAGAGTCTTCTCCAACACCACAGTTCAAAAATATCCTTCGGCACTCAGCCTTCTTTATGGTCCAACTCCCACATCCATATATGACTACTGGAAAAACCATAGTTTTGACACGACAGACCTTTGCTGGCAAAGTAATGTCTCTGCTTTTTAATATGCTATCTAGGTTGGTCATAACTTTTCTTCCAAGGAGCAAGCATCTTTTAATTTCATGGCTGCAGTCACCATCTGCAGTGATTTTGGAGCCCAAGAAAATAAAGTCTCTCACTGTTTCCATTGTTTCCCCATCTCTTTGCCATGAAGTGATGTGACCAGAGCCATGATCTTTGTTTTTTGAATGTTGAGTTAAACCTGTATCAGTTCAGTTCAGTTCAGTTGCTCAGTCATGTCCAACTCTTTGTGACCCCATGAATCGCAGCACGCCAGGCCTCCCTGTCCATCACCAACTCCCAGAGTTCACTCAGACTCACATCCATTGAGTCCATGATGCCATCCAGCCATCTCATCCTCTGTCGTCCCCTTCTCCTCCTGCCCACAATCCCTCCCAGCATCAGTCTTTTCCAATGAGTCAACTCTTCACATGAGGTAGCCAAAGTACTGAAGTTTCGGCTTTAGCATCATTCCTTCCAAAGAAATCCCAGGGCTGATCTCCTTCAGAATGGAATGGTTGGATCTCCTTGCAGTCCAAGGGACTCTCAAGAGTCTTCTCCAATACCACAGTTCAAAACCATCAATTCTTCGGCGCTCAGCCTTCTTCACAGTCCAACTCTCACATCCATACATGACCACAGGAAAAACCATAGCCTTGACTAGATGCTATGATCTTTGTTTTCTGAATATTGAGCGTTAGGCCAACTTTTTCACTCTCCTCTTTCACCTTCATCAAGAGGCTTTTTAGTTCCTCTTCACTTTCTGCCATAAAAGTGGTGTCATCTGCATATCTGAGGTTATTGATATTTCTCCTGGCAGTCTTGATTCCAGCGTGTGCTTCTTCCAGTCCAGCATTTCTCATGATGTACTCTGCATAGAAGTTAAATAAGCAGGGTGACAATATACAACCTTGACGTACTCCTTTTCCTATTTGGAACCAGTCTGTTGTTCCATGTCCACTTCTAACTGTTGCTTCCTGACCTGCATACAGATTTCTCAAGAAGCAGGTCAGGTGGTCTGGTATTCCCATCTCTTTCAGAATTTTCCATAGTTTATTGTGATCCACACAGTCAAAGGCTTTGGCATAGTCAATAAAGCAGAAATAGATGTTTTTCTGGAACTCTCTTGCTTTTTCCATGATCCAGCAGATGTTGACAATTTGATCTCTGGTTCTTCTGCCTTTTCTAAAACCAGCTTGAACATCAGGAAGTTCACGGTTCATGTATTGCTGAAGCCTGGCTTGGAGAATTTAGAGCATTAGTTTACTAGCATGTGAGATGAGTGCAATTTTGCAGTAGTTTGAGCATTCTTTGGCATTGCCTTTCTTTGGAATTGGAATGAAAACTGACCTTTTCCCGTCCTGTGGCCACTGCTGAGTTTTCCAAATTTGCTGGTATATTGAGTGCAGCACTTTCACAGCATCATCTTTCAGGATTTGAAATAGCTCAACTGGAATTCCATCACCTCCACTAACTTTGTTCATAGTGATGCTTTCCAAGGCCCACTTGACTTCACATTCCAGGATGTCTGGCTCTACCAGATTAGTGATCACACCATCATGATTATCTGGGTTGTGAAGATCTTTTTTGTCCAGTTCTTCCATGTATTCTTGCCACCTCTTAACATCTTCTGCTTCTGTTAGGTCCAGACCATTTCTGTCCTTTACCGAGCCCATCTAGGGGGCCCTATCAGGCCCCACTTGTCTTTCCAGCTTCATGGCCCACTTAGCAGCTTGCTCCAACTACAGTGCCCTTCTTTCATGCCCTTGAAAGTCCTGTTTCCTTCTGCTATAGGTTTTGCTGATGCTAGCCTCTCTCTGTCTCTCTTTTTTTGGCTGCACTGCATGGCTTATGGGATCTTAATTCCCCAATCAGGGATTGAACCTGGGCCATAGCAGTAAAGCACTGAGTCCTAACCCAGCTCTCCATGCTAGTCTCTCTTGCCTCCTATTTGTTCCACAGATCTCAGTTTAAGGATTACTCTCAGAAGAAGGTCTTCCCTCATTCTGGTCTAGGTCAAATCTCTTTATTCTGAACTTTCATAGACTGTTCCTTTTCTACATAGCACTTACCTCAGTCTGCAGGGGGTTGTAAGAAATATCTGCCTGTGCCCCAAGTGCAAGTTCCGGAAGGATGGATGGTCTCTGCTGTTGCTCATTATTGAACACCCAGCCCAGTACAGTAGCAGCACAAAGAGGCACTCACAGACTTGTAACCAGTTGGTCCAAGACTCTGGCTTAATTTGGAAAGTCCTTGTATCACTATCATCTCTCGGTCCCCTAGCAGCCTTTGTATGTGTTTAGACCCCACATCTTCGTTCTGTATTATTTTACTTGTCAGTCCCTGGAGGACCTGAGAGTCTAGAAAGAGAAGCAATAGCTTAATTAACCCTACATCTACTACACTGACACATGGATAGTGAACAATATATTCATCAATAAGTTCTTCTTAATTGAGGTAATATTCATATAACATGGGCTTCCCTGGTGGCTTAGATGATAAAGAATCTGCCTGCAATGCAGGAGACCTGGGTCTAATCCCTGGGTCGAGAAGATCCCCTGGAGGAAATGGCAACCCACTCCAGTATTCTTGCCTGGAGAATTCCATGAACAGAGGAGCCTGGTGGGCTACAGTCCATGGCATTGCAAAGAGTTGGATGTGACTGATGAATTAACACTTTCACTTTTCTTTCACACAACATAGAATGCACCATTTTAACCATTTTTAAGTGTATAATGCTGGGATATTTATTACATTCATAGCGCTGTGCAGGCATCATCACTCGCTTGTTTCAGAACATTTTTATCACCTCCAAAGGAAACCTTAGACTCATTTAGTAGTCACTTCCTACTCTCCCCTGTCCCCCAGCCCTGGAAACCAAGAATCTGCTTTCTCTAGAATCTCCTATCTTGGAAAGTTCAAATAAATGGAATGACACAGTATATGGCCTCTTGTGTTTGGCCTCTTTGACTTAGCATATGTTTTCAAGGTTTATCCATGTGATAACATGTATCAGCA
Source organism: Capricornis sumatraensis (assembly GCF_032405125.1). Taxonomy (NCBI): domain Eukaryota; kingdom Metazoa; phylum Chordata; class Mammalia; order Artiodactyla; family Bovidae; genus Capricornis; species Capricornis sumatraensis. The sequence continues at coordinate 50,733,649 of NC_091074.1, read as the reverse complement.
CTTCATCATTATGGTTAAATAATATCCCATTGTGTGGATATATTGCATTTTCTTTATCCATTCATCTGTTGATAGACATTTGAATTGCTTCTACCTTTTGACTATTCTGTTAGTGTTACTACAAACTTCCATGTACAAGTTTCTGTTTGAATACCTGCTTTTAGTTCTTTTGGCTATTTGCTTAGGGATGTAATTGCTGGATGAAGTATCTATGATACGATATGATAACTGTATGTTCAGCTGATTGAAGAGCGACCAAAGTGTTTTCCACAGAGGTTGCACCATTTTACATTCCCACTAGCAATGTATGAGGGTTCCAATTATTTTTCCACACCCTCATTTTCTGTTTTGATTGTTGCATTTTTATTATTTTCTGTTATTTACAATTTTTTAAACTATTATCATAGCCAACCTGGTCGGTGTGAAGTGGTATCTTATTGTGACTTTGATTTTCATTTCCCTAATGGCTAATGATATTGAACATCTTTTCGTGTTCTTCTTGGTCCGTTACATATCTTCTTTGGAGAAACATGTATTCAATTCCTTTGCCTACTTTTTGATTGGGTTGTTTTTCTCTTTCTTGTTGAGTTGTAAGAATTCTTTATTTATTCAGGATACTAGACCCTTATCAGATATATGATTTGCAGGTATTTTCTCTTGTTCTTCAACCATCTTTTTACTTTCTTGAGTTGCCTTTGAAGTACAAAGTTTTAAGTTTTGACAAGTTTCAGTTTGTCTCTTTCTTGGTTTTGTTTCTTGTGCTTTTCATATCATTTCTAAAAACCACTGCCAAGTTCAAAGTCACAAGAAATTTAGCCCTATATCATTTTTCTATACAGTTCTTTTGCATTCTGAAATTCTATAATTCCAAATATTATTGACCACCTACTAGATGCAAAGAACCCTTGGGATTTCAGGGAAAACTAGATAGTACAGGCCCAAATATCAGAATGGACTTTACTTAAAGGCATTATTTTAGTGTTAGGATTGGGTCCTAAAATTTAAGCTTTGGAAGTGCCAAGATGGAATTCAGTTGTAAGTCGACTAGCGTATTTAGAATAAAAGTCTTTAAATACATATTCAAAAGAAACTTAAATGACCTCTAATTAAAATACTTAAAGTGAAATTGCAAGTGCATGAAGGCTATTAAGATGCTTTTAGAAAAGCTATGGGGAAAATATGATGAATGCCAAGCAGTACCTGGATTAAAGAACATGCCATTGTTTGTGTAGGGGGAAATGTTAACAAGTGCTACACACAGTTGTGAGCTGAACACAGGGAAAGCCATTCTAGACAAGAGGAAAAGGAAAAACTTAATTTTAGTTGAATCCGAAGAAATATAAGCTGAAGACTTACCCTATACATAGTAAATGCTCAATAAAGAATTTGTTGGATGTGAAAGGAAGTTTCTAGAACAAATGAATACCCTGCCCAGAGTAAGTACTCAATAATATGTTTGTTGAATACAAAATCAAACTCCAAGGGGGGAAAAAGTGAATTTGATGTGACCTATATAATTGTTTTTTCATGAAGAAATGGAATTCCAACATAGATTATTGATAAGGAAGAAGTAATGACATTTCAGAAAGGAGCATTTCTGAAAAGAAGCAAAAGGAAGAGGGAAGGAAACTTACAAGATATAACGATGTACTATAGGTAAAGGAAAACCCAGCAATTATGTGCCAGTAGTCGAGTATTAAGGGCTTCCATGGTGGTTCAGACAGTAAAGAATCTGCCTGCAACGCAGGAGACACAGGTTTGATCCCTGGGTTGGGAAGAAGATCCCCAGGAGAAGGGAATGGCTACCCACTCCAGTATTCTTGCCTAGAGAATTCCATGGACAGAGGAGACTGGCAGGCTGCAGTCCATAGGACACAATTGAATGACTAACACACCCACACAAGCTTATTTAAATAAGCCAGCTTAGAGTAAACACACCTTTTCTCTCTTGTCCTCTCCTTCCCTCCTCTCTGTAAAGCTTTTCTATCTCCCTTTTGTATTCTAAAGAATCTTTCAGCAATAGTAAGAAAGTCAAGAAGACAAAGATTGTAAGCAAGGATACCAATGGACTTGGGAGTGTTACTGTTCATTACTAACAGAGCTGACAGTAGTTCTTACACGCTATGTTTTTCTATTTGTTTAATTAAGGCAGAGAGGTCAAACAAAAGCCCTTAAAAATGTTCTCTATCATGATTGTCACGGTGGGTTCAATACTGTAGAGGTTTGTCAAAACTCACTCAGTTTTACACTTGAGTGTAAGTTACATCTTCATAAAGCTGACAAGAAGGAAATGTGAATGTCAGCCATAAGTAGGTTAATTGTAGTTCAGGGAGAAGTGGGCTACTGACTTCAAGCTGGAGAGAGAGATTTACCAAGCTTAGAGGTCCTGCAAGATAGCTTTCACTGTGAAAAATGAGGAGAGAGAGAGATCTATTAACAAGGATGTTGTGGAATTTGAGTAGATTGTGCACTCTCATCCTGGAAACAAAGTCCTATGTTTTAGAGCAAAAATGAGCTTAATAGCAACAACCAGAATACAAGGGATTTTGAAAATTATGAACGTGGGATCAAGGTGGTTTATGACAGAAGTTATTCCTCCCTTTTAATGATGATAGGATGGCTGTTATCAAAACATTAAAACCCCAGAAACTAACAAGTGCTGGTAAAGCTGTGGAGAAGTTGGAAGACTTGTGTACTGCTGGTGGGAATGTAAATGCTGTCCAAAGAAAACACAGACCCTCATGGAAAACAGTGTTGTGGTTCCTAAAAAAAATTTGTCAATAGAATCACCATATGATCCAGCAATTTCACCACTAGGTATATATCCACAAGAATTGAAGGCAGGAACTAAAACAGATATGTGCAGACTCATGTTCAAAGAATTGTTTGGAAGCCTAAGAGCAGAAGCAACCTGAGTATCCATCAGTGGATGAACAAATAAACAGCTTGTGGTGTGCACATATGATGGACTATTCTCCAGCTTTGAAAGAGAAGGTAATCCTGTTAAATACTTCAACACGGATGAACCTTGAGGACACCATGCTAAGTGAAATATGCTCTTCACAAAAAGACAAATACTGTGTGTGTAGTCCAATCCATAAGGACCAAAAGCAGAAGGGTGGTTCCCCGGGCCCAGGGGTCAGGGGTGTGGTGCGGTGGCAGTGGGGAAGGGGAGAACCGAACCTGTAGGCAAAAGGTTGGGAGAGACTTCCATTTTCTCAGAGTAGGGAGGATTCAAGCAGACACTCGCATGGAATTGAAGCCTCGATGTTTCACTGTCTCCTGTGTTCCTCCAACAGCAAAACGAGGGTCTTCATAATCTGAAGACCCCCGGACAGTTGTTGATGATGTTCAGTGTGGCATTTAGGAGAGAAGGAACAAAATAATGGCAACAGGAGGAAAGAGACAACAGAGAAAATGACTGAGAAGGGAATCAAATTTGCAAAAGTAAAATTAGAAACCATTTCCTGAGTGGGAGAAGGAAATGAGAATTCAGAATTTGTAAAAAGAGAAGGGTGACAAAACAGCTGAGCAAGAAAGGAAGACATTCTAGAGAAAAGTGCTGGGGCCTAGGGGTTCCAGCTAAGGAACTGAGCTGCTGGCTGGTTAATTTTTGGTTCAAAGATCAAAAAACACCCTTTTTTCTATAGGTTGCAAGTATTTATTGCCTGAGTGGTAGTTGTGATGAAACACCTTGAAAATTATAATATTTGTATGCAGATATTTTATAAGTAGAAGTCTTCTGATAGAAATAAAAAAGCAGAAAGTCACTATTCAGTCATGTGTTCGGGGATACTTTTTAATAAAAAATTCTTATTTTGTATCAAGAAGAACACCGGGGAATAAAATTATTTTGAAAAGAAGCTACAATTCATACCCCTCCTCAAATGGGCAATAACTAATTGTATATGAAAAAACTTTCATATCTAGCTGTTTGAGTAAGTACTTAAGCCTTTCTTAAAATGATTATTCAGGGGAAATTATTCAGTTGGGATTATCCTTACTTTTTATAACATTTTTCTTTCCTGGTATGTGGCTTTTAGCCAGTCCTCTGATTCTTAGAATGCTCCAAAAAAAGATGAATTAAAGAAAAGGAAAGAAATTCAAATAAGTCAATGGGGCTGCTTGGCAGTAGTGAACATGAAACATGTGATTATAAAGAGGATGAAATGAACTAAAATCACGGCCACTGCTTTTTCCCAATAGTACTTGCTATTTCTATACTCCATTTCCATGGAAGAAGGAAAACTGAAATAGTATAATGAAAATAGCTAATATTCACCAAACTAAGCATATGATGTCCCAGGGCCAGTTCTAAGTGCTTTTATATATTAACTCATAATCTTCACAACAACCCTGTAAGGAAGGTACCCTGTAAGAGTCCATTGTTCAATTTTCAGGAATCTTGTAAGCCTGTTAACAGCTCAAAATCAGCAGAATTATTTATACCTTAGAAATTGACATATATTTCAAATCAGAGCTTTAGAGGGGAGGGTGAGTATTTAAACATTTTCTACAATGCCATTGCCATTATCTCTTTTGCAGCTAGGAAAACTGGGTCCAAAAAAAGTTAGGTAAGTTTTCTGCTGATGCAGCTAGTAGTTGGTAGAGTTAAAAATGCATGCCAGGTAGCACCACTTGGGAGCCCAGGCTTTTAACCATCATACCAAAGTGCTTATGATGGGACTAAAATGTACCAGCTAGACTTACAAAACCCAGGACTCGAATTAGGAATCTTCTATGATCCTCTGTTTAACCATCTGAGTCTCAAGACATCTTCTAATAGAGATGTTCCAATTGAAGAATGTTTCACATTTATCTTGGCTGTATCCTAAAGGAAATAGATTATGTGAAAATGCAAAATGTCCGTCGATTAGCCCCTTCCTTCCTTCCTTCCTTCCTCCTTCCTTCCCTTCTTTCTTCCTTCCAAAGTTTATGTCTTTGCAGTTGGAGTGGATTGTTTGCTGACCTCGTAGGACTTTTGGCAGCTCTTGAGGAAGAGCGCAGTGAATTTTCCCACTACTGCTTCTGCACTGCTTTCCTCATTATCACAGAAAGCAGAATAGCTGTGCTGACAGTGGGTATCATCAGCAGCATTAATAAATATTTATTGAGCATGTGCTGAGCTCCCCTTTGTGCTGAGCTCTGGGGATACAGAGAGGTAGAAGATATGGTCCTTGAGCTTGTCCCATAAGTGGCTCAAGTCACAGGTAGAAATTATTAAAAAGAAAGAAAAGAGTAGCCACAATAGGTGGGTCACGTGGAGAAGCCTTTTGGCTAGAGGGTGGGGGGAGGGCAGGTGGGAGGGAGGGGGTGAGGGGCGGGTAGGGAATGCGATAGCACCTGCTCTAAGGGAGGCATTAAAGGGAACTTGGGTATTATAAGCAGGGAGAGTGGTTTGAAGGAAGGCCCTGGGAAAATTACAGTGTGTGTGTGGAAGAATAAGTGGTACCTTTTGGCCTAAGGGAAAGTTCTGTAATAGAAGATGAGGCTGGAAAGGATGGATTTCTGTGTAAGGAAGGGCCTTTGAGGTTGACGGAGGAGCCCAGACTTCACTTTTTGAACTAAGGTTCTTGAGATGGGTAAAGTGGTGCCATGAATAAGATTAAAGTTAGCCAGGTGTGAAGGATAGACTGGTGGAGAGAATTACTAGAAACAGGTAATAGTAAAACAAAAATCTGTTACAAAAGGTTTTCCAACAAGGAAGATTTTTATGGAATAATTAGAATTGTAAGCAAGATACAATTAGAATTACAGATGATGATTTGTTGTTGTTGTTAAGTCACTAAGTCATGTCCAATTCTTTGTCACCCCATGGGCTACAGCACACCAGACTCCTCTGTCCTCTGCTATCTCCAGGAGTTTACTCAAATTCATGTCCATCGAATCAATGATGCTATCTAACCATCTCATCCTCTGCCAACCTCCTTCTCCTTTTGCCCTCAATCTTTCCCAGCATCAGGGTCTTTTCCAATGAGTCAGCTCTTCACATCAGGTGGCCAAAGTATTGGAGCTTCAGCATCAGTCCTTCTAATGAATATTCAGGGTTGATATCCTTTAGGATTGACTGTTTTGATCGCCTTGCAGTTCAAGGGACTCTCAAGAGTCTTCTCCAGCACCACAATTTGAAAACATCAATTCTTCAGTGCTCAGCCTTCTTTATGATACAATTCTCATATCCCTACATGACTACAATCATAGCTTTGACTATATGGACCTTTGCCAGCAAAGTGATGTCTCTGCTTTTTAATATGCTGTCTAGGTTTGTCATAGCTTTCCTTCAATAAGAAAGACTAGGAAGAATGACAACTAAATTCTAAGAAACTGGATCTAGCCAGTGGAATTAAGGCTGTTTTCTCTTTCTTTAATCAAATTTTTTTTAATGTGGACATAGTTTATCATTACAGAAAAAAATGCACTAAACTTTAAAAAATTGAAAGAAAAAGAGGTGCTGAGGTGGGTATTAATTTTAGTTAAAATGATGACTTATACTTTACACTTCTAGTAAGAAAAAGGAAAACAACTCCTATGGTTTGGGGGCAGCTGGGGATATGGGATTGAAGTTTTGGGGAGCAGTCAATACTTGACACTCTATTTTGTGAGCCATAGATGCTTCTGGCTGTTTGTGTAGCAACAGCTGCATTTCCACCGTGACTCTAGCTGAGAACCATGGTTTCAGATTTTACAAGACCCCCTGGTTTCTGAGCTCTGTTTATTCTGCCTCATCCCTTGGTTCCCCCAGTTTGGGGTAAGAATGACTTCTTACCATTGCTACTCTCAGTCCCTCATTTGACTTCTCAGCTCTTCCATTACCTGTGTACCAATTTCCCTGAATTAAATTCCTCTGCTTTCCTAGCTGGGCCCTGACTGATACAATTCACTGGTGTATCTAAGCATGTGTATGTTGGGTCATGATATATAATACATTTCATACTGAGAGTAGTTGTTAAAACAGATGGAAAGCCACAGTCTAGGAAAATAAATTTGAAAGCGTGCCGTGGATAGTGCTGGGCTTATTTCTTCTGTTGGGTTTTGATGGCTATTGCTGACCTGAAGAACATGAACTTGGAGACTTTTTTTGTCTTTTAAAAAGAGAAACAATCTTGTATAGTAGAAGGCGTCCTGACTGGGAGTGAGGAGACCAAGAGTCTAATCTCTGTAGGTGTCCGTGAGCAGGCCATTGAGTCATTGGTTCTAGTATATTGTGCTGACTTTGTGCATGGAACCAGAGGTTCTGAGATTGGTGTGTATTTTTTAAACCAGGGACTACTGTAAGAAGTTTCAGTGTTAGCATGTCGACACCAAACATTGGTATATAATTTGTGACAGTTCATGTGACTAGTGATGTTAGCATTTGAAGGCTGTTTGAAAGAATAAAAGTGAAAGTCGCTTAGTTGTATCTGACTCTTTGTGACCCCTGTGGACTATACAGTCCATGGAATTCTTCAGGCCAGAATACTGGAGTGGGTAGCCTTTCCCTTCTTCAGAGGATCTTCCCAACCCAGGGATTGAACCCAGGTCTCCCACATTGCAGGCAGATTCTTTACCAGCTGAGCCACAAGGGAAGCCCAAGAATTCTGGAGTGGGTAGCCTATCCTTTCTCCAGTGAATCTTCCTGACCCAGGAATTGAACTGGGGTCTCCTGCATTGCAGGTGGATTCTTTGCCAACTAGGCTATCAGGGGAGCCCACTTTCAATAAACTAACATTAAAAGAAACGAGAAACAGAAAGAGCAGAGAATACATCACCAAATTGGATGTTTGACCAACATTGAGACTTAAACAGCTCTGAGAAGTCCCACATCACAGCACATCCGGAGTCCCCATTGGGAAAGGGTCCCAAGCAGCACATCTGCTCTGTGGTTGAGACTTCATTTGAAAGAATAGCATTATTTATTAAATGATTAATGTTAATATTTAATTAATTAGTTAATATTAAATAATAATTACTAATGATTATCTAGACTATTATGTTTTCACTATCTACTTTCCTCAGTTGATGAGTAATTATAATGTTAGCATTAGAAATAATAGCTCAGGATTCTTAAGCTCTCAGGAAAATAATCATCATTGATAGGGGCCATAGACCTGCAGAATATCAGGTAATGGTGGTTACAGTTATTAATGTTGGTAAATAAATCACAGCATAAAATGAAGTATCACTTAAAGACAAAAGTCCCCAATAGGTGGATATATTTTTCAAGCAGTTTGACAAAATATAGGCAGAGTGTGAAATGTCAATGTCTTTAAGAGTCAGACATATCCCCAAACCCTAAGTATTAAACAAACAAAAAAATGTTATATATTATGATGTTCTTTTTATCAGCAAATTCCTTATTTTCTCCCCTATATATTTAAGAAAATAAATAAGGAAAGTGTATTTAAGGATAGTCTATTATCAAAAGGCCACTAATAGTCAGCAAAATAGTAAAATTCCAGCAGACATCACAATGTCCCTGATAAGATAAGCAATTGAATATGCACAATCCCAGACCAAATGTGAGCATTGCCTTTATACCCAGCACTCACTGAAGTCATTGACTGTTCAGTTGGCTTTATCTGAAGGGAAGATAAAAGCTTCCTGCCCAGCATTAAACCTTGCCCCATGTAGAATCCAGATGCTCACAACCCCTTCCCCAAACTTTTTATACTTGTTTTATATATTCATCACTTTCTAGCTGATAAAACCATTGAAAACTAAAATAAAACCATATTGTTGTGGGATCTATTTTATCCCTACATGTGGAGAGACCAACTTTTTTTCTTTCTCCCCCGAAGCAGATTATTTATCTCGTTCTTTAAAGAGTCATCTAAGGTAATTTTAGTGGTGATTTCTGTTTTTATATGTTCCTGGCTTATTTTCTACTCTTCTCTTGAATTTATATAGAACTTCAAGTATAGAAAAGTGACTGAAATAAGACAACAGCAGATTGTGCTTTTGTGTACTGAACTTGAAGTAAGAATCTGGTGGGTGACGTAATTCAAGTCAAGCAGGAAAACGGTTGCACCAAATAAAAAGGCAGTCAATGGTAACTGAAAGGCTAAGTCCTGTAGCAGCTGAAGGTGGTCTAAGAGTAAAAGATGGTAATAAAATCTAATAAAACAGTATATGAGGTGGATACAGCATATTCGCCTGCCACGGCACTTGGTGGCGAGGCTAGGAGATGAGATACTGGGTCACCTTGGCACAGAAGCACATTATCACTCAGAGAAACACAGTACCCATCAAAGGGCACTGAGGGCAGGGGCCTGCCAAGCAAAAGTTAAAATCTTTGAACAGTTTGTGACAATGACAAAATTTCAGATCCTGAATCTATGTTCTGATTCTTAATGTACAACTGCACAATGTGTCAGAGCCTCAAACACATGTTGAGGATGACATTTGTAAAATCCTGCCTTGTCTAGTCAATATTGTAAGATGGAGTATTATTGAGAAGGTCCTTCAGGATGAAATTATCCTGCCTTTGAAATTTCTAGAGAAATTTTTTGAGTTCTAGTAAGTTTTTTTTTAAGGGTAGACATGTTTGGACATATGAAATGTGCACACCTATTTTATAAAAGTTATGAAAAAAGATTAATTTATCCAATAAGTATTCTAGATCATTGATGCTGCTGGTACCTCTATATCAGTAATCCTTACCAACTTTGAGGAAGATCCCTTCGAGGAGCTGATGAAATGTATGGACTCCTTCCACAGAAAATACACGTTAACATGAACATGGAATTTTGAACACAGCTTCAAGGGATTCTCAAATGTTCTGAAGATCATTTAGATTCCACCTTTCCCCTACCCCATAATGGGTTAGAGACCTGTATTGATGACAAATTACTGGGCAATTTTTACATGAACAGTGCAGATCAGTCTGAGTCTGGAGTTTTACCAAGCTGGCTTAAAAATTCTGACTTCATTCTTTAGTCATCTCCAAGTTGTCTGATCACATTCCTCTTGCTGTTAAAAAAAGGGGTGGGGGGAAGAATAGATAGAGCATGATTTATGTGTATGTATTCATAATACATGTTTTCAGTATTAATGTATGCAGTGCATTATAAAACACAAAATAGAAGCTATAGCAGTATGAGATTGAGATAATAAAACAATTTTTTTTAAGTGAAAGTCGCTTAGTCGTGTCTGCCTCCTTGCGACCCCATTGACTCTACAGTCCATGGAATTCTCCAGGCAAGAATACTGGAGCAGGTAGCCTTTCCCTTCTCCAGGGGATCTTCCTAGCCCAGGGATCAAACCCAGGCCTCCCACTTTGCGGGTGGGTTCTTTACCAGCTGAACCATAAGGGAAGCCCAGCTTGCTAATCATGAGTCTACCATTGAATCGCTTGTTAATACCTCAAGGCAAAATATATGCTTGGGTCAGAATTCATCATTATTGACGGTTTAAAAAAAAAAAGTGATGGCTAACCTATATTTAAATTTCAAGTAGTCTTGGATAACTGTGAACACTTAAACCTATTTCTTACCAGATCTAACTGGACTGCGTTCTTCTCACTTCCCAGTGTGGCTTGGCGAAGAACCCTCGGAGGTTTAAGTGGCAGATTTGATCCTAACTTTCACTTGTCCTTGCATTATCAGATTTATCTCACTCTTCAATTTCTCTGAAGGAATTGTTTCTTTAAAAAATTTATTTATTTTTAGCTGTACTGTGTCTCTGTTGCTGCGCAAGCTTTTCTCTAGTTACCACGGGTGGGGGCTACTCTTTGTGGTGGTGAGCAGGCTTCTCATTGCGGTGGCTTCTCTCCTTACAAAGGAAGGGTTCTAGGGCATGCTGGCTTCAGCAGTTGCAGCTCATGGCCTCTGGAGTGCAAGCTCAGTAGTTGTGGCATGTGGACCCAGTTGTTCCGAGGTATCTGGAATCTTCCTGGACCAGGGATACAGGCATTGACAGGTGGACTCCCAGCCACTGGACCACCAGGGAAGACCTGAAGAAATCTTTTAAAGCCACTTGTTTTTCAAACTGATTGGTTAAAACCAGATAACATAATCTGTGCGTGCATGAGTGCTAAGTTGCTTCAGTTGTGTCTGACTCTTTGTGACCCTATGGACTACAGCCTGCCAGGCTCCTCTGTCCATGGGGATCCTCCAGGCAAGAAGACTGGAGTGGGTTGCCATGCCTTCCTCCAGGGGATCTCCCCAACCCAGGGATTGAACCCGTATCTCTTATGTATCCTGTCCTGGCAGCTGAGTGCTTTGCCACTAGCGCCAGCCACCAACATAATCTGTGGAAACTATTAACTTCAGGCAATGTCAAGTTCTCAAAAGTGAAAGGACCAGAGGGAGCACCGCTGTTACCCTCTGCCCTGTGGGTCCTGCTCTTCTATTAAGTAGTCTTCAGATACATTATTTGACTGGTATGTGACTGGTTTACTTGGAACCATGTAAAGTAGCCAGGGTAAATGAGTATAATCTTTACAAAGCTCTTTTTTCTTTTTCTCTTTTGGTCTTTACATTTTTTTAGTCATTAGAAGAAAAAGAAATAAAATTTCTAATGTTCTTCCCAGATTGCTCACTCCACTTTGGAGAAGCCTATCTTAGGCAAATTGCTTATTGCCTCTCAGTTTCTTTATCTGTAAAATGGGGATAATATCTCATAGGGTTAAATGGATTAAATGAAATACATAAAGGTCTCTGCATAGCCACCAGCAAATATTTTAAAGGAGAAATAAAAGGGAGTTGCTATTATGATTATTACTACTCTATTACACAACTGCCATGTATGTACTCATGTTATTCCTAGCCTAATTTTAAAATGAAACAAAACCTCCTCTCAATGCTGTTTATATGATAGCAAAAGCCATAGCTTCTCCTTACCTCCCACCTACTCCCACCACCCAAAGCAAAACAAACTCTAAAACACATCGGCCATCTCAGCTTGGAAAAATAACATATTCTGAATACTTAATAATCTTGTTCAATAACTAAGACCTGCTAAATTCTCTATGTCAGATAATGTTAATATATATATCTCTCATCCTTTCATTCAACAGAAAATGTTTAAACAACCTACAATGTCCTAGGCATCCAGCTAATTGTAGCAGTTTCAAAGATGAATGGAACTTGCTCTACACCCTCCAGGCACTAACCATCTACTGGAGGATACCAAACAAATAATTGCATCAAAGTGATAAGTGCTATCTTGGTACAGACCGGTTGCTATGGGAGCAGAGGAGGACAAGCAGTTTCCTTTGCCTGGGGAGGGCAGAGAGGGCAAGGAGGGCCCTTGGAAGGTATCTGGGCTGTAGCTGAGCTTTGGAGGATGTGCTTGGGGAACCTGCATTTCATTGAGAGTGAACTAATATATCCAGTCTGGCCCCTTAGTTGCCAGGAGGTCAACCAGGCTTCCTGAGCTCACATGTTTTCAGGAGATCAAGAAGGCTAGTAGAGATCTGTCCTTGCACAGCTGTGGCTGACGTGCTAAGAGGTCTGAAATTCATCACAGAATGGACTGGGAATAGACAGAGGCTTTTGAACTAGAGGATGGTATGATCACAAAGAGAAGTGGGGTGGTATTTTGGAAGACTGGCTGTGGAGAATCTAAATTTATTGACTGTTGATTAGAAAAAAGGAGAGAAGTGTTTATTTCCGTAATAAATCCACTTGCTAATTCTGAACTCTTCACTAAATTAAATATCGCCTGATTCACTCTGTCAAAGTTTAGTTTCCATTACTGTAGATGAAGTCCTCGTTCCCTAAATGGTCTTACTTGCTCCTGTTTGAAGCTAGACCACATTTCAGCCAGCATGAATAGTTTGCTGGATGAAACTTGAAGCTTCCTGACTTTGTGCATATATATATATATATAGAGAGAGAGGGTGCTGTAGGTAGATGTCAATTTTCAAACCCAGTGTCTACTCTATGCAGGATGTCAACCATGGCCGACTTACATAACAAGTGAATGTAGCCATACAGACATGAAAAAAATGACATCTCGTCCTTGATGTCAAACTAGAAAGAGAAAAGCAAGTTCAGAGAAGACATTATGACTCATCAAAGTCCAAAAGGAAAAGCTTTGTGTGAACCTAGCATCCTGTGCAGCCTCCCGGAGTCCTTCTAGCCGCCAACCCTATTTGCTTTTGTGTGATTTTCTGCAAAACAAAACAATCCCATCATTTTCCTCCTTAATATCAGTTGTTAAATTTTGCCTTCCTTTGGAGATGAAATTCACGCTATATGTTCTACAATCTTCTTTTCATGCTGACTGAAAGGTGCTGCCTTTTCATTTCTCGTGAGTGTAGGCCTTATTTTATAAAATTCCTACTTGCTGCAGTGCAAGCTACAAACAAGACAATTCTTCAGAGTAAAGACTTGAAGGGTGAAGGTGGTGCTTTCTTAGACCACTGTGAAGGGAAAGGGAGATGCAATATCTATATTTAATCTCTGCTCCCAGTGACAGATTTTATTTTTCCATCCCCATCACTGTGCATATAATGCATAGATACCAATCCCGCCAAGTACCGCATCAAAATTTTACATGAACTGAAGAATATACGCATGTAACAAAAGGCGTATTGTTTTAGTCTTTACTTTCCATCTGACAAAACACCAGAAGGAATGACCAGTCTCTTCCACTAGTATCTCACTAAGATGATTGTTCTCTCTTTCAAATTTGGGATAGCAGGTGAAAATGAATTCTTAAAAGGGATAAAGGGCACTTACTCACAAGGGAATTAAGATGAAGTCATCAATTTCTAAAAATTGGCATATAAGGTTGGCATGCCAGGGAAATGGATCACCGCCCCCCTTCCAGCCCAAATTAAAACCTTATATTACCTAACGTATTAAGCATCACCATTGGGTTAAAGCCCTTTTATAGACAACTAAGTTATCTGGCTATATTATTAGCTGAAATTTATTAGGCAATTGGAAGTTCTGCTTTTACTACATTGCTAGTTTTGTTTAAGATTTCTCACCTAGTTAATAGTTATACTGGCATAACCTCAGACAGAAAAACAAGTTCTTACAGTAGATTCTTCAGGGCATAATATATTCTACTTCTTTTATATGTGTTATCTTTTGTTGTCTTGAGTTTCACTTTGGGATAGATAGAAAATTATGAAGCTCAGGTTAACAAGCAAGTAGCAAAGCCTTAGAAAACTACAAGGTACGTGATCCTTGACACTCCCAGCCACCTGAAAACAGTGCCCTTGAGGATTCTTCCTCCACCAGCAATGGGCCAACAACATAAACAATTCTTGCCATCTAATGACCCCATGCAGCATGCTGCAGCCGTGTTTGTTCCACAGCTTCATGCCTTCAACTTATCCACTGCACAATTTTAAGCGCCCTAGAACTGTATTTCAGACCCAGTTGCCCAAATAGAGCCAATTTCGCAACAGTAAAATGGTGTTAAAATAGGATTTTACTCTAGGGGGGAGAAATCTTGAACCAAATAGTCACAGTGCACTTTGCATGAGTAATTTAAACCGTTACATTACAAAATAAGGGCTATGTCATACTTTTAATAACACTACCATATAGGAACAGTTTTAATGTTGAGTCAAGCACCTACATTCATCTAAGTCTAAAATAATAGGCCCCTGATTTAAAATCTCCTAACATTCTTTCACACTTCATAAAATAAAATAAAATTCTCTCAGCAAACGCTGACCTATTCATCCAGCCAAAGTACTGTATTTCAAGGAAAATAGGAAGGAGAGGTCTCAAACCCACCAAGCGCCAGCAGTTTGCTGTCTGCAACAGTAACTGGTCTTAAATGTGGGCTGGGGGTGAAGAGACGACGGACGAGAGAGAATAAGAGATTTATTACCTATCTTTAATCAAAAGCAGATTCCATGCTTTAACTACCCCCTATCGCCCGCCCGCCCCCAAGAGGTTGTTTTCCTTTTTTTGGTATATATCTTACGGGAAGATGATAGGTGAGGGAAGGTCAAAGTGCTGTGTCTGGTCCACAGAGTCAACACAGGGGTTAGGGCGGGTTTGCTTATTTATAAAGCGTTCAGCCTCTCAGCTGTTTTTCCCTCATTGGCATTTGGAAGCTTGCAGTCCTTTAGAAAAGAGACAGATTTGGCAGGAATGTTCTTTGTGCCCTCCTTCCTTTTTACGGGGGAGAAAAGGAACAGATTTATAATTACAGCCTTGGGTGGGGGGCGGGGTGGGGGAGAAAAAGTTTCGGGCTTCACGTCGATGCCTGTTTTTTTATTTTTTCATGGTCAACACTGTGCTACAAACAGCTTGGGTGCCACTTGGAGCCTTCCCCCGTCCCCTCCCTTTACCTCCGCAGGCTCGCTCTGGCAGGCAGAGAGGCACAGTTAAATTCCAGCACCTTCCCATACCCCTAAACTACTACGCGCTATTACTACGGCTGCCCTCCTTTTCACTTAGCCTCCTCCTCTTCCCAGCCTCCCGCGAGGAGGCCGGCAGGGGCCCCGGAAGACTGCCGGGGAAGGATAACGGGCGCCCAACTCCCTCCATCAGGGCTTGGGGCTTTCAGCGTCCTGCGCAGTTTTTCTGCTCCAGGCACAAACACGGCCAGGGAGCCGGCGCCTTGCAGACACACACAGATCCACGCATACTGTAGAGCTGTCTCGATCCACATTCTTGCACACCGCCCCCTCCTCCCTCCCAGAGCTCCGGGAGTCGCCGAGCGGGGCGAGTGACAGGCGCTTCCCGCCAACCCGCGCCCGGGCGGGCAGGGAGGAGCGGCGCTCTGGACCAACTGCGGCGCGTCTTCCGGCGCCCGCGGAGGCGGTGAGGGTGGGACGCGGGGCGGAGCCGGAGTTTAGGAAGAGGAGGGGATGGCTGTCATCAATGAAGTCATATTCATAATCTAGTCCTCTCTCCCTCTGTTTCTGTACTCTGGGTGACTCAGAGAGGGAAGAGATTCAGCCAGCACACTCCTCGCGAGCAAGGTAAATATAACTTACAACTCCTTTTTCCTCTTTCCCCTCCCTCCGGCCTCCGGGCTGCAGCCGCTGCACAAACCCCTCCGGCACCGCGCCGCCTTCGCCGGGGATTATTCATTATTAACCTAATTATTATTTATTGTGCATGCACGGAGACCAAAACAAACAGGCGGGCCAACCGCCGCAGCAACAACAAAAAAAGCCCGCCTCCTACCCCGCGGGCCTCAGGTGGAATGCTCTTAACGACAGCTCCCGGGCAGCAGTGGAAGAAACGCGAAAGTTTCAACCGAAGCTTGCTGTTCTAATAATAATAGTAATAATTACTACTTCAAGGATGCAAGGGGAGGAAAATCCCAACAAACCACAGCCTTGACCTTAGGTAGGCAATCAGTGATGTGCTGCCAACGGAAGGTTGCAACACACACACACACACTCGGCAAGGTTGCAATCCCCTCATTCCCTTAAAAATTGGGGTTGGGGGGAGGAGGTGGCAGGAGGATCGGGAAGAGTATGGAAACGCTACGGTTCTACTAGAGCAGTCCTCCCGGGAAGAGTTGGAAGGGGAGCGGGAGGAGAGGGCGAAGAGCCCGGGCTGACGGCTGGGCGCCAACGAACGCGGCTGCCACCAGCTTCCCTGGGACTTGTTTAAAGGGCTCCGGCTGCGGAGACAGGAGCTGGTCGCGGTGGGAGAAGCCGGAGCTGGCTCGCCGAGGCAGTGGCAGCCACCGCCGCGGGGCCGCTGCGTGCGGGATCGGAGGTGTCACCTCCACTTTGCGAGCAGGGATGGGTACGCTGACCGGTAGGCAGGCCTTTAGGCAAAGGGGCTGCCGGGGGTCTGCACCCGGGGCACTGCGGACGACCCTGCCCCTGGTACCTGGTGGCCGCGTGGGCTCGGGTGTTGTAAGTTCGGGGTGTCCAGCCGCGACCACACTGCTGGGAGGGAGGAAAGGAGGGAGGAGGTCCTGAAGAAGGAGGTCGGAGGTGCTCATTGGGCTGTTATCCTGCCCTCCGCCTTCTCGGGTTTGTTTTCTTTTGGTCTGCATCTTCCCCTAGCTTGGGCTGCCGGAACCTCGGGCGTGGGTCGCAGGCGATCATCCGGATGCTAGGGGAGCACCCGGGCCCAGGAGAGCCACGGTGGCTGCGGGCCGGGGAGGCCATGATCCGGATAATCCTCTCTGCCTGACTGTCACAAACAGGACCCGCGCGTACCCTGTGCTGTGGTGTTCGCTGTAGAAGGGAAGGGCTGGCGCGGGGTAGGGGGTGGGGGGGCGAGTGGGGAGGCTGGTGAGGGCAGAAGGCGGGGAGACCGGGAGGGAGCCTGCCCCCCAGAGATGACACGCACCGCTTCCTTCTTGCTCCCTGCTTTCGAGTTTGCTTTATTCCCATCCCAACCTGGTTTACTCCCTCCTCTGCTTCCCCCTCCATCTCGCCGTGTTCCCTCCTCCCGGTTGCGTTGCAAAACACGGCCATGCCATCTGCAAAGGTGTCGCGATGCACTTCCCCAAATAACCAGTCCGGCGCGCCAGCCCCTAGTCACCCTCTGTCTGCGGGCGCACACCAAGTGGGGCGCCCTGGGTCCCCTGCACCAGGCCTCGCAGCCTGGGCGCAGTTGCACCGCGCGGGGCGGGGCGCAGCAGTAAGGGCTCCAGGGGGACAACCGCTCCTGGGTCCCGACACTCGGACCGGTTTCCGGCACACGCGGGGAAATTGCCTCCCGCCAGTGTCTGCGCACTCGCCCCCGCCTCCACCGCCTGGATTGCATTATTATTTTTATCCTGGTTGCAGTTTGCAGCCGATCCTGGTGAGCCCGGGGCTGGCCGGACTGCTGGTAGGGGGGGTGGTGGGGGTGGCGGGTGGAGGGAAGTTGGACGTGGATCAGGCAGGAAAAAAAAAAGTTTGGCAGGGAGACTAAGGAAGGAGGGAGGGTGGGAGGGGGCGGCGAGCTCCCGCAGCTTGCGTCTCGGCGCCCTCGGGGCCGGCGCGAGTGTGTCTGCGCGTGAGTGTGAGTGTGTGTTGTGCGCGCTGGGGCCGGTGCGTCGCGAGCAGCGGCGCGGGCAGCTGCTCCTGCTCGTGCCCTGCCCGGGAGCCGCGGGAGGACAAGGCGAGGTTTGGTGGTGGAGGAGTGGTGGGGGTGGCGTGTGCGTGTGGCTGTGAGTGTGCGCGCGCGAGCAGCGGAGAATCAGGAAGTCACAGCAGCGAAGCGCACACAGACATGTTTGATCGCCGTGACATGACGCGCGCGAGGGAGGAAGCGGCAGCGGCTGCGGGGGCCGGGCCGCGGGCTCCAGCGCCGGCCTAGGGCTTGGGCGGGGAGACCCGCTCCTGCCGCCGGCAGGGCCGCCACAGCAGGCTAGGCTAGCCCCGCGCCTCTTTTTGTTCCGTGTCCCCCAGGTAAGGAGCCTGAGCCTCCGCCGCCTGCCGGGTGCGGAGCTTTCCAGTTCTTTCCCTCCCGGCCCCCTCCGGTCTCCGGGTCAGGCTTTCTTGCAAAGTCAGGCGGGCGGGAGAAGCCGGCTCCCGGCCCTCCGATCGATCGCGTGGAAAACTTTCCAGCGGGAGGCACCGCGAGGGGAAGAAGGCCTTGCTGGCTGCTGTCCCTTGTCAGTTCTTTCTCCTCCGGGTCCGGAGAGTGGAGTCGCTCTGCCCCGGGGCTGTTGCACATTCAAACTTCAGGCCTTAAACGTGCCTCCAGCTTTTGCCGGATTTACTCCAGAAATTAAATATTCAAAGACGTCCGCTTGGTCCTGCCAGGCGTTTGGGTTTTTGAAGAGCAGAAGGCAGGCATGGGAGTCGAGGGGGATGGGGGTGTTGTGCAGAATCCATTCCTTCCTTAATGTCTGCAGCGGGTGTTATGTAATTTTAGTAGCACACGGGTGCAAAGCCCATACTGGGCTTCTCCCCTCCTTTGTTTATATAACTTTGGGGAGAGTTTTGCAAGGTCCCCCCCTCCCCTTCCTTTTCTTCTTTCCGTTCTCAACCTAATGGAGCTTGGTGCATTTGAAAAAGTAAAGCGACCTGGGTCGGTATATTATTGAGAGGTGCTATCCTTAATCTCCTGGTTATTATGCAGACTGTGTTTCTAACTGTGTGTGATGTTAGAGCATAAGGAAGACATCTGTATCATCAGTAGCAGAGTTAAAATTTCAACTTCCATTTCAAAGGACTTTTTAATTTACACCTGGATGTGCCATGCTTGTTGGAAGAGAATGCTTGTAGGCACAGAAAGATTGTTGTTTTCGTTACTGAATGGAAGAAAATTTCTATCTAAGCGTGTTAAGTAAGACTCAGAAACCTCTGAGAACTGTACTGAAACAAAAGCCATGCCCAGTGTTGGTTGTGTGCATATACTTAACACTGGCACATTCAAATATTTCAGTATTATCTTATTTGCAGGACCACTGCCCCAGGCTTGTTTGCCTGTAATAACTGTGCTAGGCTTCTAGCTTGCCTCTAGCTTCCTGGTGAATTGTTAAGAGGTGTGGCAGAGGTTTGAATCCAAGTTGGTGAATTGTTATGCAGATAAAACACCTTTTTCTCTTTTAGGAATCTAATTGTCCTTTTATTCTCCTAGACATTTTTTTTTTTTTTAAGCTTCCTAACAACTTGAGTGTTTGCTGGTGGGAAGAGATTTGGAGATACCATTAGGTATCAAAGATATTTATGGATGTGACTTGAAGTAGAAAAGCAAACCTGTATACAGCCACTCCTCTACCTTGTTGGGGGCATTAAAGAGAAAAGTCAGGTGAAGAATATTGTAAAATAAATCAGAGGAGTTTGGGGTATCTGAACCCTTAAAAAATTGGCAGAGGTGAGAGGGTGCCTCCTTCCATGAAGCTTTTTTCTCCTGAGTGACATCAGTTACATCCCAATTCAGGGACTAGCTGCTCTGTGGGGTTTCACAGAAAATATTCACCACCAGAGTGTGTTCAAAGCAGCCTTAGATCTTTTCTTTTGTTCGGTTTTTTTAAGTGGTTTTTGAGCATTTCTCGTCAAGTTTCTTAAAAAGTGCTTTGACCAACACCTGAGGCTTGGAATTGACCAAAAAAACCCAAAAGTGCCTTTTCTTCTGTTATACTGTTAATGTTTGGATTCTGTTTAAAATATTTCTGGCATTATAACTAGAAAGCAATGCTTCGGCAAAGAGATAATTATTTAAAACTTTTTTCTTTGATGAAGTTTAAGATAACATAAAAGCACATCTCATGCTTTTCTCAGAGATCATTGTGGTACCCTTTATATTCCGGTAATATTTTGACATTTCATTTTAAGGGCTTATTATGTATTGAAACAAGTCCATGAAAGAGAAGACTTTCATATATTATAAAAGTGGTGCCATCCTCCAGTGTTTTCATGTTGTTTTTTTTTTTCCCCTTTAGAAGTCTTCCTTTGTAAACAAGGCCTTTGTCAAACTCTCCTAGGTCAGCAGCTTTTTGATACTCCCGAGAAATAATAAATCAGTGTTTATGACATCTTGACATGGTGCCATGAGAACTGAATTGTCACAAATATAATGCTAAGGAGTGTTTCCCTACACCAGTATATTGAGATTGGTCAGACCTGATTTAGTCACCAAAAGTTTTGATTTTCACTGTTTCTGGGCAGGATGATTTTAGAGAAGTCAGGGACAATTTGTTGCTTAACACGAGTGGCCTTAGAAACTTTATATAAATGAGTCACTTTTCTCTTCAGTATTTCTGGTGAACAGATGAAAAAATTTACCTAATGTGAAAAGCCATTTTTCGGGAGCTACTTCTGATTTTTTTCCTGTCCATTTTTTTCTATAAAAGAATGATCGCTCCTTTTTCTTAAACATATTCTGTAGGTGGTTTTGAACAATAGTGGGTGCTGAATTTTGTCATCTTTGGAAGTGTTTGTTTATGGAACTTTAATCTCTAGCCAGTTAATAAAGTCATGGATCATTCTATGAGTAGTTGAAAATAAAATACAGGTGGTGGCAAGTTATTTGGTAGATTATTTAGGAAGGCCTGAGGTGTTTACTTTTTCTACATAGAAAGTCATGACTCTACCAGCGAATATAGAAGTCTTAGAACTTAGTTCTTCCAGAGCCATTATGAAGCATAGCATATTTATTTGCCTAAAAGATATTTATCACCAAGCTAAGTGGGATCTTGCAACCAGGGTTTGGAAAATTTTACAACTTTATTGCTATTTATTTTTACTTTTCCCCTTCGTATATATAGCCCTTTTCTTTGAAAATGTTTAGATGTATTAGAAATTTTAAAGATACCATCAGAGATACTTGAATACTTATACTTAGCAAAACATATAGCACAGTTGATGAAATTCAGGAGCTACATAGCTGAATTTTTTGATTGTTGGATATAAACATTATTTAATTCTAATTATGAGAGGAAAAGTCATTAATTCAATCATTTAGAGTTATGCTTTAGATACGAAATACAGGATTTTTGACTGAAATATTAACATAAGTGGTGGCCTTCTGGACTTCATTGTACATTATTATGTAACTGAAGCCTACTGTGAATTGTGATGTTTTATTAGATATAAGAC
The DNA here is from genome assembly GCF_032405125.1 of Capricornis sumatraensis. Lineage (NCBI taxonomy): Eukaryota > Metazoa > Chordata > Mammalia > Artiodactyla > Bovidae > Capricornis > Capricornis sumatraensis. The sequence continues at coordinate 50,712,249 of NC_091074.1, read as the reverse complement.
TTTCAGAACATTCAGTGATCATCAGGAAATATGCCTGTAGAATTTTATACCTTTAAAAATAACACAGTATTCTATGTAGTGTTAGGTGTGTAAGCATCAATCTTCCACTGATACATCGTTTACCTCTGTGCAAGCACTAATATTTTAAAAATGTTTTCGAAACGGACCTAATTTAAATATGGGGTGACCCTTCTGTAGATGAATGAAGTTGCTAGAAGTTAAAATAAAATTTAAGGTTTAAAAACTATTAAATAATAAGTCCCCTCTCCTTTTGTCATTTTGTTTAACCTGAATTCAGAATTGGGGAATTAAAATTACTTAAAAATAGAAAAAAAAAACCCAAACCTCTGACCAGAAAGCATTGCGGTATGTTATTTTACAGGTGAACAGACGTCCAAGGGAAATTCTATATCAGTTTATGTTAGGATCCTGTTTTCTTCTTTAGGATAACTGTATATTTCTTTACCTACTTGAGATTGTATTGTCCAGTTTTTATCATCCTACCAGGAGTTAAGTCATTGAACTTGAAACTTTAATGTACATGAGGAAAGCTGGGCAAATAATAGCATTGCAAATATTTGCAGTTGTTTGGCAGTTTTCTGTTGTGCTGTATTCCTACATGTACTAAAATGCTATTAAGCGGTCTATAATTCCCTAAAAAATTAATGATCTGCAATTGAGAATTTATGTCTTTTAAAGAATGTGCCTGAACACGTATGCATAGTGAATTGTAAACCACACTGATCGCGTGATCCAGGGAGAGATCTGGGTGAGCTCTCTTGAGTCCACAGGGCAGATATTCTTCGCAATGGGGTAAGATTGTGGCCAGAGGAGGCCAAGGGTGAGGGCCCTGGGAGCTGATCATCTGAGATCGGAAGAAAATCCTGAGATCACAGGCACCAAGCCTGAAAACAACTGTGAGAAGACCAATGGACCAGTTTTGACCTGCTTGCCCAGAGCAAGAGGTTCCAGTTAGAAGAATTTTCAAAAGATAAAGTTGGAGAAGGTAGAAAGACTTGCTTTCCAGGGGAAAGCATGAATTTTTTATCCGGCATGGGCTGGAGTCTTCTTGGAAGTTCGGAGCAATGGAATTCATGAACAAAAAGTAGAGCTATCTAGCAGATTGTGAATGCAAGTCGAGGTTGGAAATTGAAGCCTTTAGAAGGATCCGCGTGATGATGTACATTCTTCTACAATAGCTCACAAAGTGTTTTCATATGGAATATTTTATTTGCTTCATATCAAAATTGAGGTTGTAGCTGGCTGCTGTTACACCAGTTTTGTAAAAGAGAATTTGAAATTCAGGAGTCAAATAAACTACTCTGTGATTTATTTTTTAATAGCATTAATTATTAACACTGTAAATGACCATTATTCATTTTAACTGCAATGAACTTGAAGGGTTTGTGCTTGAATTTTTGTTGCTGCTGTGAAAGTTGGGCATATCAAAGCTAGTCTATCACATAACCAAGTTTCATTCAGCGCATAATGGTCAAGTTTTACTGCTCAGTCAGCATGCACCATGTCAACCAGAAAAAGTTTTTAAAATATATACGTGTTTAGTGTATAAATAAAATTATCTTAGCTCACAGAGAAGGAAGTGGCTATCATTGATTCTTGTCGGCATCCCAGATGAGGTTGCCTTGCAAAGGGGCCTACAGAACCTAGGAAGGATGGGTGGGTGTATACACAAATTAGATTTCAGGAGTGTCACACTTTGCTACTAGCTCCTTGGTTTGTCTGTTTGGTTTTTGACCGGTTGCCTGGCAGTTTGGGTTGAGCTAAGTTTGAGAAGTGATAGTTATCTGTGATTACCTGTGGACACAAGTTTGGGGGTTAGACAGGTGCTCTCTACCTGAGGGCTTTGTTGTTGAGGGGCTTCTAGTACTTTGAGTTTTCTCATAAACACCCTGCTTAAAATAATGTTTCCTTTGTGGAAACATGGGCTGCCCTCACCGAAGAGATCATCAAATTGCATCCCAGGTAGATGCTTCTGAGAAGGCAGCTCATGGTATGTGCAGGGTCGTAGAGTCAAGAGCCCAGCTCTTGTTGAGGCAGCGCCTGGGGCTCATGGGGCTGTAATTAGCCCTTGACGTTGGTTGTTCTCTCTTGTCCTGCACAGATCTGCCTCGGGGCCCTTGCCAGGTCTGGCTCCGGGCAAGGACTGTCCCAGGGCTTTTTATTCCAAGTAAGGGCGGCAGCTCACATCCTAATTTGTCCCCTTGACTCAACGATGAGGAGTTCACAGAAGCCCAGAAAACACAGCAGCACACTTTTCACCCAACCACTTTTTAAAACCTCCTCAACTTTGAATGGTAAACTGACTTTGAATGGAGAAAGCTGTTTTCCAAGCTTCTTTAGAGTTTCGGGCCAGCCACGTAGAATACTCACTCTACGTCCAGTGTGGTTTTTATCTGTGGCACAAATCATATCATGCACTGTTTAAAGTTGCACGTCTCAGGCCAAGAAGCAGGAGGGCTTTGGGGATATTTCACCACCTATCCAGACAGCCTTGGCTTCTAAAAACGAAACTTCAGGTCGGTTTATTTCTTTTATCTTCCTCGCTATTTTTACCAACTCTCCGCTCACCCATCAAGAACAGCAGCGCTTGTGTTCCAGCTCCAGGGAAGTTGTTACTTCTTGCGGGGGGATTATCAATTCATTTGTAGAGAAAGCTACAGAGAAAACAAGAAATCCTTCAGGATCGGGGGAGAAGGTCTGAATCAGCAACAGACATAAAAAGAACTCTTATCTTCACTCTCTCCTGAGCCTTATCATTCTCCATAACAGCCAAAAAACTTTTAAAAGAGTGATTTTTAAGGTAATGAACTGGGCCTAACTTTTATTTCTAATATTCCACCTTTGGCCCTTGCCCGTATGTCTTTCTGTAAACACAGCAGTGATACAGGTCTGCTGGAGAGCCCACGTTCCCCCACTCCTCCTTATTGTGTTTGGCGAACAGTTATTTAAGAAGCATTGTCTAGTCAAGATGGTTCTGTTTCCCCAAACTTTTTCTGTGACTAGAAAACCACAGTTTCTTGTAAACACGTTTATTATCTACTTCAAGCCCTCACTGAAGCACCACCTTATCCATGAAGCCTCCCTTAATTCCCTTCTCTTGCCTCTGCCCTCTGAGATGTAAATCCTCTATTCTGCCTGTGACTGCAATGGACACTCCAGCTCAACCCCTTCTGGTCTTGCAGAAGCTTGCTTATTTGTTTGTTTGTTTGTTTTTTTCTCACTGCTATATATGGATAAGTCTTGTTTCCCCATCAGACTTGCCGAGCCATGGGGTAAGCCCTCTGGTCATTCTTGTACATCCTTCATGCCTTGTGCCCAGGGAAAGTCAGGACGTTTGAGAATAGATCAGTAATACAGATCTTCCGGTTCTTTGATTAAATATCACCATCCTCTTAAGTTCATAACTTTGTCTCTGCCTCATATTTTCTCAAGGGCTTTTCTTCGCGTCTCTGTCCCTTCATACATTAACATATGATCACAGCCACACCCTAATCCCATTGTGACACCTCCCCTTGTTTCCATCTTTGTTTCTGCACCCTGCGCATTTTGCCCAACCTGAGTGACAGCTCTGCACACTGGTGGACGGCCTGGCTTGCCTGATGTTGCCCTGACTTGGTAGTGGGCCCGGAGTCAAGAGATAAAGTCACCCACAGATGAGACTTTGGGCAAGCTCTATGGTCCTTTTGCGCTCTCCTGTTTTAAACGGGGATATAACAAGATGTGTCCTCAAGTCAAGTCACTAAAATGATTCAGCCCGTAGGGGTGTGTTGTTAAGTATTACTGCAGGCATAGAGGTCTTTCAGCTGATTGGAGTAAACCACAAAGGTAGATGTTTTGTCACTGGTTGTCTTGGTTGGACTGGTGACCCTTAAAATTCCATGAAGTTGAACTTCTTTTAATATGCAGATGGGTGTGCCCAGGGGCTTTCGTGCTTTCTGCAAAGGGGAGAGGAAGGAGTTTGGGCAGAGGGAAGATGTCTGCGGTGGCTGGAGTTGTGGGAAGCACCAACGACTTTTATTTTTAAAAGCACACACTCCATGGTTGTAAAGGCAGGGTCAGGACGAAAAAAGACAGGGTGTACTGCTGAAAAATTCTTGGCTAAGAACACAGCGGCCTGGCCCTCAGGGAGTGCTGGTGTGAGGCAGAGGGAAGCGTTGCAGGGAGGATGGAGGCGGGGGTGGTGTTGGCAGTGCCAGTGTATGGCCCTGTCTGTGTGTTTCACCTCCTCACACACACACATTCTCTTCATTATATTGGCCACGCAATTGTGGAACAGGTCGTTCTTTTTGGTGACTATGTAAAACTCACCCCCTCCCCCTCCAACACCAGATAAAAATAGATTTTGAGTGTTAACTTTGTGGAGAGACCAAGAGCTCCTGCCCCATCAAGGTGACCAGAGCTGTAGCCTCTCCCGCATTCATCCTGCCCCCAACCCCACCATCACCACCCCATCTACCTCACTTCATCAGTGCTTGGAAGAAAGAGGAAAAGGCTTTGGATTTCTGGGCAGAGGGGGCAGGAGGATGGGTGAGGGAGAAGATGGCTTGATCAGTACTGGACTTTCAACCCTAACCACGGGGACTTAGTCATGACCTGCACCTCTGCTCAAGACTCGCCCCTCTTTGTAATCTCCACCCCCAAGTTGTTTTACACTGTGAGAAAGTCTGATTAGGTCTTGGAGCCGTACAATGAAGTTGCCATCAGAAACGACGAGGAAGGAAAAGGAGGTCAGGACAGCGCCCTCATCTCTGAAAGGTGCTCCTCTTTGGGTGGATCTTTGGGGGATGGTGGGACAGCACGAATCCCAGGTCCTGCTGGGAGGGTCACTGATGAGTGCCCCCACACGGAAGACTGGAGGAATCAGGAGATGCTGCAAGTCATGGATTGGCAGATGCAGGGAGCCTTAAGTTGCTTCGATTCCAAGCTCCAAGGAAACTGAGACGCCCCAGAAGAAAGGCGCTTTGCCCGGGACCCTGAGGGTTGGTGGCAGCCCTGAGATAGGCGGACAGGAACCCAGGGTCTCTGGGCTCCCAGTCAGAAGCCAGAGAGTCATGTTCAATTTGCTCAGTAGTCCAGATCCCTTAGCTGGGCAGCATGAGGCACGCTTGCTCATTTGTTAGACTGTGCTGTTCCTCTGAGCTAACTTATGTGTGTGTGCTCATCTATGCTATTTCATGGACACATGCATTAAGGGCATGCTTCTGAAGATTCTCGTCTTAAGAAAAAGTTTCTCATGTGGCATGTTAACATTCCTCTATATACCCATACTTCCCTACTTCCTATCTCCTATGTTTTCCCCTAAGAAGTTTTTAGTAGTTTCCTATAACAAAAAATGAGCGTTTTTATGGGACTGTATACCATTCATTACAACCTGCTATGAGATTCCCAGGTGAAAATCATTATATACGGAGAAAATCATTAGATATTAAAATATAAAACATGAAAAGTAGGACTACCAGGCTGACTGAGCATTTGTGTCTTCATTGTTCAAACTTGTGGTATCTTACCATCATAGCCACTGAAGCCAGTTTCAAGGTAAACCATAACAGGAAGTAAGCAATTTCCTTTTATTCACTAGAAAATAAAGGGGTTTATTAGTTTGCTGATATACATGAAAGAACATTTAAACTTGGAGTACCCCTGAATTGACGTCAGCTTCCTAAATTTAAAATGCTGACTGAATATGTGTGTGTGTGTGTACGTGTGTGTGTGTTTGTATATGTGAGAGGGTGGAATGCCAAAAAAAAAGGTTACTTCTGCCTGCTTTGTTAATCACAAAGAGAAAATAATAACATTTGGCTCTCTAGTGAATTCAAGGCTATAATTCACCATCCGAGCTTCCCTGTTGTTTTAGAAACCACTTGAACTGGGTTCTCTTAGTCCCCTCTTGTGTCAGCAAAGCAGTTTGAGTGATCCCTTGCTCGAAATCGCTCCCAAGCAGCCTTTCATCGCTTCCTGTTTTAGCCCTAATTCATTTATCAGATTGGCCCAAATCCTTGCCTCCACTGTTAAGATTTCTTTGTTTGAGCATACCTTGAACGCTGATTGCTCTCCTAATTTTTTACTTTTTAATAATTGACTCTATTAATAGTTTGTCCATGCAGTTTTGTCGACAGTTGATTCAGTGTTTTGTTTTGTTTTTTACTCCACACTGGTTGGATGTGCTGGGGAAACAGGAGCAAGGAAGAGCAAGTCCTTGCCCTCATGGCCCTCACATTCTAGAGATTCCTCGAGAGGTGATGGTAGTTAGCTAAGAATGGAAGTAGTGTGTGTGTGTGTGTGTGTGTGTGTGTGTGTGTTTTAGTTTAGTTAGCTAAGAATGGAAGTAGTGTGTGTGTGTGTGTGTGTGTGTGTGTGTGTTTTAGTTTCCCCTCTAACCTGTCACTTCTCTGTGGACAGAGAGGTGATGGTAGTTAGCTAAGAATGGAAGTAATGTGTGTGTGTGTGTGTTGTATGTGTTTTTTGTGTGTGTGTGTGTGTGTGCACGTGTGTGTGTGTTTTAGTTTCCCCTCTAACCTGTCATTTTTCTGTGGACAGAGCCCCGCTGTGGGTGACCAAGACCCTATGGTCTAATTTCAACCCTGCCACTCGTCAGTGGGCACACACGTCCATTTAGGATTTTGTGAGTTCGGCATCAGAATTTTGTGCATACAGGTGTGTGCCCCAGGTGACATAATAAATCATCATGACTATCCTGGGGTCATTCTGGATCATGGAGACATCAGAATTCAGAAAACAGCTTATTTAGTCATTTTGGCTCATATCCAAGAGTCAGTCGTACCCACCCCATGAGGCAGTTCCCCAGTGGGGATGCCGGGAAGTCTTGGCACGTAGGAGATCGTATATTGCTTTGCTGGAGAACTGAAATTTCCGCACCTTATCAACGCGCGGAAGTCCAGGAGTCATAGATGACTTCTCTCGTGACTCTTGAACCCCACAGAGGGCTGGGATGAATTTCTGGCTTCAGCTGTACATGTGGTCTTCTATCCATTAACTTGGGGGAGGACCACATCTTAACCTGTCCCTCCTATTCATTTCTGCTGCAGTGGAGGCGGCAGGGGTGGGGAATAATGCTCAGTAAAAGTAACTGCTTGTTGTGCCAGACGCAGAGCTGTGGTTTTATGTGTACTATTGCATTTTAGTCTCCATGCGTAATTGTATACGTGGATATTTGAACCCATATTTGTCCAACTCCCATAACCTCTGTTTTTCCCATGATTGGCAATTCCCTTTCATTCTCAGTTTATGGAATTGTACTTTCCCCCCCTTTTGACTATCTAGAAATCTCTGAGAAGTTTGAATGCCCATTGACTTATGCAAGTGGGTCTTGGTTGTGTACGTCTTTAGGAATTTTATATTTTACCGGCTTTTGCGGGGGGGCGCGGTTAATGACTAGTAAGGTGCCCAAGTAATGGAGAGCATCTGTTGACTTCAGTAATAAATTTCAAGCTTGTTTAGAATTCTGCTTATGTGTTAAATTTTAGTTTCTCCAGTGAGCCTTTTTTTCCCCCATCTTAGATGATTTATATCTTTCTGGAGAATCATTTAGAGTTGTTTTTTCTTTTAAACAAATGGTCTTCATAAAGAGGAGGGCAGATGGATATGTATACGCCCTCTGAAGCATCTGGACCAGACAGGGGAGTTCTATTTGGTGTTTGTTACAGAAGTGGCACCACCAAATACTAACAACTGTTTTATTCTGATCTTAACATCATGTTTAAAACATCCCTTTCTCTTTTCTTCTTTCCAACTCAGTATCACTGTACCGACTGGCAGAGACAGGAGAAGTAGATGTCCACACCCACAGACCCTGGCGCGATGCCCCACCCGGGGCCTTCGCCAGGGCCGGGACCCTCTCCTGGACCCATTCTTGGGCCCAGTCCAGGACCCGGACCATCCCCCGGTTCCGTCCACAGTATGATGGGGCCAAGTCCTGGGCCTCCTAGTGTCTCACACCCTATGCCGTCGATGGGGTCTGCTGACTTCCCTCAGGAAGGCATGCATCAGATGCACAAGGTGAGTTCATTCCCCTTTCCCAGTCTTGTCTTCTGAGTCATAGATGGCTAATAATCCCTGATAACCAACCCTTGCCCCCTCTTTTTTTCTATTATGGTTAACAAGAGAATCAGCTAGGTTTTTTTCTTATCTTGTACCTTACCTGGTGACTCAGAGATTAAAGCATCTGCCTGCAATGTGGGAGACTTGGGTTCGATTCCTAGGTCGGGAAGATCGCCTGGAGAAGGAAATGGCAACCCACTCCAGTATTCTTGCCCGAGGAATCCCACGGACAGAGGAGCCTGGTGGGCTACCAGTCCACGGTGTTGCAAAGAGTCAGACACAACTGAGCAACTTCACTTTCACTCTCACCTTATTAAAAACATACCTTCTTAGACTCTTTTATGGTTACAGATGTTGCACCGTCAGGAAGACTTGCTCTTGGCTTTTAAAACAGTGTTAGCTATAATATGCAGCTTTGACAGATTCTGTAGATTGGGGGTTGCAGGTATTTTGACTTGGTGAAGAAGTAGGAGTTAAGTCTTACTTTTTTTCCCCAACTACGTCTGTTAAGTAACTTATACCATCTATGAGTAACATACTGAAAATTATCCTTCCCTGAAAAGATCCCATAGGTCCCAAAGAGGAAAAGGGAAAGTGAGTCTTTTCCTAAAGAATATTTTCAAAAAAGCCTTGATAGAAATAAAACAGTTTCTAGGGAATCCTTGAAAATGCACTTTGCTGTCTGCCTGTGAAGTGGCTTTATTCTGGTTTTGGAAGAGGGCTCTGATTTTGCGGAGCCCAGGCCCAGTTGTTATTAAGGTTATAATAATCTGCCATTCGTGAGATTCAGGTTGTTGCTGTGGGGATGATCATAACGGTATGACTTTGGTATTATGGCTTTGTAGGAGATGTGAAACAGAGAGAATGGCCTTTTGAGAAAGCAAACAAAATCTTCTGTGACAGTTTGCATTGAAGGGTGGGAGTAGCCACTGTATATTACCTGAAGGTTAGGTCTGATGAGATGTACGGCCGTTTTACATCTTTTTTGGATGATATCACAGGTAGATAAGATAGTGAGGATGCTTCTTGGTGTTAAATAGGTGAATTGTGGAAGATACTGGTTTGAAACAGAAAGGCTACTGCAAAAAAGTACAAGTCTTTTCTTTAATTGGTAGAACTGGAGGTCAATTTTAAGGTAAGGCGTTGCAGCTCAGGAAGGAAAGATCCATTTTTCACAAATTTTTGTTATTTGATGGTTTTCAAATAAAAAAATTAATATATGCTTATTTTGAAAAGTAAAACCATATTGATCTAAATAAAATAAGTGGTTCACCCCAGGTAACAGCTTATTGTACATACTTTTTTCCCTTAAATTTTGACTAAGACTGTATGATGTGTTTTTAAATTAGTTAATTAATTTTAATTGGAAAATAATTACACTATTGTGATGGTTTTTGCCAAACATCAACATGAGTCAGCTACAGGTATACATGTGTATCCCCCCCATCTGGAACCCCCCTTCTGCCTCCCTCCCCACCCTATCCCTCTGGGTTGTCCCAGAGCACTGGTTTTGGGGATCCTGCACCAAACTTTCACTGGTCATCTATTTTATGTATGGTAATGTACACATGTTAATGGTGTTCTCTCAGATCATCCCACCCTTGCCTTCTCTCGCTGAGTCCAAATGTCTGTTTTTACGTCTGTCTCCTTTGCTGCTCTGCACATAGGATTGTCGGTACCGTCTTTCTAGATTCCATATGTATTTGTTAGTCTACAGTATTTGTCTTTTTCTTTCTGACTTACTTCACTCTGTATAATAGGCTCCAGGTTCATCCACCTTATTAGAACTGACTCAAACGCGTTTCTTTTTGTAAAAAATATGGAACACTTCATGAGTTTGCGTGCCATGCTAATCTTTGCATCATTCCAATTCTAGTATATGTGCTGCTGAAGTGAGCACTGTATATATGCTTTTTGCACCTTACTTTTCTCCAGCTTCAACAAAAATGCCATCTAAGCATAGATTTGCATATTCAGGTGATATATTTAAAATTTTTTTTCTTTTACCATAATCAAATCATATCATCATTGTTAATTACTTTGAGACTTCTTTTTCATTTAACTATATCATGGATAGCCCTATAATATCTCCAATATCTCTCCCTGCTTTTTTTTATTTCTTTTAAATACAGGTTTTTAGCTTGTCAGGTATGTATATAAATGCTTATTTTCCATATCCTATTTATTAGGAGACACACTGAATATATAGACATAGAAAGTCATTACATTGTCTTGTGTTCATATTGTATTAATTGGGGGATTATATTGTAGACTGGATCTGTCAATTGCAAACCTTGGTACAGGTAGGTGAAGTAATTTGGGGAGGGTTTAAGGATGCTTTCACCTTCGAAATGAAAGATAAGATTTGAAGGAAATATTTAGGTCACCTTTAAAAGTTAAACATATTCATAAGTGTTAGGTCATCGTTACGTTCTGAATTGTTTTAATTTATAATTATATCTTCTGATCCCTTCTGTTTTGTTCTCTAGCATCTTTGTCACGTTTTCTCCTATTCTCTACCCCCATCGATGCTCTTTTTTTGTTTTGTTCTCATTCTGCAAGTTCTGCATTTTCTCATCCTGCTTTCCTTCGGCCCGCAGACCCTCAGATAATTCCCTGGGTGAGGACATGATGACGTGCCTGGAGTTCACACCTGCTGACCAGATGCTTCACTTTCTGAAAATCTTTTTATAGGCAGCTTTATTCCTTGTCTTTTCTCCTCTGTCTCCCTCTGAGCTTCAGCTTTTTGCTTTTCAACATTGCTGGAAATAAATAAACAAGTGGCCTAAATACATCTGCTGCGTTGCTTTGATTTCCTCTCTATTATTACTATTTAACAGACTCAGAGACACTCTTTATACCAAATTCTTCCCATTTTTCTTCTGAACATCCTCTTTATGGTAAATTTCTCCTCTTTTCAAGTGCGTGCTTTTGACTCTGCAGAAATTAACTTTCCTTTCTCCAAAACTGCAAACACTCATACTTTCTTGCTCAAAGTCATTTGGTTTCTATAAACTCCTGGAAATATTCCTTTCAGGCTGTTTTGAAAATTACTATTCCAGTTTGGGGAGGAATAGACTTTTCCTTTCTCAAACACATGCTCTGTTGCCCAATTCTGGATTGGATTAGTGTCCATTCAGTGGCTGTTTCTTGGGTGTCTGTTGTGTCCAAGGCCTCAAGCCCTCAAGCCCTCTTTCCAGCCCCTGTGTTCTTCTTTGCCAAACTCTGCCTTTCGCCTTTTTTCTTCCTTCTGCCGTCTGTAGTACAGCTTCACCTACTTCAGCCTCTTTCACTTTTGGTGCTTACCCCCATTCACTGCTGTACCCTGTCTGTTTTTCTTTTCCCAACTGCCATGGAACTTTCTGGTTTCAGCTTTTAAACTTTTCATAGGTTCCTTCCCCTCTGATGAAAAAAAATTACCCAAAAAATAGATCATCACAGACATTTCAAAGAGTCTTTCTTCTTCCATTCTGACTTTGGACTCACTTCACCATACAACAGGTTTCAGGACTTACTTAAAAGGGTGTAGAAGAATAGCTTATATTTGTCTGCCTTGTCAACAGGACTTCATTTTTATTTGCAGGTTTTGACATAACCAAAAACCTTTCAACTGTTTAAAGCCTTAACTTTTGACTTAACAGGTAGCTTTGCTGATCCTATTGGTGTAGTCTTTTTTATTTATTTTTTTGTCCCCCATCTATGAAATCTATGTAGTATATAGTAATATATGTAATATAAATGTAAAAATATATGGCTATCATGTGGATAATAGATGATTGGGCCACAATTTTGAAGACTTTATAGGATGGGCTCTTAAAGCACCGGATAGAAATATTGTGCCTTAAAGAGGTGCCTAACTGATGTCCTTTCAATGTTTCAGCCCATGGATGGTATGCACGACAAGGGGGTTGAAGACATCCATTGTGGATCCATGAAAGGCACTGCTATGCGACCACCTCACCCAGGAATGGGCCCTCCTCAGAGTCCGATGGATCAGCACAGCCAAGGTTTGTGTTTGCTACATACCTGCTTTGGGCTCCATATCATAGTCTTTCATCTTTCCTATTGTTATTTTAATTATGACTTGCAAAGAACAGAACTTGTCTAAGGATGGGGTCTGGCAGGTTTCTTTTCCCTGTAGAAATCTCCCCTTACCCCCTCACAACACAACTTTATGTTTGATATGGGCAGTTTTCTCTACAAAATCCTAGTAGTTTGACTGGCCACCATGTGTCCAAGCACTCTGCAAAATGCACTGCGTACTTTATGCAGAATCTTTGCCCTGATCTTGTAAGATACATTATATCACTCCAATTTTGTAGGTGGAGAAGCTAAAGCTCAGAAAATCTACTTTGCTTCTGTAAGTTAGCATATCCAGCAAGTGACAGGTCCAAAAGGAGGACCCAGGTCTGCCTCCCAACAACAGCATGGATGGGTGATAGCAGGATGAGCCACCCACCTCCCTTGAATTGTACACTCCTCCTTCATAAGGTGACTTTTTCTGACAGTGGAATAACTTGTCATCACTGGGGAATGGCTATCTTAGTCTCTTAGGGCTCCCATAACAAATTGCCACAAGCCAGTTGGCTTAAAACAATAGAAATGTATTCTCCCAAAGTTCTAGAGGCCAGAAGTCCGAAAGCAGCTGTGGCCGCTCTGAAGTCTTCAGGGAAGAATCCTTCTTTGCCCCTTCCTAGCTTGTGGTGGTCGCCAGCACTGTTTTGACATTCCTTGGCTGGTAGATCTGACATTCCAGTCTCTATGCTGGTCTCCACATGACATTTAACCTGCATGTCCGTGTGTCCAGACTTTGTTCTTTCTATAAGGACACCAGTCACTGGATCAGAGTCTACCCTGATCCAGTATGACCTCATCTTAACTCAGTTACGTCTGCAAAGATCCTGTTTCCAAATAGGGTCACAGTCACAGGCACTAGGGGGTATGTCTTCAGTATAGCTTCATAGAGGACAGGGTTCCACTCCACAGTTGCACCCACAATAGTGGCCAAATCAAAATATGGCAGCTTTGTCCTCTGCTGGGTGCTTTTCCCTCTCATTGTTGAGGGCATATTGAAGATAGTGGAAAGTATATCCAAAGATATAATGTAACCTCTTTTCAGAAGCACTATATGGACATTTCAGCAACTCATGGAGGCATAGGAGTACATCTTCACTAATATTCCAGCAGGTTTTTGAAGATCCTAGACTCTGATCTGAAATTTGATGGTAGGCAGATGTAAGTGTGACAAATGACTCGTAAAATCTTGACCATGTTAGAAAAGCAGACTGAATAATTGGGACTTGTTCAGGCACAGAAGAAAAAACTTGAGCCATTCAGGGGTAAGAATGAATTAAGACAATACTTTCAGGTTTATCATTTAAATTCTGAAGAGCCAGGTGCCTTCACAGAGCTAATGTAGATCTCATTTTTAATACCTAGGAGGTGTAGATGAGTTATATCCAGTGATTCTCAAAGCCAGATGCTGGCTCTGTCTGCTCCTGGCTTTGCAGTACTTCTAATAGTGGGGCCCTGGGACAATGCCAAAGGAAAACACTTGAAATGCATGAATCATAAGTGAGGCTTTTTGCTTTTATGTATCTTAAAATTTCTTTCATTGCTTGGTTCCTTTCTTGGACTTCTAGAATGATGATATTTCTTGGAATTTCCAACACTTGGCACAATGTCTAGCGCATAACTGGATATTTAGTAAATTTTTTTCAATTAGGAAGAGAAGTGAACTTTATGTATTCAAAAAACACTTTTAAATAGATCTTAATTTTTATATAATTTCAATAAGTTATAATTACTTGAAATGCAGAAGTCTGCATTAAATTAAATAGAATTGGAATTAGAATGTAATATTTTTCTCTAGAAGAGTAAAGTGCCTTGTAAGCTGGGGAATTCATTATTTAAAATATGCTTTTGAATAAGGTAGTATTGGTATAATGCAGTCTTATTCTATATAATGAGCTAAAAAGAATTTAGACTCCATAATAACATATATCTTTAAAAACTCCGTTGTAGGAAGCCATTTATAAACATACCGGTCTAGAGAGGTGTAGTATTGATCAGAAAACTGCCTGCTTTAACTACCTAGCAACCTATTAGGTTATTTTAAGGTATTGGTTGAGAAGCAAAACCATTTCCTTCAATAAATACTAAATTGTGTACCGTATGGTCCTGATGATAACATTGTTTATTTTTAGTCCACTGGATAGAGAAAGCCTTCAAAGAAAAGTATATAATATTTAATGTTTTGTGTGTGTGTGTGTGTGTGTGTGTGTGTGTGTGTGTGTGTAAAGAGAAAACTCATATAAAATTGGTATTTGAAAACTCAAGTTTATTAAAAGGAGAGAAGCTGATTGTCTCTCTCTGCAAAGAGATGAAACTGGGGAAATAATGCCCTTGAAGCTGAGGGAAGGAAAACTGCCATTTTTTGACGACTTTTAAATGAGCAAATTAAACCAGATTTCAAAAAGAGCAGATTCTGCATCAACACTGTCATCCTGCAGACAAAGGTATATTTACTCTCAGGCAATTTCTTCACCATTTTCTCAACCAAAGATAATTATGCAAATATGTTATTTTGTTTTTATCGTTTAGATTTTTTTCTGATTTTTCCTGAAGTTTTATGGAATGCTAGTCATGTCAAAAAATAAAAAGAAATCTCTCTCTCTTTAACTGAAACACTGTCACATTTTTAATGTCATACTGTGATAGAATGATTCTATTAGCATCTCCTGTAAATTCTAGGAAACAATTTTTCCCACCCCCCTAGTTTTTTTCTTACCACATTTGAGGGAAGATTTTGTTGTATTGATTAATTCTGGAAAATGATTTCTATTTCACTCTTAGTTTCTTTCTTAGCAAATTTGAGGTAAAACGAATTATTGTACTTAGTACAACTAAGTGTCTCATCTTTATAATTTTGCCATGCCAGGAGACATAGTTGAAAAGAGCAATTTGATGAACAGTGTTACACAATTACATTTAGATTAGATTGTCTAATGTTTTGGTCAGTTGTATTAGGCATCGTGTGATTTATCACGGGTTAGCTATAATTGGTGACGACCTTAGGAAAGAGGACAGTCCAGAAGGCAGGAGACGTGACCCATTTTAACACCTGGTTGTATCCCTTCTCCCATGAAATGTCAGTAGCTATAGTAGAAGTTTTTCCTCCCGTGATAGATGCAAAGTTGGCAGAAAGGTGTTAGGGAGGTACTTTCATAATGAACAAACTACCATTTTGCACCAGCATTACAATTTGGAGGTGAATTTTAACCTCATTAAGAAGGAAAACCGTTAATGATGAAGTTAAGTGTATGTTATTGATACTCTTTAAAAATGTTTATTGTTATAAATAACATCCTGGGATTTGAATTTCTGCTCATCTTGCAGATGAGCAGGCTGATTGCAGGGGCATTTTCTTAGGCTAACTTCTATGATCAACTAGAACCCTAATGCCTTCATGATTTTTGTGCTCGATTACAGAGTAGGGATTTCGGGAATGAGAGTGAGCAGCTTTTCCATTTCTCTTCAGGGCAGGATTACTCAGAATGGAGTTCTACATCTCACCAATTGATAGAACAAAACCTACTCTTGTCTTAGGGGATCAGGCTAAATTTGTTTCCCTCTCCAAATGGCAATTTGAGATAAAAGGAACTGTATCCTTTATTTTCTCTAGTCTTTCAGATGATGACGTTGAGTCCCCAGGCAGCGTGGGTCAGATATTCGTGAGCCTCTGTAATTCCACATAGACACAGAGAGCAGCTTCAGCTCAAACTTGATTAAGTGTTGAAACACACGGCAGATGCCTAATAAACACCTATGTGATGACCTTTAAAATAATTGTGATGCAGGTGGATTTATTAATGGCAAAGACCTTTAGTTTAATGTTTTACATTGTGTCTTAGAATGCCTTTGAGTTGATGAGTTAGCCCTCAATTTGAATGGAAGACAATGTTTTGGGGGTACAGCAAACCACTCTGTCCTCTCCTTTCTCTTGGATCTCCCTTCAGCAATGTGCAGGCCTATATTTTTCTAGGGATTCTCTGGCCAGACTCCACAGTTCATCTCTTGAAATAAGTTTCTTGAAAATTTTATTGCATTTTGACTTTTCTTTCTTAAGTATTCTTAAGTTTCCCATTTAAGTCTCTTTATCACCCAAACAGATTACTCTCATTTTTATATTACATTGTAAATGGTTCTGGGCTTCCCAGGTGGCCTTAGTGGTAAAGAACCCATCTGCCAGTACAGAAGACGTAAGAGGCATAGATTTGATCCCTGGGTTGGGAAGATCCCCTGGAGGAGGACATGGCAACCCACTCCAGTATTCTTGCCTGGGGAATCCCATGGACAGAGGAGCCTGACGGGCTACAGTCCACGGGGTCACAAAGAGTTGGACGCACCTGAGGAGACTTAGCTTGCAGCACATAAATGCTTCTAGAAGATTTTGGAAGCTTTCAAGCCTTTAACTTATTTTTATATTACTACAACAAAATTAATATTAGACCATGGAAAGAACATATGCCTTGGAATCAGGTGAATCTTGGTTACCAAGATCTAATTGTGTGACATGGTGTAACGTGCTTACTCTCATTTTAAAAAATGAGGCGACAGCACGTATCTTCTGGGAGTGTTGTGAGGACTATAGAAAAAAAATGTATGCTCCATTCTGCTCACATCCCTCTAACTCTTCTTACCATTTCTGTGCTCCCATCATCCTTATATCTACTGGCCAGACCACCATCTTGCTTTTGATTTACCGGCATCCACCTTACACACACACACACACACACACACACACACACACGGCAAAGTCTCTGGGGACTAATGATCCCTAGAGTCATAACCAGCAACCAGTGATGGAATATAAATACCCCAGCTCCTTCCCTGGGATAATAGGGAGGCATACTGTATCCCAGAGCTTTTGTGCATGAGATTAATCTTCAGGCATGCACTACAGCAACTGACTTAACCATACACTCCTTGTTGGCTTCCTTCCCTTATTTTACCTTTCCACACTCCTGTCAGTGTCCCTGCACCTTTCAGATAAATCAGCTGCACTCAGTCTTTCCATCAGGCTCTGATTCCAGGGTAAACTCGGCTAAAATAGCATGTACAGTGCCTTGCTTAGTGCCCACAACCATGGAGGCCCTCAATAATGGCAAATTACTCATAAAGTGCGTAATAATAAACCAAATAATATCCCCGTAAGAGAGTCCTCATTCTGCACTGCAGTACAGCAGAGAGCTTCAGGTTCTGGTCTCTAGGTTGGAGCTCCTTTTAATGTATAATGCTCTCCCCTGTGCCCTTCCTCTAGGTGTACAACAGCCACTACTAGGACGTGTCACCATCTAGGACACGTGAAAGTGAAAGTGAAAGTCGCTCAGTCGTGTCTGACTCTTTGCGACCCCATGGGCTATACAGTCCATGAAATTCTTCAGGCCAGAATACTGAATTGGGTAGCCTTTCCGTTCTCCAGGGTATCTTCCCAACCCAGGTCTCCCGCATTGCAGGCGGATTCTTTACCAGCTGAGACACAAGGGAAGCCCAAGAATACTGGAGTGGGTAGCCTATCCCTTCTCTAGCAGATCTTCCTGACCTAGCAATTGAACCAGGGTCTCCCACTTTGCAGGCAGATTCTTTACCAGCTAAGCTATCAGGGAAGCCTCTAGGACACATCGGGCTATCCACTGCTTGAAATGTGACTAGTCCCATTGGAGATGTACAGTAACTTAATATGGAAACAAAAATGTAAAATCTCTAATAATTTTTATTCTTTGAAATGATAATATTAGGGGTATGTTGGTTTAAATTATATATTATTACAATTTTGTCTGTTTCTTTGAATTTTATATGTATATATATATATTTGATATACATAAATTTTAAATTATATATAATCACATTAAGTTACATGTGCTTTAAATTTCTGTCAGTCAATGCTGTTGTGGAAAATCGTCAGGATCTCCAGGAATGTTTCTCTTTCAGGGTCATGGGGGGCAGCCTGTGACCTCTCCCTTTGTGTTTTATTCCAGGTTACATGTCGCCGCACCCATCTCCGCTGGGAGCCCCAGAGCACGTGTCCAGCCCTATATCAGGAGGCGGCCCGACCCCACCACAGATGCCACCGAGCCAGCCAGGATCCCTCATCCCAGGCGACCCTCAGGCGATGAACCAGCCCAACAGGGGTCCCTCTCCTTTCAGTCCCGTCCAGCTGCATCAGCTCCGAGCCCAGATTTTAGCTTACAAGATGCTGGCCCGGGGCCAGCCCCTCCCCGAAACACTGCAGCTTGCAGTCCAGGGGAAAAGGACGTTGCCTGGCATGCAGCAACAGCCGCCGCCACAGCCCCAACCCCAGCCTCAGCCGCAGCAGCCACAGCCGCAGCAGCAGGCCCTTGTTAACTACAACAGACCATCTGGTAGGTTAATATGCAACCCAGTGAATCATGCGAGGGTCCAGCTCAGAGAAGGACGGCTAAGCACACAGAAGCGCTGGGCTGCTGTCAGCCCAGGGCCATCTTCTGCCGCACTTTGCTGGCTCCCTTGTCTGCTTTGCTTAGTTGGCCAAGATTCTTGGTC
Organism: Capricornis sumatraensis; assembly: GCF_032405125.1. Lineage (NCBI taxonomy): Eukaryota > Metazoa > Chordata > Mammalia > Artiodactyla > Bovidae > Capricornis > Capricornis sumatraensis. Next base: position 50,693,586 of record NC_091074.1, on the reverse strand, counting down.
TCCTCGGCCGTGGGTCCTAGAGGGGTGCTTCTTAAACCTTTGGAGACTCTGGTGTGAGCTGTGGCTCTAAGCAAAATGTGGGAAGCCCATCCACCCCACCCCCTGCCAGGTTAGGAACCCCTGCACCTGGTGTGTTCCATTGCCAGCAGGCACGTCTCGAATCTTCTCTCCTTGAGCTATTTCGTGTCTGTTGACTTACTTATTTCTATCCTTTTGGTTGTGAAAATGTTTGAGGAGGCTTGCAAGAAAGCATACCCATGGTAAAGAAATTATCAAGTAGAAAATTCAGAAACAGAGGGAAGTAGAAATCAAAGTTGGGAGATCAGCCATGGGGGTGGGGGCCCAGGAGCTCTTGTGAAGGCTGCATCTGCGCTTCCAAGGTGACTGGAACTGCATGGTGGTCAGGAAAGGGGATAGCGTCAGGTGCCTGGTCCTCGCCACTCAGAAGGAAGTTGCTCTCCAGTTTCTCAGAGGACACAGCATCTTTTCTAGCATGAGAGTATAAAGTAACTTTCCCAGGCGGGATTATTTTTTTAATTATTACTATTGTAAGGAATACTGCATGATAGAGGCATCAGTAACATTTGTTCATAATAGAGTAACAGAATCCACACGGCCTATTTCCTCTGGACCCCAGCATCAGAGCTGAGGCTGACATTCTGTAAGGAGCTGAGATGTGATAGTCTTTGGTAATGAGCTGGTGGTCTGCTTGATCCCACTGAGAGAATTCAGAGCTCCAAGAAGCTATAGGGTGATCTTCCACGAATGTTGTTTTCTCTGGGAAGATTTTTGTTAGCCACTGGATAAACACAAGGTTTATGGTTCTGTTCTACTAGAGTTTTGAATTCCAGAGAATTTGAATCTCAGGAAATTTGAATTCCAGAGTGCCTCCTTGTCACTGACACCCTTTCCTGTGAGTGAATCCCTCTCATTTGGGTCAGCCCTGACATCTGATCATTGCTACTGGTTTGGGATTATTGGTCTTCTTCTTAGGTTTTGGGACTTAGACATTGGGAAAGAGTTCAGATTTTTTTTTTGTTATTACTATTGTTCTTCCTTGGAGAAGGAAATGGCAACCCACTCCAGTACTCTTGCCTGGAGAATCCCATGGACGGAGGAGCCTGGTGGGCTTCAGTCCACGGGGTCGCAAAGAGTCAAACACGACTGAGCGACTTCACTTCACTTCACTTCACTTCTGAGTTTGTAGATGTTTCTTTCCTGGTAGAGGAAACCCTGAGTTGCCTACTGAAAGGGTAAACTCATCTTGTTAATTGTAGATGGAGCCTTAGGAATGGTTTTCTAAAGAGCATGAAAGTACCGTGTCATCTCCAGACTTCTGTGTGTGGGCTGCAATGCTCTGGTAGGTGGAGGATCCCATGGGACCAAACATTAGTGACTGTAAATGTTGTACAGGAAACCTGCACATTAGATGGTAGTTTGAACACTCAGTGTGTCTAGCGGCTTTAAAATTGCAAAAACTCTAGCTCTTAGGAATGCTGCCAGAGAGAATCAAAAGTGTCTGTCTGTGTATATGTGTAGTTTGTACCTCCTGAGGGCCTGCTAGCAAACCTGGTGCTCCACGCCCAGTAATAAGCCCGTGCACGTGGGACACATCTGGAGCATGGAGACGCAGGATTCAATGCCAGGGGCGTCATGTTCTGCCCCGCCCTGGCACCCTCATGACCAGAAGGCTCACAACAAGGGAAAGGCTCTGTCCCAAGGTCTGTGCTCCACTGTGGGTAGCATGGAAAAGGATCTCAGCTCCTTACCGAGAGCCTTTCATTCATATTCTAGACACAATGCCAACAACATTGGTGACCCTGATATCCTGTGTCTCAGTATACAAGGAGCATTATTAACTAAAGGAGCTCCCAGTAGAGGCTTAGTGGTCACAGTCGGATAGTTGGTAGCTCAAGAGGAGGGAGCAAAGTCTATGCCTCCTGAAAGCCCACTGTGGGACCTTGTCACACAGGCATACTTCCTCGAGCACTGCAACTTGTCCTAGGGTAGTCCCTCATCACGGACCTCAGTGAGGTTTGTTATTTTTAACAATGACCTCGTCACAGCAGGAAAAGATTCCAGGGTATTATTTAAGAAGACAGAAAGCTAAATGATTTATTTCATCCAAAGTCACAAGAATGAGACCAGATGATGAAGTAAAACTTCGAGGATAGAGTTTCAGTTACCTGGATACTTATACACAGCAAATCCTCCACGTCCTAACCAATGCAATGCTGGGTGCATTTTCCGGATCATATCTGGAAGAGAAGGCTCCATTTTATTATTATTTTTTTCCTTTACCTGATGTCTACATCTTCGCTCGCCAGACTCCTGGCATTAGGGGGGAAGCTTGTTTTATTACTCACTGTTCGTGTCTTTTGTATTTCCAGCCATTAGGCTTCGTTAGAAATGATATTACTCGGGCCGATAGGCCAGAGTAGGCAAAGAGACTGGGCAAAGGAGAAAAGAAGGCACTTTCCTCAAATAGAACAGACCCCTTCCTGCCACAGAGGTTACATTTCTGATCTTGTCCCCCAAATCTCAGATTTCATAGGGAAATGATTACCTTCCTTGAAAATGGCTTTTTGGGTGGTTTTTTTTTTTTTTGGCAATGACATCTTGGACAAGTTCAAGTAAGGCCAAAAGAAGTTTTTCTTTATTTAAGAGAATATTACTTTTATTCATTGTTTATCCCTCTCCTTTTTAAAAAAAATAATAAAGCAGCAGAATTGCTTATAAATACCTCTGTCAATATTCCGGGGGGTGGGGGGGTGGGGAATCAATTTAAGTATGTCTACTTTTCCTGGTGGTAGCTGTGATTTTTCTTTCGTCCCATTTGCTAGTGTCACTCATGTGTGAAGAGAGCTTTTTTGGCTGGGGTGATCTGCCTCAAACCCAGTCCAAAGTTAGAATTCACCAAAAGCAATACCGCCAGGGCCACCACCCGAAAACTGCAGTTTGACCAGAGGAAGTGTGCGCTGAACAGACGAGTGACTCTAGTCCTTGCCTGCTGCGGGCTCCTCTCAAATCGAATCCATCGTTTTTCTTTTAATTCTGATTCATTTTTCTTTTTGGAGACCAAAGCAAATTTCAAAACAGGAACTGAAAAGGTTTTGGGTTCTTTTTTTGCGGTGGGCAGGGAAGCCTTCATGGTAGAAAGCAAGAGTTTTATTGCTGATTTTTTTCAGTGCTTGTCACTTTCCTGCTTGCCCCTCTCATTTTTTTTTTCCTTTTGTCATCTAAAATTTCTTAGTATGCTTCGTTTAAGCCTCATTATTACATTTAGCTTTTCAACCTCTGGAATCCACTTAAATCCTTGTCTAATGCACAGATAGTTATTTGCACAAACATCCTTCTGTACCGGAAGATAAAGTGGGAATTCTGTACAGAAATTCTGTACATGTGAGGCTTAGGTAATTTAAGAAGTTCATTTACCTGTTTCTTAGATTCAGACATCTAATAAAGACTCCTTCCCTCCCTTAGCTGCAATGGGATGACACCCCTCAAGAGTGTCAGGGCGTATATCTACCTTGACTTCTAAAGTGAGAACTGACAGGAGGACACATATTTTGTACCTCAGACAGTTCAGTCTAAATTGTTTATATTGGCGAGAGAGTAGGAGATAAGCTAAAGAACGTAATTTGTTTTTGATCTAAAGATATCAAGATGTGAGTTCTTATCATTCTGCAGACCACGAGTGTGCTGGTTGTCAAGAGATGCTTTCTGTTGATACAGAACAAACTCATTCAGGCAGCTCAACGCCTGAAAGACAAGCAGAACACATCATGGTTAGGTAGCTGTGTTCTGGGCGTGTCTAATGGCAGGCAGCTGCGTTCAGTCCCCTAGCCTCTGTAAGGAGAATTTTTTGAATAATGTGTTGGCTGGAGGAGAAAATAGACCCAGGCAGTAAATGAACTTGCAGTGTTTAGTTAGAAAGGAGTTTGCCTGTAAGTGATTCTGATGGGGAATTAGCAGGAAGCACAGGGCAGGTTGACTTATCTGAGTATCTGTGCTGAATTGTATTAAACAGTGGAAACATTTTCAAGTTTGCTCTTGAAGAGCGTACTTTCAAAGCTTCTAGCTAATACAGTACCAAATTTCCTTGAAAACCTTTCTTTTGCTGTAGAGTTTTTCTGAAAAGCTGAGTGATTAAATTAGGCTTTGGTGTCCTTAGCGGCAATAAAAATGACCAGAGCTGAGGGCTGAGCATTCAGCAACCATGCTGTCTCATTGAATCCCCACTTCCCCCTTGCAGGGGTGAGGCACTGTTATTATCTCCATTCTACTGATGAGGAGACTGAGGCACCAGGGGTTAAGTAACTTGCTCAGGCTCCCACGACTGATTGGTATGACTTACCGGTTCTTTTAGGAAGACACAGGGTGCTTTAGACGTACCTATTTCAGTTCACAGCAAGCTGGAATACTTTTTAGATTGGAGATGTGAATATTTAAGCCTACGTTTGGGTCTCTCTCTACCTACGTCTTAACTTTAAGGGTCCTTCAACCAGATAAGAATGTCTCTGTATTTACAGATTAAAGAAGCCTAGCTGTGTATGTATCAGATTTAGTTTGAAGTCACAGGCTGAAAATGACTAGATTTGGAACCAGAGATACCAGACATGCTCTGGATACCTCCCTTTGATTGTGTGTTTTTAAAAATAGTGACTTGAATATACCTCGAGGAGTCGGCATGACTCTACACAGGTATTCACAAGCCATCATGCTAAAGAAGAAACATCCAGAGTAAGTGAAATATGTACACTCTTGCACTATTATGGCTTTTATTGATAACTTATTCAAATTTTGAAAGGAGGGAAAGCACTCTGAAAACTGAATTTAGGGTAATTAGTATGATGTTCGGAGAAGGCAATGGCAACTCACTCCAGTACTCTTGCCTGGGAAATCCCATGGATGGAAGAGCCTGGTAGACTACAGTCCATGGGGTCGTGAAGAGTCGGATACGACTGAGCAACTTCACTTTCACTTTTCACTTTCATGCACTGGAGAAGGAAATGGCAACCCACTCCATTATTCTTGCCTGGAGAATCCCAGGCACGGGAGCCTGGTGGGCCGCTGTCTATGGGTTCGCACAGAGTCGGACACGACTGATGTGACTTAGCAGCAGCAGCAGTACGATGTTATCAATAGGACACAGATTTTCTTTTTATTAAAGGTGGTGGTTTTTTAGAGGGCTTCAATGTATTACATTTATTATTTAGTATGCTTATTATACCAAGTCTTCAAATAGATTTAACTCTACCAGTTTCTTGAGCTTGTTAGGGAAATTCATAGAATCACACTATTAAAGTAACTGTTAGAAATCTCTATCTCCTCTCTTTTGGCTCAAAGCAACTCAGATTTTTGTTTAAATCTCCCCTGTTTTAAAGACCCTGAGGGAAAAAATAATCAAAAATGTCCCTCCATAACTTATTCCAATGGTTAACAACCCTGAGAGTTAATGTTTATAAACTGGTTTCTTCCATATGAATGGAAGGAACTCTAAATCTGAAATATTGTGAAAAGGTTTGCATTATGTAAAAGACCTCCCATTCAGAAAAAGAATCAGAATGTACTTCACTGAGAAGGATCTCTTTACTATGATAGTACATCTATAGTGCCTAAAACAAACAAACAAAAAAAACCAAGAAATGCATTTTTCCCTCCAGAACTTGTCATCAATCCTAGAACAGGGCTACAGATGACCTCAGGAAGTCTCATCCAGCCCTAAGTCTCTGGGAAAGTTTTACCTAATTTCAGAAGAAGGGGAACGAAAGAACACCACCACTACGCACACTCATGCTCACAGACACACACATACTCACACACACTGTAGTTTCCCAGCAGTTTGTTCTAATTCTTCCCATTCCTCTTGTCAGAATGTTTGCTATCCTTGGGTTGTCATTTAAGCCCACTTCTCTCTGGTGTTTGCTGAAAATTGAAACGTCTAATTTTTCATAATGTATGTCTTTGTATGGTACATTAATAAGTCACTCTGAAGTGTAGAAATGATTATTTTTGTTACCATTTAATAATTTTAATATTTCTCAGAACAGATACAGAAAATACTTGGAAGAATGCCTATTTGAGGTTTTAAGATCTGCTTGCTGAGATTTTTCTTTTAATTTACTAAACTCCTCTGGTAGCATCACTAATTTTATTTATAACTTTGAAATAAGTAAAAATTCATCGGAAGGAGAGATGGAACACTTCTTACTTTAGTTAAAACTCCTAAAGTTTAATGTGGGAAATTGCTTTAAATTAACTAATTAAGTACATTTTAATAAACTTAATGATTACATAGCCCTTTATTCTGATAAGATGAGAAAAATGCTCTCTTGAATCTTAATCTTTGCTAGGTTTTCTTAGGTGGAATGAGTAGATTCTTTATTTCCCCTGCACTGAATGTTTTTAGAAATATTTTCTAACATGTAGTAAGAAATTTAAGTTCCCTAGATGTACTGATAAAGCCTGAAATATAGTTTATAGATCATTAGGGGGAAATGCATGCTTATTTCAGTTCACACAGAGTACTGGTGGGCTGCTGCCTATTTATGTAAAGCATAGGTTCTACAGCTGGACTGTTCCAGATTGGGCAGGAGGGGGTTTGTGGTGTAGTCCGCAGAATGTGATTTTGGGACCACACCCAGATTGCATCTGACCGCTGAGTGACTCTCTTGCTTTTTCAGAACCCCAAATGCACCTGTAATTATTTAAAAAACCCACTGCAGCCCTCCACTAAAAACTGGCTCTCTATTCCTTAATCAGTTTATTACCTAAGAGTCATTTTAGGGCCATTTCCCTTTGGGATAAATGCCAAATTCCTTTTTTCTTTTTCCTTTCTTTTAACCCTTTCCTCCTTTCTCTTCTGGCTTTCCTCATCTTCCTCCCTTTCCTTCTGTTTTCTCCTCTTGAGACCTTCCATTGTCCCCATCCCCAGACCTTCCCCCGCCCCGGAGTGGGGGGTTGTCGGCGGGCAGGCGGGGTGTGGGCACAGGGCATCTTCCCTCCCCAGCTGCCCATGTTGCTATTGTCTTGCAGGCCCGGGGCCAGAGCTGAGCGGCCCGAGCCCCCCGCAGAAGCTGCCGGTGCCCGCGCCCAGCGGCCGGCCCTCACCCGCGCCCCCCGCCGCAGCGCCACCGCCCGCGGCAGCCGTGCCCGGACCCTCCGTACCGCAGCCGGCCCCGGGGCAGCCCTCGCCCATCCTGCAGCTGCAGCAGAAACAGAGCCGGATCAGCCCAGTCCAGAAACCGCAAGGCCTGGACCCCGTGGAGATTCTGCAGGAGCGGGAGTACAGGTAATGCAGCTGCCCGGTGGGTGAGATGATGTGTGCTTGCAAGTACCACCCAGCCCAGAGGGCCTGGTGTCTCCTGGTGTGATGGTCATTCTTCGTGCGACCAGGGAGAGGCCTAAGGGAAACTGCAGAGGCCAAGACTCAGGCTTGCGAGTGATTTTCCAAAAGAGTCTCAGAAGAGTTTCTTTGCCACTGGAGCCTGGGGAAGGGACCCTCCAGGGCTTCTGGGCCTGATTTTCACTCTCACAGTCAGAAAACTTTTATCTACTCTGATGACTCGCCAAGATCAAAAGCTCAGCCCAGAGTTCTTAAAGATACAAGAAAGTGGTCAGCCCACACTCAGACTGTGCAGTATTTTGTCCTAGTCTGTCAGTGTGTCCTTGAATGTTGACTGTGAGTGGCTCATATGTTGATTGTGTCTGCTGGCTTGACATCTCCTGATACTAAAGGCCGCCCTTCAGAAGGTGTATATAAGGAAATAATGTATTCTTCGATTCAGTTCATGCACTTGTTGGGCAATGGCTTGGTCTCACTTTTAGGGTAGGCCCCATTTAAATGTCTCTGTATGTGGTCCTTATTTTTACTCTTACTCCAGAAGCTTCATTTGGCACATTTATCTGAATCAGGGATGACAAACCTTTTCTCTAAAGGCCTTAGAGCCTCTGTCAGAACTACTCAACTCTACCATTATGGTGTGAACGCAGCCAGGCAATAATGGGGCTGGCTGTGTTCCTGTGAAATTTTATTTATGAGAACAGCTACGGACAGGGTTTGGCCCACAGACTGTATTTCAGTTCAGTTTAGTCGCTCAGTTGTGTCCAACTCTGCAACCCCATGAATCACAGCACGCCAGGCCTCCCTGTCTTTCACCATCTCCTGGAGTTCACTCAAACTCACGTCCATCGAGTCGGTGATGCCATCCAGCCATCTCATCCTCTGTCGTCCCCTTCTCCTCCTGCCCTCAATCTTTCCCAGCATCAGAGTCTTTTCCAATGAGTCAACTCTTCGCATGAGGTGGCCAAAGTATTAGAGTTTCAGCTTCAGCATCAGTCCTTCCAATGAACACCCAGGACTGATCTCTTTTAGGATGGACTGGTTGGATCTCCTTGCAGTCCAAGGGACTCTCAAGAGTCTTCCCCAACACTACAGTTCAAAAGCATCAATTCTTCAGTGCTCAGCTTTCTTCACAGTCCAACTCTCACATCCATACATGACTACTGGAAAAACCATAGCCTTGACTAGACAGACCTTTGTTGGCAAAGTAATGTCTCTGCTTTTGAATATGCTATCTAGGTTGATCATAACTTTCCTTCCAAGGAGTAAGTATCTTTTAATTTCATGGCTGCAATCACCATCTGCAGTGATTTTGGAGCCCCCCAAAATAAAGTCTGACACTGTTTCCCCATCTATTTGCCATGAAGTGATGAGACCAGATGCCATGATATTCGTTTTCTGAATGTTGAACTTTAAGCCAGCTTTTTCACTCTCCACTTTCACTTTCATCAAGAGGCTTTTTAGTTCCTCTTCACTTTGTGCCAAAAGGGTGGTGTCATCTGCATATCTGAGGTTATTGATATTTCTCCTGGCAATCTTGCTTCCAGCTTGTGCTTCCTCCAGCCCAGCATTTCTCATGATGTACTCTGCATACAAGTTAAATAAGCAGGGTGACAGTATACAGCCTTGACGTACTCCTTTTCCTATTTGGAACCAGTCTGTTGTTCCATGTCCAGTTCTAACTGTTGCTTCCTGACCTGCATATAGGTTTCTCAAGAGGCAGGTCAGGTGGTCTGGTATTCCCATTTCTTTCAGAATTTTCTACAGTTTATTGTGATCCACACAGTCAAAGGCTTTGGCATAGTCAATAAACCAGAAATAGTTGTTTTTCTGGCACTGTCTTGCTTTTTACATGATCCAGTAGTTAGTAGATCCTAAATGGTTAATTTCAGTAAAAAAAAAAAAAAAAAAAAAAGAGTCCAGGAAGAACTGAGTTAAGATAAAATGAAGCTAAGATCATGGATTCGGGTGTACGTGTGTGTGAAAGTTACTCAGTTGTGTCCGGCTCTTTGCAACCCCATGGACTATATAGTTCATGGAGTTCTCCAGGCCAGAATCCTAGAGTAGGTAAGCCTTTCCCTTCTCCAGGGGATCTTCCCAACCCAGGGATCAAAGCCAGGTCTTCTGCATTGCCGGCGGATTCTTTACCAGCTGAGCCACCAGGGAAGCCTTGGTTTCGAGAGTTAGCCAAAACGTGTTCTCTGCCACTGAGTGTCTGTGTTGCCTTCCTCAAGGTACATCTGTTTTCTGTGACTCAGTTTCCCTTTATGTTAAAAGAAGGTATTATGCAATATCATCTTTTATAGGGAGAAGATAAAATTACACAAAGACTTTCAATACATATTAGCTATTATTATTATTTCCCAAGTGTGATTTAACTTAAGACAATGAGGGGTTAAACATTATAGAGAATGTTAGGAAATAATGTCTGTGCTTTCGTGCTATGTTGCTTTAGTTATGTCCGACTGTTTGCAACCCTGTGGACGGACTGTAGTCCGCCAGGGTCTTCTGTCCATGGGCATTCTCCAGGCAAGAATACTGGAGTGGGTTGCCATGCCCGCCCCCAGGGGATCTTCCTGACCCAGGCATCTAACAAGAGTCTCTTTCGTCTCCAGCATTGGCAGGCGGGGTCTGTACCGCTGGTGCCACCTGGAAGCCCAAACTAATGTCTTTTGTTGTTCAGTCACTCGTGTCCTGCTCTCCGAGACCCCATGGACTGCAGCACCCCAGGCTTCCCTGTCCTTCCTTCACCATCTCCTGGAGCTGGCTCAGACTCATGTCCGTTGAGTCAGTGATGCCATCCAGCCATCTCGTGCTCTCTCGTCCCCTTCTCCTGCCTTCAGTCTTTCCCCACGTCAGGGTCTTTCCTAATGAATAGGCTCTTCCCTAATGAATAGGCTCTTCAAATCAAGTGGCCAAAGTATTGGGAGCTTCAGCTTCAGCATCAGTCCTTCTAATGAATATTCAAGATTGACTGGTTTGATCTCCTTGTAGTCCAAGGGACTCTCAAGAGTCTTCTCCAATACCACAGTTCAAAAACATCAATTCTTTGGCATTCAGCCTTCTTTATGGTCCAGCTCTCACATCCATACATGACTACTGGCAAAACCATGACTTTGACTAGATGGACCTTTGTTGGCAAAGTAATGTCTCTGCTGTTTAATATGCTGTCTAGATTTGCCATAGCTTTTCTTCCAAGGAGCAAGCGTCTTTTAATTTTGTGGCTACAGTCACCATCTGGGGTGATTTTGGAGCCCAGGAAAAAAATAATGTCTAGGATCCCTTTAAAAACATTACCTTACTCTTTATTGTAAAACACATGACTACTTATCTATTATTATGTTAAAATACTGATTTATCAGTTTTGAGAGTTACTCTGAAAGAAATCGCAGTAACTTGCCATTAAATGTGTATAGCTTTTTGGATGAAGAGTATAACTTTATTCTCACTGCTATTATTAATCCTCAATTAAGAGCTTTTATATTGCTGTTTCCAGCTTTTCATGTATCCCTAGAGAGCTAGATATTCATCATCAATTGATATTTCAGTGTTGATAGGCAGATTCTGTTGGGTGAATAATTTCTGTGTGGTATAAAAGTCAAATATCAGCACTGTATACTCATTTGGGACAGAAAAAATATTTATATTCAGTCCTTTCTTTATGTTGCTATTGAATAAAAAAGCCAAAAGCCATTTTAAAAGACAATAAATGGGATAGTGGGGTATAGTTTAAAATTCTGACTCAAGTGCTAACATTTTTTCCCTACCTTGACCATACAGAGCTGCCAGTCCCTTTGTTGAATCACATGAACCCCATATAACACAGACACTGTACCTAGAAATGCATCTGGGTTTTTTTTCCCTTCGGTTCAGTTCAGTTGCTCAGTCGTGTCCAACTCTTTGTGACCCCCACGGACTGCAGCATGCCAGGCTTCCGTGTCCATCACCAACTCCTGGAGCTTGCTGAAACTCATGTCCATGGCGTCAGTGATGCCATCCAACCATCTCATCCTCTGTCGTCCCATTCTCCTCCTGCCTTCAGTCTTTCCCACTATCAGGGTCTTTTCCAGTGAGTCAGTTCTTCACATCAGGTGGCCAAAGTATTGGAGCTTCAGCTTCAGCATCAGTCCTTCCAGTGAATATTCAGGACTGATTTCCTTCAGGATTGACTAGTTTGATCTTGCAGTCCAAAGGACTCTCAAGAGTCTTCTCCAACACCACAGTTCAAAAGCATTAATTCCTCATATTTTTTTCCTTCTTCAGCCTATATTATGAGGGGTGTGTGTGTGTGCTTACTGAGTCCTAAATTTTCTTTGTCATTTTTACCAGAACTGTATTTGCAGGGTTTTCTTGTAACAAGATCATTTTAACACTTTTCTGGGAAATGATCTTAATGGATGGTCTCCCAAAGTACGCGGTATTAATTATTACTGTTTAGCCTATTCTAGTATGTGGAAAGGTTTTGTCCTCCATACCTGTGTCAAGTTAAAACCATGTGCCCATCAGTATCTTCTGAATTATAAGCATTGCAGAAGGTGGTGGAATGGCTAATTGTCATGTTATTATTATTACTTGATAACATGTCTCCTCTTCTGTTAAGCTGCCTGGCTTTTGAAGTGACCGATCTGGCAACCCTGGGTTCAAAAAGCTGATGGGTGTTTTGGCCTGAAATCTCCCATGGCTGTCTTGAGAAGCTAGGTTTATACTGGCAGAGTTTTGCAGGGGTATCTTTTATCTTCTTTAGTTACAGAGCAAGAGCTGACTTCTGCCTATATGAAGATAAATTATCCAATTGCAGAAATTAGTTAAATGTATTCCTTAAGAATGGTTAGATTAAGTCCCTTAGGCCCTTGTAAAAGACAGCTAAAACCCCCCTTTCCCCCTCTTTGAGAGAATGGCTTACTTATTACCCTTTAGCACTGATAGGAAGAGTCCAGTGTAACTCTCTCTTCTGATTGAGGATTTGAGCAAGGTCTTTTTTTTTTTAAGTCTCTTTTATAATTTTATAAACTTGGTTTGAGCAAAAATCATTTGTCAGAAATTCTTTAACCAGATGTTCATTTCTTTGTTGTAATATCACTTACCTTGTCTATGAAAAATGAAAGAAAATTGTAAGAATCTTTTTTTTTTTTTACTTTTAAGTCACTTGGATGCTCTTCCTGTTCATCATGAAATCAGAATTTTGACAAAATTAACTTTGCTTTTTCAGTAATAGCACACGTAAGTTTCTGCATGTGAGCACTCTGCCTCAGATCTATATAAGCTCTTCAGTTAAAAATGCTTTGTTCTCATTTAAATTGGATCCTTTTTTTAGACCATCTTTTCCTTATGATGGAACTTTATTGCTTTTCTCTGTAGTGTCAGTACCTTTTTTTTTTTTTTTTTGGTATTTTGGCATACTTTCTTTGCTCCTATCAATATACTTCACTTCCGTTCTTCCACCTAGAGTTAGAGAATTGATCAGAAGTGCTCCAGGAATTATATTGTTAGCATGTAAATTCTACAAATGTTACATGAGAAAGAAATATATTTCACACTGAAAGAGATTTATTTGAGAAGAGTATCTTTGAATGATGTGAGCCCTCTTTGGTATCAAGTCAGAATTTAGTATGAAAACAGCATACTAGTCCCTTGGCTTCGGGAAGCCAGCCTAGTGTTTTTTGTACTGCCCTGGCCTCCATTACAACCCTGAAAATTCCTTCTCAAAAATTACCAAGAGCCGCTTCATCAGCAGAGTTACCAAAAGTCAGTCTCCCTCTCTCTTTCTTTTAAAAAGTGTCACTCAGCTCCTGGAAGGAACAAAATGTACCAGTGTCATTTTCTGTTCAAATAACTCTCCTACAGGAATCATAAACTTCTCCTCTGGACTGAACAAATATCTGTCGCCTTTAATGGAACTCTTTTTCTTGCCAGAACAGTAACCCCTCTTGATTTACTGTTCAATCTGTATGAAAAACCTGAGTGACCTAATTCTGCTTCAATTTTCTGTACCTGTGAGGACACTAAATGAGTCTCCTGCAGTTATGCAGTATTACATCTGTTGTTGTTTCGGGAAGTTTAGAATCCTGAATCTCTTTATCGGACTACCTGCTGAATTCCATTGATGGGAAGATGAAATTGTCTGGAGAGGAGCATTATCTAAAATGAAGATTTCTATTAACAGCCACCACCACACAAAGATAAAATTCTCTATGTAAAAGAAGCCCCTCCTGTCCCTTCACTTCTCCCTCTCCCCATGTGCTGAATTGGATGCATATAATTGTATGTCAGAATCTACCTTTCCTCTTCTCCTATAGTTAGCGCTCTGTACTTCTTGCCTCCCTTCCATAAAAGAAAGAGTCTTTTGTCCTGGAGGATCTGAGATTCACTGACAAATTACTAGGTCCTTTGGAGAAGGCCATCATTTCAGGGGCTTCCCTTCCCAGCTCCCCACCGACTCCCGCTTCCAGGTGACCCCATGCTCCGCCTACCCAACTCCCCCCCTTCTCACCTCCCTGCTTCTCCTCTCCACTCTGCAGCTTCCACCCTCCTGGTCCAGTGTGATTTAATCTCTACACAGTCAGGCCCGTTGTCCTAAGACTATTTCTTTAGCCCCCGTTCCACAGTCCTTTAGACGATTAAGGAAAAAGCACCCATTCCTCTAATACAGCACTTGACCCACTTTGTCAAGGAGAGTAAAACACAAAGCCAAGGGATAGTTTGAATTCTGGGTTATTCAGATGAAAAAGGACTGCAATAAACATAGAACCAAAGAAGCAGAATAACCATACCATTGGCCTTTATCTCACCCCGCTACAGTATTTAAATTTCCCTTAGTATGGCCTTAACTCTACACAGGTAGAATTGTTTCAGTTTCCTTTTTTTCCCCTTTAAATTATATATTTGAAAAAACTCTGTAATAGATTTTTCTCTTAATATCTTAATTGTTAAGATGCATCACCTGTTGCTGGATTTGGGACTTTGGGGCCATGTGCATGTTTAAGAAATTGAATTGGATAAAGGAAGTAGATGTTTGTTTCATACAGAGAAAAGTTAAAAACCATGATTAGAATCCCATGAGTATCAATGGTAAAAGGAATGTGGAAGAAGGTTGGGAGAGTTTGAACAATTTGATCGAAAGTAAATTGATGAATGTTTATTGTTACTGTTTGAACCTAATACGTTTTCAGTCTGTTGCATAGTAAAACCATTTACAAGTACTATTGTTTATGTTGGTATGCATTGTTGAAATAACATGATAACTAGTAACATGTGATGATAATAAATCATTCAGTAAATCAGAATAACACACATATATACCCAATAAAAGAGGAATCTATCATAATGTTATTTTCATGAAAGTGTTCATTGTTCAGTCATGTCAGACTCTTTGTAACCTGTGGACTGAAGCCCACGAGGCTGGCTCCTCTGTCCATGGAGTTCTCCAGGCAAAAATACTGGAGTGAGTAGCCATTCCCTTCTCCACGGGATCTTCTAGACCCAAGGATTGAACCTGGGTTTGCTTCATTGCAGGCAGATTCTTTACTGTCTGAGCAACCAAGTGAGGTCAGTAAAAAAATGACACATTTCCTTTATCATTATTTTTAAAGTTTTGAGAAACGTATTTTTTTCTCTATCAAAGCAAACAGCTGTAATTTTTGTTAAAAAAAAAAAAAAAAGCCCTCATTTTGATACTTGGGCTTCCCAGGTGGCACTAGTGGTAAAGAAGCCACCTGCCAATGCAGGAGATGCAGGTTCCATCCCTGGGTTGGGAAGATCCTCTGGAGGAGGGCATGACAGCCCACTCCAGTATTGCTGCCTGGAGAATCCCCATGGGCAGAGGAGCCTGGTGGGCTACAGTCCATACAGTTGCAAAGAGTTGGACATGACTGAAGTGACTTAGCACACACACACACACGTATGCATTCTGATACTTGGGCTATATGAACTATTAAGATATTTTGCAGTGTCCAAGACACAGAAGGTTTTCTTTTTCATATCAATATATGGCATCATAAAGGTTGATAAAAGCATGAAACTAATTTTAAACAGAATGTTTAGTTATCAGCTTTTATAGTTGAGTTCCATGAGAGTTTGCAGTAGAAAGTGTACTTTGATTATCTGTGGTGTTGTTGCAGGGGAGCTGGTATAAAGCCAGTGAGGATTTTCATCTTGGCTCTCTCCTTTACTGGCTCTGTGAAGTCCAGATGTTTCTTAGTATCTCTGAACTTCAGTTTTCTCAATAACATAGTGCTGTTATAGACTTACCTTGTAGATGTATATGTGTGTGTGTGGGAGAGAGAAAGAAAATTAAATTGTGCTTTAAATATACCTGCAATGCAGGAGACTCGGGTTTGATTCCTGGCTTGGGAAGATCTGCTGGAGAAGAGATAGGCTACCCACTCCAGTATTCTTGTGTTTCCCTTGTGGCTCAGCTGGTAAAGAATCTGCTTGCAGTGCGGGAGACCTGGGTTGGGAAAATCCCCTGAAGAACAGAAAGGCTACCCAATCCAGTATTCTGGCCTGGAGAATTCCAAGGACTGTATAGTCCATGGGGTCACAAAGAGTCAGACCCAACTGAGCGACTTTCATTTTCACTTTAAATGCACCTTAGTGCAGTTACCGTTAGTTTAGTTTAACTTACTACCATTTGCTGTTCTTTCTTTGTCAAAATCTATTCCAAGACAGTTTTGCCTCCATATTTGAGGGAAGGTGATTCAAGGAGATCCAACCAGTCCATCCTAAAGGAGATCAGTCCTGGCTATTCATTGGAAGGACTGATGCGAAAGCTGAAACTCCAATACTTTGGCCACCTCGTGCGAAGAGTTGACTCACTGGAAAAGACCCTGATGCTGGGAGGGACTGGGGGCAGGAGGAGAAGGGGATGACAGAGGATGAGATGGCTGGATGGCATCACCGACTCGATGGACATGAGTTTGAGTGAACACCGGGAGATGGTGAAGGACAGGGAGGCCTGGCGTGCTGTGATTCATGGGGTTGCAGAGTCGGACACGACTGAGTGACTGAACTGAACTGAACTGATTCTAAAAATAGATTTAAATAGCAGGTCATTATTTGTAAGCATAGGACCCAGGTGAACTCTAAAACCAGTTTCTGTGACTTACACTAACAGTATCGCAAATAAATTAAGTGGGATGTCTTTTCTGTTCTGCCTCTATTATGAGGAAGTACCTACAGTTCTGTTTTTTTTTTTTTTTTAATGATGGCCGGACTGAGATTGCCTGACGGTCCTTTTCTAGAAACTCTTAGTTTTCACATGCTGTTTACTATTTACTGCCGCCCCAAACCAGATTTTTTTTTTTTTTTTTATGTCTGATTTGCCTTTTCTTGTCTTTTCTCAAGCAAGCATTGCTCACAGAGGAAATGGTTGTGGTTGGCAAGGCTCTTTCTCTCTCTCTGAAAGTTTTGGGTTGGCTGATTTCTGTGGCCTCAGCACCTAAAACTGTTCTCGTTTACTCAGCGTGAATGCCTGTCATCATCAGCATCTTGGAAGGGAGGGCCAGTGGCCCCACTGCCTTAGGACAGAACTAGAAGTCAGAAAGAGAACTCTGTTGTCTCAGCTCTGCGCTCTGGCTGGGAGCAAGTCAGGTTTTCCCTAGCTGTCACTTTCTCTCTCTCTTCAGAGGGAGCCATGGGACTTTGACTTTGCTCCTACGTGTACCCCAAGCCTTCCTTCCTGGCTGTTAGAGACAGGTTGTGAAGAAGGCCAAAAGTGTTAAGTAATATAGCACCTGTGTGCATTAGTGCAAAGGGAGCCTTTCTCTGCTTAACATCAGATAATCTGTTTGGGTGTCAGAAGTTTGCCTTCAGTATCTGCAAGGTGTTCTGCCATGAACGTAAACCTGAGACTGTTGTCTCTCAATTAAGACCAAGCTGTAACATTTATTTTCTCCTCCCCCTCCCCCATTTTATCGTCTCCTTTAGACTTCAGGCTCGCATAGCCCATAGGATACAGGAGCTGGAAAATCTGCCTGGCTCTTTGCCACCAGACTTACGAACCAAAGCAACCGTGGAACTGAAAGCACTTCGGTTACTCAATTTCCAACGTCAGGTAATAACTTTTCCCCAGCACATCTGAGGTACAGGAAATGAATGTAATTGTTCCAGAGTGTGAACTGTGCGTTTCCTTAAGTCTGTTCAATATTGTTAAAAAGATATAAATTTAGTGAAAGAGTGTATCTTTCCGACCAGCAGCACAGAAACTGAAAAGTAATGAAGATGAACTGCTTATTATTCTATTTTTCTCTTCTGTACATCAGAGACATTTTTTTCTCTCCCATATTATGGTTTCCAAAGTCTGACTTATGGCATTTTGTTACTGTAGATGCAACCTTGAGAACAGATGGAGCAGCTCATGTTTGTCTTTATGATTTCAAAGGAAAACAGGAAGGTGATAGATCAGAGCTTCTTTGTAAAGAGAAATATAAAACCCTTAGCTCTGACTATGCAAATTATTTTAACAAATATGAAAGGCCCTTAACTAAATTAGTAGCTCATTGTTTATACAAATACATAAAACTATGTTTTGTAACTGCAGATATTCATCAACACCTACTTTTGCAGCTTCTGATCACGTCAGACCCCAGCACTGACTCATCAGTGACTTTGTAGTTACTGTTCTTGCTATGGTCTTAGTAGTCACTGATTAATAAAGGCAAGCATAGCGATCTATTTTACAATTGCTAAATCTGTAGGAGACTAGGGGGATGAAGTAGAGCTAACGTTCACTTTGGCAAGTTTTGCCTTGGTCCCCTAATTGTCACACAGCCTCGTTTAGCCAAAGGGGAAAAGGAGTGCTTCCTGGCCAGTCAGATGGGCTTGTTTGGGGAAGGACTCAGGCATGCAAAATGAATTATTAACGAGCAAAAGTAGTTTGGAGGGATTGAATTGCATGACTTGGTCTGTTGGAGGATGTGAATAAAATTCCACGGCCAACCGTCTTGCTGTTATCATGTGAACTTGGAAATACGTTTGCCTTGTTGGTTATAATATCACAAGAGGGCATCATGGTGGCTGGCGGCTACTTGGCTGTAGGTATGTGAGTAGATTAGAGCTTAATTAAAAAAACAAAAACTGTGCATTCCATTTGTTTGTTTCTTGTAGGTAACTTTATAAGTCATTTAATACAATTTTATTAAATGACTATCAATCAACTATAATTTCAGGAATAAGATTACATTCAAATTAGCTTTGCTATGCTGGATTCTGATTGGTTTCTGATTTTTGCTTCATTTTATTGAAAAACCTGTTATCTATGAAGTTTTCCAATGATATTAACTGTAATGGATGCTGATTTCAGATTCAATCAAATTATTATTTCAATGCATGTTTCCAGCCCTCCCTTTCTACCACCATGTAACATATGATATGAATGGGGTGTTATATTTATGATAATCTGAAAGAAGTCCATGATATAATAAAAATAAATAAATAAATACCTTTCAAACATCATTGTTAGGAGTGAGAGGAAGCCAAAACTAGTATTTCCCATTTTTATGTGAGACAGTGAATTAACATTGTTTGGTATCTACAGCTACTTCATATGAACAGGAAGCAGTTCTATTCTTTTTGCCCAGTGTCATCAACGTTAATCTTTAAACACAAAGAGAATGTTAGCATGGCACTTAAAATGAAGTAAAAAAAATTTTAAAGCTTATTAAATAATTAATATCATTAAAATAATTAGAATGAATTGATTTGTTTAAAAACCTAGACATTCTCTACTTATTTACTGTAGACAGTGCTGTACTTGGCTTCTTATCTGAAATTTTTGGAAAGGAAACTTTGAGAATCTCCGCATACCCTATACCCTTGGCATGATGTAGGCCCTGTGTTTATAGAAGGCCAGCTGTGATGGAGAAACTCGGGGAGTCCCTTTTCGGCTCCACCAAACAGAGGGCAGGGGGACAGGGGTCTGGCCTCCGTCAGGGGAGATGTTCCAACCACTCCCCTCCCGACAGCTGCGGCAGGAGGTGGTGGCCTGCATGCGACGGGACACGACCCTGGAGACGGCCCTCAACTCCAAAGCCTACAAGCGGAGCAAGCGCCAGACCCTGAGGGAAGCCCGCATGACGGAGAAGCTGGAGAAGCAGCAGAAGATCGAGCAGGAGCGGAAGCGAAGGCAGAAGCACCAGGTACTCGGGCCCCACCACGCAACGGGGCCGAGTCAGAGCCCCTGGGAGATGGACCCCTGCAGGTGGTGGGGCCATCACAGAGGGGATCCCGGGTGGTCCGGCCACACCGTCTCATAGATGAGACAACAGGCCCAGCAGAGAGGTGACCTCCCCGAGGACACGGGAACAGTCAGTACAGGATGAGGGGCGAGGGCAGTGCTCTCTGAATTCCAATCAAGTGTCATAGTCATAACCCCATGGGATGCTGCCGAGGAGGTGGGTGCAGGAAGGTTTCCTAGGACACAATCCTAGGGGAGAGGGAGCTTGGAAAGAAGAGGGCAAGCATTTATTTTTATAACAAATATAAATATAGTATCCTGGGCTTTTCAAGGGCCCAGTTGGAGGTTTCACAAGGGTAGATATTTTAAAACATTCCTTTCCAGAGATTTGGAAATATTTTGATGTAGAATTTGATTCTCTTGTCATAATCCTATAAATTTTGTTTTTCTGAGCTTAATTTAGTGCCTTGCTTGGTTTTGTTTTGCAAAGTGTTGGACTTTAGTGTAAATAAGGTTATGTGTTTCCCCTTCTTTAAGAACTGGATACAAATGATGTGTGGCCATTTTAGCTTCCTATAAAACTCATTTTGGGTGACGATTCTAAGGTATTTAAGTGAGAGCACTACTTTCATAACGTGATTCAACTGTTTGTCCTCTCAGTATAATACCTGTTTCCCTGGGGTTTATTCGAGAGTGATTTGCTTTAAATTTCATCATCACCATCTTGTAGGTCCCTCTCAATCTCTGATCATTTCGTTTTCATGTGGCCACACCCTCAGGACCTGGGAGGCTTCTTTTCTACAGGCTGGCACTCTCTCCCACCACCCCGTAGCCCACACCTCAGCTGTGGAGACACACCAGCGCGCCCATCCCAAATAGGTTCTAGTCCCCCATTGCTGTTCAGGACACACTGCGAGTTTTCTTGGACTGGGTGGAAACTTTCACTGGGAACTGGATGTTCAGCCTTCTCTTCTCCCTGCTGTGGATCCTTTAGGAATACCTGAACAGTATTTTGCAACATGCAAAAGACTTCAAGGAGTATCATCGGTCTGTGGCTGGCAAGATCCAGAAGCTTTCCAAAGCAGTGGCTACCTGGCACGCCAACACCGAAAGGGAGCAGAAGAAAGAGACGGAGCGGATTGAGAAGGAGAGAATGCGGAGGCTGATGGTAAGGACCCTGCCTACGGGAATTCAGGAAAATGCTTTGCTTGCAGCCATCTGCACTGAGAATGTTAAACATGCCATGGTAGAAGGAGAAAGTAAAAGCTGTTTATCAAATATACTAATCCATTCCTTTGAACTTCACAGGGATAAGGTAAAAACACTTTCTTTTCCCTAGACAACACAATGCCAGTAGTCAAGGGCTACCACTGATGAGTACAATGTTTCCATGTCCTAGGGTGGCACTGGCACTGCCAGGCAGATGGTAGCTTCTCATGTGAAGATAGGCTCTCTGTTTTTTTAGGAGTTTTGATAACCAGACCTGGAAGGATGGAAGTGGCAGTTCTTTTTAAGGTAGTGCCTCCTTTCTCTTATTCTCTCCTTTTCTCCCATTGCCAAAAGCAGAAAGCCCTGGATATTTCACTGTGATTTCTGCCAAATCTTTAAGATGATCACCCTACCATACAATTATTCCTTGGTATCCACAGATTGGTCCCAGGACCCCACCAGATACCAAAATCCGTGATGCTCAAGTGTCTTATATGAAATGGCATAGGACAGTGAGCCTTCCGCATCCGGATGCAGAAACCACAGATATGGAGGGCCTAAATTAAATTGTTTCATGGAATAGAAAAAGAAGAAAACTCCTAAAATCGTCTTCTAAAGCAAGTATAATATCAATACTAAAGCACTGTGAAAAATTCCAGTGAGAAGAAAAAGACTAACATTAACGAAAAAATCTTGAATGATATATTAGCAAAGAAAATACAGCATGGTATTTAAAAAGTGGTTTAAAAAATAGTGCTTCTTTGAGACTAATGACACAAGTTGTTTTGAATGAGTATCTCATTAAGTTGTGTCTTGGAATCTAGGAAGATTTTTTTTTTTTGAAGTCTCTGATGCTTATGCTGCCTATCTTTTTTTTTTTTTTAAATGGTGGAAATGTTTCTTTAACAGTTTAAAAAGTGATTTTTCAGTTAATTTTGAAATACTGCTTTTTTGTTACAGCTGTGTTATTCTGGAATGCTATTCATGGGTCATTCCATTTCTACCATTACTTTTTAATGGATATATAAACACAGAAGGAATTGGTTTATATCATAGGCCTACATATTTGCTTTTATTGGCCACTTATTTTTGGAATCAAATCTCAGAGCGCACCATGGATTTTAGAAAAGTGTGTGTGATGTATATTGATAGGAGACCTGCATATTCTTTGTGGGATGTAATGCCTGAGTATTGGATGAAGATAAAATCATTAGCGTCAACCTGTAATTACATCCCTGAAAAATTCCAAGTGACACTGTCTTCCTGGCTGGTATTATAGTTTGCATTTTTTGGTCATTAATTTTCCTTTGGATTTCAGAGAGTAAACAACATATTTTAAAATGCTCTGTGTCCAGGTCCTGCTAAATCTTGTCATCTTCTCCTGCCTCCCGCTCCTGTTTTGGATGGGAGGGGACTGTCTCAGAGATTGCTAACTAGCTGGGGAGACCATTTTATAGTCATCTGAGCAGTAAGCAATCAAATTTGTCTGATTCAACTGAAGTGAGACTATATTAGAACTTCAGTAACAGATTGGTTTGACACTAATGATTAGGCATTTGCAAATCATTAATTTTTGCAATTAAATGATGGAATATACAGATAACAGAGAAACTGAAGTTTTTTTTTTATCACTCTTTCTCCAAGTGAGATCAACCATAACCAAAAGCAATTAGAGTTATAATAGCATTTGAGGTTCATGTTCATCCATGGGGCAGACAGCAGCCAGGAGGAGTGATGAAGCTGCTGTCGCTCCGGCAAGTGCTGGAGGGACACCCTTGGACTGAAAACCCAAGCTCCTCTATAATGGAGCTGCCTTCTAAAGATTTTGCTGTGTGTGTTCCTTTTATCCTGCATCACGTGAAGGAAATATTTTGGAGATGTCCTTTTCTTGGGATGTATAAAAAAGATTTCTCTTGAAACAACCCAGAGTCCATCAGAGTTTTTATTCCATTTAACCTCATAATGTTGCTTAATGGGAAGTACTGTGTGTGTTTTATGGCTCAGCCCTCTGAGGCTTCAGGTGCTAAATGACTTGTCTCCAGTCACCTGGGCACACCATGCAGTGCTGATCTGGGACCAAAATCCCCACAACTTGACCTTTGCTATCAACCACAGTGTCTGTCATGCTTTGAAGTATCAGAAATTATTTGTTCAAAACCTATTCAGTTCTTCGCCTCTGGAAGCACTTATGGAAATACTTACGAATGAAAAGCTATTATGGAATTTGCTTCAGGACCACTCAGTTTGGAATTACAGGGCAGAGGTGGGCGAAGGGCAGCAGTGAAACGAGGCATCACGTCATCACGAGTTAATTGTGTTGGTGGTGGCTGTTGGTTATATGAGCGAGTTTACTACTTTCTCTGCTTTTGATTATGTTTGACAGTTTCCAACACAAAGTTAAGGGTAAGCTTCAGATGGTGAATCATCAAATTGTTAACACTGTTTGTGCAGTTTAAATAAAGAAGGATGGAAAGTTGGCTCGAAGTGCTTGATCACACCACACAAATTGTGTAGTTACATGTGTTGATCTGGCCCTGAACCCCCGTTCTTGGGATGTAGTCATCAGTCCCCACCAGGGTTCGAGGACTCGGGAGGCTGGAATCATTCAGTTTGCTGCACACACCACCAAAGTTCAGACCGTCAGGGGAAGGATGTGTGGGAAAAGGTGTTGTCCGCAAACTTTTATCATGTTCTCGTCACACTCTTCTTTCCTTAATAGGCTGAAGATGAAGAGGGCTATAGAAAACTGATCGATCAAAAGAAAGACAGGCGTTTAGCATACCTCTTGCAGCAGACTGATGAGTATGTGGCCAACCTGACTAACCTGGTTTGGGAGCACAAGCAAGCCCAGGCGGCCAAAGAGAAGAAGAAGAGGAGGAGGAAGAAGAAGGTGAGTACGCTGATGCCTGTGCTGAGCTGGGGATGTGTGTTTGGGGACCAGTTTTAGGCCTGTCTTGCCCCTGTCATGAGTACTTCTTAACTACCCTAATGGAAGACTTAGATGATTTTACTGTAAACACTGCTGACATAAATGGGTTGATGAGGCGTACTAGACAACATATTGGAGATGGACAGAATGTATATTCAATTCCTATTTCCACTGTTTGACACAATATTAAAAAACTAAGTACACACAGTCGGTAGGAAAGGGAAAAACGTGGCCCAAAGAAGGGTTTACTCAAGTGCAATGCGTAGGCAGGGGACTGCTGAGTTAAGAAACTGGAAAGAAAAATGAAAACCAAAATGCCTTGTTCAGATTGAAAGGAGCCAGAGGAAGATGTAAGAGAGAGCTTTGAGATACTTTTAGTAACATATTTCAGCCTGTTTGGACAGACAGCTGTTGCCAGGATTGTTCATTCAGTTCAGCTGTCCTAGTGTGACAGTAAGGTAAATGTGCAGGTCAGAGTTTTAGGTCATTACAGGAAACAATAGTCTTATGTAAAATAATCTGAATTATCATGAGAAGTGAGGGTAAGATGTACAATCTCTGTTCTGCAGATCGTATCTCTCACTTCAAGGGTAACCTGCTTCCCTGTGTAGACCTGTGAATATATTAGATCCTCTTTGAAGCTTAGGTAGTCTGGTAATATAGTTCTTGGTGGCTATTCTATTTTCATGGTCAGTCCTGATGGGTGTGGGTACAGACATGAGCAGGAAGGCTTTAAAATTGTGAAGATTGAGGACTGGTAGCATTTAATCATTTTTTTCTCTGCACGGAATAATGGAACAAAATGTTTTTCGAAAAATAATTAATTTCATGGCTCCTGACTTCTCATACCTGTTTCATAATTAAGGAGGAGGAATAAATGATTGAGAAGGTGCCTTCTGCACCTGATTTCTTTGGTATAAGATAGCTCCCCTTATTGTGAAGGTGAACGAGGGATGAGTCAGGGTTTGCATTTCGACATTTCCTTGGTGAGAAATACCAAATTTTCTTGTCAAGGTCGCATTATAGACTTTGCAAAATTCCAGCTCCCAATTTCTAACTTAAAGTTGACACATGGCAAACAGATACAATTCTGTAATATTCTGTAGGTGCGTGCTAAGTCACTTCAGTCGTGTTCAACTCCTTGCAACCCTATGGACTGTAGCCCACCAGGCTCCTCTGTCCATGGGATTCTCCAGGCAAGAATACTGGAGTGGGTTGCCCTGCCCTCCTCCAGGGATCTTCCCAACCAAGGGATGGAACCAGTGTCTCTATGTCACCTGCAATTGGCAGGCAGGTTCTTTACCACTAGCATTACCTGGGAAGCCTGTATTCCATAGGTGGACCCATGAAATAGAAGTTTTAGTTTTTCCTAATTGGATAAGACTCTTGAGAGTCCCTTGGACTGCAAGGAGATCCAACCAGTCCATTCTGAAGGAGATCAGCCCTGGGATTTCTTTGGAAGGAATGATCCTAAAGCTGAAGCTCCAGTACTTTGGCCACCTCATGCGAAGAGTTGACTCATTGGAAAAGACTCTGATGCTGGGGGGGATTGGGGGCAGGAGGAGAAGGGGACGACCAAGAATGAGATGGCTGGATGGCATCACTGACTCGATGGACGTGAGTCTGAGTGAACTCCGGGAGATGGTGATGGACAGGGAGGCCTGGCGTGCTGCGATTCATGGGGTCGCAAAGAGTCAGACACGACTGAGCAACTGAACTGAACTGAACTGAATCCTGAAGTTTATTCTGTGGAGTCTGTAACAAAAAGGTCACTGTTAGTGTTTTTAACATCGCAGTTCATATTCTGTTTGTTTGTGATTAAAAGCTAATGACTCAAATTTGAGCTTCTGGCTTTTAGTGAATGGATTGTTGCCATAGTATTGAGGGCTTCCCAGGTGGCTCAGTTGTAAAGAATCTACCTGCCAATGCAGAAGATGTGGGTTCAGTTCCTGGGTCGGGAAGATCCCCTGGAGAAGGAAATGGCAACCCACTCAAATATTCTTGCCTGGGAAATCCCATGGACAGAGGAGCCTGGTGGGCTACAGTCCATGGGGTTGCAAAAGAGTTGGACACGACTTAGCAACTAAATAGCAAACAGTCACAGTATTGGATTGCTATATCGTCATAGGCAAAGAAAGAGAGATAATTGAGTAGTAATGATCATGCTTTTGTTTCTGTGTTAATCTTTACAGAGCAGGAACCTGTTGGTATTTTTCATGGTGCTTGCAGCTCTGCATCATCTATGGATTGACTCTCTACTTCCAAACTCTTGCTTTCAGATTTGCTAATAGCACTTATTTTTTCTATTCCATGCAGTTGCTCAGCAAATATTAACTGAACTCTTACTGTGATCTAGGCAGCGTGCTAGATTCTGAGGGAGAGAGTACAGAGGTGAGGAAAATTTCTCCTGCCCTCCTAATTAAACCAAAGAAGGAGACAGAAAGACATTAATCAAACTATGCACCTCAATATATAAGTATAACCTGTAACAAATGCTGTGAAGGAAGGCAGGGAGCCAGACTACGACCTGATTTCTTGGCAAACGAGTCATAGGTACCCCAAGTGACTCCGGTCTACCTGGCGTCTCTCTCTGGGCATCTTGCATTGATGAGCTCACATGATGAAATGTGCAGAATTGTTACTTTATTATCAGCCCTTCCCCTCTTGCCTGGCATGCTGTCAGGATGCCTCGCATCTGAGCACTCCCTACCCCCAGCAGGACCAAGGAGATCAGGCTCAATTTCCTTCCCAGCCATCTTGTTGGGAGACACTGGATAAAGGACAACAAGACACTGGGCTCCTTTCTAGTCCTTTCTGAAAACTGTCTCACAGGGTCTTAAGACTTAGTTCAAAGTGAGTCACCCAATTTCAGATGTACCTTCATTCAAGTGCAAAGAAAATGGATGCTTTCAAAAGCTGATTATTTGACACTTTGGATTATCTGGAGTTCCTCTCCCCTCCATTAGAGTGAATGATTGAGAGTTGTTTGTTCCAGCTTCTCTGTTGGGGAGGGAAGCTGGATGGGGATCTTTAATTCTATGCTATCCCTTTCAGCATTTCCTGTAGAAGTAATATCACGCTGCACCTATCTGCAGGGTTATTTTTTCCCCTTATTAAGTACAGCATCCCTAAATCTTTGTTTTGAAGCTAGCTTCTTTACCCAGTGAACTAATAGCACTGAACTACTGGCAACACTTGTAGGATAAGATATAGGCCATTCCAAGAACTATGCCATCAAAGATGAGTATGATGGACCTTGTAATTTAATTGGAAAGGGGCAACTTTGTTACTTTTCGTCATTTTTTTAAGAATTACCCCAGTGTAACGGAGAAGGCCTCTTTCTTTCCTGGGGAGTTGATTCTGGTTATTTGGTATTAGTGAATAATAAAGTGGGTTTCCTTTAACCTCACATGATCTTGCTTAATTTTTCTCTTCTCATCAATAGAGCCACTTCCATGAAGTATACATTTATAAGTCATTCTGAAACTTCTCTCTCTCAACCTGTCTTCCATTAATGCTCTTGAAATGGAAGAAAAAGAAGTAAACTCTGGGTATCTACTTGAATGTTAGAGGAGGAATCATTTTTCAAGTATTGAAATAACTAATTCTGTGACACCAGTTTCTGCAGTGGGACAGCATGAACACAGTGTTCATGTGTGCTGACTGTGCCCTTGGAGGTCTACTTCCTCTGCTGTGAGAGTTCTCGCCCCTCTACTGGAGGGACCCAAGGTTGAAATGGGGGTGTGTACAAATAGGAGTGAACATGCTCACTTATGACTTGGATCACTATCTAAATCACATGAATACACTGTCTTTTAAATTCATAACTGCATCAGAAAGCATAGAATACCAATTATTCTTGTTCCCTTGTAGGATATTTCATTAAGAGATCTATAACCCAACTCTTTAGTGTCTTAATCTGTTAGAAGCTGATAGGAACAGTACCTACAGCCTGCATTTGTTGTAAGGATTACATAGGTTATATGCATGCATGCACACTCAATTGTGTCTGATTCTGCGACTCCATAGACTGTAACCCGCTAGGCTTCTCTGTCCAAGGAATTTTCCAGGTAAGAATACTGGAGTGGGTTGCTATCTATTTCCTCATCCAAGGGATCTTCGCGACACAGGGATGAGACCTGAGTCTCTTGCGGTCTCCTACACTGGCTTGCGGATTCTTTACTACTGAACCACCTGGGAAACCCGAGTTTATCTAAAGCACTTTAAATGCTCCCAGGGACATAGTCAGCTAAGTCACTTCAGTCGTGTCTGACTCTGTGCGACCCCAGAGACGGCAGCCCACCAGGCTCCCCTGTCCCTGGGACTCTCCAGGCAAGAACACTGGCTGCTACTGCTGCTGCTAAGTCACTTCAGTCGTGTCCGACTCTGTGCAACCCCAGAGACGGCAGCCCACCAGACTTCCCTGTCCCTGGGATTCTCCAGGCAAGAACACTGGAGTGGGTTGCCATTTCCTTCTCCAGGAACATAGTAAGTGCTCAGTAAATACTGGTTATCTTATCAAGAAGTTCTGTAGTATAAATGCAGGATAGTGGGTGTCCACATATGGTTATAGGTTTCTCTGAAAATGAAATCTTCTTTTTCCACTTATTGCTTATTCTCTGTGATGTTGAGAGAATAAATGGCCACCATTTTTTTCTAGGTGAAGCTCAGTTAGCTATTACTAAGTCGGGTGTCTTTTGGGACGATGACAGGCCCCTTGGCTGTTGTGGCCTGCAGTGGGAAATAAGGATGTCTTATTTTGGGCAGACTCTGCTTCCCTTACCTCCCCAGCTCCTACAAAGAGAATTTCCTAATTATTTGGCCTCTGCTCTCCGATGGTTCCTGGTAATAATGAGGCATTTCTTACATAGATTTAAGGTATGTTTTCCCTTGGGCTGTGGTCAGGAGCCCCATGGCAGCCTCCTGCCCCAGAATCTACTGCTAAGTCTGGTCACTTCAGAGGTTCAGCTTCCCCAGCTGTTGACTTCAGGCCAAAATTAAAGTATTTAATTCCCTCTTCCCAAATCTTTCACTGGGGTGTACACCAGCACAACTATACCCTTGGTGTTTATTGTGACATTTCTTAGAAACTCATGATACTAATGGGAACATACTCAGAGAATCCATGGGGGAACACTGTGCCAAGTCTCTTTTTCATTGTGGCCTTTGGTTTTCTTTCTTTCCCCCTCATCAAACAGTATTGTATACACTGTTATATGTGAATCTCAGATCTGTGATGTTTTGAAGGGCGAACCTTTCTGACACTAGTGTATTGATCAATATAGAGATGAAAACTGTGTTTTTCTTTTAGATATCAAACAATTAAAAAACCTCTTGGTATAATGATGAAAACAGCAGCAGATGAAAAGCTATAATCTTATTGAGACATTTTATATTCAGTTTATCCTCCAGTCCTTCTCAGTTCTTTTATCTCTTTTCCCCAGAGACTATTAGTTTATTGCAGTTTTCCTCCACAAGGAGATTTCTGTAGGTGAAAGAAATATTCTAAGGCAGTTTTGGGCATTTGAGTATAGTGACTGTTGTAAAGGTAGGTGAATGCAATGACACAATTTGTTAGATTTATTTGATAAGTTTAGTGTCAAAATGGGTGAAACCAGAAGTTTGGATCAAAGTCTTGCTCAACTGGATTGACCAGTTACTTGAGTCAAAATGTTGGAGCTGGTTTTCCTTGCAAGGCACCACCTAAGTCATGTGCAATTGCTTGTTAACTTGATATTCTTGGGTATTTTTTATTGCCTGTTCACCTGTCTTAATGGTCACAGGTCCTCTTAAGTGACAGTAAAAAATAACCAAGTGGTTCCTGACAATCTCAGGTTTCCCTCAGAGCAGAATGAGTTTTGAAGATGCCAGCACATTTGAATGGTATTTCGGTATATTGTAACAACACCTGCTGGGGGATAAACTGTGTTCACTGTATAATATAGTTTGTAAGATATTTGATATAAAACTGTTTCTTTACAAAACAGGCTGTTTGTGGCATGTGTTGTGGTAATCTGCATAAAATACCCATTGAAGCCCATTTTCTTTTCTTTGAATATTTATTTGCTTATTTAGCCAGACTGGGGTCTTAGTTGCGGCTTGTGGAATCCTTAGTTGCAGCATGTGGGATCCTTAGTTGCGCCATGTGGGATCTAGTTCCCTGACCCGGGATCAAACCCATGCCCCCTGCATTGGGCACACCAAGTCTTAGCCACTGGACCATCAGGGAAGCCCGAAGCCCATTTTCTTGGGTTCAGCTTCCTCAGGGTTTTCATGTTTGGGGTTTCCTTTCTCCTTACCTTGTCACTGATTATGTTATACAGCCTAGGAAGATGGGTACCTGAGTACAAAGCTTTGTTCACGCACATTCCTAAAGAGAGTGTTTGAATTCACGTTGGCCTTGGAAATGGGGAAGCCCAATTGTCTTTCATTCGTTCCACCCTCCACCCATGAGGGTAGTTAGTTATCAACTTTTTGCAGGTCGGAAGAAGCCAGTACAAAGTTCCTTTAGCCCTGATTAGTGGCTGAACTGAAGTGGGTTTTGTTTTTGTTTTAATCAGCGGAGATAAGCTGAGGTGTCAGCCAGTAGTTCTGATAGGGTGCATTTAGTCACGTGCTGCAGACTCTCTGATACAGAACTTCCTCCGGCAGCCACACCAGAGTGTTTCACCAGGGGCTCAGAGTCTGTCCAGAGTTAGCTCCAGTGGTAGCAGCAGTCACAGTCTGTTTGGAGTTGACCATGAACAAAAGAAAAAAAAGGAATTTTTTGGTTTTTTTTGAGGGGAGGGGAGTAGAGGGTTCAGCACTAGTCTGATGTGAGAATGTGGATTTATGAAAGTATACCCACCAGAGATTCTCCCCAGACTGAAGAAATTCAAAGCATGGTGGGAGAACTTGACATCTCCTGCCATAGAGCAGACTGCCATCTGGCTTCCACCTTGTATAATAGCGCAGCCGAACTGGGCACACACGGGAAGTATCAGAGAGCGCCAGTTCAGTGAGGGAACTGTGTGCGCATTCTTAGCTTCTTTATGACTTGCAAACATATTGACACCTAATTACAGTGGTGGTAATTCATTTAGTGTATGCTAAGTGGAAAGCTTTGTTCTTGGTGTTTTCATTCATTCCTTCATTCACTATATTTATTTAGTGTCCTGAGTGCCAGGACCCCTTGTAAGGTATGGAAATGCATGTGTGAACAAAACAGACAGAAATCCCTGACTTCGTAATCTTAGGAAGCAATTTTCAGACAGTGCTGTGTCTTATATAGATATAAATAACCCTCAGACTATCACTGATTATTTTACATTGTGAAAAATGACACTTGCAATGTATATTACATGTAACCTTGGATTATTTGTATTAACATGGTGATCCGGTCCTGCAGCAGCCCAGTCAGGTGGGAACTGCTACTTTCTCAGAGGAGGGAACCAAGATTCAAGAGATTTGCTCAAGATCACGTGGCTAAGTACTCGTGCACTTAGTGACAGAGCTGGGATTCAAACGCAGTTCATCTAATTCCAGGACCAAGTTTCCTAAGTCTAATATTACCTTGCCTCTCAGATTTGATACTAGATGGAAATTTAAAAATTAGTTTAGAGGATTTTAAGTAATAGAAAGTGCTGCTGATGAGGCAGTTTTTAGATAACACCCAATCTGGTTGATAGCATATTCATAGAAGAGTGTTCTTCATAATAGTTTTGACTCTGTTATTTATGATCCTTCAGACTTTTTAATGTGTTATTCATTGAAACGGTGATCCATTTCCACTAGCTAGATGCTGGAAATTGGCTTATTCATTGTCTCATTTGATATTCTTTGTTTGCCAAATTTGTAGCTAATTTCTGATTTGTATGGAGAGAATGGTGGGATTAATTGACTTTCTGCGATTAATTGAAAAAGTCGCCTGAATATAGTGCCTGAGAAATCCAAAAATGGACTTTTCAGGGGAGCTGGTAGCAGGGACGGTTCCTTTTCTGGACTTTCTGCCATTGTTCTCTGAATGGTCATTCCATGATGGTCATTCCTTTTGAGCTTGGAAATATTCTCACTTTGGGGTTGCAGAAATAGAAAAATCAAATTTTGGGGAAATCATAACCAAAGGGAGCATTTCATTTGGTAGAAGTGCTGCATTTTTTACGCATTGTGCTTTGGCGTACATGTATACGTGTATGTTTTATAAGAAAATTATAAAAGAAATTTCAGACATTTATGGGAACTGCCCTTCTTCAGTACAGACAAAGACTGGATTTTCAACCCTAGACATTTTCTGTAAAAGCTGTTTTGTCAAGAGACAATTGAGTTATTTTCACAGGAAGCAAAAAATGTATTACACAATCAATGCCTTAAGTAAACAAAGTGGAGTTAATATTGATTCTGTATCATTATGTATATTTTTAATTAACTAAAGGGCCCAGGGGAGGAAAGCTCATTTTCTTAAATGTCTTGATAAAGGAAATGACTGAAGTTGGTTTTTCTTCTCCTCATTGCACTACACAGAATAACTTTAAAATAAGGCTTCTGTGAAGGTGGTATTAAAGATTTCACTTGGCAAAGAGGTTGTTATAAATGTAAGAAATTTCAGACTATGTTGTGTTTATTGCAGATGAGGCTCTATCAGGTATGTACAAAATGTGACATAATCCTAGCTTTTCATTTAAGCTGTCTTTGAGGCACATAGAGGTTAATGGGCTAAGATACTGGACTATTTAAGAAATGGAGGATGACAGAATTTTCTATGAGACCACAGAGCCAATTAGGTAGAATGAAAAGCATTCAGAGAATGCACAGGGTTTTGAATGATTTTGTATTTTTATAACCCAAGAGTGATTCAGAGTTCATTCTTGAGGGGACATTTTTTTAGAAAACTTGCTAAGGGAACGAGCAAGTTGAACTGATTCAGGATGTGTCTTCCTAGTGCCAAATACAACCACATTTCAGATTGTGACTTCGGTCCTAATGCTGCCACATCTTAAGCTCTTTGCATCCTAGAAGACACAGTCCACCCCTCTCTAATGGGCCAACCCTGAGTCACATCTAGCTTCAGTCACTCCCTGCAAGTTGCCAATAAAATACACACTCTGTCTCGGAGAGTGACGAGAAACTCAGATAAAAGGCATTAATTCTTAAGCTCTGTTGGATGGTGACAAGTAGTCATGAAATGCTGTTATGTGCCACTGAGTTGCCACAAGGTCCTTCCTGCACCCACCTTCTGGGATCATACCTAACACTTGACATTGTTTTGCAGAAGGCTGAAGAGAATGCAGAAGGAGGAGAGTCTGCTCTGGGACCAGATGGAGAGGTAAGGGATTTTGTACCCATTTTCACTGTGCTCTGCTGAATGATGCCCTGCTATTCTCTGTGTATACTAATTGTATTTTTCACTCCGCTATTCATTTTTTAAGTAAAAAGAGTAGTCCATTAGCATAGTAGACAATTAAAATAGCATAAAAGGAATACACTAAACAGTAATCTTCCATCTCAGACTGCCAATCAACTGATATTAAGTTTCTTGTATACCATTCCAGAAATTTTCTGTGCACATATAAGCATGTGTTTATGAATATACAGAATGTGGAAAAATCTTAAGTGATTCTATAATTACATTTTCCCTGTCAATGATGCAGAAGCATAAAGTATGACCCAGTTTCTTTCATTTACTTTGAAATTTCATAACTCCATGAGCCAAACAATTTATGTATTTGGTAGCCTATTTCTTTTTAAATTTTCTGTAACCTTACCCTATAGCTTCTATTCATAGATTCATCAGTATATTTATAAATTTTATTTCTGTTATTTCTGATATTCTCCTGCATCACCAGAATACGGTGATTGATTTATTGGATTTTTTTTTTTTTCTCTGAAAACTCAAGAGTTCTGTGCCAGTGGTTCACATGAGCAGGTGTCCCCCAGAGTGGGATGGGAAGGGCATTTGTTTCAAACTGCCTTCTCCTCTCACAGATTCTGACAAATCTGCCTGGAAGATTGGGGTGGGTGGAGGGTTGCCTCTTTCCTTTCCAGAATTACCGTTCACATGAGTCACATTATGAATGTGAACAGCCCAGTGGCAGGTAGAAGGTTGAAACCACTATTCTATGCAGAAACCTCTTGAACAATAAATGTTACTTAACCAGTATAATTCATCACAAGGAAAGAAAAGATTGGGATAAATGTCTAATGTGTGAGAAACACTCAGTGGGCTATTATAGGGGAAGAATATTGTATATTGGGGCACTTAGGAACAACTCTAATTTGTAAAAGCCCAGCCTTACCAAAGCATGCCTCACATGGGTCTGTAATTAACAAGCACACAGGGAGAGATTTTAAGGTGTTAGTGTGGTAGCTCTCTTATATTATCCACTGGGAAAATTAGCTCATACACCTTTTTTTTTTTTTAAATCATGGCACATGATATGTTCTGTTTGCTATAGTGGGCAGTCTTCATCTTACCTAGTTTGTTTTGAAATAATGTTCTGATTACACTCTGCTGTGTTCACTCAGTGTTTCTGCCAAAGTTCTAATTTCAGCTATAGTGATTCTCAGTTTTCTCTGAGGTATGACACAAACAGTAAAACAAGCTGTGGTATAATAGGTCAAGATAATGGAATAGGATTCTTCCAAGGGAAATGGTAGCATTTCCTACATAAGTAGGAAATGTAGGAAATGCTACTTACGGTATGTCCTACTTATCACATGAACGTATAGATGACCTTCTACATTAATGAGGAAGAAGCATTGTCTTGAAATGCAGAGTAACAGTGTTCACAACCATTGCTTCAGCACACATAAAAGGAAAGAAACTCTGGAGTAAGCCTTCTCTTTTTATTTTTCCAGGTTATTTTTGTGGATAATTGCTAATATGTTGTTTCTTACTCTGACAGTGCTTTGTCGAGGGAGAAGGGGGAAAGAACCAGTTTTGAGGTGGAGGGGGAACATGGTCATTTCCTATGATATATAGAAGATAAACTACAGTACACGGTTTTTCCATTTTAACTCCAAATAACCATTTAGAAACAACTTTTCGGAATTAATGAATTGCCTAAATGTTTGAATTTTACCACTTTTAAGGAAATAGACAACTTGAATTACTCACAGATCAAGCGTTTCCAAACAGACATCTCGCCTGGGGGCCTGCTCCTAGATGCACAGTCACCCTGTAACCAGTAGCATTCATTTGCATAGCATTACTCCAGTTTTAGACCTTTTTAAACAACTTGTTCTCTGAAGTAGGTTAAACACTGCCTCTGTAATTTCACTTATTCTCTTAATTTTCTGAGCAAACTATTTTTCATTCAGAGTCCAGTAACGAATTTCAGCTCAAACTTGGTGGATCTGCCAGATTTGCGATGAGCAGAGCCTTTTGCTTTATTGCAGGTCCCCATGGTTGGGCTAGGTACCTTATGGTTTGGTTTTGGATAAAATGACATTGTTTCTGCAGAAGCCACACTGGCCATTAAGAGATGACACAAGTGACAATACCTCTTTCATTTTTCCATGATTCTCTCTGAAACCATGAGTTTGTAGTAGTCTTTATCTGGGGGAAGTATCCTGAATATTCGTTGGAAGCACTGAGGCTGAACCTGCAGCTCCAATACTTTGGCCACCTGATGCGAAGAGCTACTCATTGGAAGAAACCCTGATGCTGGGATAGACTGAGGGCTTGAGGAGAAAGGGGAAACAGAGGATGAGATGGTTGGATGGCATCATCAACATAATAGACATGAGTCTGAGCGTACTCTGGGAGACAGTGAAGGACAGGGAAGCCTGGCGTGCTGCAGTCCATGGGGTCCCTAAGAGTCGGACATGACTTAGTGACTGAACAACAGCAAATTAATATGTGGAGGTTTAAGGGTTCTTAGTTGAAAATAGCAAGAATCAGCTCTGCTTGATTTAAGTAAGAAGGCAACATGTTAATAGGGTATTGCATGGGTCATCAGATCTCCTGAAGGCAATAACCTGACTGGTTATATCAGTTATATGTTACTGTGGTGTACTCTACACCTGGTTAGTGAAGACACAGCTGGCCTTGGGAGTAGGCAAGGCCAATACCACTGCACGGGCAATGCTGCCACTGTTGTGTGCTCTCGTGCCAGTGTGCCCATCGGCCCTTGCTTTCTTCTAGGTCCTGATTCAGAGCCTTGGTGAATGTGCCCAGTTGCAGAGCTTAGGTCTTGTAATACCTTAGCTGCAAGAAAGGCCAATGTTTTCCATTTCTTTAGTGGAAAGTGACCTCCCGCATCCCACCTGGGACTCACCCGGTGACGAAATTTCTAGTGACAGGAAAGGGTTTCAAAAGCTGGATAGCCACAAACTCTAGCACAGAATTGGGAGAATGTCATAACACTAAGCAGTGCCGTGTCTTTTCTTCTGTCTAGCCCATAGACGAGAGCAGCCAGATGAGTGACCTCCCCGTCAAAGTGACTCACACAGAAACTGGCAAGGTCCTGTTTGGCCCAGAAGCACCCAAAGCAAGTCAGCTGGACGCCTGGTTGGAAATGAATCCTGGGTATGGCATGAAAGCAGCATTATTGGTGTTCTTTGGCTTTTTAGATTTTTGTGGTCCTTGTAAAATCTGGGAACTAAAACAACCTGACCATTGCTGAACTGAGGTTACTACTTGCATTTGTCATTTGTACATAGAATGGACCATATGTATTTGTGTATACACATACACACACATAGTTTTATCATTTAAAAGGCTAAACTTGCTCTTCCTCCCTGCTCTTTTTCTTGTAGTTACGAAGTTGCCCCTAGATCGGACAGTGAAGAGAGTGATTCTGATTATGAGGAGGAGGTATGTTTGTGTCTCTGTTTGGAGTTCATTGGCTGGAAAGTTCTCGGAAAATACCTGGGCCCTTCTGTCTCTTTGTCCTCCACTGTTAGCCAACGGGTGACAGCTGGCCTAGAGAGCTTGCCAGAGCTTCGCTGGTTCACGCCTAGATACACAGTGACTTCTCAGGGGCTCCTCTTGGCCAGTGGGGAAACTTGGTGAATTCTCAATTTATTTGAAACCAAGAAAAGAGAAGCCGGCATTAAATTGGAGGTGGTAGAAAGGTCTTTGGAGGAAAATTGGAGACGGATTACTTTGGGAAAAGCAATTCCATGCTTCTAAGTGGTTTACACTGAGGGTTAAGAGCCTAAAAATGCCTGAAGTCCTTTAGTGCTTAGGCCTGTTTGAAGCTGTAAGTATTTAAATGTGGACAAAAAGGGCAACATGCACTTGGTTTAATGAGTTTATTGATGCTCTTTTTTTTTTTTAATGGGATTCTTGTTTTAATTCTTTGGATATACTTGTTATCCACCTTTCTCAGTCTCTTGGAAGGAATACTCACTGAATCTAGAACCTAAAGTGGTATACTTTTAATAGAAATGAAAGAATAATCAAGGTATTTCTAGATCAACTTTAAATTGCTTAACAATTACAAATAGAAGAAATAAATGAAGATTTTTATCTCCTTTACTAGAGCATTGCTAGTGTGTAGTCATTAAATCTGATGTTTACCAGTTTAGAGGAATCTTGGTTCAAAGAGCACCATGGCCAGAGCAGAGCAGCCTTACCATTGACAGCTCACCAGAATTTTAAGGCTGTTGTTATTTTCTTCTGTTTTGTGGACCTGTGTTTCCTAAATTAATCTGCCATGGATTAAAGATGAAAGATAATAAAAGCTATTTTTTTTTAAAGCGTACTATTAACAAGCAAATACTTTTGAAGGCATGCTATTTTTTTTTTATAGGCTACTCTTTCTCTGAGGTATTTGAAATTTACAAAATCAATTTTTAAAATATCTCTTGTTTACTCGGATGAATGGGCCCATAAATGATCCATTGGAAGAATCTTCTCATTGAGTCTGAGAGCCAGGGAGGGACAGAGACGAAGTAAAGAAGGCTACTCAACCTAAAGGTGCCCTCCTAAGAGTGATAACTGCAGACAGCTCCAGACAACTGGTACCAGAGTGAACTCTGACCTGGGGGTCCAGAGACTGGGGCCTCATCTTGTGGCCAGTCATGTCCCCTCTTGGTGCTCACCTGGACATGAAGGAGCTGTACCCACTCCTCATTTTACCCCTTACAGTTCAATGATCTGTGATCAGAGATTTAATGTTCAGCATCACAATCATTGTCAGTCCTCATTGTTTCATTCAAAAGTGATGGAAAAGCATCATTCTCTTTAAGCCTACTTTTAAAGGGAATTCTTCTAGGTTATCTGAAAAGATTTAGCCTTCAACACCAAGTGGATATGATGGATATTTAGTAAAGCTTTCCAACAGGCCAGCAGAACCAAGTACACAGTTCAGAAGTGGGGAGGTGATGAATCCCTTGCCATGTTATTGACAGTGTTTATATACATATCCAGAAATAGGAAGTGGCCGCACAACACACACCCAGAAGGCCACATGCTTGCAAGCTCCAGTCCCTCCATCGTGAAGGTGTGTGGGAACATCCAGGGTCCACGGGCATCATCAAAAAGACAATACTAAGATCTCTTCAGCTGGCTTTGGAAGAGAAGGGTGTAGAAGGTGGCTAAGTTATCAAGAGCACATGTGGTCTACAGCAGCAGTCCCCAACCTTTTTGGCACCAGGGACCAGTTTCGTGGAAGAGTTTTTCCACAGACCATGGGGATACGGGCAATAGGGAGCAGCTGTGAATAGAGCTGAAGCTTCACTCAATTGCCTGCTGTGCAGCCCTGTACCTAACATGCCATGAACTGGTACCCATCTGTGACCCGAGGGTTAGGGACCCCTGATCTGCAAGACCCTCTGATGACCAAATATTGATACAGATCCATCTTTCTGGCATGGTTTTTACATATTTACTCTTGGGGAGCAAGAGTTCCAGGGGATTGCTAGAGGGCTCCTTCTGTTCTTTCATTCGGTGGTTTAAACAGCCATGGAGCGGTGGGAATTGCCTGGTATAGGTCAGGGTTAAATTTATGTCCCCCCTCGGTTGTGTTCACTTCACTCGTGAAGTTGAACACTCTTCCCTCTCTTTCCAGAAAATGCCAATCCTAAGGATTCCCTCTTTATTTTTAAAGTGGAATCTTTGTTCCTTTCCCAGGATGAGGAGGAAGAGTCCAGCAGGCAGGAAACTGAAGAGAAAATACTTCTGGATCCAAACAGCGAGGAGGTTTCGGAGAAGGACGCCAAGCAGATCATCGAGTATGTATCTCTCAGAGTTTCGTCTCTTGCACATGTGTTTCGTGAGGGTTATCCTCTATGAATTTTCTTTTAGAGACCTTTGTCTTTAAGGATGGAAAGCTGACTTTGCCCAGACTCCCCTTGAAATGCCACCATCAGAGGTCACCAGCGTGTCCCACCGCTCAGCCCCTTCCTTGGTCCTCTTCTCCTTCCTCACTCCCTCACTCCTGGGTTTCTCATGTCATAAGCACTTCCATCCCAGATGAAATTTGCCCCTCCAACCAGCAGCCTTTCCCACCTCCTGTAATGGCATCAACACTCCTCCAGAAACCCATGGGGAATGTGCCCTTCCTTTCTCTGCCCTCGCTGCTGCAGGTGCTCAGCCCCCGACTCCCCCAGCCCAGTCTCTGAAACACCTCGAAGTCCTTCCCCTCACCTGAGCACCCAGCTCTTCGCCTCACCCCACCCATCCTCTTACACTGGTGGGCTACACAGCTCTTTGCCTATATCGCTCTAATGTTAAAAGAAAAATTGTGGTGAAACAATCTGCAAAAGAGAACATTTTAAAGTGATGAGATTTAAAAAAAAACAAAACAGAAATAGACATTCTGATATTTTCTCCTTTTATTCCAGGGCTCTGTGCCCACTTCAGTAATCTTTCCTTTATCCATCTGCCCCCTTCTTCACTGAACGTTTTAGGAGCCCACCCCCACCCCACCTCCATAGGAGGCCTCCCTGGTGGCTCAGTGGTAAAGAATCCACCTGCAATGCAGGAACCATAGGAGATGTAGGTTCGATCCCTAGGTTAGGAAGATCCCTTGGATGGGGGGAGCATGGCAACATACTCCAGTATTCTTGCCTGGAGAATCCCATGGACAGTCCATAGGGTTGCAAGGAGTCCAACAGAAATGAAGCAACTTAGCATGCACACTCGCACACCCCCTCTGTAGAGTGACACAGTAGCTGGTTAACCTGGTGCAGAGTGTCTTTAATGTCACCTTCTTCCCCCTCTAATCTGTCTTCCAAGCTTTGGGCAGTGTTCTGTGGGTAGGATTTATCTTTGATTTTCAAGGGCCTAGGACACTTCACTGGCAAAGTGTGAACTTGCAGGGGTGCAATTCATGCTCACAGCAGCCATCTGAAGTCAGGAAGGCCTGTGTGCAAATCCTGATGCCACCATCCTTCACGCGACCTGGGCAAATTCATGAATTCATGAACGTATCTCAGTCTGAAGTTCTCCACAGGTGTAAAGTGGGGAAGGTAATAGTAACGTCTGCCTTGCTTGCTTTTTGCGAGGATTACAGATAATATGTTTTACCTGCTGGGCATGAAGTAGGTGTGGGGGCTTCCCAGGTGGCGCTAGTGGTTGAGAATCTGCCTGCCAATGCAGGAGATGCAAGAGAATCAGGTTTGATCCCTGTGTCGGGAAGATCCCCTGGAGGAGGGCAAGGCAACTCACTCCAGTATTCTTGCCTGGAGAATCCCATGGACAGAGGAGCCTGGCAGGCTGCAGTCCATAGCATCCCAAAGAGTTGGATATGACTGAGCGTGCACACATGAAGGAGGTGATAAATAAAGCTCTACTTACTGCAGCTGTTTTTGGCTCTCCATTCATGCACAACTTCCCTGTGCATGACTCTCCACTTTCTCTGCCCCAGGACAGCTAAGCAAGATGTGGACGACGAGTACAGCATGCAGTACAGTGCCAGAGGCTCCCAGTCCTACTATACAGTGGCCCACGCCATCTCCGAGAGGGTGGAGAAGCAGTCGGCCCTCCTCATTAATGGAACCCTGAAGCATTATCAGGTAACTGATGTGGTAACTGTGTATTCTTGGTAACACAGGGAATTGTATTCTTGGCAAATTGCAATCTGTTACCTAATTTTGATTGGATATGTTGTGTGCATGCTAATTGCTCAAGGGAGTTGATAATGGCAGGCGTCTGGGGTTACATTCTTTCTTTTTTCATTTTTGGCCATACTTTGTGGCATGTGGGATCTTAGTTCCCCAGACCAGGGATCAAACCCATGCCCCTCTGCAGTGAAATTATGGAGTCTTAACCACTGGACCACCAGGGAATCCTCATAGCGCTTCTAATATAGCGATTATCTCTGCTGTGCCTGTAATTCTTGTTTTAGAGCATTCCATCTTACCTTCTTCACTAGGGCATTTACCTATTTTCCCTTTTATGGTTTTGGGATGAGTTGTTTTCAGAAATCCTGACTTAACCTTTGCAATTGTTTTACCCATGGATCTCTTCAGAATGGAAAACCCAGCCACTTTCTATGAGTACAGGGAACATCTGTGTCCCTTTTTGAAGTAAATAAAGTATATTTCTTCAAAATTTTCAGTGGTGGCTATAGTTTAACATTATGAATTCAGCCACCTAAGAATTGCTGTCTACAACATTTACATGCTTTTTTTTTTTTTGAGACACAATAAAGGGGTGAGCATCCATGCTTTGATGAAAACTAGGCTGTAAACATAACAGATGTTTCTCTTGACCTGTCTGTAATGAGGTCAGCACCTGTCTTTTACCTCCTTCCACTTCATAGTGTTTTCCAAAGCGTGTTCTTTGCAACATTTGTCCTGTGAGATAGACCCCAAAAAGAATGGGGAAAATGGGTTCTGTGGTTAAATATTAATAAATATGGGAAATACTATCAGCTGTAACTTGGATTACTGTATAATTTTCTATTCCAAAGTTGGAGATGTATGAGAATGAACAGAGGCACTTATAATTGATCAGAGGTGTCACCCAGGACTTTCAGAGCCAATCAGATGTCTGAGCACCCTGGCAGTGACCCCTCTTGGTAGCCCATGCTGTGCATCAGCAACTCATGACTCTGCAAAAATAAATGTGTCATGCATCCGTATCAGCATCCTACAATGAAATGAGTTTAGCTTCTTATTGCCCAAATTTCTCTGGCCACCAAACTTTCTTTTCGTATATCACATTCCTATTCATATCCTGTAAAATTAGGGTCCTTTGGAATACACTTTGGGAAGTACTGATTTGGTCAAAACTTCATTCAGGTTTTTCCATAACATCTTATGGAAAACTTAAACAAGCTCTTTGACCCACCCAGTATGCACCTTAGGCCAATAGCTCTCAAACTTTTGGAACTTGAGTCCAGGGTCTGCTGAGCTCTTAGAGCACGGCACTGTGTTGGCTGCCATTGTGTGGAGGAGAAGAATACAGCTGCTGCGGCCTCGGTACTGCCTTGATTTGTGTTAAAGCGCCAGCAGTTTATACCCACTACTGCTTTTGCGTCATCAGCGCAAATGTCAATGCAATATAAAAGGCAGATGATGCCTTCGTGTTAATAAGAAAATAATTTTGCTCTTGTGCTCTCCTCAGAAGGGTCTGGAGACCCTCAAGAGTCCCTGGAGCACAATTTGAGAATCAGTGCTCTGGCTGCAGTGAGGCCATATTCATGCTACTTCCATGGAGTTCAAAGTCGTTGTCATCTGATTTGGCCTGCCTGATGTAGACAGGAACTTGGAGCTGGTTCTGATGACCTCCTGTATGTCTGTGTATGGAAAGTGCACTCCTTAGATTATTCATAAATAACTTTTAAAGCTGCGTTTATTTCCTCCTGCCATCTGAGAACTTTTTAAGTATTCTTCATCACTGTCTTTTCAAACCTATCTCCTCCTCTTTCCCTATAGGAATTTTATGGTCTTCCTCTGCTGGCTGCTGTAAGATTTCCTGAACATGCCTCACTCTGCCCCTCCTCTGTTTTTTTTTTTTTTTTCTTCATAAAGTTTCTTATTCCTGGACTCTGACTACCCATGTCCACCTGATGAAATCAGTTTCTGCTTCTGTTTTATCTGGGATTAAAACAAATGCAAAATTCAGCCCATTTGCCAATTTTCATTAACAAATAGAGAGAGAAATCCACTCCCATTGAGTGTCCAAATGTGTCTGGCATTTAGCTGACTCCTAAAGGTCGGGTGGGCTCAGGGTCACATTGCAGGCATGCAGCTCCTCCCACTGAGCACTGGGTTCCCACCATTCCTCCTCTGCCCCTCTCTCTTGCATCCCCTGAGGGCCTCTTTCTGTTCTTCTCATCTCTTGGCATTACGGCTGTTCTGCAAAAACCTTTAGGATGATTCAGAATCTTGCATGGTACAAGGCACCCCAAGAAGCTTATCCAAGTACTTTTTCAAACCATGGTAGTGCTCATCCCAAGAAAAATTCTGGTCTATACAATTTTATAAATATACCATTCGCACTGCCAACTGCTTCTTGGTGCATGAATGGCCTATTGGCTTCTCTTTGTAAACTTCAGAAGAGAGGTGTGCATCTTACATATGTAGATACCCATGTGCTGTAGCTCCTTGCCTGGTCCTTTTCACAGAATCACCATTTAATAAATATTGAAAATGGAAGAATCACTTATCTTGTTTTTACATGAAAGAAATGAAAATTAATGTTTCCCTAAGCATAACTTCATTAGCAAGCTAAATTGACTGTAGCAATTACACACACACACACACACAGGTGGTGCAGTGGTAAAGAATTTCATGCCAATGTAAGAGACACAAGAAACGCAGGTTTGATCTCTGTGTCAGGTAGATGCCCTGGAGGAGGAAATGGCAACCCACTCCAGTATTCTTGCCTGGAGAATTTCATGGACAGAGGAGCCTGGTGACTACAGTGACATGGGGTCGCAAAGAGTTGGACATGTCTGAGCACACATGCATATGTGTGTGTATATATATAGAGAGAGAGTGAATCGTCTCATTTAAACTAACATCTGTGATAGCGGTGGTGGAAGGGAGTTCGTAGCTGGAGAGGAAAGTTGAACAATTTTGTATTCTCACCCACTCTTTCTTGTGTGTAACGTGGGAATCCAAAGCTGTGTCTCTGGTGCTGTGCTTTAGTACTTAACTGAGCTGAAGGTGTTTCCTGGGGTCAGCTGCCCTTGGGGAGTACCTGCATTGCTGAGTTGCCCTGTGAGGCTGGGAGCTTTCTCCGCCAGCAGATGCCCCTGGCTCCCTGATCACTCTGCTACCTCACCTGAGGGGATCCCACCCCTGGGGGGCTGACAGGCTCTTTATTACCAAGAAGCCTGTTTCTAATGACCTGTGATCTCCATGCCCAACCTGCCTTCTGGCTTGTTTTTCTTTAATTCTCACATTGGCTTTTTGTTCTTGGAGTGGTTGGAATGGATTTTCATTGGGTTTTCTTCATCTCCAATAATTCTAGAATGCCGTATACTGTGAAATGCTAAGTAGGGATGAACGGTAAAGCTGCTTAAAATCCCCCCCGGAACGCTCCAGCCCATC
Organism: Capricornis sumatraensis; assembly: GCF_032405125.1. Taxonomy (NCBI): domain Eukaryota; kingdom Metazoa; phylum Chordata; class Mammalia; order Artiodactyla; family Bovidae; genus Capricornis; species Capricornis sumatraensis. The sequence goes on along the minus strand of NC_091074.1, from coordinate 50,649,501 downwards.
ACTTCTAAATCTGATTAGCACTCAGCACCTGCCAAGCAGCGGGGTGATTACAGGCTCACATTTGAATTTCGTTTTGTGCTGGTGCTTCCCCCACTTTCCTACTGCGGGAAATCCGATGTACAGCACGGAGGAGTTAAGAAGTCGCAGCCCCACTTGAGTTGTATTAGTATTAATTACCTGTGCAGATCTTGGATAATTGAAGCAATTACTCTTCATTTCAGCTCCAGGGCCTGGAATGGATGGTTTCTCTGTATAATAACAATTTGAACGGAATCTTAGCTGATGAAATGGGGCTGGGAAAGACCATACAGACCATTGCACTCATCACTTATCTGATGGAGCACAAACGACTCAATGGCCCCTATCTCATCATTGTTCCCCTTTCGTAAGTAAAGCCATTTATTCTGCAGTTATCTTTCTTTATGTTAGAGCTTGCCCTATTTGTCATTTGTCATTTAAGGCAGAGTTGTAGCCTGTAGTGGGATTATCAAGAGCATATAATCTGGATTTAGATGTTTCATTTCCCACCCTGTGTCCCACCCTGGCCTCTTTGATTGGCTACGTAAGCACAAGATGAAGTGATTTTTTTCCCCAGCACTTCGTGTTGTTGCAGTCTGCACAGCCTGCATACCGCACAGTGGGTCTCATTCTTTATCACACCTAAAGTGGCTCATGAAGCTGAAAGTTTTGATTTTTTTAAGATTTCTGACTTTTTCCTTCTGTTTCTAAAAGGCTACATATATTCAAAAAAAGGTGTATTCTTAAATCTTCCTTTCGTGTCCCCTTTAAAGCAGAATCTAAATCAAAATCCAGACTCTGAACTTTGTATTAAACTGCCCTCAGTACTGTGGTTTATCTGCAGTGGTGATGCCACTTTGTCAGGAGAGGTCTTCACTGTTTTCCATCACATTCCCATGTCTCGTCCACTGCGTGGTTCCTTGTGGATTTTGAGTGGACATACCTGTGGGAAGGAATTCCTGTTCAAAACTACCCTCCTTGGATGCAGTGCATCTGACTGTGGTGTGAGGTTGCAGTTCTGTTCACTGAGGTCCTCTTCTAGATCTCACTGCTCATTACAGACTCGGACCTTGAGATAAAGTAAAGATTCTGTTTTAGTGTTTCCTTCAAATTTTGCCTAAATGAGAATTCTTCACAGACCTCTTAAATCCATTTTATTTGAACTCACAGCACTTAGACATCCTTTCCATGTTATCTACATCTTGAACATGTATTTTGCTTTTTATCAATATTTTACATGTTCTGACTCATAGATTACACTGATGGTTTGGGAGATTTTTTTTTTTTAAGACATTTACTGTTTTCCCCCTGTTCCCTCCTGGCAGATTTATTTAGTATTTTCATGTGCTTTTATCATTTTTTTTTCCTGACTCAAATTTCTCTGAATTTGTATGGCTGTTTTTAGAGTCCCCAAATCACTCTGGTAATTGCTGTCTTTCAGTATTAAAAATAAGATTTTTTTTGTCCTCTATGTTCATGCATTCTTTAATTTTTTTTCCTCTCACAGATTTCTTATGAATCCTCAAACTTGTCACGCTTTGTGGCACTTGTTTCTAACTTATCTCTTATTTCCACACCTTTAAAATGAATGTGTAGTTGAGATATTTTATATTCTCTGTCCTCTTTCAAGGTGAGGCCTGAAAGTGAATGAGAACATCTTTTTAACCACAGACTTTTATACAAACATCTCTCTGTATTTTGTTTTGTTCTACAGGACTCTATCTAACTGGACGTATGAATTTGACAAATGGGCTCCTTCTGTGGTGAAAATTTCTTACAAGGTTTGGAATGCTGTATTTATATATAGTGGAAAAGCAAAAAATAGACCCTATTTTCTTCATTCCATGTGCACATCTGTGAACTGTATTTGGTTGTAAAGTTTTGTCATGTACATCATGTACTAAACAGTGAGAGTTAATCATCCCAAGAAGATTACTGTAATAAACCATAATTACTTTCAGATAGTGAAATGCAGAAGAAAATTGTTAATTATCATATTGCGAGGTTTCTGATGAGAGTAATACAAATGACAAATATCGCATATCCCGCATGCCAGCACCATGCCCACTGTTCCTGCAAAGTTAGGCAATTACCCAGACAGCCGAGCGCCGGCAGGATGCCCCTGTAGAAATGGAGCCTTTCAGCAGAGCAGCGGGTTCTCTGCTACCTTGGGGTCACCATAATTTCCTTTTCTCTCCCTGCCCTCCCTTGGTCTGCAGTGGGAAAGCCTCTCCGCAAGAGTCTGAAAAGTACCCAGACGTGGGCAATTTTGCCAAGTACTTTCCTCCTGGATAATGGATCTATATATGATAATTGCGTGTATGTGCAGTCCTCGGTCATGTGTCTGGGCTCCATTAAGCCATGAGTAGTGGGGGACAACGCACACCTCCTTCCCTGGGGTAATATAGATCTGTATTTTCTTCCCATTCAGGGCACCCCTGCCATGCGTCGCTCTCTTGTCCCCCAGCTACGGAGTGGCAAATTCAACGTCCTCCTGACTACTTATGAGTACATTATAAAAGACAAGCACATTCTTGCAAAGGTATGTTTAAAAAAATTCTTTTGTCTCGAATTATGGGCCATTGCAACTGGAATGTAAAATATTCCCCAAATTATACTCACTACTGTAATTTGCTCATTAGATGACTGCCCTCTCCCTCTCTTTCTCTTTCAGAGTCAGATATATTTTGGTCATAGGTTTTTGCTTGTATGTATGCTGTTTTCTGTTGTGTGTCAGTGATCCTGGGACTCTCACCTATCCTGTTGTAGTTAATGAGTTTACATCGCTTAAAAGAATTTACCTGGGTTCCTTCTGCAACTGTTTTTCTCTCCAACAGCTCTGAACATCGTGCTTGTGGAAGAAATAATTGTTTTTGTTGCCCTGGGATATTGTCAGCAGCGGAACTTCATGCCTCTTGTGTCTTTGTCTCTCCGGAGATGAGCCGGCATCTCTCCATATGGTCTTCTCCATATGAACGTTTATCCAAGCTGTAGCTTTTGTGCTCTCCCTGTTTTATGTTTATTTCCAGTGAAATAATGGGCCATGATTGTTTGGATGACTCTGGGTTGTTTCCATGACTGTATATTTGGAGCCGGGAAAAAGTTGTTTTCTACCTGCGACCTACATATCTGCTAATTTATAGGTCCTAAACTGTCCGTTAGCCAAAAAAATAGAATCTTTTTTCCATTTATGTCATCTTGCCTCCTAATATATTCATGTAGAATGATGGGAGTAGTTTCTGTCATGGAGCAAGTAGGAGAACTTCATTTTTTTTTTTCCTTTAGTAATTTCTTTTACGCTGTGGTGTTTTGAAAGCACTATAATCTGCAACTAAGTTATGGCCAGAACTGAACAGAATCACTGTTTCTGGGGTCTGTTCAATCTCTGCATTAAACCTTTGCCCTGGGAACGGAGAGTTCCCTTCATGGCATCCTAGGAAATACATAAAGGAAATGTGCTCCCAGGGGAGGTTTAATAATTGAGATGGCACCAGCAACGATGCTGTGTGTTCGTCTTCTTCACACTCTGAGATGAATTTGGCAGTGTCAAAAATGACATGTTTTGAGTATAACTGTGGGAATATGTGTGTACATTTGAGATCCTTTTGAGAAAATTTGTATCGTGTGTTCTGCATATGCATTTCAAAATTCATCGGAGACGCCTGGTAACGAGCTGTATTGCCTTTGTTTCTGGAGAAATGAAAATCTAGAAAGGGGTAGTAGTTTGTTTTGAGTGGAAGATCTAATTAGCAGTAGATCCGATAGCAAAATCATAGACCTTCAAATTAGGCAGGAAGGTGGATTTAGAATATTGATTAAGTACATTTTTATCTTCTGGCCTCTTTTATTGGTAAGTTTGGGACAATTGATTGTACAACTTTGATTATTCTTAAGGAATTTTCTTAGAGGAGGTGGAGGAAGTGGGGAGGAAACCCCAAAACACCTCTGGTAGTTTGTTTTACCCGGACATCCCCTCCTGAGTGATGTTTTATTCTTTTCCCCTGATTTTCCTGGTGCTTCTACTGAGGAAGGCGAGACTTCATAGAATTCTTTGCTTCTCCTTCCTCTCTAAGAGCTTTGCAATGGGATCCAGGGACATCTGAACGCCAGATGCTCTTCTTGGCCATTGCCACTGTTTTGTGGGGATTGGAAAGGCTTTGTGGGATATTCCTCATTGTTCTCACTTTGAGAAACAGTGACCTTGGAGGGGGCTGAAGGGTTAGGTGTGAGAGGGGAAGGGGACTGTGTGTAGACTTAGAAAGGGAGATCGTGTCATATGGTCATTCTTTATTTTTGAAGTGACTCAGTCATGCTGGAGGAATATATTGTGTTTAATTCTGAAGTTTTGGCATAAACAGAAGAATGCTATTTTAGTACTGCCGTCTCTGCCAGGGAGTCTGTCCTTTCATTTTAGACGTCTTGAAACTGGGGTCCTAGACCTGTCAGGTCAGGAATACGTGTGAAGCAAGAGAGTCCAGGTTGCTAGATCTTCTAATGTTTTAAAAGAAGCTGGATGTCCAGATATTTAGATGAAGTATTCCAACTTTTAATCTTAGCAACTAAGTTCAAATTTAAAGAAAGAACAGGAGCCAAGCCCTGAAGGTAGTAGTCAGCCGAGGTAATAGAAAAAGGGCATGAAGCCAGAGGTCTTCGGCTATAGGCACTTGCTGATGTCGTCTTGGAGGAATCAGTCATTAACCTCTGCTTCAAGTGGGGAACTATATTCTGTACTCATCATGAGCAGTGGTTATGTAGCCTTTAAACCTGGCAGGCTGTCATGACATAGCATTGATAGAAGAGGTATTAGATGGGAAGACACAGGCGCTAGTCCTGGCCCAGCTGTTTCTTTCTGGGCCCTAGTTGCCTTCTTTGTGAAAAGGTAATTAGGGATCACATTCTGTTATTTCATCCCATCATTACATGGTGCGTGACATGACTGTCAGGTATAGGAAATAAGACTGTTGAGAGTCTTTTATGCCATAGCCTGGACCAAGCATGAGCTCTTTGGTTTTCTACATCAGCACTTGCCTCTTGGGGATACTTGTGTTTTCCCTCGCTCACCACATGTTGGTGCTTCCTCTTGCGTTACAGATCCGGTGGAAATACATGATAGTGGACGAAGGCCACCGAATGAAGAATCACCACTGCAAGCTGACTCAGGTCCTCAACACGCACTACGTGGCCCCCAGAAGGATCCTCCTGACCGGGACCCCACTGCAGAATAAGCTCCCGGAACTCTGGGCCCTCCTCAACTTCCTCCTCCCCACCATTTTTAAGAGCTGCAGCACATTCGAGCAGTGGTTTAATGCGCCGTTTGCCATGACTGGAGAGAGGGTACTGGCCTAACATTTATTTTCCCCACTGCATGACAAAGAAATGAAATGACGGGACCTAAAGCTGAGACCACAAGGAGGTTTACGGTGTTGTAGAATATCAGGAAGCCAGTCAGTGGGTGGGTATGCGTTCACTCCAGGGATATTTTTCCATCCTGAGAGAATGGATCCAGTAATGGGTAGGTGATCCTAGGATCTAGGGTGTCCTAATCCCATTGTCTTTCGCCAGTGTGGTAACGAGGCCAGCAGAGGGTGTTCCTGACCGGTGGAATGCTCAACTGCTGTGGACCACAGGGAGGATAGACACAGAGATACTTGTTCAGTCTGTTTAACCACAGCTCAACCAACCAAATGTAAACCTTGAAAAAAAAAATATTTTCTTGTTATAAATTTGGGCTTCCCCTTAAACCATTTCCATGTTAAGAGTTTGTATGTAAAGCCAAACTAGTGTATAATTATTTTCTGTATGCATTGTTTTCAGATTTTAGTGTGAATCTCAGTTTTGTGCGTATATAAATATTCCTCAAACCTTGGAGTAGCTGTTTTCAAATTTCTTCTTATTATTCCTTTCTCTGCCTTCTCTTAAAAACTCATTTATTAGAAACAGGTACCTGTCCTTTTGATTAGTGATTTCTTAAGTATAGGAATGAAAACACTTAAAATGCTTTACAGATATTTGTGTTGGAACCATTTGGCCCTTTAATTTTGAGGTATATTATAGGTACCCTTGCCTTTTGTCAGGAATTCATTGGCTTGCCCATTTGAAGAAGGTAACATCAATCAGCTCTGCCCTCTAGAGGTTAGTGGAGGAAGGTGAAAGAGAAAGCAGAAGATTTACAAATGGGACTGAACTTGAACAAAATCACAGCAGAGCAGAGCAATCAGGTAGAGGGGCTTAGCAACCCACCAGCATAAACTGTATTTATTCTTGTTCTTTTCATGTTCAAGCTCTGTACTGTTGGTATGTTTCTGCATTTGAGACGAAGTTAAGAGCCCAACTCACTGCTTCAATTTTAAGTGCTGTGCTTAATTGCTCAGTCGTGTCCAGCTGTTTGAGACCCCATGGACTGTAGCCCGCCAGGCTCCTGTGTCCATGAGGATTCTTCAGGCAAGAATACTGGAGTGGGCTGCCATGCCCTCCTCTAGGGGATCTTCCAGATCCAGGAATCGAACCCGAGTCTCCTGCATTGCAGGCAGATTCTTTACTAGCTGAGCTACCAAGGAAGCCCTCAGTTTTAAGTAAGAACACATTAACTATTACCCTTTTAGTCGTGTTCAAGTTCAGTCTTCAATCAGCCTTTGTCACAATCATATCCCATCCAATTCTGAGCTGTTAACACTCCCAGTCTGAAACTGGGGGCTCTGAAATCTTTTTCATAGAAGTCAGCATTCAGACAAAGACATCTGTTTAGAGGCTGTTCTGTTACCAGCTGGTAGGCAGGTGGGAACAGAATTCTGAGGTGTACATGACAGGTATAAACCTGGCCTTAATGCACATAAAATTTCAGACATATATTGAAACCAATAATAAATACAGTATAAGGAGTTATTACATGAAGTAACCTTTAAAAAAAAAAGGATTAAATTCATCCAAGGCTCTCTTGCAGGTGGACTTAAATGAAGAAGAAACTATATTGATCATCAGACGTCTGCATAAGGTGTTGAGACCCTTCCTACTGAGGAGGCTGAAGAAAGAAGTTGAATCTCAGCTTCCAGAAAAGGTATATTGCAAATTCAAAAGTTGTGATTTCTTCCCTCTGCCATTATATTCAAATTACCTGCCCCTGAAATGATATTTCTGAAATAGCAGGCTTATGTTTTAGTTCCAGGTAACTGGAAAATATCTTAAAGGACTTTTTTGTTGTAGTTGTTAGAGAGAAGCTGGAGGGTTTAGTGTAGAGAGAGAATGGAAATTTGAACATTTCATCTTGGTTTCCAAAAGTTTGGGGACAGATTTGTGAAAATTACCAAATCACTGTCATTACATTTTAGCTTTAACTTACATTAACTTAACATTACATGAATTGACATACTATTTTAACTTTAGAATTTCTTTTTTTTTTTAATTTTACTAACCTTGTTGAGTTCACTCTTGTAGGTGCCATAAAAGTGTTCTGCTTTGAGCCACGTAAGGCTATGAGTTCGGGGTTTGTATCCTTATCAGAAGGCCTAGTAAATGCTTGCCACATTTCCCGGAAATGTGTTCAATGTCAGATGCTTGGGATGTCACTGTTCTGATAGTAAGTGAAAAATAGGGTTCTTATTATAGATAACATCATCTAATTAAGATTCTATGAACATCTTAAGGAAATATTTTTCAGATTAGTTTTTGGACACTGATTTTTCAGGGCTTTAGGATGTCTTTTTGAGCCCTTAGTGCCACATTTTTGGACTGGATTTGGGTATTAGTTTAATATGTTTCTCATCATATTTTGGAACCTCTGGAGTTCCAAACACTGGAGTTCTGCGTTTCATTTTCTTACAGATAGATTATTTGGCATTGCGCACTGTTTGCTGCATGAGCTAGTTTGATGTAACTTTTCTCTTTAGAGGAGCCAATTCTGAAATGTGTGTTTTGCATCATTGTGCTTTTCTGTGTAATGACTCTATTTTTTTGGACAGAATGGTTCATCCTATTCATTTTTAAGTGGGAGCTGGCAAGATATTATGCAAAGTTGATTACTTTAGCAAGAGAGAATTTTGTCCCCTAATCCCCTATCTTTAGCAGTCAGAGAAAAATTAAATATTAACACCGTTCTTATACCACACTTATCGTAGTGAAAACCCAAATATTTAAGTATTTTATTTTGCTAGTGAATGCATCTTGGGGATTGAATGCTGTCAATATTTCTTTGACTTCGTGTGGTCTTGACATCTTTGGATAACCCTCTTTCTGTTCAAGGTGGACCTTAGTTACTGAATAAGCTGGGGAATGGGTACGATGGTCATATAGCTTCCTTTAGTGTTACTGAGATCCAGAACTTACAGAAATGAAATGTTAAAGATTTTAATTTTCCCCATTCTTCCTTTTGTTTCTTAAGAAGCAACAAATACAGTGAAAGACAATTATCTGAACTTACTCATTTATTCATCCCATAAAACTTCTAAATCTTGTTTACTGATTTCCAGGACTGGCTAATGTAGATAGATTTAAAAAATATTACAAGTTGAAAGTATGCCCACTTTTTAAGAAGTCCATTTGATTAAAATACAGACTTTTGCAGCATAAGGATCATGGGATGGTTGGTTATATCACAAAGAAATTCCTTACTTTACTAAAACATTTATTTCATGGCTCTTTTCACAAGAAAACTTCCTGAGTATTGATTTTTTTTTAAAATTAGATTTTGAAGAGCATGTTTCCTGCATGAAGTACACTTGTACTCTTTAATACCCAAATTTTTATATTTGAGGTATATTAAACACCCATATATATACCTTGTTTGCATTTTGTAAAATTGCATAGTTTACAAAATGAAGGTTTGTGGCAACCCTGCCTCAAGCAAATCTATTGGCACCATTTTTCCAACAGTATTTGCTAACTTCATGTCTCTGTGTCACAAATTTTGGTAATTTTTGAAGAATTTCAAGCTTTTTCATTGTTGTTAAATTTATGTGAATCTGTGATCAATGATCTGTGATGTTACTATTGCAAAAATGTTATGACTCACTGAAGGCTTAGAGGATAGCATTTTCCACAACATGAAGTATTTTTGATTACGGTATGTACAATGTTTTTTTAGACATAGTGCTATTGCACACTTAATAGACTGTAGTGTGGTGTAAACATGACTTATGTGCACTAGGAAACAAAAAAAATTTATATGACCCACCTTATTGCACCCTGTGTGTGTTGGCCTGGAACTGAACCTGTACTATATCCGAGTTATGTCTGTATAAGCTATGGATAAGCTACCTTTTTCCGGAGGTAACTTGGTGGGGTGGAAATCATGGGCTCTGCCCGTCAGAGTGGACCTGGGTCCCCGCTGCTTCTCTGTCTCTTGCTAACAGTGTGCTCTTGGGCATGTTACTTAAACCAGTGGGTCTCAGTGTTCTCAGCAGTGAACTAGAAAATAGATAATACATGCTTTATAGAAGAGGATTACACGGATGCAGTACTCATAATACAATGCCTGGCACGTGTTTAGGCTCCGCTGAGGACAGCTGCTGCTCCCAGAGTCCTTCCTTTCTCTATTGCCCTGCTGTTTCTGTTGCTGACTTTGGTTCTGCTTTCCTGTTCACGTCAAGTTTCTCGGTGTCCTCTGGTCCTGGCATTTTACCGTCACCCTTTTAAGGTGATGAACTAATCCCCTAGCATGTGTGTGTAGCTATTGTTGATGTGGTTTGGCCAGTGTCCACTCTTTGTTCTTTCTACCTTGCTAGGACTTTGATCTGGGGAAAATCTGCCACCTACGTGTTATCCTTGGGGGAAAGGAGCTTTCTTCTGCCACCATCTGCTTGTAGCCACAGACATGTATGTCTTTCTCAGGCTGTATAAAGAATCTAGAAAGGCGTTGTGGCGGATGGCAGCAAAAGGCTAAATCTTTCATAGAAGCAACGCTCAAATTGTTTCCATGAAAAAGAATCAATTATAGAAGTAGATTTCCATTTTAGTTTTTAATTTAAATATAATAAAATATACTCTTCTTTAGTATATAGATCTGAGTTTTGACAAAGACAGTTACGTTAAAGTGAAGTTACTCAGTCGTGTCCAACTCTTTGCGACCATATGGACTGTAGCCTACCAGGCTCCTCCATCCATGGCATTTTCCAGGCAAGCGTACTGGAGTGGGTTGCCCTTTCCTTCTCCAGGGATCAAACCCAGGTCTCCTAGTTACGTTAACTGCATCACAATCAAAATACAGAACAGTTCTGTCTCCCAGTGCCCCCCACCCACCCAGAATTCCCTGGTGTGGTCACTTTTTAGTCATGCTCTCACTTTGCCCTTAGCCTCTTACAACCGATGGTTCATCCTCCATCCTCATAGCTTTGTGTTTTCCAGAATGTTGGAGGAATAGAATCAGACAATATGTCTCATCAGACCTTCTGCATCTGGTTTTTCATTCAGCATAATGAATTTGAGAAACATCCAAGGTGTTGGATGTATCAGTAGCTGTTTCATTTTTATTAATGGGTAGTATTCTATTGCATGGATGCAGCAGAGTTTATCAATTTAATTGTAGGACATTTGGGTGGTTTATAGTTTTTGACAGTTGTGCTTGTCTGCTGTGAACATTTGTGTATAGGCTTTTGTGTGAGCATAGGTTTGCATTTCATTTTAGGAAGTATGTGAGAGTGGCTTGGTCATAGACATGTACATGACTTTGTAAGAAACTTCCATATGGTTTCATGCTGTAGATTTCAGAACCCAGGACTTTAATAAATTTAATATTATTGTTTGGAAATCTCAATACACAAAGTGATAATGTATCACACAGTAGTCTGGGTTTCCTGTTCTAATAATACATCCTTTAAGGAATAATGTTTAGGGAGAAACTATGAATAAAGGTTGAAAGCTTTTCCCGGGTTATATAGGAGGAGGGTCTGGGCCACTGTAACCACCTGATTTGGCTCCTTGAAAGGGACCAGTTTGGTCATTTACCAACATAATGAGCCTTAGGAGGTAATTGTCATGTCCATGAGGTTGGCACCCCAGTTTTACCTGTCCTTTGAAAATAAGAGTCCCAGTGGCCATCATAAGTCTAACCTGTTGGGAGAAGCATCCTTATTACAGAGTCATATATAGATTTTATTTCCTTCAGCATCAGCCCATTTTGAGGAACTTTCAAATTCATACTCTAATCAGGGGCCGTCGAGGTTTTCGGAGACGACTCAGACCCAGCAGCGTTTGAGATGGTGTGATTCTTACAAAGGCTTCCCTCGCCTCATCACTGTCAGTCTGCCCTTTTCTTGATGCGTGGCTCTGACGGCTTGCTCTGTGCACTGCACAGCACTTGGGCGGGGGTGGGAGGTGCAGGAGCTTTACCAGAAATTGGAGGCATGGTGTGCGATGTCGCTGAATGGTGGCATGACAGTGAAGGGCAGCATCACCCACCCCATCAGGTTGAGGGATCCAGGCATTCAAGTGCTTTAGGACAGGTGCTTACTAGTAGTCCACTGGGGTGTGGAAGGAAGATTTTAGAGCTTTTATTTATATTCATTTTTCTCCTAAAAAGTAAAAAACAATTATGGTTTTTTGATTTAACATACAGACCCTGGTACCCATGTGGTATTTAAGCCTATGTCACAGAGTCCAGCAGGTGACTGGCCTAGACTGTGTTGGTTATCCTGGGGATGGGGAGCGTGAGGGGGAGCACCCCCACCCGAGACATCGGTCATCCATCCACCCTTACAGTTGGGTTCTTTTGCTCTCTGCCTGTTGTCAGCATTGTGGGTTTCCCCATATCCAGATAAAGGAATTTTAGGATGATCTCATTTTAACTAAACTGTAACACCCCTGACCCTCAGGATGGATGACAGACTTTTAAAAGATCCCAGGATCCCAGGCTGAAAACAAGAGAAATAGAGTAAGAGTAGGTGGACAATGGGAAAAGTGCAGACCTGCCACCTCTCCTGTTCCCAGTGTGAATTTTCACCAGCCCCATTAGAGAGTGATCAGGGTGCTTGCATGCTAAATCACTTCCGTTGTGTCCAGCTCTTTGCTCCCCTATGGATTGTGGTCTCAGGCAGACTACTGGAGTGGGTTGCCACTTCCTCCTCCCCCACTAGGGATCGAACCCTCATCTCTTATGTTTCCTGCATTGGCAGGCAAGTTCTTTTACCACAAACGCCACCTGGGAAGCCTATAAGGAGCAAAGGTCCTTGCCATAGAAGGAGAGTCAGTCAGTGAGAGATCCCTGCGGATCAGGGTGTAACTGGCTGAAAAGTCAGATGTCATCACCTTGGCCCCTTGAAATGTAGATGTAAAACAAGTGCCTAATATTGACCCATGTCCTGAAACTAACCTGTGTTTTGAGGCTTTAATATTAGTGCATGCATATGACTCATAAATAAATACATGGGCATGTAATTCATAAATATATGGGCATGTATTCAGAAGAGGTACTTTAACATGTATTCTTGGTAAGGGATTGCCATCAAAAAAGCTTAATAAACGCTTGTTTGTGAGAAATAAAAAGGAGGATTGACTGATAGGTGTGGTGATCAGGGAAGACCTTACAAAGAGCCCTCAGGAAGAGTAAGATTTAGAAAGGCAGCCCTAAGACTATAAGAAGATACAAAGACAAAATAGCTTGGACTTGTTGGGGAGGTTACAAGGAGCCAACGTAAAATACAGTTGTGAAACTTAGAATGGTGATTTTGAGGATGTGTATCACACCAGCGTCTGTGATTCCCTAGTGGTGAGAGGAAGGAGGGTTGAGGGGAGGTCCCCTTTCTACAGGAGCCGTCAGGTCCTAGGGATGAGCTCACTTCTCTGCTGACTTGGCCCCTGTGGGGTTGTCTGGCCTCCCTGTCTGCATGGCATCACCGTGCATGCCTCGTTCCCACACTCCCGCCTATCCAGCTCTTGGCAGCAGCTAACTGATGAGAAGGAGGTTGAGGGTCCCGGTCCCCCATGTTGGATGTGCCATCTCCTAGTGCACTTAAAGCTTGCCTCAGCAGTTCTTTCCATTTTCAGGAAGGTGTGCACAAGCTGGTTGGCAGTGAGCCTCAGGTGAAGATGAACATCAGGGCAGAACTAGGGAGCCTGAAAGTCTTCTTGGTTATGTTTAACTTAGAGCTTAAGAAAGTGCAGTCTGGTTCAATCCTAACTGGATCATTGAATAGCTGGCTGCATCATTTCAGCCCAGTCACCTAACATTTCTGATGCTCAAGTTCCTTATCTGTAAAATGCAAACACCACTAAATTTAACTCTGCCCTACAGCTCTTATATGGTAAAATGGGAGAAGGCACACCAAGCACCTTTGCACAGGGCCTGGTCCATAGAAAGAGCTCAATAATATTAGCCCTCGGTGTCATTTTTATCATTATGCTTGCAAAGTCTGAAGTTGTTTAATATTTTCTTCACCATGATCAAGTTACATGGAGAGTTAACAGCACTTGAAAAAGTCAAAATACTTTAAAACATGCCATGATCAAGTCTGTAAAACACAAAACCCATATTAAGTGCATCCTTATTTATTAAAACTTGGAGATGTTCTTCTCTGGCCAAGAAGATCATTAAAAACTTTATGGCGGGTCACTTGTTTTTCTTTACTTGTCTGCAAAAGAGCTCATCTTTCTCTAATCTGATTTGGTGCATCAAAACAAGTGGCAAAATGCTATTAATTGCAGTTCCACCTGGCCTGACAGACCCCTTCTAAAGCAACAGTCGAATGAATATTCAACTTCTCTTCATCTGTGACCTCCTCACTCTGGTCCTCAGAGCTGAAAATAACCTGATCACTTTTAATCAGTTTGTTAAACATTAGGCAGCTCGCTGATTTACTTTTAATCACATTCTGCAGATTTCTAGGCGTTAATCTGATGTTTATTATGAAAATTACACATTTGTATTCTGGGGATTTTTTTTAATAAAGAAAAATAATAATAGGAAATAATTAAGGCAGACTGCATGCATTAGGAGTGTGTGAGAAGTATTGCAGGTGTGTGTGAAAACACCCGCACGTGAATTCTCTGTCACAGTTTAAAACTGGATTTTTCCTTTGTTCAAGTGGAAGCACACAAGGCCTTGCCTCTAAAGAAGATGATCATAAAGCTGCATTTAATTGTGGAGTCACTCCTCTCCTTGGCCTACTGTCCCCACTAGGTAGTATCCTCTCATCCTTCAAAAGCAGAGAGTAATTACCTACAGTCAACCTAGGCGCTTATGAATCTCCTTTTAGGATCAGAATTGAGGGAAGCCAGCCACACAGGATCATTTAAAAAGATATTTTCCAAAAAAAAAAATCGGGGGATATTGGCTGGGTACTGGTTTTCCTCAAACTGGTCTGTTTGTATGAAACAGGGTATAGTTGGGAAGCAGAGGAAATGCATATATATGTGAAAGTGAAAGTTAGTCACTCAGTCGTGTCTGACTCTTTGCAACCCCGTGGACGGCGGCCAGCCAGGCTCGTCTGTCCACAGAATTCTCCAGGCAAGAATACAGGAGTGGGTTGCCATTTCCTTCTCCAGGGGATCTTCCCAACCCAGGGATCAAACCCAGGTCTCCCACATTGCAGGCAGTTGGACTCTACCATCTGAGCCACCAGGGAAGCCGTATATATATATATACATACACTCTGTATTGAATATATTTGAACTTGAACAGTCTGCCAGCCTCTCTCTCTCAAACGTGGAACAAGTCAAGAAATTTCAGGAAACATGACCCTGGCCTGAGTGACATATCACCTTTTGCAAGTCCCTTCCGAATAATGGTACCTTGAGCAGTGATGACTGTGGGCTCTCCATCACGCCCCCCTCCCCAACCTCCATGAATCCAAGAAGCAGAAAGAGATACCTTCATGATTCCAGGAGAGCCACCAGCAGCCATGTCTCAACCGTCTTCTTAGGACAGGCACCTTCTCTCTCCTGCTCTTAACCTATGTACTGTTCTTCTTTCCCCAGGTTGAGTATGTGATCAAGTGTGACATGTCAGCTCTGCAGAAGATTCTATATCGCCACATGCAAGCCAAAGGGATCCTCCTCACAGATGGTTCAGAGAAAGATAAGAAGGTACGTTGTGGAAGGTGCTGTCAGATTTCTTCTTAGGGCTGTGCCACTGGACACTCCCAGGAAGTATCCCCACGACTGCTGATTTGTCAAAGCAAATTACAGGGCCTTTTGGGGAGCTATTATTGTTGCTGCCAAAGGAAATCCCTTGGCCTTTTACCTGTATTGGAGCAGTTAGAAATGAACACCGTCTTGGTGTTCATATCATGAAAATAGTTCTGTTCGTGTAAGTCTGCACACAATATATCTGCCTAAGGGTAGGCTAGCATTTTAAAAGGTTTTAAAAGCCAGTTTCATCCCTGGGCATCTGTGCCATGCTTCTGTCTTCCCAGAACCCTACAGGATGGACAGTCATTTCTCAAAGCCATCCACTGGACATAATTCCCTCCTCTCAGATAACTCACATGGAAGATGGTCTATCTAATTCAGAAACGGCTGTGTAATAGTAACCCGAACTTTGGACAGTAGGAAGTGTAGGCTACCGAGATGACTTATGGCTCTTTGCTCTTTCTATGGAAACCTACTTTTTAAAAATGGGAAATAGCTGATCAATTAATAATGTATATTCTGACTCTCCTCTGCTTGTCCTTAGGGGAAAGGCGGTGCTAAGACACTAATGAACACCATCATGCAGTTGAGAAAGATCTGCAATCACCCATATATGTTTCAGCACATTGAGGTAAGCCTGCGGTCTCCGTTGTGACCCTGATCCTAGTTGTTCAGTTTCTACTAATACTACATTGAAAAAAAATTTTTATAATAAAAAAATAAAGCAAAGTTAAAACATGTGGAAGTTGCAACTACATGGTCTGGTAGCTTGATAAGCAGAATTAACAAACATGAGGTTTCTGGTTATGGATTCTCATTGGCATCAGACACTTGGGCATCTGGAATTTTATAGGCAGGAGTTCTAAATGGTGAGAAAATGCTGTAAACCAGGGCTCATTATGTGGGTTCGGGTAAGTACTGTGAATTGCCTCATTATGGTAGGTGCTCTGACATGGAGGATAATGACAGATACATCCAGCTTTCTCAGAAGGATGCTGTGGAAAAATACTAAAAGAATGGATTTATATTCATTGAAGGGAAATATGTTCCTGAAATATTTGCTCTGTGAAGATCACTGACTTTAGACTGTTTCTTAGATTTGTATTTTTCCTTTCTGGGTTCTTCCATGACGGTGTAAATCCAGGTTTTTTTATCCTGATGCTCTGGTCTCTAGGAAGCTATTTTCAGGGGAGAGGACATTTTCTGCCCTGTTCCTTACATGTGAATGAGTTTCCTAAATTGACAGTTTTACCCCAGTAGGAGCCGTTGACCTGAGCAGGAAGGGAAAGGAGTCAGAATTGTAGCCTCCACTTTTCAGGGTTGCCTTGGATGTGTGCGGTCCTGGCAGCAGTTACTGCTGCTTACTGTCCACTGCAGAGGAGCAGGAGGCGTGGGGCAGGACCTGCAGGCTCTGTATTTTTCACTGGTTTATTAACAAATAAATAAATAGAAGGTTCTAGGGATTTAACTTTCAGAACCATATTCCTGGGAATGAGACTGAAATGTTCTTGACTTTGAAGATTCTTTTTCTTTCTTTTTTTTTTTTTTTTAATCCTTGTTTTTGGTAATCACGCTTCTTAGGTAAGAGTATGTACTGCACCTCTGTCCATATCCTGGAGTCCTGTCCCAACTGTAGGATGAAATTAGAATTAACTCCTGACACTGCTGTTGCTTTAGGGAACAGGCCTTTTAGAGAGTAAAAAGGCCTTGGTTTGAGCAAAATGACAATGGCAACAACTGTAGGGAGGAAGGAGGGCAAGATCCCACTGACAAGCCTCCTTAGACACATAGCAGGAGAGTCCATGGTGTGGCAATGAGTCCATACCCCAGGCCACTCTTACCTCTGTGAAAACCTGCTGTACGTCACTTAGCATCTCTAAGCTATAGTGTATTTGGCTTGTCATCAGATGGTGATAGATGATAGGGCTGGCAGAAGGATAAATGTTCAAACTAAAGAACATACGAAGTGTCGGGTAAACCAGAAATGTGATAATAAGCAGGCCATAAGCTATCAGTGTATTAGTGGGGGTGGCTTGTTGGGTTGCATGCATGCATGCTCAGTCGCTTCAGTCATGTCTGCCTCTTTGTGACCCTATGGACCTTGGCCCACCAGGCTCCTCTGTCCATGGGAATTCTCCAGGCAAGAATACTGGAGTGGGTTACCATGCCCTCCTCCAGGGGATCTTCCCAACCCAGGGACTGAACCCACGTCTCCTGTGATTCCTGTATTATAGATGGATTCTTTACCACTGAGCCACCAGGGAAACCCATGTTGGATTGGGGGAGCTGAAAAAAAGGTCTAATGGTGAAAGTGATAGGGATCATATCAGGTTAACCTGTCACCTACCATCTTATATTTTCTTAAAAACAATTTTTAGATGTTCAGCAAAAATATACAGGATTTGTTATTGTTCAGTTGCTCAGTCGTGTCTGATTCTTTGAGATCCCATGGACTGCAAAACACCAGGCTTCCCTGTCCTTCACCATCTCCCAGAGCTTGCTCAAACTCATGTCCATTGAGTCGGTGATGCAATCCAACTATCTCATTCTCTGTCGTCCCCTTCACCTCCTGCCCTCAATCTTTCCCAGCATCAGGGTCTTTCCCAATGAGTCAGTTCTTTGTATAAGGTGGCCAAGTATTGGAGCTTCAGCTTCCCACCAGTCCTTACAATGAATATTCAGGATTGAATAAGGATTTGAGGACTAAAGACTTATGAAAATTAAGTATCAGTCTTACTTCATTTGTCATACCAAAATGCACTTTTGAAGCACACTGGGTCATATCAGGACGGGTCGGGGGGAGTGCCTTTTACCCTCAAGCTTCTGTTTGGAACACCTGGGAAGTGGGGAGGGGGATCAGAGAAGCTAAGCTTAAGTAACATGCCCTCCTTTCCCTGCCTGTTTACGTTTTAAGTAGCAGTCCATAGAAAGACAGACTTTGATTTGCAATTTTTTTTAACATGAAAAACTTTCGGGAGGATATTCCTGGAAACAAGACCCACAGTGACTGGCAAAGGTATCATACTTGTGAACCAGAGACTGTGTGTGCATTTTGCTTTTGTCTTCGTTTTGCTTGCTTACACATCCTTTGTTCATATTCCTGACAGTAGAAACCCAGTCTCCCGATTGGGCCCACTGCCTCGCTGGGGATCTTTAAACCAGAGAAATGAAAACAGAGGTTTTTAAATGCTGCTGATACCTGACCGTATCACCATCCACTGATACATACAGATGGAAACAGGTGGAACCTCAAAAATTGAGTCGAGATTGGCCACCTGTAGGGAGGAAAGGCATGATTCCTAGAGTCAGGGTAGGATTTTGGGCTGTGATCCATCAGTGTTCATTTTGCCAGCGGGGCAGCATCCGGAGGGACCAGGGCCCCTGTAAATGATGAGCATGTTTGGGAGTGGAGCCCAGAAGGAAAGATCTGGTCCCCTTGGAGGAAAGCTTTGGTGATTCAGGAGGGAAGGGAGGCAGAGAAGGGAGACAGCCGGTGGTTAAGTGAAGGTGTGACGTGCTCTCCTCCCCACAGATGGCCTCCCCTTCCATCAAGAAGGGATACGAAAATCACATGGGGAACAGCTATTTATTTCTTCCACCAAATCAGTGAGGAGGGAAATATGTAGTTAAGTTCTGTATTTTAAAAGTGGATGCCAGTTACCTGAGGGGTGGTGTACACTTAGGGCCTTATTTATAATGCAGAAAAGCACAGTGTGGAAGGGATGTTACGACTGCACTAAGCTAAGATCTATATACTTAGTACATATATCATCATCATGACTTTTACTGCTGAACAGTTCCACAGTATATTGATGTGTGTATATTAATCCTGATTTGCTTCTATTAAGCTCTTCCTGTTATCTAGACTCTAAGCTCCTTGGGGGGTAGGTACTTCTTTACCTCCTTTTTTTTCTGGTTCCCCAGTACCTGCCTACCACAGCCCTGGGCCAGCGAACATTTAATCACTGTTTAATGAGTGAACTAATGCTGTCATCTCAGTATGAGAGTCTAAAGCCTTGCTGAAACTTACAGGATATATTTCTGGCAAAGCTGTAGTCTGAATTCAAAGGCTTTGAGTTCCTGGTTCTTTCCATAAGGAGTATTTTTTTACTTATTATTTTGTTTAATTGCATTCTAGAAATAGGATGACCTCAGTAATAGAATAATTATTATGTCAATATTACAGATCTGTTTTTAAAAATCCTTTTTCTTCTCTCTCTTTTAAAGGAATCCTTTGCTGAACACCTGGGCTATTCAAATGGGGTCATCAATGGGTAAATCCTAATTTTTTTTTCTCTTCCAAAAAATGGTTTGTTGGTGCTACCTAAACTTTTCTCTCTAGTGTTTCCTGTCACACAAATACAGTACTGCCAGCCTCCACAGCAACCCCTCTCTTCAGCAGAGGGTGCAGAAGTTGTTAACCAGAACGATATCAGCATTCTCTTTTACTTTACTGGCATAAATGACTACATGCCTTGAGCAAGTGGCTATTCAAGGACATAGATCTCCTTTAATAGACTTAACAGTGTCCTAGTGTTCTAAAAACGTTGTCAGAGCTTCAGAGGGTTGTTACTTATAACCAATAGTGTAGCTTGAGCCCAAAGAGAATTTAACATATGAGATCTCAAGTCAGTATTTAACATTAATGTGCATGAGAGGAAGATGTCTCATCTGCTATAAACATGTACAGCTTTACAATCATTTGCTGGAGCATGGTCTGTATAAGAAATATTTTTCATCTGGACCTTGAAGAGACACATGTCTGCAACAACGAAAAAGTACCTTGCATGGATAGAAAGCCTCTGTTTTGCTTGTTTGGCACCAGGGAGATTTTCTTATTAAGATAAAGGGGCCATTCTTTGATCCCCTGTGTCAGTGGGCCAAGAACCAGGAATTGGAAGCCATGCAGACCCATTGCCACCAGGCTCTCCTTCTCTCCAGATGCGGGGTACACTGCTGCTGCTGTCAGGGTGGCCAGGCCGTGTACTGAAAACATGGCCTCAGCGGGTGTTTGGAGGACAGTTCTCAGAGCAGGGGATGGATGTTGAGAAGACCTGCACTTGAAAAATCTATCTGTTCTCTGTGTCATAAAATCACTGCCAGTGTTACATTTCACTGTTATAGGCTAGAATGCATAGACACTGGTGAGTTTTCTCAACAGCATCCCCCTACAACTAAGTTTTAATAATGTAACACACCGCTGTTGATAAAAGAGGAGAGTGGTTTCTTGGGGAGGAAAAAATCTCTAATTTAGCTCACTAACATTCTCTATCTGACAGCACTCTGCCATTGTATTTTTTTAATGTGAATTTCTATTTTTCATGTGAATTTCCAGGAGTCTATCTCTTCCCCAATCCATTCTTCACAGTGTACATGGTGATCTTTTAAAAAGATGTCAGCTCTCGTGGCCCCCCTGTTTAAAACCCAACAATGGCTTTCCATTTCACTTAAAACTAAAACTTATAGAGCCCTACAGGATCTGTCTAAACCCGCCCCCCACCCTCTTCATCTGTGCTCTCATCTCCCAGTGTCTCCCCTCTACTCCTCGACTTATGCATAAGCCACACACACCATTTTTCTTTTTTCCATTTTTCAGACTCTCCAGATTCTTTTACTCCTCGGGGCCTTTGCACATACTCTCTCCATTTCCTGGAATCTCTTCCTCTCCACTCCTAAGTCTCCCTTCTTCACCTGGCTGCCTTTTGCTCTTTATTTCAGGTTTTAGGCTACACTGTTATTTCTTCATTGGGGTCACCCTTGATGCTCTAAACCAGGAGCTGGCAAATTATTTTCTGCAAAGGGCCAGATCCCCAAATTTTCACTTTTGCTGTCCCAAAAGTCTCAGTTGCACCAGCTCAGCTTTGTCATTGTAGCTTGAAAACTGCCATAGGCAAATATAAATGAGCAAGCCTGGCCATGTTCCAATAAAACGTTGTTTACAAAAACAGGCCGCAGTCCAGGGCTGACATTTGCCACACACTGTTCTTATGCAAAGAAGGTATCTGTTTTTCTTTTTAGTACTTATCCTAAGTCACTAATTGCCCATTTGGAAAGCAGAGATTCTATTTTGCTTATGCACATGCTCAGTAGTGTGCTTAGCACACTGTAGGTGCTCAGTAAGTATTTCAGTGAATTGCAATGCCCTGAGTTAGTTGTTTTATGAATTTAAATAAGCAGAGATTTAAGGAAATGACATAATATACATGTATGTATGTGTGGGAGGGACAGAGAGAAAGAAAGAGAGTTGAGACAGAGAGTGAAACTATGAAGAATATGAGAAGGTTTCCTTTTCTTTCTAGACTCTGTCATCATACCTACAGTATATAATGTACTTTTGTGGGTTTTCTACAAATATATTCTGTTTTTCCATGAAACACTCTCCACGGCTTTGGAGTGGCTATGTACTCATCCATTCATTCATTCCGTAGTTATTTACCGAATGTTTACTCTGCACAAGGCACTGTATGAAAAGCAAAGCTCTGCTGGATCCTTCAAGAAGACAGCAGTAATACTGTCTTCTTGTTTTGCATTTTTGGGTTCAGGGCTGAGCTGTATCGGGCCTCGGGAAAGTTTGAGCTACTTGATCGTATTCTGCCAAAATTGAGAGCGACTAACCACCGCGTGCTGCTTTTCTGCCAGATGACGTCCCTCATGACCATCATGGAGGATTACTTTGCTTTTCGGAACTTCCTTTACCTGCGCCTTGATGGTGAGTGTGTAAGGAATTAGGCTCCACAGCCACGCTCTTCAGAGTACAGGGATACTGGCAACTCAGATCCAACCTCAGTCAAAAGCAGGGGTAAAATTGTTGAAGAATTAGCAGAGTGAGGTCCAGCTTCTCTAGATAGCAGTTTTTATATCCTCCAGCCTAAAATATGCTGAAATCTTTGTGCAGATGTTTTTCCTACATTCAAGCCAATGCAAGTGACTTAAAATCATTTATAAGTACCCCAATTAAACTAAACTAAAATTAAAAAACTCTTCTTGCCTTTGGGCTTATCTATTCTCTATGTACCCCTCCTATATAGAATATTTTGATAAACCTTTAGGTTTTTCTGTGAAGGCATATTTTAAAGGGATAAAAGTTATGATTCCCTTCTTTAGTAACAGTGTAATAATCCACATAAGATTATATCTATCATTAAAACTTCTCTCATTTTCTAAATAGAAGTATATACATCCTACCTTAAGAGACATGGCTTCATTGTTTGCTGGATTTTGTGAACTGTGCAGAATATTTGCCTGATTTCTAGGGTGACACCATGTCCTTAAAAAATTAGTCAGAAAATATGAATTTAGAGATACTTCCTAAATTGCTGTACGATTTGGATGGCAGCCCTAGTATTTCAGAGATTAGGGATACCAAAATGTTCTTACTATGGCAGGGGGTGACATTTTCCAAGAGTGGTGAATAGGAGCTGGTTTACAGCCAGGATGGCGTTGAATTCCTGCATGGTGTTTCTAGTACCAATTTTTATCTGATGTAACATTCAAGTTATTGTCAAGTGGGAAATTTAAAGTTTATGTTCCATTAAAAGATGTTTTATTTTCAATCCAACATTTTCTCACCCTCTTGCTATGAACTGGATACAACTGGATATATACCACCCTCGGACCTGCCGTATTTTCTCTTACTTGAATTTTTAAGTAAATTCTCTATATGGTATACCTATTAGGGCATTGTTAACTCTTAAATTAATTATACCCTCTGACAAACTTGATTTTTTAAAGAACTTTACTTCCCTGGTGGTTCAGATGGTAAAGAAAGTGCCTGTAAAGCAGCAGACCAGGTTCGATCCCTGGGTCGGGAAGATCCCCTAAAGAAGGGAATGGCAACCCATTCCAGTACTCTTGCCTGGAGAATTCCATGGACGGAGGAGTCTGGTGGGCCACAGTCCATGGGGTCGCAAAGAGTTGGACACGACTGAGCTACTAACACAGTTCCCTCTCCTTGAAGTCACTGAAAACAGATGAATGCTTAAGTGAGCGTTGATTCTGAATTCATGACACAGCTCTGTCAGCCACAGTCTGTCTTTAGGCACGTCTGCCTTGTGTCTTGTCCTCAGGCTCAACCTGTTCCTTCCTCCCTCTCTTTGAGGGGAAGCCCTCCGTCAGCATTCTTCCTTTGAAAGGCAAGCCTGCCTTCACTGCTGCTCAGGTGAGAGGCCACCAGCTCTGTTTTCCTGAATAGACAGTCCCTCACAGATGTCCTGCAGAACCATTGTTTACTGCTTTGTGGCATTTTGACTGGAATCTCAGCTCCCTGAGGGCTGTGGCCTTGGAATAGTTGAGTCTGGAAAACTGGCAAGAAGTGACTTCCTTGAAGCAAATCTTTCTCATGTATCCTGCCAGCTTGAGAGAGTATCTTTAATTGTCTGTTGGTTGCTGCCCTTATTTTTATCAATCATAAGTCAGAAAAGCTCATGTTTATGGAATGCCTACTATCAGTACATGTGGGATACCAGGCAAGGCACTTCCTGTGCATTACTTATTTAATTTTCTCAGCAAACAAGGTGTAAACACAATCCCCATTTAGCAAATGAGAAAACAGAGGCTTAGAGAGATAAGTTAACTTGCCGAAGTTTACACGTGAGGCAGATGGTGAAACCAAATTGTAACTTTGATCTCTCTAACTGCACATTAATTTAGAATCAGTTTTAGTAGATCCAGCAAAATGAATCCCATCTCTGAAAATGCAGGTTGTTTTCCCAGAGACAATATTTTTAAAAATGATTTTTAACTTATTCAACAATTTTTAATTAATTGAAAATGACCAGACCATTTCAAGAGAACGAGCCACTCACTGATCCTGCTAGCAAAGAGTAGGTTGGAGGAAAGAAGCAAACAAGTTCATTAAGTGTTACAGATAGCATTCAGAAGGCTTCATGGACTTCTAGCTGAAAGAAGCAACAGCCATTTGTTTCAGAGTTAGAGAGAATTCATGGGCAAACAATCAACATACACATGGATAAATTAGTACACCCACTTCCAACTGTACCACCCTCCAACCATATCCCCTTAACCCAGTTTTTAAAATGACTTTGGATTTTCATTGCTCAATTTTATATCCCAGATTTTTGACCTCAAGAAAAAAAATTTGATGACAGATAAGTAGATTTTTTTTCCTGGCAAAGATTATGGTTGCATGAATAGATTTAACTACGATTCCATCAGTCTTTGTTTTCACTGGAAACAATTTTTGAATGAGAGTAAGCAGTAAAGTTAAGTCCCAGAAGACAACATTTTCCAAAAGCAGCTGAAACTAAGTTAAAATGAGTAATCATAAAAGCCTGACAGTGTGTTCCTTCTGGAAAATTTGCAATTTTCAACACAATTGCCTTTATTATTAACTGTATTCTTGGTTATGCTCTGCGTCAAAGTCTAAAAGAACTTGGACTTGATACACTTTAAATCCTGTGCCCATATACAAGCAGCACTTCTTAGGCTGGAAATAAACCCTGACACGGTAGTTTGAATCTCCTTGAGGAGCATGCCAAAGATTGCTGATGATCAGCAAATATCTTGGCTTGGAGAACCTTTGACTAATGGAAGTAGTAATCCAGAAAATTCTGAACCTTGTCATAAGAAATGCCATAGCTTTGCATGAGAAGTGACTCAATCACATCTTTTCCTGGCCTTATAATTTATCAGGTTCCATGCTGTGTATACGGTTGGTCCCTCATTCCTCAGTATCAAGTCAGGGATTGGTTCCAGGACCCCCCCAAATACTAGAATCCGCAGATGCTCAAGTCCCTGATATAAACTGGTACAGTATTTACATATAACCTATGCACATCCTCCATATACTTTATGTATTTTTATGGCATTTTAATTTTACTTACGTTGTTTATTCTTTGCTGTACTGGGTCTTCGTTGCTCTGCATAGGCTTTCTCTAGTTGCAGTGAGTGGGGGCTTCTCTTGGCAGAGCACAGGCTCTAGGGCACACAGGCTGAGAAGCTGCAGCGTGCAGATTCACTAGCTGAGGCTCACGGGCTTAGTTAACCCAAGACATGGGGAGTCTTCCCAGACCATAGATCAAACCTGTGTCTCCTGCGTTGGCAGGTGGATTCTTAACCCCTGGACCACCAGGGAAGTCCTTTCATATAATTTAAATCATCTCTAGATTACTTATTATACCTAATACAATATAAACGCTGTGTAAATCATTGCTGGTGCTCAGCTAATTCAAATTATGCTTTGGGGAACTTTATGGTATTTTTTAAAAATTCCAAATACTTTTGATCCACTCTTGGTTGAATCCCTGAATGTGCAAACCAAGACTACAAAGAGCTGACTGTACTGTTATCTCTGGGAATGTCTTCTTTCCCCATATTGGAAAGATTTTTATTTGCTTGTTTCTGTGGCTTTTCCTCCTATTTCTGACAGAGGGTGAAATGTGAACCTATAATTTTTTTTAAAAAAATCACTGTATCTGGACAGATGATGTAGCAAAAAGGTTTCATGATAGAATGGAACTTGCCTTCCATTGTCATTGTGAGCACACAGTTCTCTGTGATCTCAGAATGCTGGTTCTGAACATAAAAGAAAGAAGGACACCACATTTTTGAAACATTGTTCAACAAAACACATTTTGTGTCCTTCCCCACAAATCTAAATTCTTGCAGTTCATCATTGAAGGATTTGACCAGGTTGCTCAACTGGAAATCTGATTTATAAAGTAAAATGAGCTCTAAAGAACATTTCTCCATTGAATGGGGACACCCAAAGGCCCTGGTTTCCAATCCCCATTTGCTATATTCAGAAACTACATCCCCTCCCCCACCACAGGAGAGTACTTAACTATTTTTATTAATGTGAAAGACAGATGATCCCCCCCATATTTGGGAACTTGAACCTCCATAGCAACTTAGTTCCATTAGCTGGAGTCACTTAAATGTTTTAATCCCCTGAAATAAATTGCTGGTATATTTTCATCCTTAAAAAAAAAAGAACACCATGTAGAAATAATATTTGTATAGCAGGCAGTTAGTGACTATCAGGTAATATGCATACATATTTCCCAACAGCCTAAAGCCTTTTTCAAAACTCTGCAGCTGCATTTTTCTGGTAAAATATATTCAGATGGAATATCATAGGGATTTTTTTTTTTTCCTTTTCCCCAATGCAGTTCATGAAATGGCCAGGTGAATAGATTACAAACACTTTGAGAGTAAGGGACAGATTTGGAATGCAAATCTGGGGACCTTTGCGCTGTTGTTGTTCAGTAACTAAGTTGTGTCCGACTCTGAAACCCCGTGGACTGTAGCCCGCCAGGCTCCTCTGTCCTCAACTGTCTCCTGGAGTTTGCTCAGATTCATATCCATTAAGTCAGTGAGGCCACCCAACCATGTCATCCTCTGTCACCCCCTTCCCCTGCCCTTGATCTTTCCCAGCATCATGGTCTTTTCCAAGAGTTTGCTCTGCTCATCAGGTGGCCAAAGTATTGAAGTTTCAGCATTAGTCCTTCAAATGAATATTCAGGGTTGATTTCTTTTAGGATTGACTGGTTTGATCTCCTTGCTATACAGGGACTCTCAAGAGGTTTCTCCAACACCACAATTTGAAAGCATCAATTCTTTGGTGCTCAGCCTTTATTATGGACCAATTCTCACATCCATACGTGATTACTGGAAAAACCGTAGCTTTGACTATATGCACCTTTGTTGGCAAAGTGATGTCTCTGCTTTTTAAGACTCTGTCTACCTTTGTCATAGCTTTCCTTCCAGGGAGCAAGCGTCTTTTGTTTTTATGGCTGCAGTTACCATCCGCAGTGATTTTGGAGCCCAAGAAAATAAAATCTGTTACTGTGTCTACTTTTTCCCCTTTGCCTTGAAGTGATGGGACTGGATGCCATGATCAAGTTTTTTGACTATTGAGTTTCTAGCCAGCTTTTTCACTCTCCTTCTTCACCCTCATCAAGAGGCTTTTTAGTTCCTCTTCACTTTCTGGCATAAGAGTAGTATCATCCGCATATCTGAGGTTATTGATATTTCTACCAGCAATTTTGATTCCAGCTTGTGATTCATCTAGCCCAGCGTTTCACATGATATACTCTACATAGAAGTTAAATAAGCAAGGTGACAATATACAGCCTTGTTGTATTCCTTTTCCAATTCTGAACCAGTCCATAGCTCAATGTCTTGTTCTAACTGTTGCTTCTTGGCCCACATACAGGTTTCTCAGGAAACAGGTAAGGAGGTCTGGTATTTTCAGCTCTTTAAGAATTCTCCATAGTTTGATGCGATCCACACAAAGGCTTTAGCATAGTCAAAGAAGCGGGAGTAGATGTTTTTCTGAAACTCCCTTACTTTCTCCATGATCCAACGAATGTTGGCAATTTGATCTCTGGTTCCTCTGCCTTTTCTAAACCCAACTGGTACATATGGAAGTTCCTGGTTCATATACTGCTGATGCCTAGCTTGAAGGATTTTGAGCATAACCTTGCTAGCATGTGAAATAAGTGCAGTTGTATCGTAGTTTAAATAGTCTTTGGCATTGCCTTTCTTTGGGATTGGAATGAAAACTGACCTTTTCCAGTCCTGTGGCCACTGCTGACTTCCAAATTTGCTGACACGTTGAGTGCAGCACTTTGAGAGCGTCATCTTTTAGCATTTGAAATACCTCAACTGGAATTCCATCACCTCCACTAACTTTGCTGGTAGTAATGCTTCCTAAGGCCCACTTGACTTCACACTCCAGAATGTCTGGCTCTAGGTGAGTGACCACACCATCATGGTTATCCGAGTCATTAAGACTTTTTTTTGTATAGTTCTTCTGTGTATTCTTGTCACCTCTTCTTAATCTCTTCTGCTTCTGTTAAGTTCCTTACCATTTCTGTCCTTTATTGTGCTCATCCTTGCATGAAATGTTGCCTTGGAATCTCCAGTTTTATTGAAGAGATCTCTAGTCTTTCTTAGTCTATTGTTTTGCTCTATTTCTTTTCATTGTTCACTTAAGAAGGCCTTCTTATCTCTCCTTGCTATTCTCTGGAACTCTGCATTCAGTTGGGTGACTACTCTCTCTTTCTTCCTTGCCTTTCATGTCTTTTGTTTCCTTAGCTATTTGTAAAGCTTCCTCAATCACTTTGCCTTCTTACATTTGTTTTTCTTGGGTATGGTTTTGGTCACCACCTCCTGTACAGTGTTATGAACATCCATCCATAGTTCTTCAGGCACTCTGTCTATCAGATCTAATCCTTTTGAATCTATATGTCACTTCCACTGTATAATCATAAGGGATTTGATTTAGGTCATACCTGGATGGCCTAGTGGTTTTCCTTATTTTCTTCAATTTAAGTCTGAATTTTGTAATAAGGCGCTTTTGCTCTGAGCCATAGTCAACGCCAGGTCTTATTTTTGCTGACTGTATAGAACTTCTCCATCTTCAGCTACAAAGAACATAATCTGATTTTGGTATTGACCATCTGGTTATGTTCATGTGTAGAGTCATCTCTTGTATTGCTGGAAAAGAGTGTTTGCTATGACCAGCGTGTTCTCTTGCTAAAACTCTGTTAGCTTTTGTCTGCTTCATTTTGTACTCCAAAGCCAAAGTTGGGTGTTATTCTGAGTATCTCTTGACTTCCTACTTTTGCATTCCATTCCTCTATGATGAAAAGGACTTTTTTTTTTTTTTTTTTGGTATTAGTTCTAGAAGGTCTGGTAGGTCTTCACAGAACCAGTCAACTTCAGCTTCTGTGGCATCAGTGGTTGGGGGTGTAGACTTGGATTACTGTGATGTTGAATGGTTTGCATTGGAAACGAACTGAGATCATTCTGTTGATTTTTTAGATTGCCCGCAAGTACTGCATTTCGGTCTATATCCAAACAAAGCAGCAGGTAATGCACCTGGCGATGGCTCACCCCATGGTGTCTGATGAGACTCCAAAATAGTGAATAAGCAGAGAGTATGAAACCCCAGAATATGTTCTTCATGCCCAAAAGTGAACTCTGTATTCTGGGGTTTCATACTCTCTGCTTATTCACTATTTTGGAGTCTCATCAGACACCATGGGGTGATCCATTGCCAAGTGTATTACCTGCAGCTTTGTTTGTCTTTAGTTTATATCCTTTGAACTGAACAGTTCAGAATATCAGCATGAGAACTGACCCAGAGATTCCTTTTTTTAAAAAATTATTTTGGTTTCAAGTCTTGCTAAGGAGTATAAAAATATTCCATTCACATTTTATGTTTTTACTAACCAGATCATGCTCAGTAGCCATCCAAATGGCAAAATACAGTAGAAATCAATGTCCTTTTGTTTCCATTCTCTTGGGCATAAACAAGTCCCTACTCTAAAGTCGACTGGCAAAGTAGCTTTAAGCCATTATAATAATCCTTTTAGGCATGTGTGTGTATATTTTTTTAAGTTATTTGGTGTTTTCAAGCATGAAAATAAATCCGGAAAATGTTTTCACTGAGTTTTAGGTTAGTGTGAGAATGTTATAAGATTTGTAAGTTTCACAGATTCCCTGTCAGAATATTTAAACTCTTTTCAATATTTTGGAACAATGAGGAGTAGATAGAGCATTCCTTCTTGATTACAGAAAAGTCTCTTACTATCTCTCTTTTTCTTTTTTCTAATTGCAAGATGCTCAGTTTTCCTTTCAAAAGTGCAAAAACCTTAGGGGTTTCCTCACCAATACTAAGAGGAATCTGAGTCTATTTCTCAAGGAAGCAGGCCCTTTTGTCTAGCTCTGTGCCATTTTCAGACAGGAGTTAATTGGCAAATTTATTTTTCTTATCCCCTCAGGTACCACCAAGTCTGAAGATCGTGCTGCTTTGCTAAAGAAATTCAATGAACCTGGGTCCCAGTATTTCATTTTCTTGCTGAGCACAAGAGCTGGAGGCCTGGGCTTGAATCTCCAGGCTGCTGATACTGTGGTCATCTTTGACAGCGACTGGAATCCTCATCAGGTGTGCATCTCTCTGCCTTGGTGCCCTAGCCTCCCTTCTGGAGAAGACTGGGGAGGCTAGCGGTTCCCTCATATGCATTTATGGGGCAGAGTACATTCCTAAACAAGTGGACCGTGTCTCCAAAGGGAAAACAGTCCAGCACATTCTTACGTCTACTTTCTTATATCCCTTGAAACATAGATATTGAGATGTCTTACACATGCCTTTGGTGTGCCTTTGAAGAGTTCAAGTTTGCAGGACAAAAACTCAAGTTTCCCCTTCATTTTAAGCCCCTCCATCCCCCATCTCCTGGGATTGCCACTGAACAAAGTATATTTGAAAGTGTTAGTTGCTCAGTTGTGTCTAACTCTTTGCGACCCCATGGACTGTAACCCACCAGGCTCCTCTGTCTTTGGAATTTGCCATGCAAGAATACTCGAGTGGGTAGCCATTCCCTTCTCCAGGGAGTCTTTCTGACCCAGGGATCGAACCTGGGTCTGCAATGGCAGGCGGTTTCTTTACTGTCTGAGCCACCTGGTAAAAATGAGTCCTAGAAAGCTGGAAATAATGTCTCCAAGGTCACACAATTTGTATATTAGTTTTTTATTCTGTGTGTTTTATTTAAAATCATCGTCAAAAAATATTCTATTCTATACACCTAAAACATTTTAAATCAACTATACTTCTGTTTTTAAAAACACATAGAAATATTCTATGAGCAACTGCTAAAAAAACCAATAGAATAGGTCCCTTGTGGCAGTTTCGTCTGGGAGGTAGGTAGTATACCTGCCTATAAGATAACTCAGTAGAGCAATATTCAGGCTTCCCAGTGGTAAAGAACCTGCCTGACAGTGCAGGAGACGTAAGACACGCAGGTTCGATCCCTGAGTCGGGAAAATTCCCTGAAGGAGGGCATGGCCATCTACTCAAGTATTCTTGCCTGGAAAATCCCATAGACAGAGGAGCCTGGTGGGTTACAGTCCATAGAGTTGCGAAGAGTTGGAAATGAATGAAGTGACTTAGCACACATGCAGGGTGATATTTTTGAGGATTAGATTCATATTGGAACAAATGTGGATTCACAGTAGTAAAGAGAACTGCAGCTCTCACATAGGAAGGTGAATTCTACATCAGCTTAGCCTGGACTCCTTCCTGTACCGGTCTCATGGACTATAAATACGCAGAATCACACCATCTCACTAGGTTGTTGTGAAGACTGGATGGAAAAGGCTTACAGAAGTTGTCTTTGTCAGGAAGTGGAGTTCAGATGCATTAGAATTACGAGGGAGCTTTTTAAAAACAGCCATGCCTGCTTGTCATTCCCTGCACCTTACCCTTAATTTTGTAGGGCCTTCCCACTTGTCTAGACTTCTCTATACACAAGCTTCTGGGAGATTCAGACACAGACTTCCTCACACATCCGGGGATCCCTGACTTCAAGAATAAAGCAGTGATTCCAAACCTGTGGGTGCCCACCAGCCTTGACCACTGCATGTGCCCCTGCCATTCTTTCCTGGTGATGACATTCAAGTCGAGTTCCTTTTGAAATTTTCTCACCCTGAAAGGGGTTACAGGTGACCAGCATATAGTGTATTAGTCTTCGGGAGATAGTCTCATATGCCTTGTATATTTTTATATCCCATATTTCTTTCCAAGTCACAGGGAGAATTCACATTCCCAGGAGAAACCCAGTTTTCCTCTTGCCGTGGTAAATGTTCCACAAACATTTATTGAAGGGCTGTTATGCCACGGGCACTGAGCTAGGCT
Source organism: Capricornis sumatraensis (assembly GCF_032405125.1). Lineage (NCBI taxonomy): Eukaryota > Metazoa > Chordata > Mammalia > Artiodactyla > Bovidae > Capricornis > Capricornis sumatraensis. The sequence continues at coordinate 50,617,769 of NC_091074.1, read as the reverse complement.
AAGTATCTAGGGAAGGATGTGTGATTCCCCTCCTCCCAGGATGCTTAGTCTGCCTGGCTGTTTACATCACCCTCGTCGCTGCTGCCTAAATCTTCAGTGAGATACAGTAACCTGGGTATAGGTGAATGGAGAGTTCACTAGATTTTATCTTCCAGGATAAACACTTCTGTGGCATCTCAGCTGTTCACCCTCATTGGCACAGTGTTTATGCTAAGAATCCAAGGAAATCTAGTTTCCAGAAATGCTAGTATACCATGAGAAAGGATGCTGGGACATCCATGTGTTTCTGTCTCTATCTCTCTGTCACACACACACACACACACACACACACGTTTATGAACAGTAGCTAAAAATGGAACCCCAGAATCAAAGTAAGTTACATGCATACCTAACAGTTCACAATGCATGTGAATTGAAACTTGGGCAACAAAACACAGACCCCCACATTTCCTCTGGTCTAACTCATCCCAAATTCCTCACACTAGGCCATATATTTCTGCAGATATTTATATATCTGCCATAGGTAGATTCACTTCCACCTGATTTGGTTAACTAGAATGACTAGATTTTTTTTTTTTCATGCCTGTCATTTAATCATGGCCATTAGTTTGGGTAGACTTTTATTTTTTTAATTTTCAAAAATCAGTGATGTTTGAGTGATACAGATGAACACTAATTTTTCATTTAAAAAGTAGGAGAACTAACTTTTACTAAACAACAACTCTCCCAGATACTATGAGGCACTTTGCATACCTCATTTCAAGTAATCCTCAGAGTATTTTATATGTAAAGAAACCCAGGAAGCACAGCCAGGATTCACACCCATGTCTGTCTAAGTTAGGGTTTAAATCCTGGCTTTGGGCTCTTTCAACCTTGTACACTTGCATACCTCCCCCTCCAAATAAAAGTTGTAGAGTTCTTTTTCCATCGTGGCTTCAGCATGTATTGAAGAAACACTTTTTTCCTGTAATTATTCTTTATTGTATTGAATCAAAATTAAGGCACATTGGTGAAAGGGGGTTTATTTGACATAGGTTGACAGGTTGAAGATTTGGCCTTAAAGTTGCTAATTGGAGGCCATTGCTAAAGTCAAAGATAGAACATATGAATGTGGAATTATCACTAAAACCTTCTGGGGTCACCAGGACTCTCATTTCCAAACTTCTAAGAGAAACACGGGGATTTATTTTATTTACTTTAACCTGTGGAGCAGGAGCTGTGTTGTTATTACAGAGAGGTCAACAGCATAGTTACTTTGGAGGTCCTTTTCTCAGGCTGTGTTCTTGTCTTCAGATATCATCACACCTAAATCAGTGTGATGGGGTTCTAGATCTCTAAGACTGCAGAAATGGTAAATAATCCATTCAGTGATTGCAATACTTATCTCCTTGTCATAATATTGATATTTCCCCCCTTTTTTGGCATAGAAGCCCACAGGCTTACCTTGCATAAACTTCGTCAGAAATAGACATTTTTGCTATTTTCCAAACAGATCATGTTAAACATACCAAAAAACACCACCACCACCACCAACAAAAACCTAATGGCAACAAGCTCCCAAGGGTTCAAGAACTTGTTCCCCTGTTTGTAGGTGGTCCATGCTCTCCACTTACTCACCTGTCATAATCTGCTGCGAGCTGGACCTTAGTATTTTATGTTTTATCAGCATCTTCTAGGACAGGCTCAAACTATAACCCAGGGGTAAGTCTGGCCAACCACCTGAGTCGACCACAATATAAGCAAAGAATGATTCTCACATTTTTACATATAAAATGTGCAATTGAAAAAGAAGGAAAAATGAATATCAGCCTTCAGTAGGAACAGTTGCTCAATGTTTGCTCTTGACCCAGGGAGCCTGGAATATTTACCACTGGGCCCATTCTGGAATCGGTATTCAACCCTTCTTCTGGGAAATAATCGAGGTGGGTGGCACAGAACTTGCCAACTCGGCTGCTGCTCAGCCATTCCGGTGAAGATGTGTGGAGAGAGAGGACCAAACTCAGGGCTTGAAGAGGAAGTGTACAGTTTCCTCCCTAGCGACTCTATACCTTTGGCTTTTTTTTTTTTTTTTTAATTTTTTTTTTTTTTTTAATTTTAAAATCTTTAATTCTTACATGTGTTCCCAAACATGAACCCCCCTCCCCTCCCTCCCCATAACACCTCTTTGGAAAATAATCTAATTTGGACGAGTCCCAGCTGTCTTCATAGTTTAGCTCTCCCATTCAGATATCTTCTGAGAAGAAACTTTTGCCCAATTAGTCATTTAATTGTAAAGGCCCAGCAAAGACAGGTCTCCTGGGCAGGCTTCGGCCTGTTGCGTCTCAGTGCCGCACGAGTGACCAGGAAACTCATCTTGTCAAGATGATGGCCTTATAGCTATGGAGTGTCAGCTCTGTGCAAAACAGTTTTTCAAAGGTGCCAGGGACGCAGGATGCAGGGGACAGACCTTTGCCCTAAAAATGTACATGGGTTTAATGGAGGACACATGGAAACAGCTAATTAACATTAGCCCGGAAGCCATTACCTGGACCGAAATAAACAAAAGTGACCAAAATAAACAAAAGAGGACACATGGAAACAACTAATTAACATTAGCCCAGAAGCCAGTACCTGGACCGAAATAAACAAAAGAGGACACATGGAAACAACTAATTAACATTAGCCCAGAAGCCAGTACCTGGACCGAAATAAACAAAAGTGGACCAACAAGTTTTTATTATGTGGCCTTAAAATTAGGTATCTCTGCCTCGTAGCTTTAGGAAGGTTTTTATTTAAAGATTTCATTAAAACCGTATTTTTTTATTACAAGAGTAATATATATTCAAAGCAGAAAAAAAAATTGCCAAACCACATGAAAATAAAATGAAGAAAACGTAACAACACCTATCTGGAGATAAAAAATATTATTGGCTTCTTAGTATTTGTCCTTTCTCCCTTTTCTTGGTACAGATAAATATATGCACATACAGCCTAATGTACATATTCATATATAACTTGCAGTTTTCACATATAGCTTTGTGTCATTAAGTTTTCTGCAGTATAATTTTAATGTATTATCTTGGCACATATGGTAGAAGACTGTAATTTATTTCACCAATCTGTTACTGTTGAATGTTTACTTAATTCTGCTTTTTAAAAAAAATTATAAATAATATATAATGCTGAAAGGTGCATCCTTATCGTAAATCTTGGTGGATATGCATGCTTATTCCCTTAGGATGCATTTTCAGAAGTGGAATTTCTAAGTTAAGGACCACAGTCAATGTTAACACTTTAGATACACAGTGCCAAATTTCTGTCCCCCAAATGGTGACTTGTTTGCCACTCTACCAGCTTTCCCTTTCATTCCTCCAGACTAAAGGGTGAGTCTCTGATGATTTGAATTAGATACCAGAAAATGTGCTACATGGACAATCATTATATGAACAATGTGTGTATATATGTATAATGTATGTGTGCATAATTCAGCAGTATCTTGATAATCATCTTTAACACCTTCCTTTAACCCTGCAACCAGCTTCCCTGGTGGCTCAGGTGGTAAAGAATCTGCCTGCAATGAGGGAAACCTGGGTTCGATTCCTGGGTCGGGAAGATCCCCTGGAGAAGGAAACGGCAATCCATACCAGTATTCTTGCCAGAATTCCGTAGACAGAGGAGCCTGGCAGGCCACAGTCCATGGGGGTGCAAAGAGTAAGACAGGGCTGAGCCACGAACACTTTCACTTTAACCCTGCAACTTAGGGTTAGTTGTAGTTAATATCCAAGTCATACTTGTGACATCAAATTTATTTTTATCTTTTTAGTTAGGGACAAATCTGGTGACCCTAGGGACACATTAAAAACAAACAACAAGAACAACAAAACTATCCTGAGACCTGGATTTCAAAACCTGAGATGTATTTCAGTTAGCTTGGTTAATTTGAACTCAGGTTCCCTCAGCTAGCAATGACCTTGAATTTTTCGAAGGAAGGTAGCTTGTATATTTTACAAATGTAAGCAGAATCTTGCATTAGTAAAGGTGGATTAAGTAATGCCTCCCTGGTTTCCTCTTGGGTGGGCGACGCGGCCGCTAACCCAGACGCATCGGCCGGTCCTCAAGCATGTGGTTCTCCAACAGGACCTGCAGGCGCAGGACCGCGCTCACCGCATTGGCCAGCAAAACGAGGTCCGCGTGCTGAGACTCTGCACTGTCAACAGCGTGGAGGAGAAGATCCTCGCCGCCGCCAAGTACAAGCTGAATGTGGATCAGAAGGTGATCCAGGCGGGCATGTTTGATCAGAAGTCTTCCAGCCATGAGCGGAGGGCCTTCCTGCAAGCCATCCTGGAGCACGAAGAGGAAAATGAGGTACGGCAGAAAGCCGAGCCTAGGAAGTCAGTGACCCTGAGTCTCGCGAGGGTTAAGAAGGCCTCTTTGTTCTTTAAAGCATTACCTGGGCTGGTGTTAATTAAAATGAATAAATTAGCCGCTATCTTACCCCTATAAATTTCACAGAAAGCCTGTGAAACTTATCCAGACGAGTTTCTTAAAAGCAGCTGCTAGAGGGACCTGAAGGCTTGGCTAGCGGGTGCTTCCCTGGTTTCCGCCAGAGATGCTACCTGCACGCTCGACTGTACTGTGAGTGCTGCCCTCTGTAGGGAGGGTGCAGAACTGCAGAAAGGCCTCTTGAAAGAAGCTGCTAGATGAGACTAGACCAAACCGAAGGGTTCCTCCTTGCCTTTTCTCTCTCCATCCTTCAGGGCCCTTTTTCTCTCTTGCTTTTTGATCAGGGATCACAGAACTTCAATATGTTTGTAGGAGAAGCCCTTGCAGCTGTCTTTAGCAATTTTGAGTCATACTTCTACTGGAAAAAGAGTGACCTTAACCTCCACTCCAAATTCTCCCGTTAAGAACTGACCAAAGACTGATAAAATTACTGACAAAAAGAAATCTCTTTTTATCTGCCAACACTGTTCCAAGAATGCATCGATTTTGTTTCTCTCGGGGAATCTCTGGAGAGCTGTTTTTTAAGATTGCTAGTCTTAGTCATTCGTTACTAAATTTTCATTCCCAAATGGGTTTGAAAGAGTTAAGAGATATAGTACGTAATCTTTATAAGACTATACAAAATACCAGCATCCGTCCTTATCATAAGATTGACTTGGGATGGACAGATTTGGTTTGGTGTGCCCATGTTTATAAATGGAAAAATGGGTTGGTCTTACATATTTATGTGGAATTCTATTTTCATTGCGTATATTAGATATACAGTTAACCTTTAAACAACACAGTTTGAACTGTGTGGGTCCACTTACATGCAGATGTTTTTCCATACTAAATAATACAGCACTACATGGGTCTGTAGTTGGTTGAATCTGGGGATGCAGAGGAATCATGGATCTGAAGGGCCCCCTATAAGATATACATGGACTAACCACAGTTGTTCAAGGTCAACTGTAGTTTGATTTTGCCTTAAGTAGAATGTTTTTAAAATCTATAAATTATAAGCCAGATTCTTTCAAAAATCTCATTTACTATTTTTTCTGAAATAAGTTGAAATGTGAAGTAGCTCTTGATATTTAAAAGAATCCTGAAATGAATCTTTTTGCAAATTGAACAGGACTTTTCTGTTATGCCTCTTCACTTGTCAGTCTTATATATTTGATTAGTTATCTGTTAGATTTCACTAAAATGATGAAAATGCATATGTATGTACATTCACTCATATTTTTAAAATTTTGATCTTAAGTAATTTGCTATATTTGATTCTAGGAATTGAATGTTTGATACAGATTTGATTCTCAAAATTGAATATTTGATACAGATGTAGAATCAGGTTGTCAGGTGTTGTTTTTTTTTTTTTTACACATTTGGAAATTAAAAAAATAGAATAATACGCAGAGTTGATATTCAGCTAGGCGTCTCCATGACATTTTTGCTTGTTTTGTTTTATGTAGGCCTTGTGGAAATAACCGCCACCTGCGTTAGCTGGAATCTAGTGTTGCCTGTAACTTTGCAACCTTCTGAGACCTCAGGGAGATGTTTACCTCTTCTAGTCCTCAGGGCCCTTGCAGGACAATTGGTCCTGTCCAAAACATCCGTGAAGACATTTCATCTATAAGACATTTGGTCCACACCAAAAGTTCTTTGATATTTGTCCAGAACCACTTGGCAGGGACCAAATATGCTCATGGATATTGTGGACAGAACCAAAGTTCAAAAACCTTTTGGCGTGGACCAAATGCCTTTGGACATTTTGGATAGGACCAGAGGTCTGCTCACCCTGAGGGCCACCAGGTGGAGCCCTCAGTGGAATCTGATGCCAGTTGCTTCTAACTCAGCAGTCTTGCTGGGGCTCCACAGCCCTTCCAGGCTGTCTGTGGGTCGGACAGATGTTACCATTTTCTGGATAGCAGGTGTCCTGATGTGAAGATGTTTGTGGACCCTGATCGCCTGCAGTCAGGGTCTCTGATCCTGAGTATGCAGCAGCCATCACCGTGGTTGATGGGTCATGGAGCACTGGGACAGAAGGAACCCAGGCAGATGTAGGGCCCACTTGCCAGCCAGTTTGTGCCCTGTGAAAGCCAGGCTTCTTGCCAGTTTACAAGAGCACCTTTTCATCCTGGGCTTGGGAGAAGTCCAACCTGACACTATATAGGCTATGAGGGGATGACATGATCCTAGGAATAGGGTGGACAAAGCCGGAGATCTTTTCACCAGCGGATATACTAACCAAATTCTTTGTATCTTGCAGTCACAGCCCACTCCAACTAGTCTATTTCTTTGTCAGATGAAATATAATAATGTATTTAGACAAAATGCCTTCCATCAAGAGACGAACTAGCATAGGTTTTTCACAAGTAATTTTATCTGGAGTCATCAGTTTTTACGCTACTGACTTGCATTCATTTCTGACACAGTACACCAGACATTATCTTGGGAATAGACAGGGGCATCTCCTTTAAGCTGCTAAACGCCATACTCTTTCTGGAACAAGCTGCCTCATTTTGAATGTATCAGTATGACTTGGGAAACTGGATGTTTGAAGTTCTGGGTTTCCCGTTCTTCCTTCTGCTAATACTCTGAAATTCCCCATTTGATTTTTAACAAGCTCACTCAGCATATGATAAAAAGCATTTTGGACTATAAGTTTTGTAGTATCTACCCAACTTCTGGAATCTTTTAAGTGTGAAAATTATAGAATAACATTTCTAAAAAATTTTAGAACGGTTGGTTTCTGAGGAATTTTCAGATATGTAACGTGCCTTGGTCTACATATTATAAAATGAAAATGTGAGGCCTTGGGTAATTGCTTTCTCCACCTCATTTTAATTATTTTCATTAAGAAGAGTTTTGTGGGGGGTTTGTTATTGATACCTTTTGAGTTGTCACAACCATAGCTGTAACAGTAGCATAATAGTGCCCACTGAAATACATTGATTAAACCTATTTTAAAGGCTATGTATTTGACACATATAGCCATGTGATTTTTGTGGTCTTGCTTTGTGTCTTATCACTAAGTTTCACATACTCGTGTTCTTCATAAAGCTTTGAAGATAAGCGTTTATATTGCGCATAAGGTTGATGGAATTAAAAGAATTAATGCTAGACCCATTCTCATGGGGATTTCCTTATTTAAATCATACATCTACTCTGTGGAGTAAATGTCATGCCCATTTTACAGATGAGGTCATTGAGGCAGGGAGACAGTAAGTAGCCTGTTTTGAAAGTAAGGAAATCAAGGGACTTCCCTGGTGGGGCAGTGGTTAAAACTCCATACTCCAAATGCAGGGAACATGGGTTTGATCCCTGGTCAGGGAACTAAGATCTCGCATCCTGTGTTGTATGGCCAAAAAAATAAAATAAAATTAAGGGGATCAAGATACACCCCCCTCCCACCCTCAAAAGATCTGGTATTTCTTAGAGTGTACTAAGTTTCCTGCCTAAACAGTTTTTGCTCTGGAAAGATGTTTTGAATTGCTTGCAGAATACTTATGGCAAGTGACCCTTCTGTTTTCTTTCTGGCTTGAAATGGGGTCCCATTGGTCTGGGGAATCACCTCTGGAGATTCACCTTAGCCACTGGTACCTCACCCCAGTTGTCCAACCTCTCTCCTAAAACCTGTTAACTCATTCTGTTCTGTTCTGTTCTGTTCTTAATCCCAGGAAGAAGATGAAGTGCCCGACGATGAGACGTTAAACCAAATGATTGCTCGACGAGAGGAGGAATTTGATCTTTTTATGGTAATGTTACAGAAAAGCATGGAAACAAATGGCTCATTCCCTCCCCCGCTCCTCTTCTGTTAAACGCACGATGTCTGGGGCCTGTGTGCCCTGGCCAAACTTCATTTGTAAAGCCTGAGCCTTTTCCTTCAGTTCAGAGGCTGCAAACTAGCTGGATTTAGCCTGCAGACATATTTTGTTTGGCCCATGCCGTGTTTTTTAAAAATTTCAAGTCTGTTGCCAACACAAAAAGAATCCTGATTTCTGGCTTCTCTTGAAAAATGAGCATGGGCCGTAATGCCAGGTCCACCTCTGATGGAAGTGTTTGGCTAGGGCTGAGTAGCAGTTGAACCCTCAGGACAGGCCATGTGGTCCCCAGCTTACCACAGACACACCCCCGCTTCCAGCTCATTTCTAATGCCGGAAGGCATCCTTCAGGGAACTGCCCTGCTTCTCCAGGCAGAGTTCACAGCTATTCCCTAGCTGTCTCCTTAGGGCTCCAAACAAATATGTTCCCTGGAGGCGGGCAGGGGGAACAGTAGGAGGACAGGAACTGAAACGACCTCCTCCCTTTTCTTCCTGTTGAAGAGAGCCTCCCTAAGCAGCCTTCTAGGTATGCATCAAGGTGTGCGTGCTAAATTGGTTCAGTCGTATCCAACTCTTTGTGACCCTATGGACCATAGCCCACCAGGCTCCTCTGTCCATGGATTCTCCAGGCAAGAATACTGGAGTGGGTTGCCATGCCCTCCTCCAGGGGATCTGCCTGACCCCAGGATCAAACCCATGTCTCTTATCTCCTGCATTAGCAGGCAGGTTCTTTACCGCTAGTGCCACCTGGGAAGCAACCTTCTAGGTCTGCATCAAGGTGTAGCCTTCCCTTAAAGATCTAAATTGGTTGCCTTTCACTGGTATAACACAGATGCAAAGAACCTTGACATTTGAAAACTTAATGTCCATGACGTTTCAACATTGACTTTCCAGGATACATAATCATCTGTAATCTTGCCAAAACCTGAATTTGATGTATGTCTCTGGCCTGCCACAAGGTCAGTAGGAAAGGGAGCAAGTCTCTTGGCTAGTGAGTGAAGCCCTCAGAAGTCATATTTGATTGTATTCCTAAGGCATTAACTATAGCTATCTTATTTACCTCTGTATCCCCAGCGCTCAGACCAGTTACTGGCACATAATAGATGCTTAATAAATATTTGCAAAATTTCAGGCCTCATGAGGATGTCAGCATAGGTCAGGACCTAAAAAGGCTCCGCTCATCTTTTGATCTTTCTAACATTTAGCCTGTCTGTGGAGTGAGTGAATAAATGCTGGGGAACCCCCAATCAGAGCTCCCAAATTTGAAGCCCCCAGGTCTCAGACATATGACTTGCATGAGGGAAGCAAGTGGACAGGGGTGAGTGGATGGTGGTGAAGGGTGAACCAAAGGGAGTCGCTTTGTCTCAGGAAGACAGAGCTGAAAGTCCCATGTAGTCAGAAATTCTAGCTTTCCAAGAGAAACTAAAAACCGAGGTTTTTGTATTCACTCTCTGGATTGCAAGATGTTTGCAACTCAGTTCGATTTTTTTATTATAATTTAACACTTCAGGCCAAGTAAAATATGACCCTGGGCCAAATATGACCCATAGGGTTTGCAATTTCCACCTCTTCAGCCTAGACAGTCTGAGAAGGGAGTCCCAGCTGTGTGAAAGCTTAGTTATTTTTGTGACTTTTGTCTTGGGAACAATGATTGTGCTCACACGCAATGATTCAAGATAAAGGATAGTTAATTCTTTCTCAGGAAACTTTTAGGTAGCCACAGGACTAGCTCCTACCCTGGGACGCTCACTCTCCCCCTGCCCTTTAAAATGAACGATCCTACCCATAGTAAGGCCATTTTGAAGAAAAATGGCAGAAAGAAGATTTTACCAGCATGGTCAACACAGGGTGTTCATAAAACCTAAATTTCTTAGACTGCCGATCACCACCGTTATAGATTATTCTCTGTTTGGGGAGATTAGAGATACACTTAGGAAACAGACTAATCTTTTCTCTCCTTGAGGAGCTTATTAAAATGTAGATGACTGGGGAACACCAAGGCAAGCGGCCTTCAGCTTCCTTGGCTGATCACGGATTGGCAATAATTCAGCACCGCTATAGCCTCAGACACTCTTGAGGCCCTTGGAAAGGATAAGCTATCTGCCATTATTCAAATCAGATTAGGCCCAGAGATGGAGGTTTCCATCAGCAGCCGGGAGGTAAGGGAAAAGGAGTACTTCTCTTTTCTGCCTTTCTGGCTGGGTATTTGTAAAAATTGAAAGCCTCGGAAAAAAGAAAAAAATTGGATGTCTGGCCAAGGCTCAGCCTTCTTTTAACTGGGAACAGGTGAAGCTGGCTATGGAAGGCTTTTCTGTAGGCATTTTCATTTTATGAAATGAAAATGAACATGTGCTGGTTTCTTAAAGGTTGACTTCTCATTTTCGGATAATACTGATTTTTGGTTTGGTTTGCCTTGTGTTGGTTTTTTAAAGTCTTTTAATCAGCCTGCTGCCTTTGGCCAATTCACTATTCATTAGCACCTCCACCAGGGGGCAGGAAATCAAATTGAATCCTTGCCAGTTCAGTTTAAAAACTGTAGTGAGAAACAAGAATGGAATGTGAGCTAGATTTGGAATTCAAATATTTAAACTCTTAATCCACTATTTTTTTTTTAAAAAAAGTTAGCTCTGCCAGGCTCCTCTGTCCATGGGGATTCTCCAGGCAAGAATACTGGAATGGGTTGCTATGCCCTCCTCAGGGGATCTTCCCAACTCAGGGATCAAACCCAGGTCTCCCTCATTGCAGGCGGATTCTTTACTGTCTGAGCCGCCAGGGAAGCCCATAGAGTAATACAGACATATGAGTTTTGTATCCTAGGCACTGTAGTTAAATAACATACATTATGCAGATAATCTCTTTAAAATAAAACCTTTCTTTTGAACATTTTTTCTTGTTTTCTCCTTCCAAAACTGACTTCAGAAAGTCATCTCTTATTACCTATGAATTTTAACTAAAAGAGATTTTTGACAGGCCCAGATTCATGTCTGAAACGTTGTGCTAACATACTAACATTTTAAAAGCTTTAGAAAGCTTTTAAGCTGCTCTGTTCCCTACAGAGGCATTATTATTTCCCCTTAAAAATAATCATACGCATTAGCATAAGGTTATTGGTGTTAAGACAAACATATGTAATAGCCAAATGATAAATTAATCTTACTTGCATATGAACTTCAGATTTTGTACCTGTCTTCTGTAAGTAGAAATCTTTGGGAAGAGTTACAGTCATAAGAGCTTTAATCTTATTAAAAATTTCATCAAAAAATTTTTTTGTATTCTTCCTAAAAGGAAAAAAAGCAGTGCAATTCATTTTCTTTTATATTAGAAGAGAATTATTCTCTTATTTGTGGACTAATGCATGGCATAAGTCATTTTACAAGTCTTGGTATGGGAAATGCTAATCATATAAGCAAAAATTGAAGTGGTGATATTTTGCCATCTCTGTACAGTGCCTTAACAAAAAATGGTTTTTCTTGAATACTATCTAATAACTATTAGGAAATTACCCTGAGAGGCCCCTGTTTAGATTGCACTGTTATCTAAGCATCCTCTGTGTGCTGATTCCAAAGGTTTGTTGGATCTCATTTCTGATACCAGAGCATTAGGAGGCAGGATTAAGAGCAACCTCTCCAGCTAACTATAGCATATGACAGAATAGGACGGCCACATTTATCTACCAGTGGGACTCCGCCATGCTCCAAGCCCAGCCCATCTTGGGAATATAATGATTTCCAAAAATGTTGAAATATGAAATGTTGCACAGTTTAAGGAACTTTGAACTTTAGATCGATTCTAGAGATCCAGTTTGGACTTGAACAGAAATTTCTTTTACATCCTGTTATCAGTTTTAGCACTTTAGAAAAAATTAATATTGAATTCCCATTTCAGTACAGTAGAACTGAAGGAAGAGGGAAAAGGTCAGTCATTTAATGGTTAATGGTCTGTTTGTTGTAGAAATGGTCTCGCCAGTGATAGACACATATACCTAATGTATATAGGAATCCAGTGGAGGTTTTGCTTTTTTTAACCATCACATTGTTTAGTTATAGGTTACAGGCAAATATATGGCACTTAATTTATTTACTAGTGCACTGGATTTTTTAAAAGGAAAATAGGACATGGGGATATAGGCATTCTGAAGACTGTTGAAGGAAGCCATTTCACTTACATCAGTTGAGATGAGATTTCCTTTGATATCTGTCACTCTGTGGCATAATATTTTCATAAGAGCTAAGCTTTTTGAAACCTGAAGAACTGAGGGACATTCCTCTCCCAGAGCTCAGGGTACACTGAAAATTGAATACATTCACGACTGACTGACTAATAAACCAGTTATGTGCTCACATGTCCAAGTCCAACTGAGGGTGGCTATTTTATAGTGACACTTGATGACTAACTCTTCCTGGTTGTCTGATTAAAAGCATGAGCCCCACTGAGGTACAGGAAATTTTCTTAATGAACTTTCTCTTTTATATGCCTGAAGAATACTTTTACACCCGTGCAGCAATGAGTTGTATCACCAGGGCTCATATTTTTAACTCATTTTTTAAAAAATGGAAATATAGTTGATATATAATAATGTTATATCAATTTCTGCTGTTATATTTTTAAAATACACCCCCAATTAGAATTTTCTCACTGTTACCTAAAGGGGAGCTTTTACATCCACATAAACTAAGAAAAGGAATTTTTTTAAGGAGTATTTTTTTAAGTACTTCAATAAATTTCAAAGATGGGGACCGGGGAAGGGAAGAGATTTTGGCCTTAGGGATGAGCTAGAACAAGTCAGAACACAGAGGCTCCACGGGGGATGCCGAAGGGGCCCTGCAGCCATCAGAGGAGACTCGCAAAGAGACTTACCTGTTGCTAAGTCTACACCGTACAGAATCCCCTTGCCCTTTGGTGAGACTTCTGTTCATCCCTCCAGCGCATGGACATGGACCGGCGGAGAGAGGATGCCCGGAACCCAAAACGCAAGCCCCGCCTGATGGAGGAAGACGAGCTGCCCTCGTGGATCATTAAAGATGACGCCGAGGTGGAACGGCTGACGTGTGAAGAGGAGGAGGAGAAGATCTTCGGGAGGGGGTCTCGCCAGCGGCGGGACGTGGACTACAGCGACGCCCTCACGGAGAAGCAGTGGCTGAGGGTGGGTGTGGCTTTCTCCACTTCCTGCTCTGTGGGGCCTTGTTGGCTCGGTGAAATCGGAGGCCTGTGGCTAGACCCGTTTGAGGGGGACTGGTTGCCCCTGCGACGGGAAGGGGCTCTTGAGCACAGATAAGTCAGTTTGCTCTTGCAGCGGAGTCGTTCTGCATTTCGTTGGAAGATAATGAGGAGGTGTTTTGCAAGAGCAGCATTGGTCATTGGAAACATAGGATTATGAGAGCTATGAGACCCGCTAATATTTTATGACTCGTGATTGCCTGGTCATGCCTCACTTAGAGTTAGAATCGAAATGTGGTAGGGGGCTTTAGAAGTCTTTTTCATTGTTCGCCCTCATTTCATGTTCTTTAATCGGAGTTTCACTTTTGCAAGTCTTGCAGAGAGAGTTCAGAACAGCAGTCTCTTCTGACTACATTGCTGTTTCCTAGACCCACATAACATTAGCACTGGAAGGTGCCTTTGTACTCTCTTGGTTTTGCTGAGGTCCAGAGAGGTTAGGTGACTCTGCAAGGCCACACAGCTGGCTAGAAACAACAGAATCAGTGAGTGCTGATGCATTTGGGGGCTTGATGTTGGCTTGATCTGATCCGTCCCTTGCAGATGCCGCCTGGGGCCTGGGACTCGGGTCACTGACACTTGGAAATGGTATTCTATAGTTTGGATTGTGTTTTGTTGCCCTGCTTTGGAAAATGTTGATTCCTCGTTTTGACTGAGGTCTGTAATCTCAGACTGTTTGAGCACAGAAATATCAAACTGCTCCTAGGAGCCACGTGTGTGAATGCCCAGGTCAGCGTGACTGTTCCCTTTGAAGGTTTAGCCACACTTTCGGTTTTGGGTACAGACTTAGAACCAAGGCAGACAGAACAGTCTGGGATGTGCATTCCAGGCAGGGCCGGTAAATGCGAGCTGGAAATAGTAAGCATGGTTGGGTGAAAACCAAACAAAATAGAAGCTGTTTTCGTGAGTTGTTCATTTTATCAGAAGCGAATGCAGTTCCCAAGCGTTGTAAAACATGGATTTTAGGACCCAGGCTGTAAGTAGGTAGGTGGGTGGGAGGGCCATGGGGGAGGAGTTTTGAGATGGGATATCACAGGCAGACAGGTCTCGGCCCCACTTGAGAGGCGGTGTACTCAGGCCGTCGTATGATGAGAGAGAATGACCTGAATTTTGAAAAGCTTGACGTCTGTGGTGTCCTGAGAAGAAAGGGACAAGGAGAGCATTGCTCCTCTCTATGGTTGAACAATCACATGTGAAATGTAACTTTTGTGTGGTGGTTTTACTGTCACATCCAAACATTCCAGTGGCCTCAGAATATGGTTTTATGAGTTTCTTTTGTTTCACTATTGTGAGGTTGTAGTTGCATAATTAAGATCCATTCGCTAATGGGAAGAGTTTTTGCTTAATACTCATTTCTGAGCTGGGGGGAAATTCTTTTCCCCTTCTCTTTTATGTGAGCAATAAATTAACTACCTGGACATTATTACAGGGGATGAGACAAGAACCTAGGCCAGCATTTTAAAGTCTGTCTTATAAATGTATAATTTCCAGACACTACAAGCAAAATAATCTTGTTTATTGGGCAAGAAGGTAGCTGAATGTATCCTTTTTTAATAATCAATGGAAAATGCTCTTCAAGTAAATAGCGTTATGAATCCTAGAAAGTTTTCAAGGTTAGAATACCTCATTTTTTTCTCTTCTTCAGTTTATACCACTCATGATGAGGGCTGTGCTACCACACAGTAGAAACTCCATGAATGCGTGTGAAAATGAAATGATAAACTTATAAGAAGAAAGTGGAAAGTTACTAATTTACCAGTCATGTTAGAGTAGTATTGTGTATTTTGTAGACTTCTTTTTTTTTGTCTAGTGTTTCTTCACTCAGTTCACATTCTTTTGTCTAACAAAAGGAACATGTATGTCTAAAAATGGAAAACTAGTTTGTTTTACACAACTGTGCTGTGAAATTGATGTTCATAATTTTCACCTTAAGGTACCTCGCAAGATACCACATCACCCAAGAAGGATAAAACTGTTCTCAGGGAAGCTTTATTGTAATATACCTTTTTGTAATCCCATCTCTTGGAAGCTGTGTCTCCATATTCAGTGTGAGTTGATAACTTGCCATTAACCAGGCCATGCAATTAATGCAGGATGCCTCGTGGCCTAAGTATTCAAACAGATGCTTACTGTCCATCGTTGTTTACTTGTTCGCCAGCAGCCATCCTGTTTAATATCAGCCTATTAAGCTCTTTCTTGATAATAAACTTTTATGCAAGGGGCTCTCATGGGCCTAAATGTGCGGAGATGTTCTCCACTGGCTGATGATTGAACACACTGGGTGAACCTAAGCAACGCAGCCTTGAAAGGGAACTTGGCAAAGACTGTTCTATAAGAAATGCTGTAACAGGGCTAAAATAATTCTCCCTTCTCCTGGAAATGTTGTACAAAGCCAGCTTGGCAGAGGCATTGGCGATACATAGAATCCCTGAGTTGGAAGACAGCTCAGTGGAACAGCTCCCTGTCCCGTGCTTACATCACATCCTCTGCAGCACCCGTGCCAAGAGGCTGACCATCCGTAGAGGAGACACGCTGCCTTCTGTCTGCACAGCCTTTCCAGTGGTCAGCCCCAACTGTTAGTTCTTCTTCCCTTTGAACAGAATCCTCTTTCCTTATAGCTGCTGCTCGCTGTCCTGATCCTATTCCCTGGGGGGTGAACAGAACAATATTTTTTCTGTTTTTAGCATCACCTCCCACTGGATGAAACATTTGAGGACTCAAATGCAGTTAGAATGAACTTCCCTACATTCCTCTTTCTTTGGCGCTTTCCTCATCCTCTAGGGCCCAACTTAATTGCCACCACTCCTTTGATCCCTTCACGAGTAAACACTAATCACACTTCTCATACTCTCGCTTTTCTTGGCCTATTCTTCAGTAACAGCTCAAATCCAACTTGCTAGTTTTCTTGGTCATTGTTGACATACCTGCTTTCCCGATTCATTAGCACGGTGCATCTTGGTTGGACTTCCGTGTGCAAATACTAAGTGCCCATTGATTGCCAAATAGCGCAGGATTGATGTATGAGAATATTGCCGCAGGTAGTGTTCACTCCGGCAGTAGATGGACCTAAACCTGCTCTATTCATGGGCCTGTCCAGAAGAGTAAGTAGAATTGTATTTCTCAGGTAAAAATTGAAGGTGGGTGTTTCTGGTTGGTGGAAGCAACCGTTCCACCCAGGGCTGTTCAGGGATCGAGGCTGGAAGGACTCTATCAAGCCTCAGCATCTCCATCCCCTTGAGCTGGAATTGGGGAACACAGCAGAGAGTGGTATGTGCTGAGTTCTAAGGACTCTAAGTGAATGGGCCTCCGTGACTTCCGCTCACATCCCATTAGCTAGAACTCCATCCTGGGACCATGTTAGCTATAAGGGCGGCTGAGAACTGTGGTCTGGCTATGAGCCCAGGAAGATAGGTGACGAGATAGCAGTGTCTGCCTTGGAACACTTAGGTTGAATTGAAGTGCTACGGCCATTTTCTTTGAAAATTTTATTATGGTTTCATCACAAGCAGATTTTATTTTATGATCATAGTATGCTAAAAATTCCCACAGTGTCCTTTAGACAATCTGTTGAGTTGGAAGATTTAAAAAAATTTTCTGTATTCATGTTATTTTAAGTGAAGAGGATCACAATTTCAAACAAAGCTCAATTTGACTTTTTTTTTTTTTTAAGGTTTTTAAAGTTGTTTTGGAAGTCCTGTTTCCATTGAGGAAACCTTAATTTCTTTGGTGTTAGGCAGTCTCAAGTGAACTTCCTCTTTTGGGGATAGTCAGGTCAACATGCATGCCTCCCATGGGCTGTTTTTCTTCCCTTCTAGGGGTTCCTTGCCATCTTCCTTCCCAAGATGGCATCTGGATGAAGGTAGAAGCTGGGGTTTTATCATGACGTTGGGGCAGGTACCCTGTCTTGTGGATCTCTGCTGGGCTCAGCACAGGACTCCCAGTCTGTCCTTCGCTGGAGGCCTTGACATGCAGCCAGTCCCGTCTTCTGGTGTCTTTGATGACATGTGCTGTTAAAGTCTGGGGTCCTGGCCAGTCTCCATGGGTCAGCTTTCCTGAAATCTCGTGAAGACTCTCGGCTGCTCTGGTCTCTTAGTGCTCTCAGCTCTTTTGCGCACTAGTTGGGAATCTGAAAACTCTTGGTTGCTTTCTTCCCAGTGTGCTGGAAGATCCAGGAGAATCCAGCCCCTTTTGGTAAAAAAAAAATCACAGTCTCACTACCAGGGAGTTGTCAAGCCTGAAGCTTCTAGAATCTGATAGTTGGGTGAGTCAGGAAGCTCTTTAAAACAAGCGATACAAAAATGCCTTACTTTTACAAAATCTGTCAAAGTATCTGACTATATGAATGTACTGTGAGGGACTTTCCTGGAGCCTTGGGAGGTGCTGGTAAAGTGAGAATCCTAAAGCCCACACTTCATGGCCTTCATAGAAAATCTACCTCTGGGCATTTTTGCTGCCTCATTGCTCTTGCTCCCTTCACCGCCCCTGCAAAATATACCAGGTTTGGGGCCTGAAGAGTGAATATTCCATTTCAGCCCTAGCTAGATGTATTGCAAGGCAGTCTGGTATGAACTACCTGGGGTTAGACCCCACAAGTTAAAGGGCTCAGTTCCCAGTAAGACTGGGCTTACTTTGGTGGCCAGCCACACTGTGGGGATCCCTGGGCCACCTGCACTACTAATCGACTGGCTCTAAATTCAAGGGGTTCTCATGACCCTCTCAGGTTCAGTAATTTGCTACGGTGGATCCAGAAAGTACCTCTGGTGGTTACAGCTTTGTTATGAAGGATACAAATCGGGAGGGCCACCCAAATGAAGTAGCACACAGGATGGTCTCAGGGAGGGTACCCAGCTTCCCTGCCCTCGCCTCATGGAACCAGAGGGCACCCCTCCTGGCACAGCAGTGTGCACACCAACCAGGAAGCTCCACTGAACTTCCGTGTGCAGAGTCATCATTGGAATCTCCTCCCCACAGAGGGAGCTGGCACAGCGGCTTATACTACAGGTAACAAAGTCCTCAGGGCTCATGTCTTACCTCTCTTCCTCTTAACCCCCTTTTCCTCCTGGCAAAAGGCTCCCTATCCTGCCTTCCTGTCACATTGCAACGTCCCATACACACGTGGCCTGGCCACGGTGCTCTTCACTGTGGCTTCTAGGGCGGTTCTGGGGATCCCTGTCCAGCAGTCTTAACTCCTAATTCCAAAGAGCCTTCGGAATTGAGGAAACTCCTCTCCATCAGCCTGATTTAGACTGCTGTCTGCTGGTAGAACCACAAGTCCTATTGTGGAAGTCAGTGGTGGTGTTTTGTCTTTTTTCGTCTTTGCATATTAACTTTGCCCTAATCCTACTCAAGGCAATAAGTGGTTCCCCTGAATAAGGAATGGTCCCTTGAGAAAGTGTGGAAGAGAATATTAATGTGGTTTTAAAAGTATTATGTCAATTACCATTTTGTAGCTTTCCCATGGAGTACCTGCAGTGGTAACAGTGCTCAACTATGTATTGTGTGTCTGTGTTTCCACATAACCAATAATTGGCTCATGCTGATAATTCCTTGGAAGAACATCTTTGAGGGCAGGCATTCATAGACCTAAACTGGCAGACGTCGGATGAGCCCGTTGGGCCAGGTGTTTCTTACGTGCACGGGCTGTGATGTTCCTAGTATGATAATCATGACTGAGGCGGGAGCCCCGTAAAATTGGGGTGTCTGTAAAGCTTAACAGTGGGCGGTGGGTGAATGATGGAATGCCTGGCTTTCCTATTCTTCCTGTTCCTTTGGTCCTTCTGCCAACTTCAGAATCCTTCCCTTCCTAAACATTTAGTGACATCCCAGAATTTATTTAATTGCTGAGTGAGTGATTTGTGCCCCGCAGCACTTGAGGATAATTGGAATGCAGTCTAAATGATGTGCTCTGTATAATATTTCATTGCCAGCCGGATGGAGGGAAGGAACTTTGGAGTCTGCTTTTGTTTCACAGTGGATCTGATGCCTCGAAACTGTCATTGAAAAGGTCCCTTACTTGGTGGGGTCTCTTCTCATGGTGTGGTCCTTACATATGAGTGTAAGGATGTTTCTTTTGGTTTTGTAAGCTCCTGGCGATGGTATGAGCTCTGTTCCTACAATGCGCTGCACTGTCAGGCCCCAGACCATGTTATCTAAATGATGGGGCTAAGACTCACATCCTTGGATCTTTCAGTCTCACAAGAGAGAAAGTTAGTTTTAGAAGCCCTAGGATTTCCAGGCCTTCAGGAAAGGCAGCACAGAACATCTTTTTCCCCTCAACCAGTCTGTCACCAGATAAGAGCTTGAGTTTCCCACAATTTTGGTGCCAGAATGACATCTCCATAGTTAGGTCTGTGTATGTGTTTAGGTGCTAAGTCCTGTCCGACTGTTTTGCAACCCCATGAGCTGTAGCTCTCCAGGCTCCTTCTGTCCATGATATTTCCCAGACAAGAATACTGGAGGGGGTTGCCATTTCCTACTTCGGGGGATCTTCCTAACCCAGGGTTTGAACCTGTGTCTCCAGCATTGGCAGGTGGATTCTTTACCTCTGAGCCACCAGGGACTGACCACCAAAAGAATTTTTGGTGGGTCTCCCCTTCCCACAGTGCTCAGTGGAGACAACAGAGGAAGAGCATCCTGAACCATGAAATAGTCGAGGAGATCAGTGAAGTAAAAAGTGACACCTCCTGGTGGAGTTTACCTGTCTGCCTTGAAAGGCTATGCAATACCAGGGTGCAAATACAGGAGGAGGTCTGTTAGTCAGCTTTCTGTTATAACCAGCCTCTGCCAAACCCTCCGTGGGAAAAAGGCAGGGAAATCCACCAAGAGTTAGCCACGAGGATCTGGAAAAAGTACTGAGAAAGTTTAAAGAAGTTGGGATTTTAAATAAGATATTTGAAACTTTGTTGAAAGATATAATGAGAAATAATTAAAAAAATATTTCCTGGTCTATACGAAGAGTATTATTCTCTCTCTGGAAATCTTTGAAACAGAATAATGTCTCCTCTGTTTGGGCTGGATTAAGTATGATGTGATACAGCCTGAAATTAGGAGCTGGGGTCGCCTAGGTATAATCACAGCTGAGAGCATCAGAGATTCTGTAAGATGTCCTTTTCTCCCCAAAGACTGTATTCTATACTGGCAAGGTTTGGGAGGGCCCTTCATCTAAGATATTGTTGTTGCTCAGTTGCCAAGTCGTGTCTGACTCTTGGCGACCCCATGGGCTGCAGCACGACAGGCTTCCCTGTCCTTCACTGTCTCCTAGAGTTTGCTCAAACTCATGTCCATTGAATCGGTGATGCCGTCCAATTATCGTATCCTCTGTCGTCCCCTTCTCCTCCTGCCTTCAGTCTTTCCCAGCACCTGGGTCTTTTCCAGCCAATTTCACATCAGGTGGCTGAAGTATTGGAGCTTCAGCCTCAGCAGCGTCTACAGTATAATGTGCTTAATACCTTTAGTATTTTGCCCCTGCTCTCTTGTTTTGTCACTTTGTATCACCTTCCCTCGCTTTTTGTTTAAGAGACATAAAATTTTATTTTCTTTTTCTTTTCCCAAATGGCATTTTTTGGCTATTCAAATGGGATCGTCAGATTTACTGGGGCAAAATGGCTAGCAAGCTGCATTTCCGTTTTTATACACAAGGGAGAGCTAAGCCCCTAGCAAATGGATTTGGGTTTTGCCAAATTCAAGGTCCTTCAGCACTTTAGGAGGAGGTACTGAACTAATGAATGGTGATCAGAGTTGTGAATTGTCTGGGGGAAACATTTGACCTTAGTAAATGAATTTTGACACCTTTCTGTACTTTTTATTTTATTCTTAAATCAACGGGCTAGATTGTTTCCACAGCGATTGGATCTGATATGTTTCCTTTGGTTGGTTTAATGGAAGAAAGTGTCCTCAGAGGATCATCTAAAATACTAAATCCTAAAGGCTGAGAAGTGACAGAGACTTGTTTCAATTGGTTCTTAAAACTGTGATGCCTGGAAATTCTAGTCTCAAGTTTTAACCTTTCGAAATACAGGTTTAGCTCTAAAATCTACCTCAGACATTGAAAGTAACTGTGGGAGCTGGACCTGGCATGGCGATACTGAGGAGCCCACATCAGTTCACGTTATCTTTAACCACTGCTTAGAGACAGATGGCTTTAGAAATATGGCTGCTTTTCTGAATCAAGATTTGGTTCTTGTCCTGTTCTTTTTGGTTTTTGTTTTTTAAATCCATAAAGCTACGAAAAGAAATCTTTTTAAAGAATATGTTTATTTTTGACAAAAGATGTATATACCTAAGGTGTACCATGGGATGTTTTGGGACAGGTATACACTGTGAAATGACTTCATTCTCCCAGTGAGAGCTGGGGAGGGCACGGCTGTTTTTAGGAAGTTAGAGACAGGATAGGGAACTTTACTGACACAGCTGTATCTTTGATCGCTGCCTCTCAAAGACATCTAGGATCCTGGTTAAGAGACTAAACCTTGGAATCTGATGAACCAGGGTTCAAATCCCAGCTCCACCTGTTTTGCTCTGTGACCTGGGGTGCCTAGTGTAAGCTTCCTGTAGCTTTGTTGTAGAAATGGGCGAAAATCATAGCTCCTTCATATGATTTTCTGAAGTTTGCATATGTGTACCGTAGAACCTGGCACATAATGATTACCAAAAAAAAAAAAGAAAATTAGCTATTGAGGAAAAAGTATTAAATTGTTTCAGAGACTACCTAGATGGTAGGAAAAGAAGAAATAAAATAGTTCTGTTGTGTGTCTTGAATCCTAGATTTGGGGCAACAGAAGAAAGCTAAAAGGAGTGAAGAGGCCCCCGTCCTTCCCATTAATGGAATTAAGGAGGGCGACACGATTTCTTACTGAGTATGCTATGGAGCATGCGCACAGGCTTACTCACCTCAAGCCAGCCAGCCTATACTCATGCAAGCTATAAACCCTCTGGACTCTGGTTTTCTACGTAACCCTCCGTGGCTGCAGGAAGGGCAGGGGGCTAGCAGTCAGGAAGCTGGTCTGTGCTTTCCGGCCCTGCTGCCAGCTCAGTGTGCCACCTTGGTCTCTTGATCTGGGTGGAGTTGCGTTCTCTTTGCTGTGCTGGGTCCTCTCCACCTGCCTAAAGACAACCTCGGAAATCACATGAAGCCGCTTTCCTTTTCCTTTTTACTGTGCTCTTAGTAATGAGCATCCCCTGCTTTCTGATCAGTGGGTCCATTGGTGGAGGCTGTTAAAAAGCACGTTCCATTCAACACCCATTTATTGAACGGTGAGCAGGTTGAGCTCCACACAGTACAAGCATGGGGAAAGTAGTGTTAATTGTTGAGCTAGTGTTCCTCACCGTGGCTGGCCCGCCTTATTAGAGCAATTAAGAGCCAGACTTGAGAGATGCTATTAGAGATAATATTGCACACTTAGCCACCTTAAAGAGCTTGTCAAGAGCAGGTCTCCAAGTGTACACAGATGGGAATTAATAGAGATTAGAACAGATTGTGAGATGCTCTGACTTGTAGGGCTTTTAACTGTGGAGTAAATCAGCAGAGTTTAAGAAATATCCATCCTCCTTCACCCTCGACTTTTAGTGTCACGTCTCTGGGGACGTTATTTATGATTTCTCCCCTTTCCCCCCATCCTCAGACCCTGGAGGATGGAAGAGCAGCTGCTCTTTGGCACATGGTGTGACCTCCGGACATGGTTGGCAACAGTGTTCATCTCCTGGATGCTTCTGGGAGACCCAAGCCTCCCCAGCAGCCACCCCTGTGCTCCTCAGGAGTCTCCCCACCCTGCTTGGCCTCCAGTGGAGGAAAAATACAACACAGTGCATCCCCCATCCACCTTGACAAAAGAAAGAAGGATTGGGGGAGTTAGATGCCAACATCATGAGCTGAAGGAAGCATGTGATGCTTGCAGATTGCCATTGTTTTAGAGAATAGCTCTCCTCTTTGTTCAGGACAGTTCAGGTGGCTCCTCAGAGAAGTTGGAGGGCACTTCCCAAAGCAGATTGCAGCTGTGACCACCCGCTACCCCCAGCCCTGCTCCCCACATCACCCCTCCAGCAGCCTCCCATTGCATATGTAATTGAATCTAAGCACTTTAACATAGTCTCCAAGGCCATGGCAATCTGGCCTCTGCCTGGCCCTCGAATGTCATCTTCTCTTGCTGTCTGGGTGGCCACCACACTGGGTTGTCTTCCTGGACCTGTGCACTTCCAGGAAGGCGCCTTCCCTCACTACCAGGTGGCTGGCTCCTTGTCCTCATGCTCTCTTCCCAGACAGACCCTCCTCGACTGCCCCACTTAAAGAGCCAGGCCCTGCCAGCAACTGTCACATAACCTGCGGTAATCTTCGCAGCCCTTGCCACCGTCTAAAGGTTATCTCTTCTTCCACTGGTACCAAGCTCCAGGAAAGCCAGGGTCCTCACCTGGCTAGTCCACGGCCATATCCCAGCAGTAGGGCAATGCCTCATGCACAGTGAGCACTCCATAAATATTTGTGGATAAGTGACTGTACCAGCCAGAGATGAGGGGTCAGAGAGGGTATTTGCTTACATTTCACGTTCTTTTGGTTAAGGCAGTAGAATCCTGTGTTATTTACAAATATGGATCAAGGTAGAAATAACTGGCATTGTTTCCCATTAAGTTCATGATCTGTGTCTTCATATAAAGATTTCTTACTTAAAAGAATTCTAAAGACGTGCTTTTGACATAAGTGCTCTTGAGCTTTTCAAGATTTTAAAGGCTCTGTTCTAATTTCAGAACACATTGATGAGTATTTAAATATGCATAAAAATACAACCATTGCTTCAATCCAGCTATTCCTTGGAAATTCTTATAGATTTTACAACAGCTGTCTTCTAGCTTAAGCCCTTATTTCTTTTTAAGCAAAAACCAGATTGACATATCTAATCTAACTCGAAAAGACAAAATAGAAAGTACTAAATTAATTGGATTTTCGTTTCTATTTTTGTACAAGAGAGTGTCCAATGGAAAATGGTGATCTTAAGCATTAGGCCATGTACCTTTTAGATGGATGCCTTTCTTACTTTCTGTTAAAGAATGTTGAATTGTTGGAATCACGAGAAATTGTTGACAGGACCGTGAAACTTTCCTGCAGGCAAAGCTTGATTCCTGTTTTGCCACTCCTACTGAAATCTAATATTTAAGATCACTGTGCTCATAGTCCATCATAAAAAGTATATTCCTAATACACAATTGGAGAAGGCAATGGCACCCCACTCCAGTACTCTTGCCTAGAAAATCCCATGGATGGAGGAGTCTGGTGGGCTGCAGTCCATGGCGTCGCAAAGAGTCGGACACGACTGAGCGACTTCACTTTCACTTTTCACTTTCATGCATTGGAGAAGGAAATGGCAACCCACTCCAGTGTTCTTGCCTGGAGAATCCCAGGGACGGGGGAGCCTGGTGGGCTTCCGTCGATGGGGTCGCACAGAGTCGGACACAACTGAAGTGACTTAGCAGCAGCAGCAGCAATGCACAATGCTGTTTTTAAAAAATATTTTTCCCTTGGACCTTGAATATAGAATATTTTCCAAAGATTATTTTAAATGATGGGGTTCCCAGGTGGTGCAGTGGTAAAGAACCCACCTGCCAATTGCAGGAGGTGCAAGAGAAAGGGATTTGATCCCTAGATTGGGAAGATGCCCTGGAAAAGGAAATGGCAACCCACCCCAGTATTCTTGCTTGAAAACTCCCATGGACAGAGGAGCCTAGCAGGCAGTTCATAGGCTTGCAAAGAGTCGGACACAACTGAGAAACTGAGCGTGTACGCACACACACAGACACACATACACATTTAAAATGACATCCTCAAAACTTGAGCTTAATCAAGGCTTCCAGTGGCTCTGTCCTTCTTGCCCAGTTTGCCTCTCCTATTTTAGCAGAATGACAAGCCTGAGGCATCGGGATGTTGGGGCTCTGGTTCCAGATGTGTGTTGTTTTGTTGTGTGACATCTTAGATAAGTCACCTCACCTCCCTGGCCTGTTTCCTTGTCTGCACATTGGAGTCACGAAGTGAGGGATGGGGGTGAGGAAAAGAGCCTCGCCCATCTCGCCTGCCTGCCTCCTTCCTCGAGTTTTGTCTTTGGCAGCCCTAGAATGGACTGTGTGGGTCTGGTTCCAACTGAGACTCAACCCTCAGGAACTAAAACTCAGAGGGGCTGGGGGTGAGGGATTCTTCTCCTTGTTCTTAGCCAGGCTTTGTCTCAGAAGTGCAGGTTGACAAGGGTCCTATAGCATATTAGTGGACTCAGTGCGTGATCAGTGTCCAGGACTGCCTGGGTGTTAGTAATATTTGGAGAGCTGAGCTGAGTCCTAAGTGCTGATATGATGTATATACGATGGCCAGGACACTAGCGTGGTGGAGCCGTGAAGGGAACACCTACCTGCCAAAGGGAGCTACTTTCTCTACTCAGGGAGTTGGGGGCTTCAGCACCTCCGTATAGACCGAGACCAAAGACTTTTCTAGCACACTGTCATCAAGAAGAAATAACCCACCTCATCATTTTTTAAATCCCTTCTACTAAGCAGAATACATCACAGCTGCTGCATGGATTTATTTTGTTCATTGAAACGTATCAAGTCTCCTTGCCAAATTATCAAGACCAAATCTGTTTGCATTTACTTTAATTTAAAAAAATCCACTAATGTCATGGGATATTATTGGAAGGTCTGGGACGGATATCGTGGCGTCTAACAGACTACAGTGTCAACATTCCAGGGGAATCCCTGGCATGAACATTTGTTTTGCAAAAGAATTAAGAAACCCAGTGTAGGGGTTTTATTTTATTGTGTTACACAAATCTAATGAATGACTATTTATTAGTAGTTTTATAAATTGTGTCTTTTGCATTTCTGTAGTCAGCACCCAGAGCTAGATATTTTTTTAAGAAAAGTAACAGTTAAAATAGGGCTTCACAAGTGGCGCTGGTGGTAAAGAACGCTCCTGCTAATGCAAGAGATGTAAGAGACGTGGGTTCAATCCCTGGGTTGTGAAGATCCCCCAGAGAAGGAGAAAGCAGCCACTCCAGCATTCTTGGCTGGAGAATCCCATGGACAGGGGAGCCTGGTGGGCCATAGTCCGTAGGGTCGCACAAAGTCAGATATGACATAGCATGCACACATGCAGTGTTTCAAATAAAATTTATTTGGAGGGATTCTCTCCATCATAAAAGCATAATGAGAAATATGGAAGAGGGGTAAGAAAACAGAGTCACCTGTAATCTTGTTGACCTTCACATACGCAGGTTGGAAAAGGAGCCAAGTAAAATCACAGACAGGGATTACTGTGGTGCCGTTGCGTTCAGATGTATTTTTAACCTGTTATGAGGGTTGGCTCTCCGCAGTTTCAGTAAATCCCAACCCATGGTGCCCATCAGGCCCCAGCCTGTTGTCAGCTGCATTTGCACGTCCTTCCAATCACTCTGAAGAACACCCTGTTTTCCTGGGCACCCACTGCTAAAGGGCTTTTTGTTTTTAGAGCCATTAAGACACGTGTGGGGGCATGCCTCCCCACACTGGAATGGCAATTTTTGCTTCTTCTCATAAACAGGGCTTTTATTTCTCCACTTCAGGTTTCACAACCTGTTTCCCCTCACTTTCAAATATGGCTTTTCAGTGTCACAAAGAAAACTGTTAGAACTCAGTAATAAATAAATTCAGTAAGGTGACAGGTTTATTCAGTAAAATCTATAGTATACAAAAATTAGTTGCATTTCTATGCACTGACAACAAATTATCCGAAAGAGAACTATCCCCTTTACAGTTGTATCGAAAATAATAAAATACCTAGGAGTAAATTTAACCAAAGAGGTGAAAGACCTATATACTGAAAACTGTCACTGGTGAAATACATTGAAGAAGACACAACAAATGGAAATCTGTTTGGATTGGAAGAATTAATAATGCCAAATGTCCATATTATTCAAAGCAATAGACAGATTCAGTGTACTCCTTATCAATTCCAAAGACATTTTTCACAGAAATACAACTAACAATCCTAAAATTTTTATGGAACCACAAAAGTCCTAAATAGCTAAAGTTATCCTGAGAAAGAAGAACAAATCTGGGGGCATCACTCCCCTAATTTCAAACTATATAACAAAGCTATAGTAATCAAAATGTTATTTTGTTGGCGTAAAACAAGTACAATAGATCAGTGAAACAGAATAAAGAACCCAGAAATAAGCCCATGTCCTGTGCTGTGCTTAGTTGCTCAGTCGTGTCTGACTCTGCGACATGGACTGTAGCCCACCAGGCTCCTCTGTCCATAGGATTCTCCAGGCAAGAATACTGGAATGGGTTGCCATGCCCCTCCAGCGGATCTTCCCAACCCAGAGATTGAACCCAGGTCTCCCACATTGCAGGCGGATGCTTTACTATCTGAGCCATGTATAGATAGCCAATCAATTTATGACAGCAGTACAAGAATATACAAGGGGGAAAGAAATTCTCTTCAGTAAATGGTATTGGGATAACTGGACAGCAAAAGGATAAAATGAGACCATTATCTTTCAGTGTACACAAAAGTTAACCCCAAATGGATCAAGGACTTGAATGTAAGATCTGAAGCATTAAAACTCCTAGGGAAAAAAAAAGCATAGGCAGTAAGCTATTTGTCACATTGGTGACAAATTTTGTATCTGACTCCAAAAGAAAAGGCAACGAAAACAAAAATAAACAAAGTAAGATGTTTCTGCACAGCAAAGGGAACCATCAAGAGAATGAAAAGTCAGCCTACTGAATAAGAGAGAATATTTGCAAATTATATATCCATCAAGGATCAACATCCAGTTGAGCAATCTAAATAGAGATTTTTACAAAAAAGATGTGCAGGTGGCCAACAGACAACAGCATCACTCATCATAAAGCAACTGCAAATCAAAGCCATAAGATCAGTTCTGCCTCTTAGAATGGGAGTTCTCAAAAAGACAGGAACTAACAAGTGTTGGTGAGAATTTGGAAAAGAGGAGATCTTCCTGCTGGTGGGAATGTTAACTGGTACAGTTCAGTTCAGTTCAGTTGCTTAGTCGTGTCCGACTCTTTGCGACCCCATGAACCGCAGCACGCCAGGCCTCCCTGTCCATCACCAACTCCCAGAGTTCACTCAAACTCATGTCTATCGAGTCAGTGATGCCATCTAGCCATCTCATCCTCTGTCATCCCCTTCTCCTCCTGCCCCCAATCCCTCCCAACATCAGAGTCTTTTCCAATGAGTCAGCTCTTCGCATCAGGTGGCCAAAGAACTGAAGTTTCAGCTTTAGCATCAGTCCTTCCAATGAACACTCAGGACTGATCTCCTTTAGAATGGACTGGTTGGATCTCCTTGCAGTCCAAGGGACTCTCAAGAGTCTTCTCCAACACCACAGCTCAAAACCATCAATTCTTCGGCGCTCAGCTTTCTTCACAGTGGTACAACTCTATGGAAAACAGTATGGAGGTTCCTCAAGAAGTTTAAGATAAAACTGTGATATGATCCAGCAGTCCCACTTCTGGGTATTCATCCAAAGGAAACAAGATCACTATCTTGGAAAGATATATGCACCCCCGTGTTTACTGCAGTGTTACTTACAATAGACAAGATATAGGAACAACCTAAGTGTCCATCAGTGGATGAATGGATAAAGGAAATGTGGTCTATATATATATATGCAGTGGAATTCTGTTCACCTCTAAAAAAGAAAACAGAAGTGCTGCCATTTTCAGTAACATGGATAGACCTTGAGGGGCTTACACTGAGTGACATAAGTCAGAGAAAGACATACTATATGATTTCATATTTATGTGGAATTTAAAAACAAAACAAATGAACAAACAAAACCAAAATCATAGAAACAGAGAATACAGTGATGATTGTCAGAGAAGAGGATGGTTAGGGAGTAGGCAAAAATGGGTGAAGGGGTCGAGAGGTACAACCTTCCAGTTATAAAGTAACTAAATTGTGGCGATGGAATATACAGCATGGCATATTCAGGCTGTAGTTAGTAATATCGCAGCGCACACTTGAAAGTTACCAAAAGAGTAAATCCTAAAAGCTCACTTCGAGCGTGATAGATGGTAATACGGAGACTTCCCTGGTGGCGCAGTGGTAAAGAATCCACCTGCCAATGCAAGAGACACAGGTTGGATCCCTGAGTCAGCAAAGTCTCCTAGAGAAGGAAATGACAACTCGATCCAGTATTCTTGCCTGGGAAATTCCATGGACAGAGGAGCCTAGGGGGGTACAGTCTATGGGGTCACAAAAAGTTGGACACAACTGAGCAACTTTTATTAAGATATTTATTTTTACCTGCACTGGGTCTTCGTTGCTGTGAGCGGTGTCTCTCTAGTTGCGGAGCAGAAGCTACTCTGTAGTTGTGGTGTGAGGGCTTCTCATTGCAGTGGCTTCTCTTGTTGCTGAGCACAGGCTCTAGGCTCTCAGGCTTCAGTAGTTGTGGCACACGGGCTTAGCTGCCCCAAGGCATGTGGGGTCTTTCCCGAGACCAGGGATAGAACCAGTGTCCCTTGCATTGCAAGGCAGATTCTTAATCACTGGACCACCAGGGAAGCCCAGCATTTAGTATATATGTATTTTAATATGGAATGTCGAATGTATTGCCTTAAAAATTTTGAAAATGCACATCAGTGCAAGTCTGTGGGAGTATGGGGTTTGGTAAAAGATAGATATTAAATAAATCACCTCCCAATTCACAGCCCCTTTGCTCAGTCAGTGTGCCTCCTCCTGGCCTGTTATTTTGGCTGCTTCTGCCTCAGGTCAGATCAGCAACAGATGAGTCTCTTAATGACCCTGGGAGAACTCACTGCTTGCAAATATCAAGAAAGCTCCTGGATGGGATGTAAGACACACCTCATGAACGCCGTTAACCCCACCGCTCCTCCAGAAAGGCCTCCTTTGTGGACTTCCTTCTTCCCAGTTTCCCTGGTGGCTCAGATGGTAAAGAATCTTCCTGCAATGCAGGAGGCCCGGGTTCAGTCCCTGGGTCGGGAAGATCCCCTGGAGAAGGGAATGGCAACCTACTCCAGTATTCTTGCCTGGAGAATGCCATGGACAGAGGTACAGTCCATGGGGTCTCAAAAGAATCGGACATGACTGAGCGACTAACACTTTCACTTCCTCCCCAGCAGCAGGCTCTGGGTGCTTTCTCTACCCTTCTTGTTGCCTGGTTTCTAGTGGGCCAGGCCCCTCCCTTTCTCCTCCTTACCTGTTCACTTGAGTCATCCACATGGTCCTGCCTCTGAGCTAAGTAGGGGTGATTCATCACTAGTCTGGCTTAGAAGGTCCTTTCTGCCAATGAGGTTGAATATCTTATTTAAACCATTTAACTCCCAAAGCTGGATCGAGACAAAAGATTTTATAATTACCAATTAAAATAGAGACAGTTTAAAGAGGAGGGCTGAAGCAGGGCAAACAAAAACCAAAAATCTTCATTTTGCTCCATTTATCTGGCTTAGTATAATTCATTCTATAATCCTGCAGCCTTCCCTTAAACGGTAATCTTTTAAGCCGGACCTTAGAATGCACTTCCTCGGTAAACCCTGTCATTTTGAGAAAGCAGAAGAGTAAACAATAAAGACTTAATTTTATTTCAGTAAGATTTTGGGGTCCCACTGGTTGAGCAAGGCCTCAATCTAAATGCTTTGGAAGGCTATTTTTATTAAAATGACTTTTTTAAAACTTCCAAAAGCAATTTCAGACTGATAGGAGGTTTAAGACGCTTTGTTATTTTTTTTTATTAGAATATAGTTGCTTGACAATGTTGCGTTAGTTTCTTGCTGTAACAGCAAAGTGAATCAGTCATATGTATACATATATCCCTTTCTAAATTTCCTTCTAAATGGCGCTTCCCTGATAGCTCAGTTGGTAAAGAATCCGGCTGCAATGCCGGAGACTCTGGTTCAGTTCCTGGGTCGGGAAGATCCACTGGAGAAGGGATAGGCTACGCACTCCAGTATTCTTGGGCTTCCCTTGAGGCTCAGCTGGTAAAGAATCCACCTGCAATGTGGGAGACCTGGGTTCTATCCCTGGGTTGGGAAGACCCTCTGGAGAAGGGAAAGGCTACCCACTCCAGTAATCTGACCTGGAGAATCCCATGGACCGCATAGTCCATGGGGTCACAAAGAGTCGGACACGACTGAGCGACTTTCACTTTCACTTTCCAAGTTAGGTCACCACAGTCAGTTCTCATTAGTTCCCTGTTTTATACATATAGTGTATATATGCCAGTCCCAGCCTCCCAATTCTTCCCACCACTCCCTTCACCCCTTGCTAACTGTAAGTTTGTTCTCTACATCTGTGCCTCTCTTTCAGCTTTTCAAATAAGTTCATCTCTACCATTTTTCTAGATGCCATGATATAAGTGATATCATTCAATACTTGTTTTTCTCTTTCTAACTTGACTTCACTCTGTATGATATCCTCTGGGTCCATCCACATCTCTGCAGATGATACTGTTTTGTTCTTTTTTCTGGCTGAGTACTATTCCATTGCTTATATGTATCACAGCTTCTTTACCCACCTCTGTATCAATGGGCATTTAGGTTGCTTCCATGTCAAACATATTTTAAGACAAAGCCAAAGCTCATACCAAGAAGATTTAAGTAAATAGTGACTAAAAGTACCTGTAATATACTATGAAAGAACAGGGGAAAGAGAGGTCAAGTATAGCACTATGAGTGAAATGGCACCTTGGCCGTTTCTTAAAAGGCAAGCATGATTTGGTAGGAAAGAGAGATCAGGAGAAGCAGAGTGCCCATCTAAGGGAGGCATGAAGAGTCGTGGATGTGTGACACAGGCTACTCCTGCCCTGTGTGTTGGGAGCAGAGCGTTTTTATAGGGATGGGAGTGGAGAAGGAAAACGAAGATGAGGCTCTGCATGACCAGAGAATCTGAGCTGTATTCTTTATCCTCTCCATAGAAAGAATGGGGAGTCTGAGCCTTTCTGAAATCTGAGAATGAGTGATCTTTCCCTCCTTTTAGATCAAGAAAAGATAACCATTTTCATTATAAAGGATGAATTTAAAGGGCCCCAGAGAGAGGATGAGGGGAACCCCTAAGGGAGGCCATTATACTTGACCCTGTAAAGAGAAGACCAAACCAAAGGGAAGGAAACAAGTGTTTCTATTTAGAAACAACTGATGAACTATTTTAGAGGTAAACCGTGGTGACTGACAGGACATAGGTTATAATAAGGGAAACTGATGATTTTAAAGGTTTCTCTTCGGGATAATTGAGGATGGGAGTGGTGGACGCTGCTGCCCTTCAATGAAATAGAAGGATTCAGAAGAGAAATATTCACTCTGTCAGAAGAAAAGGATTTATTTAATTTGGGACTTTTTGGTAGGATATTGCAAATCTTGATTGGTAAGGCCAGGCTGGAGGGAGAATTTTTAAAACTGAGAGCATTGAGGTCATACTTGAAACCAGGGCCAATTTGGATCTCCATAGAATATTCTGCATTCAAAATAGGGGACTGGACGTGTCACAGGTACCGGCCATCAGTAGTGAGGGGCTGCTCAGAAAGCACTCGACACACGGAGGCTTGTGAGTCTGTCCAGGCTGCTCAGCAGAAGGCACCCCACGTAGGAGCCTTCGCGGGTGTGTCTCACAGCCCCTCCAGGAAAGCACTTTGGAAGTGCCTCAGTGGCAAGTCCTCCTAGGCTCACTAAGAGACATCTCGCCTGTGGCTGATGAGGACATCAGACATATTAGTGATGCCTGCTGTGTACTCAAAAGGGGCCACTGACCACACACTTACACTGACTGCATAGTTACAGCCAGAACAAAAAAGAAGCAAGCCTAAGAAAAACTGGGAGAATCTGTAGTCACGGGAAGGAAAATGTGGTGAAAAAAGGTAGGAAGTTCCCAAACCAGAGCGTTAAAGGATGGAAAGATTTTTAAGTAAGGAGCAATGGAAGAGAAAGGAAACAAAACAGGTTTGGAGGTGATGAATAGAAATGGGATATAGGAGGCTTTGGGCAGGTTTGGAAAAACGTCAGTGTTTGGGTTGCTAAAGGAATTTATATGGTCAGGAAGGAGATCCATCAGAATTGATGACTCTAGAAGTTGATGCTGACAGGGAGGTGAGAAGTGGCATGAAGACTAGAGGGCCTTGCAGGGAAGATGAGAGTTTGACACTAGAGCTGGTCACTTTGTACTTGGTTAATACAGAAATATCTAAAACAAATGCACTTGAATTCAGTCATAGGACTTGGTAAGCTGGTAGATGACCTAAGAGCAGTTTTCACAGGGAACTCTGTCTAGAAGTTGACTTTGTGTTCAGGTGTCATTCTGTTTCCTGACTTTTCCCTCCCAAAGCTAGATTCTGTAGGGAAACTGAGAAAAATAAGGCAAGGTCTCTGTAAGGAAAAAAAAAAAAGAAAGTTTCACAGCTGGAGGAAAGCAGGGACAATCATGGATGTAAGGATTTGTGAAAGACACTCCAGAGGGGAACGTGAGAAATCACCAAGTGGAGAAGACGTGTAGCGTGCTCTGGGGAGGTCCCAGGCTTCATCCTGTTATTCTCGCTGGGTTCGCATACCAGGACATCAGGCAGGTCAGAAGGGGAATGACCAGGTCAGGGGCATCCCAAGGCTCCAGGCAAGAGACTTGAATTGATTCACTGAGGAAAACTTAAGAATGCAAATAGGGCAATCCCCTGATGAAAGGGGTATGTAAAATCTGACCAATAGAGTGTGGCCCATAATAACATCGGAAATACTCAGAATGGAGCGATTACATCCTGTTGCATTGGAGAAAAGGACTGGATGAAAAAAAAGAACAAGCGAGCTAATAGGCCTTTCTTTTTAACCCCTATTTCAAAAAGAAAAAGACAGCAGAAGCCACCTTAACTGAGATAATCAGACCCAGTAGCCAGTCTGTCAATGAAAATATTAGTTAAGGTTAGAAAATGATACACATGTCACTTGTATGTAGATGAAAGCTTCAAGGAAAAAAATAAGATATGTCTGTTTGCCACAGTTTTGAGGGAAGGCTTGGGTTTCCTCTGAGTCTGCTTGCTAGAAAACAGTAGCCTATCTTGCCTAAGTAACACCCATTATGTATCACATGGGATTTCCAGTATTGCTATTTTTAGAGTGAGAATCTTTGCGGGGGGTGGGGGGGGAACCTTTAGCTTTATTGCAGTATAATTGACAAAACTATAAGATATAAAGTATACGTTGTAATTATTCGATAGACATATACATCGTGAAAGGATTACTCTGTCTAACCCACCCATGAGGGAGAATCCTGACACCAACAAAGCACGGTGAAGGCAAGAAAGAAAGTAAAGTCGCTCAGTCGTGTCTGACTCTTTGCCACCCCGTGGACTGTACCCCACCAGGCTCCTCTTGTCCATGGGATTCTCCAGGCAAGAATACTGGAGTGGGTTGCCATTTCCTTCTCCAGAGGATCTTCCCGACCCAGGGATCGAACCCAGGTCTCCTTGCAGGCAGACGCTTGGTCCTCTGAGCCACCAGGGAGTGAAGGCAGGTCCTTTCCAAATTATAGGAGTCTAGCCTTTGCCAACTTCAACAGTATTTTGTTTTTAAGCAACTCATCTTTTATGGAGTCTTTGGTTATGCTCACTGTTTTGTAGAAGTAAGAATCCTATTTCTTTTCACAACTGTGTGTTTGTGCTAAGTCGCTTCAGCTGTTTCAGACTCTTCGCGATTCTATGGACTCTAGCCGGCCAGGCTCCTCTGTCCATGGGATTCTCCAGGCAAGACTGCTGGAATAGGTTGCCATGCTCTCCTCCAGGGG
This sequence comes from Capricornis sumatraensis, assembly GCF_032405125.1. Classification (NCBI taxonomy): domain Eukaryota; kingdom Metazoa; phylum Chordata; class Mammalia; order Artiodactyla; family Bovidae; genus Capricornis; species Capricornis sumatraensis. Next base: position 50,582,513 of record NC_091074.1, on the reverse strand, counting down.
ATCTTCCCCAATCCAGGGATCAAAACCCGGGTCTCTTAAGTCTCCTGCATTGGCAGGCAGGTTCTTTACCACTAGTGCCACCTGGGAAGCCCACTTGTATGTAGTTCCAATAACAAGCACAACTAGCATTGAAATATTGGGCGACACAGCTGAGTATTGGTACGGAGTGAGGTGGCGAGAGCAGAAGGCTGGTGCTGTGGGCAGAGTCTTAGGTAGAGGTCCATTAAGAGAAAATGGCTGTCTTGTTTACTCAGGGGTGCATCTCGTAAGATTTTCTCTAGATGCTCTGTTTCTGGAATGCATTTTAGGGATCGTCATCTATAAAAGAATGCCACTGCCCATTAAAGCCTGTCCCAATGTTTGTCTGCCCCATGCCAATTGCTGACACTGTCTTGGTTGACGGGATCTCCGATTCTGTTTGTGTTTATTTCAGCTGGGGATTCCCAGCAAAACTGGGAATAGGCTTAGGGTACCACAGAGCTATGGAAACCAAGCAAGACCAGAAAAGTGCTAAGTGTGTTTACTGGTAAAACCTGGTCATAGTTCCCTCTGTCTTGTTTATTTGTGCTTTAAAACTAGAGATTCATTGTAAAATTTATCGCATTGCAAATTGCACTTGCGACATATGTATATTGCTTAGCTAATAGGGGCTCAAAATTCTGTTTAGAATTTTTTGCTTTATTGACTTAGTATTAAATAAAGCAGGATAGTCAAACTTGACAAATAATCTTATGTATACTTAGGAGTACCATATAGATACAACTTGAGTAAATCTAAATCTGAAATTATTGTACATTTCCCAGTTGGCTTCTCAACTTTAACTGGAACCAGATATTCCTCTCCTGACACTCTTAATGTGTGTGTGTGTGTGTGTGTGTGTGTATATATATATATATATATATATATATATATATATATATATATATATGCATGTATATATGTGTGTGTGTTTATACACGTCTATCTATGTAGCCTAACCAGATACTTGTGTGCGTTGTGTTTATGGAATTTCAGTCTCCTTGGGACCAGCTATTGTTTCTCCTTTACACGGTAAACTCTTTGCACCTTGTGTTTCCTGTTTGTTCATTGTTAATAGTAATAACATCTCAAGTGCATGTGCTACCTCATGACCTCATTCAGCTTCAACTCTCACACCAGTGTGGATGTGCTCTTTCACATTTGTAGTTCAAATTCCTAAGAGAAGTGAACTACCCCAGCCAGTCAGTCTCACTTGGGCTTATGCGGAGACCCTCAGGCCAGGCCCTGCACAAGCCTAAAGACTGGCAATCCCAAGAACAGGGGCCCATTCTCAGGCCACGGGGTGAGACCAGGGCAGGGAGAAGTTGCCTGATTTGGAACATAGATCCAGGTGGATAAACTGAGAGCAGGACCGCTCCCCTTACACTCCAGGCATGAAAGATGAAGACAGCCATCACTTATTCAAAGGAATGTTTTATATACATACAAGCAGTCTTTGCTCTGCCCCATTGCAAAAGTTGGCTTAAAGCTCAACATTCAGAAAGCTAAGATCATGGCATCCGGTCCCATGACTTCATGGGAAAATAGATGGATGGGGAAACAGTGGAAACAGTGGCTGACTTTATTTTTTGGGGCTCCAAAATCACTGCAGATGGTGATTACAGCCATAAAATTAAAAGACACTTACTCCTTGGAAGGAAAGTTATGACCAACCTAGATAGCATATTTGGAGAAGGAAATGGCAACCCACTCCAGTGTTCTTGCCTGGAGAATCCCAGGGACGGGGGAGCCTGGTGGGCAGCCATCTCTGGGGTTGCACAGAGTCAGACACGACTGAAGCGGCTTAGCAGCAGCAGCAGATAGCTTATTAAACGGCAGAGACATTACTTTGCCAACAAAGGTCCATCTAGTCAAGGCTATGGTTTTTCCAGTAGTCATGTATGGATGTGAGAGTTGGACTGTGAAGAAAGCTGAGTGCCGAAGAATTGATGGTTTTGAACTGTGGTGTTGAAGAAGACTCTTGAGAGTCCCTTGGACTGCAAGGAGATCCAACCAGTCCATCCTAAAGGAGATGAGTCCTGGGTGTTCATTGGAAGGACTGATGCTAAAGCTGAAACTCCAATACTTTGGCCACCTCATGCGAAGAGCTGACTCATTTGAAAAGTCAGCTCTCATTTGAAAAGACTCTGATGCTGGGAGAGATTAGGGGCAGGAGGAGAAGGGGATGGCAGAGGATGAGATGGCTGGATGGCATCACCGACTCGATGGACATGAGTTTGAGTGAACTCCGGGAGTTGGTGATGGACAGGGAGGCCTGGTGTGCTGTGATTCATGGGGTCGCAAAGAGTCGGACACGACTGAGCGACTGAACTGAACTGAACTGATTGCATTACTTACAAATTTTCATTATCATGATACAGTTAAAAAAAAATCAGTCCCTCAAATAGAAGATTCCAGTTATCGTCTGTGTTAGTTTGCCAGGGCTACCAAACAAAATAGCACATACCTAGCGGCTTAAACAACAAACACTGGTTTTCTCATTGTTCTGGAGGCAAGACGTCTCAGATCAAGGTATTGGCAGTATTCTGTGTCTGTGTCCTAATCCTCTCCTCTCAGGAGGACACCACGCATTGGATTAGCACCCACCCTAGTGACCTCAGTTCAGTTCAGTTCAGTTCAGTTGCTCAGTCGTGCCCAACTCTTTGCGACCCCAAGACAGATCTTTCTTGGAAGACCACCTTATCAGGAGCACAAGTGAAGAAAGATGTAGGCTCACACAGGGGCCTTTGGAGTGGACTCTAGATATTCAGCCAGAGAAACTTAGTAAGGCAAAGTTAACAACGTAATGAAGAAAACAGTCATGACGTAAAGGATGAAGATGTCCCAGAGGAAGTGACAGTTCCAAACAAACAAACAAAAAAACACATTAAAGGAATGTGGAGAGAATTCACAACACTGAAAGGGCAAAGGGTAAAATGTTGAAAGCTGATTCTTGGCAATTTGCCAAGGCTTAGAAAAGGGTCTTGGTCTGTATCCTAAGCTATTTGATGAAAATAAAAAGGCAAGTGCTATCCAAGTGTTCTTGATAGATTTTTTTTTTAACCATTTTAATGCCATATTTCTCAGTTTTAAATTAGTGTACTAAATACTAATTTTACTATGTTTTTCATCCCCCTGTACATGCATAACCCACGAGTTAATGCTTTGACATAAATTTGTCAGTATCATAGAATGATAATAATTTTCCCGTTGATTATCAGAATGGCTTTGTTCACTTTCAGCTTGTGTAGTCATCTTTATGGTCCCTCACTTGCATGCAAAGCAAGGACTGTGTATGTGTGTGTGTCCATCTGTGTGCCATGTAGGTAAGCACACGTGTGCATATGTGCTTCTGTCTTCGCTGAAGTCTTCCCAAGATGCACCGTGCGATGTTCTTGACTGTATTATTCACCTAAGCCTAAGCATAATTTAGCCTCTTCTTGGTGGCTCGGATTTCCCTGATAGCTCAGTTGGTAAAGAATCTGCCTGCAATGCAGGAGACCCGGATTCGATGCCTGGGTTGGGAAGATCCCCTGGAGAAAGGAACAGCTACCCACTCCAGTATTCTGACCTGGAGAATTCCATGGTCTGTATAGTCCGTGGAGTTGCAAAGAGTCGGACACGACTGAGCAACTTTCCCTTTCACTTTGGTGGCTCAGAGACATCCTCTGTGCTGTGGAGTAGAGTAACTTCCCAATGTGGGTAGGGCTTATGCAGTCAACTTGCAGAGTGTACACCCTGTGAGTCTGTGACTCACTAAATTTTTTAATTGAAGTATAGTTGATTTGCAATCTTACATTAATTTGGGGGGCACAGCACAGTGATTTAGTATTTTTACAGATTGTAGTCCATTGAAAGTTATTAGAAGATAATGGCTGTAGTTCCCTGTGCTTGGCAGTGTATCCTTGTTGCTCACCTGTTTTGTACAGAGTAGTTTGTATCTCTTGATCCAGTGCGGTATGCTTCATCTCTGCATGCCTGAGTTTCCTCACCTATAAAATGAGGAGGATGACAGGACCTAAGGGGGTTGTTGTGAGGATGAAATGAGCAAATGTGTGTGAAGCATGAAGCGCCCGGCAGCATGGTGAACAGCCTGTGAACCGCGGCCCCCGCTGCCCGTGGTGATGGCAGAAGGATTCATGATGCCATGCGTCTTCAGGTTTATTGAAATTGATGCTCTTCCTTCCTCTTAGAATTGGCCTCAAATCACTGTGCTCCTGATTTCTCACGTTGCTTTACCTTTGTGGTCTCCTTGCTTGGCACTTGGCTCTTGGTGGCCTTCTTTGCATCTGCCCCAAGCAGAACAAGTGTCCTATTCTCACCCTTAGCCCCATTTGAATTCCTTTGAATTTGATGCTTTAACCATGGTGGGTTTACAGACAGAGAATTGGTCTTGTGCTGGTGGCCCGTAAGCTTCGCGGACAGCCTGTCACAGGAAAACCCAGAAAAGCATTGATCATTTGACCCCAGGACCTGCACTTCACCATTTGTCGTCATCTCTAAATGAGGTTACACCCCTAATCATTCGGTTTTGCCTATCTGTCACAGAAGCATTAAATTATTCTTTGTAAGCATTGAAATTATACCACAATTCTTTCTGCATGTCTTCTCCTTTTTTTTTTAATATCCTGAGAACCTCGAAGTACACAGGTGGACCAGGCCCCCGAAGGAGCTGTGCTATGGAAAGAATCAGGTGGAGTTTTGGCTGTTAGGAGTTGATAGTGACTGGTGAATGGTCTTGGTGGTAAGAGAGCCGATGTGTATATCTTTAATTCTCCACTGTTGCTCTAAGCTTCTTTCACAGGCTCCCAAGTTCTCTCTTGGGCTCTGTGGTTGAGTCCACCAAGGGAGCTGAAGTGTAACACGTGCCTAACAAAGGTGTTAATGTACTATGTCTATAATGTGGCAGGATTCATGGGGCCAGAAGTTTGGGGAACCACCCTCCCCTGTATCTCAGTCATTCTGTGAATAGAGCATTATGTTTAATACTGCCACAAAGGTACATAGTTGATCTCGAAGCTTAAATAACTTTTATGGGGTTTCCCTGGTGGCTCAGATGGTAAAGAATCTGCCTGCAATGAGGGAGATGTGGGTTTGATCCCTGGGTTGGGAAGATGCCCTGGAGAAGGGAATGGTTACACACTCGAGTATTCTGGCCTGGAGAATCCCATGCTTATAATTTTAATAATCCATGTATTCTTTTCCTCTTCTAACCTCAAATTTCTTTTACCTGAAATAGATACTAATTTACTCTGTCTCACTGTGTAAAGGGTGGCTCCCCTCGCCCCCCTCCTCCTGCACGTGTCCTCCTGTGGCTTCCTTATGCCATCAGAGAGGAAAGAGAGAGCCTTGCATCATTGTTGCGAATGTGATCTAAAGTTGTCAAACAAGAAACTGTAAAGCTCTCAGTACCAGAAATTCAGTTAAACTGAGGCTCCATCTGCTTTCCCTGAGTGGCCAACATTGTCCATCTCATTCCCCGACTTAGGGAGAGCAGGGAACTCAGCTGGCCTTCTGATTTGCCTCACAGATGAGTGAATTAAGAAATCGGGGTCTATAAAATTGTCATCAGTTAATTGAACCCCAGAGGAAAAAAAATTTGTTTTAAAAACGATGCTAAAATTCTTAGCCTTCAGATTAACTTGTTTCATTTCTTGAGTGTTTGAGGCATTTGGTAACAATGGTACAAAGTTTGTGAACAGGTATGGCTTGTGTACAGGAATTTCCGTACATCATGGATGTTTCCTTAATAACACTGAATGAGTGAATAATTGAAGATTTCTGAAAAGGCTTCTAGTCACTGGCCAGGACAAGACCAAACGTGCTTCTTGTTGAAATATTGTAAGGTTTTGAGTTTGGAAGGAAAGCTCACAAGATTTCACAGCATTATGTGTTGAGGTGTAAGGAACACGTATGAACCTGCAGTTGTTGGGGATTTTTCCTTAATATTGAGTTTGTTTTCTTTTACAGGGACTTTTTTTATTGGGATAAAAAACCCATAATGTAAAGTGCATAATTCTAACCACTCTCAAGTGAATACTTCAGCACGTTATTGTGCACCTATTACTGTTCTCTACTCCAGAAATATTTTCATCTCAAACTGAAATTCTGCACTCATTAATCAGTCAGTTCTCACACATCTATCTGTTTGACCCCTGAGGACCACTGCTCTCCTTTTTGATATACATGGAATTGTACAATATTTGTCTTTTTGTGTCTTGCTTATTTTACCTCTGGAAATTTGATTTTATGCATATTGACCTAACAGATGGCTTGGGGGGTGGTGGTAATTATTGACCTCAAAAATAAAAATTATTTTATCAGCAAAAATGAGCTTGTTCAGGAATAGCATAGAATTGTGTTTCAGGACAACCATGCTATAACAAAAATCATAGACAAGTCCAACAAACAAAAGAGAGGAGTGTTCTTTAGTGAATAAAAAGGAAGAAGTTGGGGAGGGTTGTTTGGAGAAAAGGAGGAGTTTGGAGTGATAATGGTTTCTCACCGGCTGGATTGCTGGGGTAGTAGATGTCTTATAGGAGATGCAATGTACAGTTGACCCTGGGCAATGCGGGGGTTAGGAGTGCCAGCCCTCTCTGCAGTCAGAAATCTGTGTGTAACTTAGAGTGGGCCGCCCACACTTGCAGGTCCTCTGCACCCAATTTGGGATTAAACCAATAGCAAATCATGTAGTGCTGTAGTAGTTACTACTGATAAAAATTGATGTGTAAGTGGACTCACACAGTTCAAACCTTTGTTGTTCAAGGGTCAACCGAATATCTGTTCCAGTTGGGTCCTGTAGCTGGTGAATCTGTCCTGTTGATGGTTCTTCTCAGGGTCTGAATCCGACAATTCTTCCTGTGATTGGCATGCAGTGGTGCTTCATGAGAGCTCCCCCTTTTGGCCTCCTGACTCCATTTTCATGCGGCTTCCCTTTATTAATTTTCATATAATCAAAAACAATTGTCCAGTTTCTGCCATGGATCTGAGACTCTGCATCCAAAATTGCTATAGTCTTTATGAAACCAAGAGATTGAAATGATTGTGGCATTTTGAGCAAGAGCTCCATGTTCAATTTTTGTTGTTGTAAAATATTCCTATTATAAAAATGTTTCTTATCCATGAAATCTTGAATTTTCTTTAAAATGCCACTCTTTGGTTGTAGTCGCTGCTCCTATTCCCCTGGTTGTCTGGGGGATCATTACCTGTATTATTTGCTTCCAGGTCTTAGCAGGGCTTGAGGGAGGTTTAGTCTCCCTGAATATTGGAATGAAGTTTAGTGGTCGGCAGGAAGCAGTGGAATTGACATGTAATTGGCACCAATCCTCTGTCTTTACTGCTTAGCCCTCAGTTCTGTAACCCTCGCCCCTACTTCCAGCAGCATCCGAGGGCCTTCTGGAATCCAGTTAGAGCCCTAAGGGAGAAGGACCCCCAGAGAAACAGAGGGTAAAGAGAAGAAACACACGGAGAGAGACCTTGTCAGGGGGCAGATATTTAAATACCAGACATTTGAATTTAGAATACGGAATTTCCTATTTCATCTCCAAAAAAGATCATCCATGCATTGTCTAGAATTGCTTTCAAATTGCTCCATTCAGTTTTTCTTAAGATGGTCTGTTCCACTGTAAGGGCTGTGCCACATAGCTCGGTATGCTTGGAGATGCTGAGTGGAAAAGACAGCCACAGGGAAACGGTGCACCCAGAGTTGGCTTGTGGCTTTTGTTTGCTCGTCCCTGTTCACCTATTCATAGTCATGGATCCCTTCTGCTGCTGCCTGGTATCGTGGAGCCTCGCTGTACCCTGGGGTTGAGAAGAGTCAGGATAATGCGCACTTTCTGGACTGTTCATCTTTCACTAAGACATAGTGTGTGTCGGGATGACAGAGGGGGGCATGGCTGGACCCACGTGTGGCTTATTCCCGGGTCTGCCATGTGCTCTGTAAGCTGCAAACTGTTTGCTTTAAAACAGCTAATCCTGTACTACCAACCGTCTCCACGGACCGTGTCCTGCATTTTATGTTCAGAACCTACACACACACACACACACACACACACACACACACACACACACCCTTCTCCTGCATTTTATGATCAGAACCTACACACACACACACACACACACAACCTTCTCCTGCATTTTATGATCAGAACCTACACACACACGTCTCCTGCATTTTGTGTTCAGAACCTACACACACACACACACACACACACACACACACACACACACTGCTTTCTTAACTAATTGAGGAAAGAGCCACTCTGTATCTTATCCTTGAATATCCTGTGTCATGATCATGTATTCTTTAAAAAAAAATTTTTTTTTAAATTGAAAGAGAAAGAGAAAAAAGGAGGGTGGGGGGAAGAAGGTTGCCATCCAGTGGAGGAAGGAGTAATTCCCAGCTTCATTCAGGAAAAAAAACGCAGGCTGAAATATGCTTAACTATTTTAACTTGGCTGGGGATTTTTATCACCAGAAGGGTTTTTTTCTTTCTTAGCGACTTCGGGAGCCAAATGGGTGCCGTGTGCCTTTAAGGGAAGAAGTGCCTCAGCAAACTTCGCTGTAGTTGTGTCTCACCGTTTGGGTAGGGAAGGAAAGCGTTAATTTCTTATTTGTACACTTTTTTTCCCCGACTTCCTTCCTATTCACTTCATTAAATCTAGAGGCAGTTCAGCATGGGAGCCGTCTGTATGTTGAATTAGGGCTCGCACTCTTGCGCAACACGTCACCAGTCGGAAACTGGGGGTTTGCTTCTGTGATTTATTTCAATATTGTGCTGGTAAAAGGTTTGGAAGGGAATTCTTTGTGGGGTAGTACTTGAGCATTGTGTAGCAAGTTTTGTGTGTGTGTCACTAGCCCCTAGCCCTGAGTAGTGTCAGTGAAGCCAGTTGAATAAATAATTTTTTTTTTTAAGAGGAGAACAATTTAAAATTTTCCATGAATAATTTTACTTTCAGGCTGGAGTAATCTTACTCCACTCTCTTAAGTGCGAGAAGCACTGGGAAATATTTAGTGAATTGATTTCCATTAGAAAAAGACCCTTAGAAATCCCTGAACATAAAGCACTGCATATGGATGTGTTTGGGGTCTTTGGGGAGGAGGGAAAATGTTTTGTAGTTCTCTGCATTCCTGCATAAAACCTTAATTTAAGGGGAATAATGGTCAGTACTTTGTGTGTTTCCTTGTGATTCCAAACCCTAAATTTAATAAGAATCTGCACGTATTAGCAATTGTAATAAAAATGGTCTCCCTGGTTCTTTTTGCAGTTTAATTTGTTTTCGCTTCTTAGCTACTCCCAGATTTAGAGATTGAGAAGTCCAAATATCACAAGCTTATGCTTTGTTCCATTCTTGCAAAATTTAAGGGAGGGGTAAGAGGAGAAATATCCTTTCACAACTTCCCCCCTCTCCATTTATCCCCCAGAAAAGAAAAACAATGAAAAATTTTACAGCATGAAACTGAAAGTGAAGTGTCACAGTTGTTTGGGATTTTCTTTAAAGAGAATAATATATTGTATTAAAATACTTGAACTTGAGAACATGCACATTGCTTTTACTTACATGCATTTAATGAAAGAATTCTTTTATCCAAAAAAAAAAAAATCATCTTAAACTGCTCCAAAACCACGCAGCCTATTTTCTTAAAGCACTAAAATAAGCTTTAAAATACAAAAAAAAAAGCATACCTTTTTTTAAAAATAAATTTGAATATTAATTTGTTTTCTTATTGGCTTAATTGTTCAAATGTGAGTAAGAATGAGAAAGCACCTGAGCTAAAAATCTCTAATTCTGCTGCCTGGAATAATCAGGGGGAAAAAAAAATATGATAAGTAGTTGTCAATATTAAAACAGGCTGAAGGAGGAAGGCTTCGGGCCTTGTAGTAGGTAGAATGAAACAGCAGATTTGAGTCTCCACAATCCTTTCAGTATTAAATTTTCAGTAAAATAAAATTACTTGTATATGAAAACATAGCCTTTCCCCAGCTCTCTTTTTTTTCCTGATCAGCTGATGAAGAGACTAGCAGCTCGCTGCTTTGCTGGCTTGTTAATTTTATCCCCACTAACTGTGATTTCCGATAGCCGGCCTGCTGATAGTGGTAAGGTAAATATCCTTTTTCGTTGCCGTCTTGAAGATTCAGTAGAACTACATCCCAGGCATGTGTAGGTGTGTAACACATCAAAAGCCGGTGTTCTCCGTATTTCTGTGTGTAACTGGGTGCTTGAGGAGAGCAATACCATTAACTGTTGACAGCCTTGCATGCTGTATTTATTATTAGCATGTTCAGCCTCCAAGATTTGCGGGACAAATTTCCTTTTCTTAATCTTCGCTTTAGCTGCAGTGTGTTTAGCTGTATAGTGGGTGTCCTGCTTTTAGTCAGATGAATATTAATGAAATAACGTGGAGCTTTTTTTTTTCCTTCCTTCTTTTTTCTTTTTCCTCATAACTCATCAGACCTTGCCTCCTTCATAGTGGTTATCTGAACACTGTAGGATCGTGATGGAAATTGTCTTTTGATTATTAAGGCCTGGGCTCAGGCTGTCCCTTTAGGTTTCTGTCTGTGTGCATGTTGCTTCTCTGGGTTTGCACATTGGAAGATGCATAGAAAGCCTATTTTTTTCTTTTCGAAATCCCACTGGCATTTTTAACATGCCAGGTTGTTTTGTGTTCTGCACCAGGTTTTCTTCACAAAACCTTTCTTTTTCAGAAGGCATTGTACATAAGTGCAAGAAATTATGTCTGAGCTGTAATCACTCTTTATATTGATTGTTATACTCACATGATCATAAATATTAGCCATGTTTGGTGCTGTGGAGAAATGAAGGTAATTGCCTTATGATTAGAGCTCTTTTCAGCTACGAGAAAGGATTGATTAGCATTTGCATACTGGAGGCAATATTGAGAGGCAGGAGGAGCAAATAACAACATCAGTTATTTTGTGTGAGAAACCAATCTCGACATGCAATTTAAAGGTCTTTTTAAAAATTTTCTTTTCCATGGTCAGATTTTGTCTTATCTATTGCTGTTTTTTTCTTTGCAGTTTTTCCTTTCCCTTTATTTTCCTTAAGTTTTGAGATTAACCAGGAGGGGAAAAAAAAGTTTAAACTTCTGGGGCTGTCACATGGATCTCTTAGTCCTTTATGAACAGGTTTCTTCTTATACCTGGTTGTTCTTATAGCTATTTTATTATCTCTCTGCATTAGTGCTGCTGGCTCTGGTTTAAAGCAAGCGTTTGCAGGTAATTGGAAAAAAGTGTTTTTTGTTTGTGAGTGTGTGTGTTCTTTATCGGATGATTTAAGTGCGTTTACCCAGGAATGTGGCTTTGTACTTCCCGTTTCTTGTTTACTCATTGCTATGTTAGAAGAAAATCTGGATGGAATTTTGACTTATGTTGTGAATCATGAATAAATTGATGTAAAACCTCAAAGAAGAGAAGGTCAAAGCTTATATGAATGTAAGGATGCAATCTTAGGGAAATTTTTTCCTTATTCACCCCTTGTTTCAGTTTACCTTTGACTCTCTACAGAAATAAGACAGTAAAGGTTCTTTTCCCACATCGAGCTGAAATGTCATTTGGTTTTAGTTATCTTCAAACACCTAAATGTATAAATCTCTTCATATTTGTCACATTCTTTGCTATTAGTGTTTCGGGCCTTCGTGTATTTTGATCAGGAAATAAGACTTGGGTTAAAGATACATTTATCCAATATGGTGGTTTTCTATTTTTCTTCTTACTTCACTGATTACTGTTAATTTCTGCTTTGTTTGTTTGTTTCATTTTATTCTAATTATCTAATTTTTTTTTTTCTTTCTAGTATTCTCTTGTCTTGAATTTTTCTCCTTCGTTTCCAATTAACAGGCCATTGAAGACGGCAATTTGGAAGAAATGGAAGAGGAAGTCCGGCTTAAGAAGCGAAAAAGACGAAGAAATGTGGATAAAGATCCTGCAAAAGAAGATGTGGAGAAGGCCAAGAAGAGGAGAGGTCGCCCTCCAGCTGAGAAGCTGTCACCAAATCCCCCTAAACTGACGAAGCAGATGAATGCTATCATTGACACTGTGATAAACTACAAAGACAGGTGAGCACCTCAGTCCCTCACCTCCGTCGTCTTCACCGAGGCCACGCGTGCTGCTGCCTGCAGAGCACGCTCTGTTAGGGTGCACGCTGGGTTCTTAGGTCCTTTCTACCCCCCGTTTTATGGGTGTTGCTCCAGGGGTATCAGTAAACTTGGACCCAGTTTAGAGGGGCTACACTTGATATTTTGTATGATGTTTTACCAGGTATCATGTAAGATATTTGGAAATAGGAGTTTAGATGACAAAATTAAAAAACAAAACAAAACCCTAAGGGATTTCCAAAATACCATCATTTATATGGAAGGATTGGAAAGAGAGTGAAATTATACCTTTGGCTTGAGTTGTTAGAGGGGAAAAAAAGTCTTAGCATATTTAAGGTGAATATTCACGTTAAGACTTTGTTTTAAACCAAACCGATGCTTCCATCAAAATACCTTGGAAGGAAAGAAGAAATGGTATTTTGACGGAAGCATCGGTTTGGTTTAAAACGAAGTCTTAACGTGAATATTCACCTTAAATATGCTAAGACTTTTTTTCCCCTCTAACAACTCAAGCCAAAGGTATAATTTCACTCTCTTTCCAATCCTTCCATATAAATTTCTGAGCACTTGTTCAAGCCATCTCCTTCTTCCTAATAACCCTACCTAAAGAGGATGGTTTTCCAGCAACTTTATCTCTTTTACATGAGATAAAGGAACTTTTGAATGTCAACTTTGAGAAATCTGTACCAGACACTATCTCCAGGCCATTTTTAAACAGTAAACAATTATTTGAAAACCAAAGTAAAACGTGTTTTGGGGTGTCAGGCAGCTGTATGTAGTTGATAAATTAGGCTACATTTTTGATTTGGTTTCTATGCAGTCATCATGTGATGCAGTTTTAATAGGAAGATCACATCTCATTTCAGTTGAAAAAACTGATGAGAAGAAACACATTTTATGTCTCTAGGTTTCATAGTGACACGAATCAGTTTCTAGCTACCAGAAACGTTTGACATTAACTCTGTTGCTCTGTATACCTGGAATTGTTTACCACAAATAAGTTGTGCTCTTAGTCCTTCATTGTAACTTTATCACATGTTTTTGTAAGAGGAAGAAAACCTCATCGTAAAGATGAAGTGGAACAAGCAGGAAATTTTCAACCATGGGGTGTTATTAATAGCTCCTTACAGAAAACATAAAGACTTTCTCAGAAAATGGTGAAAGGGGAATAGGAGCAAATGTGTGTGAAGAGAGTCTGAATTTCTCGGTCCTCTTTACCTCCCAGGCGTCTCGGGTTCTCTTCTGCTTACTGTTTTCACTATTTTCTTTTTCTTTTTTAAAGTCATTTCCTTTGAGAATTCTAAAGTGGCCACAAAGGGCGGCCCCGTTACATCACGTCTGGATAAGACGTTCATTGACACGGGGGAGTGACAGTAATCTAGGAAAGGAAGTTTGGCCACGACATCATTCTTTGCCCAGGTGAACACGCAGACTTGTAGACCGAGCATCAGCCGTTCTCTCTGTCAAGTCTCTGTCCCTTCTTGGCTACACTGGTAGGTTGGCTGGAGGCAGAAATGGTTTCCAGGAAGTCAGTTTGGACACTTACACCTTAATGTATTAGCTCCTGGCATAGAGAGAAATAAGTAGAGGGTGTCACTCTGCATATACCTCTAACTTTTTGCCTTTGTCTCTGGAGAGACACGTCTGTGGCTTTGACCAGGGGTGCCTTGATGTTTAACAGGCATTGTGTTCATTACCTGCTGAGTGAGCCTAGGTCTGCTGGAACACTGAGAAGAGCCACAGAAGTCCTTGGAGGTTTAGAAAGTCCTTTTATTCCAGGTGATGGCTGTCTCCTCCTTTCACGGGATAAAAGAGGTCACCACCCGGTGAACCACATACTGCCAACAGATTGTTTCATCTTTCTTTTTTTCTTTCTTTCTGTTTTAAAGCAAGCGCATAAATCTAGCAAGAATTCTTATAAAGTGTCAGGGTTCCCCTGCCCCACCAGCATCACCACCTTTTTTGAAACATCTGAACGTCTGGCAGCAGCACTGTCCCTAGGCTCCTCTAAGGTACCTGTCGGAGCAGAGAAGTGGCCATTGCCCCCACTCCCCCGTGGGCTGTCCCTCTCTGGATGGCCACCATCCCCACCGGCCGCTGTCATCCCTCCAGTGTGGAGTGTCGGTTGTCATTGATCATTGTATTTTTCGTTCCTGGCTCATCTCACTCGCTTAGATCACCTGCCAGCTCCGTAACCTTTTGGGTTTGTGATTTGCTGATGCACAGGGCCATAGGCTGACAACTTTTCCAAAAACCATCCCCAAATACAGAGTCATATGAAATTCTGTCCCTTAAACCTCAGCTAAGCATAGCACAGTAGTTTAAGCTCTGGTCTTGGCTTAACTACCTGCATTCCAATCCGAACTCCACCATTTACTGCCTGTGGGGCAGCTGGGCAACTGACTTAACCTCCCTGACCCTCAGTTTCTTCATCCACAGAATGGAATGATTACTGTACCTCCTTCTAGAGGTGTTAGGAGGATTTGATGAGTTAATATAGCTCTTTGAACAGTTTAATTATTAATAATCAGCCTTTCAGACTATTTATAGCAAATCAGGTGGGTGAGCGGAGCTCTGAGCACCATAAAGAAAATGTCCTTGCTCATACAATTTTCATACTGTTATTTCCAAAACCAGGAACATGCAGTTTCACTGGGACTGATGATGGAGCATGCCTTTGGTTGTACTACAGAGAGAAGATATTTAAATATTTCAGCATGCAGGCATTGAATCATTTGTTTTTTTCCTCTTTCATTGGTTTTATTTATTTTACTTTTCCTTAAAGTACCTGTTCTATTAGCACGCACATTTAGGTATGTTCTGGGAAGTACATTCTACATGTTTCATATGCATTTCGTGTTAGTCATCCTCTAGAAAAAAGGCTTACTCTATGTTTTTTATGTCTCTTACCAAATTTGGCGCTCAAGTAGGAGTCACTCAAATTAGGAGCGCCTTTAATTAGATACATCATATTTTTGGTTTTAGAAAATGCTGCAGAGAAATGTACTTCTCCATGTGTTGAGATTTTTGCCCCAGTAAAGTCAGTGACTAATATAGTAATTCAACCTACCTGTGAAAGAAATACCACCTGGACTAACCTCCTTCCCATCACCTCAGTCAAATGTTAGGGCTCTGACAGTCCTGAAGATTAATAGAATATTAAATAAGAACTGGCATCTATATTTAACTAATACATAAGAATTAATTAGCTCTTAGGAGACAATCTTCTTTTTTTCCCCCAAAGTTCTTGCATGATTTCGGGACAGATGTAGCTTTATATTTTTAAAAAGAACAAGGGTAATTTAAGTATCTACTTATTGCTTTTGTTTTCAGTGCCAGACCTAATTTTTTTAGGGAGGTACTTTTCAAAAATGTGACACCCCCCCCACCCAGAAAAAAGCCAATAATTCTATGTGACACAAATATGAAATCTTTCTGCAGTAGTCTCTACTAGAGGTAGCACTGGTCTATTATTACCATTCTCACATTTTATATCTCCAGTAGAAAACTTGATACGAAGTAGTGTTGGAAGGCTTTGGTTTGATTTATTAAGCATGCTTGCATAGAAAGCTTTTAAAATTGTACTCTCAGTTAATATGATATTTAACCTAAGGGTCTTTACTTCTTGGAAATGGGACTTATCCCAGTCTACATCTTGTACCCTCTAAAATCGCCCCTGTGAAGAGATGGAGAATAAGATGGTGAAGAATGGGGTCTGCTGGAGCTATTCCAAGTCTAGAGGCATGGCTTATAGTTACTTAGATAAGGAGGGAGTTTCCTAGAGGGGATTCTTAGTATTGAAGGGGTTTCAGCTCTGTCTGCTCCAGTTTCCCGGCTGTGTCTCCCTGTGTGACCCCCAGCAGACTATCACCTAACCTCGTGTGGACATGCCCAGCCTCAGCTCACTGTGTCAGGAAGCCATTCACGACACCAAAGGACAGCCCTAAACACGACAGGCATTTCCTATATTAAGACAGACTCAGCCCTCTGACTTCTAGCTATTTGTTCTGCTTGGAACTTCAGAGAGTCCGTCTTCTCATTCTGAGAAATAGCCTTTAAAATATGCATAAACATATCAGCCTCAGGCCATTCTCCTTCAAGTTGAAACGCCTCACTTTGCAGTCTGAGTGAAGCCTGGACTTGGGCCACCCTCGTCCCCCTCCTTAGACACGGTTTGCTTCCTTAGTGTCCCATTAAGAACATGGCACCCAGAACTCCAGAAGGATTCCCATGGCGGCTAGTTGCAGGATGCTCGGTAGCCTTCTTTCTCTGGACACCAAAATTCTGTTACCGTCACTCAGGAACGTGTTACCTTTCTCCACCAACCTTGACTCAGAGTTAACTCCCATTGAAAACCTGGCTTGCTGAAAAACTTACTCCCCTGCAGCATATACACACGTTTCTTTTCTCACGTGAATGCTGCCAAGGTTAGCTAGCCTTCAGCTAACCCTTTGACTTTTGTTTTTATCCTATATCTACTTATTCTTATTCCTATCTAGTTCCATCTTACTGATTTTTGTCCCATCATTCTAGTCCATTGTTGTAACACTGAGTTTTATGCCTTAAAAAAAAAAAGACACATTGACTTGTTTTCCCAAGTTGTTGCTGTCATCCAGAGGTTTGCTATAAGCTATTGCCGAGAAACTTCTAGAGGGCAAAGGACACGTCCTCTAAAACATGCCCCTGAAAATCACTTAAGGTTGATGTGCATTTATTAATCAGTAATCTTTAAAGTTGATAGACCATCTGTGAACTTTACATGGCCATGCTATCATGTCACCTACTCTCATCTCTCCTTTCTCAAGGTTATCAAAAAAAGTTAAACCCAAGATATACTGTGTTTCTGGCCTCCCCAATCCATCAACCTAGAAACCCTGCTGAAAGAATGAAATGAGGTTAGCTTGCCATGGCTTTCTCTCAGAGACCCCCTACCAGTACTTAATGATGTTATTTATCTTCTCTAAATAGCCCTGTGGCATCTGAATAATTTCTCCGAAATTTTGACCTGAGGTCCACATCAAGCATAGCCCTCTTGAGTTTCCCTTCTCCTTTTGAAAGCAGGACATTTGCTTATCTCTAGTCTCCTGATTCTGTTTCTATTCTCTGTGATTTCTTAAACATCATTAGCAGAAGCAATCTACTTACTCTTTCAGCATGTAATTACTTTGCAACTGGACACTTGAACTCATTTGAAGTGGCTTGATAGGCTCTATCTACTCTCCTATCAGTAGCTTTTGTCCGACATTTCATATGCCTTGCTTTTCAAATCTGAGCATTGTTCACATTCCTGAAGAATCTGGAAACAGGGTATGAGGAGGTTATTGGCACCTCCTCCCCCTCTAGCAGCTGTTTGAAGACTGGCAGGAGCATTCCTTGAGGAGGGGCCCTGCTGTCTCCAGAGGGTCTGGACTTCAGGTGCAGCCCTGCAGAGGGACTTGGGAAGCAGCGGGGAGGTGGGAGACACCTGCCTAACCCTGGTACCCAGTGGGGCATCCGGGCGGTGGCCGAAGGGCGCTTTTCTCCCTGATGCCCTTCAGGCTCTGCTCTCTTCCCCCAGGCTAGTCTGTCTTCTTCTTGACCCTCATTTTAATAAACCCTGATGATATCTTTAGGATTGGTGGAAAGCTTCAGCATGTTCTGAATCTTAGCTCTCCCCACATTGTAGAAAATCATTTATTGATCCTGGAAATATTAATTGCACTCCCGCCCCCCGCCCACCTCCTTTCCAGCCTTGAGTGCCAGAGGGTTAAAAAACTCAGGGTACTTGCTTCCACTAGCTTGCCCTGCGGTGGGGGAGACGGTTCTGAACAGGCAAGCGGCCAGGGGATTTCTGGGAAGTAGGGGTCATGTGAGCCCCTTATATAAGACTGTGATAACATTATCTGGTATTTGGTCCCTTTGGGGGCGTCCCAGGTGGCTCAGTGGTAAAGAATCTGCCTGCAATGTGGGAGACACGGGTTCATTTGCTAGGTCGGGAAGATCCCCTGGAGGAGGAAATGGCAACTCACTCCAATATCCTTGCCTGGAAAATTCCATGGAGAAAGGAGTCTGGAGGGCTACAGTTCATGGGGTAGCAAAGAGTTGGACATAACTGAGCATGCACACATATGATTCCTTTTAGGGGAAAAGTATACATCATTATCACATTTATTTGGGACAAGAGAGCCAGCATTTTTACCCTAGTACATTATAGTACCTTTTAAAGGACTTGAGAAACCGCAAACCCAAGGACCAAGAGTACTTGTTTAATTCCTGTACACAGACTCCTTTTTGCAAATGGAGAGTCTCTTGTAGCATTTCCCTAATGAGTGAGGCTGGGCTACTGTTTTAAAGGGCCACATATAGTCAACCCACACTCCAGAAGGGATAGACTCTTCCTTTAAAAAGTTCCCTTTTCTTCTTTCAATGTTTTCTTTCCAGAGTGCTCTACCTGGAGTGCATTTAGGTATTTACAATATCAAAGGCTTTCCCTCAGTTATCATCATCCTGAGGCTTCCATCCAAGATGGACTAATCACACCATTGTTCATACTGTCTTTTAAGATACATTTATAGGAACATACGTTTTTCCCCTGGAGAAGGAAATGGCAATCCATTCCAGTGTTCTTGCCTGGGAAATCCCATGGACAAAGGAGCCTGGTGGGCTTGTAACACAGTCCATGGGGTTGCAAAGAGTTGGACACAGACTGAGCTCAGTGTACATTTTTAAAGCCAAATCATACCATTATTTAATAAGCTTTTTTGTTTTGTTTGAACTTTTTTCCCAGTCAGGTTGCTGACCCACATAGGTCTGTCCTTCCACATTCCTTAACAGGATCATTTGAAATTATTCTGTTGGTATCTCCTCTGTTCAGAGCCTCCCTTCCCCGATGAGCTGTCATCTCAGTCAGTCTCAGGTCCAGGAACCATGCGCCCGCCCTTCTCCAGGGTATCTGCAGCGTGTCCTGGGATGTGTCTGCCTTGCTATATGTCATTCCCAGAATGTTCGTCACTCTTACATATTGTGACACCACATAGTCTGTTTCAGCTTCTGTATCCCCTTGGTTAAGACCATCACCAACCCAAGATCCCAAATGTGTCTTGAAAAGAGCAGTCCCAATTCTGTGCCTTATTCCTAACATCCCCTTACACACAGAGTTTCCTCAGCATTTCTCCCAGGCCCTTCACTGCTTCTGTGCCCTCACCCTCATCACTGGCTGTGTGTGGGATGGCCTGCCTTCTCTCAGAGACATGGAATCCCTCTTGTCAGATGGTTACTTAAGAGCTCGCAGTAGCTCCTCATCGCCTCACCGATGGTGACCAAACTTCCTACCGTGGGAAGGACAGTCTTCCATGATCTGGCCCTAGGACCTTCTTGACTTCATTTTCCACCATGCAGCTTTCCCTTGTGTGTCACACATTCCAGCTGACTCTGCTCTTCCAGCACAGTCTTGTACTTTGGCTCCTCTCTCCTGGGTTTATGCTTTGCCCTCTCTGCCTTGCTTCCCGCTCTCCTGGGGCAGAGTGGGCAGTGTCCCTGAGGACGGACATGTACGTGGCTATACATGGGCTCTGTATGCCAAAGGCACCATCTATGCCTGGAGTAAGACCTAAAGGGGATGTGGGGTTTTCCCAGGTGTGTCACACGTCTCAGCTACTTCTCTGAAAAAAGTGAAAGTGTTAGTCACTCAGTCATGTCTGACTTTTTGCAATCCCATGGACTGTAGCCCACCAGGCTCCTCTGTCCAGGGAATTCTCCAGGCAAGAACACTGGAGTGGGTAGCCATTCCCTTCTCCAGAGAATCTTCCTGACCCAGGGATCGAACCTGGGTCTCCTGCATTGCAGGGAGATTCTCTACCATCTGAGCCACCAGGAAAGCCTACTTGTCTGCCACCACACAAAGGGACACCAGAGGGGCAGTTTCAAAATCCTCAACTGAAGAGGCTTTCCCTAGAGGCCAGGGCCCTCTCTTGTGTGGTGGTTGGCATTTCCAGTTGAAGATCAGCTAGAGATTAACTCTGTAATCCGACTACCAAGATGGTGCTCAGAAAGCGAGTTAGGGCTCAGGGCCCCCTCTGGGTGCTGACTGATGTAGCAAAGTACAGCATCCTATCTGATGGGCACAACAACTGTCTGAGGTAAGTACTCACCCCATTTTACAAATGAGGAGCTAGACTTGGGTAGGCTAAAGCTGCCTTCCTAAGGTCACCCCCACACCCACCAAGCAAATGCTGCTGTCTCCCACTGCTTCTAGCACAGCTGATGGAAATACGTAGAGGGAGATGGGGCTGGAGTAGCAGGCATTGACTTGTTTGGAAGAGGCAGGAAAAGTCCCCAGTCATCTTGCCAGCAATCCCCTGAGGTGGGCAAGGCAGGTAGGTGATTATACTGAGGCGTGAAGTGTGACATGAACCGCCAGAGGTCGCCAGCCTAGGAGGAAGGAGCCGGGCTGGGATGAGGACCCAGGTCTTCTGACTCGAGTGTTCTTTCTACTCTACCACAGGTGTAACGTGGAGAAGGTGCCCAGTAATTCTCAGTTGGAAATAGAAGGAAACAGGTCAGGATCTGTCTTGTATTCCTGTGTCTCTAAATACAGGTATCCCTTGGCCCACCACCCGGCCTTCGAAGCAGATCCCTCCGACGGCCTCCTGATCGTCCCTCCTTGTAGTGGGCGATGGAGGCACAGATGTTCTCGAGCACCTGTTGCGGCTTTTGTTCGTGCTGTGTTTCCATTTGGGCGTGTCCATCCTGTCAATGCGCTTCTTACAAAGGCATCAGGAGCCGCCACCAGCGGGACCCTCCCACCAGACATGGGTTTCTGTCGCTTGCCCTCCTCTCTGAGCGCGGCTTCTGCCTCCCATCCCACGGGCCTCTTAGCTCTGCGCTGTCTCGGTTTGAAGCGTAATGGAAAGCACCGGGTGCTGTGCGCGCGCGCGCCCCCCGCTGGCCGACCCTGTGCGGTCACCTGTGCGGAGAGTGTCACCGGCTTGGGTTCAGGGCACGACTTCCAGGCTTACCCGTCGCCTGTGGTCTAAGCAGCCTGTTTAACCTTCGTGTGACTCTGCTTTTGTCGAGTGGAGAGCAGAAATGCTTTTCTCTTGGAGACTTTGTGAGAATGAGAGGATGTCGGTTGGGAGAGAGGGGCGTGCAGCCATTACAAAGGGTGAAGAGTTGTTATTAGTATAGTGAAAATAACTTCTTCCCCCTTTTGGTCAGCCTGTACTTAAAAAAAAAAATTTCGATACCGTATATTGCCGTCATGTTCCACTTTGTCAGTTGCCTCAATAATGTCCCTTTTGGCGCTTTCCCCCCCCAGTTTGGGGCCAGAAGGATAAAGAATCCAAGCGGCATTGCAGAACAGATTACCGTCACCGGCTGTGGCACTCCCTCCGTATAGGGAGGTTAAATATTGGGTGATTCATACCCCCTATATCTGTATGGAGATGAAGCTGTTGGACAAGATTGTCGGGTTTTTTTTGGTATTTCTTAGTTAACAGTGATCAATCCTGGAAGCCAGACACACAAACCATACTGGGTACTAAGAGGTGTCAAGAATGGTGTTCTGTTTTTGCCACTATGAGAAAGAACTCAGTCTGAGTTCGAATTTCAGAAGTGAAACAAGAAACACTTGACTTCTGGAGTCTTGATATGAACCAACATGGTAAATATTTCCACCGTCAGGATGTAGAAAGGAAGCTTTATGGTCTAAAAGGCATAATGTAGGCTGAATGCCTGGTGCGGTGAACAGGAACAGGCAGAAGCTCCTTCACCCCACTGCCCGGGTTCCATCAATATAGTCATGTGACCATGAAAAGAGGATTAATAACTTTAAAGGGTATTAAGAGCCCCCAGGGTCATGCCTAGGCTTTCTGAGGAGACGACATGACCGTATATAGTTAGGACCCAGATAAATCTTTTGACTGCAGATACATTTAAACTGCAGCTTCCAGAGGCATAGAAGGGGGTGACGTTTGCTTCCTCGGGACTCTTCCGAGTCTGTCTGGCCCCTTACTGTCACGTATGCTGCTTCTCCCCAGAAGCCCGAGTTTAAGACATGTTGTTCAGAGCTTGCGTCATGATTAATTTTTAAAAATTCTTTAAAATCCCTCCATGTGTTCAAAAGCACTGAGCTTTTTCTACATGTCAGTCTCTGTGTAAGTATTGAGAATGAGGCGGGGGAGGGATGAGTAAAATGAAATGCCTTAACATAGTTGGAAAGAGTTATATAAAGGAAAAACACAGATCTGTCATCTGAATCGAGTGCATGTGCCAGGTGAGAGGGTAGGCGCGGCAGAAGCCAAGTCAGTCGGTGGCTTGTGGGGGGAGTATAAATCCCCCCAAAGTAGCTAGGGGTGGGGTGGGGGAAGCAGGGTGGGGGTAGCGAGGTGAGGAGGCCCAGCTATGTTAGGCAGCCAGGGAGGAGGCAAAGAAAAGCGGGACCCTCTCTAGAGACCATACACCTCTCAGTATGGCTGCGTCATCAGGTGCAAGGGAAGCGGGGCATAGCACTGGACAGGTGGCAGGTGTGAAAGCAAGAGGACAGGTACTCAGAGGTGTGATTCACAGGACTTTGGGGCAGCCCAGAGGTGAGGTGGAGGAGAACTTGATAAACTCCTGGTTCTCTGTCCTGAGTGGTAAATGGATCGGTGAAATTTACATTTACAGAAATAGGGCTGAAAAAGAAGGTGGCCTGTGGTACATACTCCATCCTAGGAAATCTAAACTCTCTCCATGGCTATTAACAGCCCTTAATGTTGTGATTATGTTGTTAGTATTGACTATCCCTTAAGGACCAGCCAAGAAGCTCTTTTAGACAAAATTTATTTTTAGCAACATTGGCACCAGACATTTGGTATTTCTTTAAATGGGGGAGGGAAGCTGTGACCAGACATCAGGCTCAAGCCGGACCCTTTTCATTTAATTAGATTACAGAGAAATTGCCATGAAATACAAGCATGACCAAGTGGAGACAGAGAATTTTAGTTCTAGGTGAAGAACCTTTCTTCACTTACTCAGTTTGGGCACTGTGGGCTCAGAGACAGGGCTGGCAGTCTGTCTTGCATTTTCCCCTGGAAGAGGGCATGGCAACCCACGCCAGTCTCCTTGCCTGGAGAATCCCATAGACAGAGGAGCCTGGCAGGTTGCGCGGTCCATGGGTCCATGGGGTCACAAAGAACTGGACACGACTGAGCGACTGAGGACTAGTGTACTAGCAGTGTGAGTGAGGAAATCAGAGGCTCAGGTGATGTCCCTGGCAATGCTTTTTCTCAAGAGTATAGTCCTCAGATTAGTCCTGGGGCTTCTTGGACAATTGGCAGTGTGGTTAAAGCCCCTGAGGTGTTTTTGCTACAAAGTAGCCAGTTGAACTTCCTTTACCTCAGCATTCCCCGAACTCATTTAACCAGCGAAGACCCTGTCCAAGGAACACTGTTAATGATCCATTAAGCTCGCCTTCCATAGGGCACACGTATCGGGAAATGAGGGCTCAGAAGTTGCATTTAGTCCTGAGAGTCAGCTCAGGGAAATGTGGATACCAGGACTTAATTTTGTCCTCCTTAAACAGTACTGATACTCTCAGATGTGTACTGGGATATGCCGCTCTTGCCTCCTGGTGACTTGACACTTATTAATGATGCTCAGCCAATTTTAACCATGTACAGCAGGTGGGCAGCCCACAAATAAACTTGGCCCATCCGCTTTCTGAGGCACAGAAGGCCTCCCCAGGGCTCCGAGCTTCAGCCTAGCCCAGGAGCCCAGGGTCTCTGCCTCTCAAAGCTTCAGGACAACCAGCACAAGCGACCTCTCTCTGAGGCAGGGGAAAAAGCCCCAGCTAGAAACAAGGAAACTGATTTTCTTACAGGGCTGATAAGCTGTCTTCAAACCATTCTCTGTCTTTTGATTTTAAAATGGATCGTTCTGAAAGAGGACAGTTATTAGGCATAAATGTTCTTGTACATCCATAGGAAAAATATCCGCCTCGTTTCTTTAGAATCACACCTCACATGTCTTCCTTAAGAATTTCCTAAAATTAGAGGAAAAAGCACTCTTGGGGTGCTTGCTACAACACACAGGCACATCCCTTTAACAGAGTGACATTTGGTATCTGCAGCTCAGGTAGAGAGCGGTTTGATTTTGTTTGCCTGCAAAAGCTTTGTGCTTTTTGAGCTTGATCACAATTCAACCAAAAGCTTTGAAGCGTTTGTTTTGTTTTTTGTTTTTTTTTTTTACATTACGAAGTTAGAGACCTGGGGAGAAATTGAAGGACAGAATATTCAGTGGAAGGGAAGGTGGGTTCTTACCTTTGGAAAGGAATGCTTCCTTTGAGTCACTTCTGAGTCTCCAAGATGAGGTGACAAAAGCTGAGCAAGGAAGCAACGTCTCACTGAGACAGGTGGACAGTTAGAATCCCATGCCTCCACCTGCTGTGATGAAGTGTCATGGGAAAGAAAGAGAAGAGGAAACTAGATGGCCCGAGTCAATGTTTCTAAAAAGCCAAGTGGCAGATGATGAATCTTCTCAGTCATCTCCTCAAAATGCTTGTCCAAATACACAATAAATAAATAACACTCCAAACCTCATGTCCTGGCCATCGCCTCTGGTTTGCTGTAAGTTCAGTGAGAACTTACTTCGTTGTAAGTTCAATGAGAAAATTCTGAAGGAATAGATAGGAACTTTATACAGTAGATTCTGTTAAAATCTACTTTTTTAAGATAGAAAATTTATGGAATTATTGTTCTATTATTCTATTTATTTGGCTTTATATGGAAGAGTTAAAAGGTGCCAGGTGACGAACTGTGCTGTTTACGGTGACATAAATAATACCTGGTCATATGCCCCTCAGACGACGTTTCTCTGGGAAAAATCAAATTAGATTTTTTACTTATAGCATGCTTTCAAAGAAGGTAACCCGGGAAAGTGTTTGAGGTCTACTTTATTTATGGATGACAGTATGGTTCCAAATCATATTAGATTGTAAATCTTCATTTTGTTGAACAAGAGCACATTATTATTAATGTATGTTTATGCGCTGACATTTCTCCTTCTGGTCCTTAGTTCATGCCTTTTAAAAAACCTAGTTGAATGTGCATTGCATTTACAATTTGATATCCTGTTGGTTTTTTTCCATTGAATGTCATACTGAGCATTTTCCTGTCTTTTAAGGCACATAATTTAAAACTACATAAGTTTAGATTCTAGCGTTCCCTCACTTGTTTTTTCCCCTAATTGTTTAGCATATTGACTGCCTTATTTTAAATAATCCTGGGATGAACATCTTTACATGTACATATAATATACATATATATATATATCTTTATCCATATTTCTGCCTAGAGTAGATTACCAATCACAAAACCATACATCAGAGTATGATTGCATTGAAGACTTGTTAAAGCCTTGGTGCTTTTCTTATTGAACTGAGTGAGCCCTTTAAGTCTCCTAACTTTGGGGCATTTACCTTGCATAAACCTGGGGTAACCTCATTTTGGTTGATAGGCACATTATATATCTAATCCTTAAACAACCCTTGGGGTAATTTTCACAGCTATCCATTCCACTACCAGAAGCAAGTCAGCCCACATCCCATTCTCTTTTGGTATTACCTCCTATATGCCTCAAGAAGCCGGGAAGTCGGATTCTCAAGCTTGTTGGGAGTTACAGTATTGTCCATCAGTACTCAGTAAGATTCGGATGAGAGGCCTCAGTAGAGTGCAGAGTGCAGGTGCTCTGACCCCTACTATATGACTGGCTCAGGTCTCTGGGGGCTTCCCGGATAAGCAGAGTGCTACTCAGATCTAAGTGCATTTTTAAATGGTATTTACTAAACCCTATAGGAATCTGACCCTACAAAAAGAAACAGGCTTCCACCTACTGCCCTCCAATGCTGACCCAGTTTTTATGGTTTTCTTCTGAAATGATTTCCCATGTTTGACCCCTTTAGGACTCTAATAATTTTCTGTGAAACCTTTCCAACTACAAGTGGGTGTTCTAAATCATGATGAAATCTTATGGAGGCAAGAAAACCATACACTTTTATATTCATTCATTAAATATAAAAAAATATAAACAAAACCTATTTCGGCTTTAGTTAAGATTACTTTCCAGAAGTATCCATTAGGAATTCTTGTCGGTAGATCAGCTTTGGCAGGTAAAAACACAAATCATGAAGCAGCCAAAAAAATTTAAAGGACCCTTAACCACTAGCATTAAACACATACTAGCCAGCATTTTCGGAGAAGGTGATGGCACCCCACTCCAGTCCTCTTGCCTGGAAAATCCCATGGATGGAGGAGCCCGATAGGCTGCAGTCCATGGGGTTGCTAAGAGTCGGACATGACTGAGTGACTTCACTTTCACTTTTCCCTTTCATGCATTGGAGAAGGAAATGGCAACCCACTCCAGTGTTCTTGCCTGGAGAATCCCAGAGAAGGGGGAGCCTGGTGGGTGGCCATCTCTGGGGTTGCAGAGTTGGACATGACTGAAGCGACTTAGCAGGAGCAGCAGCGGCAGCCAGCATTTTAAAGGAGTAGGTTTCTAAGCTAGTATTACAGTCTTATGCACTCTTCCGGCTTTACCTAAACTGTAATCAGAGGTAGACCTGATATTTATGTGACATTTATAATGTCTGTAGTCATCATTTTTAAGTCATAGTAGTAGAGATGTGAAATTCTTGCCATTCTGTTTATGGAGGTAATGGGAGAAAAACTGGCTCCCAGATGAAGCACAGCAAAGCAAATCTCGTGTGTGTGTGTATAAGCATGTAAACTCTACATGCAGGACTTGCAAACCACCATTAGCATAGTGGCATGTAGGGCTTTTCCATCTCATGTACCATGACAGCAAAGCCAGGTGTCTCTTTGACCTCGAGAGGAAATGTGTGTGCCTACCAGCACCTGCAAACTCTGTTAAATGCAGTGGGTTCCTTTATCTTTGTATTTTAGGTTATTCTCCTTCTCCACCCCCTACATCTTATAGGATCACGTTTCTTATTCTGTGATAGACTGTTGTATGAAATAGGTGGGAAATCAGACCATTTTGGAGGAGGGGGGCAGGTATCACTTTTGCCATGGCAAACAGCACATTTGGAAATAATAATTTCTGCTCAAGCCTTAAATGTATAAAATGACATAATGGAAAATGCCTTGGGGGTAGGATAAGAAATGGAACACCTTCTGCAAATCATTGTACAATTAGTCCATTGTTATGTACTTTAGGGGAAAAAAACTTCCTGGCAGTGAAGAAAAAAAGTATTTGAGAAGGTATATTGAAAAAGCATTTGTGCAGCTTAAGTTTGAGAAAGAAATGCCAAGAATTCAAAACTCTGTCAGGCTGCCTTCTTCTTCTTTTTTTTTAAACCTTTTTAAAAAACCTTTAATTTAGGGAAAAATAAGTTACCGTAACATTAGCAAGTGGTCCGGCTACCTCGTGCATTCTATAGGTTATATAAAAGCTGAATGTCCTTCAGGACCACCTGACATTTCCTGCCTGGGGCTGAGATGAGAAGTGTCCCCTCTGATAAGATGATGGGGGAAGGGTTCTGACTGCACGTAAAGTGTTCCCATGCTCTGTGGAGGAGAGAGAAAACCCAGCATACATAGAATTAAGTTCTGAGCAGCAAGGTACCAAGAGTTGTTTAATATTGAGGAGAACAGTTTCTTGATCCTGGATGGATCATGGAATATTTGAAGGGAGTAAAGGATAGAGAACGTTCTAGCCATGGAGTAAGAGGTGGGAGACTTGGAATTTGTGATAAAGAGGGGATCAGCTGACGTACTTGGGAGTACGTATAGAGAGGCTGTTCTGACCGGAAGAGTCACATTAGCAGGACAGATGGGGTTTGCAGAGAAGGAGCTGAGGAGGGCTCTGAAAGCTAAACTGAGGGGTTTGAATGGAGATGGTTCTAGTGAAACCACAAGAAGGTTTTCTTAGATGGCATCCAGGTCTTCCTTCAGCTCTGGTCCTTGGTTCTTTGGAGGTGTTGGGGGTGGGGGAGCATAAAGAAAGTGAGATAGGAATATTAAGCCACGTGAGCCTTTGTTTTTGAAACCAAGTAAATTTATGTCATTTTACAGGTATTGGTCCTGAGTTTCAGAACATTCAGCTGTCTCTTTTATTGAGCATAGATAACTCTGGACTTGTCTCCTTCGTAGGTTCTAGAATATGTTGTGGGAACAGGACATCAGACCAAGATTGTTTGAGCCATTCTGTCCCTGATGAAAAGAGCTTTACCACAGCCTCAGTGCAAACTGCTTCTTTCCTACTTCTCTAGTAGCGCAGATGAAATTGAGAGTACGTCCATCACAGGTGTACACAGCAAAGATATACTTGTAATCCGTCAATAGAAAAATGACACCATCTGTTGGCAATGTAGAAAATGACACTGAAGATGTCACTGAGGGTCAGGTGTTAAATCCAAAATTACAAAGAGGTCTGACTGTTGCTAGGGTATAAAGAATGCCAATTATAAACAGAAAAATGAATATCTATAAATTCCTCTATTGCCTTTCAGATATTCATTTACAGACTGGTGAAATGTTTGTGTATTTAAGTCTCAGAATGGGAGAAAGAAAAACAGAACAGAGATTGGGGCCCTGTGTCAAAGGTGACAGCAAATGAAATGGTTTTTTTCACATTCTATATGGGGTAATTTATGGTGGTACCATCACATTTCTCAACCTCAAATGGGAGGAAGGGGTGGCTGAGGGTAAGCAAACACCTTGGTTCTTGCCACAGTAATCTTTAAAATCCAGCTTCCTATCAAAGTGCGGTGTTCCTTATACCTCGTGGGTTGGCCCCTGGCTTCAGTATTCATGAGGCTTGTATATGCATTAAAAAATAAAACTAAATACTGACCCAGTATCACAGAAAAACTCACCCATCCCTTTGACAGGATTTTCGGTTAATTTATGCAGGCCCCTTTGCACTTCAGCATTTTCCCCACTGGTTGCTAGGCAACCATTTGAGTTACTGCGCATGCCTTTTTTATGATAACTGTCATTATGATTATTTTTTAATTATACGACTGGGACTATAGATTAAAACAGCATATTGTCACTCATTCTCTGCTGCTGCTTCTAGCATTCTCACACACTCCTAGGATTACCTTCCAAAATTTACATGGCAGTGATTTATATTTTTTTCATGTATTTCTGGCTTCACAAAAGAAGTGGAGATGGCATTGTAAGGAGAGTGAGATTTTTGTGAAAAATGGCTATACCATATCTCCCAAGCTGTTATTGATCTAGATACGCTCGGTCAGAAAATAGGATCCTGAGCCTAAATTATATCTCGTTCCTTTGATTGTGTCTGCTTCTAACATTAAGTAATGTTAAATGCTTATATTGTATTATAGTCTGTTTCTCAAAATTACAAAATGTGAAGACTTGTTGCTATTAAATGTGCTTTCAAATAAAGCTACCATGAATTGGGGGGGTCGGGGGGAGGGTACAGCACTGATCCCAGGCGCATGAAGCAGCCACACTTGCTAAATATGTTTGTTCTTTTCTGCGCAAATTACTTCATACACACAAAATGGAGTTAGGCAAGATGAAGGGGTTCCTCCGGCAAATAATAATAAAGGTACGTGTGGTTCACAGTGTGTAAAAATGCTCTCAAAGGAATAAGACTGCAAAGATAAGGCAGCCCTAGTACATACAGAAGCTTTTCACTTGAATTTCCAGAGGATGTTCTAACACACTATTTTCTGAATATACAGTGACTATGAAAACAAAGGGGTATGGAAAGAAAGCCAGTGTTATTTATTTTTTTATAACCAATTCAATTATTACTCATTTAGAAATGGGATTTTTGGTTGAATGGGATATTTTAAATATTTGTATCAAACTGAAGAGGTTCACTCTGTGGATTTCCCACACATACATGGCAGAAGTGGAGACCTGCTGGTGTTTCCGTGTGATTTTGAAGTTAGCACCAGGGACATGAATCTCTCATAGCGTTAGCGGTAGGATTTCCTTTGGTCTGAAGAGCCCCATGTTTCTATGCATGGGCTGCCATTTGCTTTTTTGACATTTTCTGAAAAGAATACAGGTTTGTCTCAGTAGTGTGTGACCTGTTATGGTTCTGTGTGTCTCCCCCACCCTACAGTTCAGGGCGACAGCTCAGCGAAGTCTTCATTCAGTTACCTTCAAGAAAAGAATTACCAGAATATTATGAATTAATTAGGAAACCGGTGGATTTCAAAAAAATAAAGGTACATCTTTTGTTTACAAACTTTTCTTTAAGTAAATAAAATAGAAATGTAAATAGGTTGGAAAAAATCATAATTATTAGGACTCAACAGTGGTGACCCATCTTACTGCCACTGCCCCACACCGGGGCCTGGCACTAAAAAGGTCAGCATGTTCCTGTGCCTTTAGGTGTACGTTATTTAATCATCATATTGAGAGCTCATATTGATTATACGGCATTTTATTTAAGAAGTCTCAGATTGCTTCCATGATCCCAGTGCCCTTACAGGTTGCCGTCATATGCTCCTCACTGCCCCTTGTAAGAAGGGTGGTCTCTGTGGATGGCGCCCCCTGGAGTTGTGTAGCCCCACCTTTCTGGCAGGACTGTCTACTGGGAAGACAAAGGGTAGATCGGGCTTTGTTAACCAAGTACTGATTGTTGTATTTCTACCTCCACCCTCCCCCACCCCTGCGCCGCCACCCCCCACCCCCCCACCCCCTGACTCTGTTTTATCCACAATTTCCATCAGGAAAGAATTCGTAATCATAAGTACCGGAGCCTGGGTGACCTGGAGAAAGACGTCATGCTCCTCTGTCACAATGCTCAGACATTCAACTTGGAGGGATCCCAGGTGAGACATGTTTAACCTTAAACATGCCTGTGTTGTTGTCAGTAAAATATTTTCATTTGCTACCACCGCTCCTATCCTGGCAGAAGAAAAGGAAAAATAAAAGCCTATCTTTCCATGCTACTTACCTACGTAAGTCAATTGAGGCCTTGGCATTTTTAAATTAATGCCAGCTCCTTTGTACCATATCCATACTAGTTTCTACTTGTGCTTCCCTTTTAAGGCCTGGCTTTTAACCAGAGGAGGAATTTAAGTTAATAACTTAATATAACGCCTAAAAGCTAGAGGTACAATCTTTGCTTTTATAGAAATGGTATATTTGGTTATATTTACCTTGGGTTTTCTGATTGTAACTTTGCCTCAGGAGCTGAAACTGCTGTTTTGTTTTAGAACAAAAATTATATAGCAAAAACAACCATCACCCCTAATTGTTACAAAAATGCTTTTTATCAGGTCAGCTGCAGTTCTCTTTACTTTCTTTCTCTGCAGTTAGTGGGTATAAGAGTCTGTAAGTGTTTATTAAAATAACTAAGTAGGTAGAGGACACTCTCGCTTTAATTACACCTCAATTTCACTCACCTTTTGTAGGAACTCTCCTTTCCCCATCTATGCTCTCATACTTATGAAGCAGAAAGAACATGAAGGCAGGCCAGTGTGTCTGCCAACCAAGGCAGTGTTAAACCACCATCAAAGTCCTTAGGCCTCTTTCCTGATTGGGCTTTTTAATCTTCATGTCAGTTCCAGTCACTAAATTGGAGAATGTGGGCCTCCGCAGAATGTGCCTTGAACAGACTATACACCTTTCCAGTTAATGGGACTTAATATTAGTGTTATTTTGACCAAAACAATAGGTCTTGAAAGCAAGCCTTCTTCAAAGAAATTTAAGGTGAAAACTAGGACACAGTTAAGTCCAAGAGTCGATACAGAAGCGTTTTGTGAATGACCACTTAAGGTTTGTGGGTAGACTGGAGGTTCTTTACAGAACTGTGGCTACATTGTGGTATTCACCCTGACCCACCACCCGCAGTTTGCCACACTGCCTCACCCCTGACCTGGGGTGATAAATGGCCTCTCGATTGGCTTCCTTCCCAGGCCCACCTGGATGTTGGTTTATCTTTTTCTAAGCACCTTCTTATTCTGTCCATCTACTTCCCACCAAGCTTTGAGCTTTCCCCACATACTATTAAAATAGAGAATGAATTTAATCGCCGTAGTTTGCTTTCTGAGGTTATATCCTCACTCTTTGGCCTTATCTCCTGCTGTTCCTCAACCTAAACAGTTCATAGTCCAATAAGACAGGTCCCGTAATCACCCACTTCCCCAGATACGCATGCAGTTGTAGGAAAGAATATAAATAGAGTGCCTTGATAGTAACAGCTTGCATAATAGTCATTCCATGTCATAACCAGGAAATTGATGATGGCTCCATCCCAGACACATCTTTGCGATTCTTGCCTCCCCACCTTTTCCTTTGCTCCCCTTTCCTAAAAACCCCTCTTTCTGACCCCTGATAGGACCATCCTCACCTTTAAGATCCAAAACTAAAACACTACAGCTAAACTGTAGTGTCTCTGCCGAAATTCTGCCCCAGTGGCCCCATCCCAGTGTGTCTCCTTTACCATTTTTAAGTGCACAGCTCAGCAGCATGAAGGGTATTTTCATTGTTGTGCCATAGACCTCCAGAACTTTTTCACCTTGTAAAAGTGAAACTCTCTAATCTTTCCACCAAACACTGTTCTACCTTCTCTTTCTATGAATTAGACTATTCTGGACAGCTCATAAGGGAATCACACAGTATTGGTCTGTCTGGGAGTGGCTTGTTATTTCACCTAGCATCGTGTCCTCAAAGTTCATCCATGTGGTATAGCATGTAACAGGATTTCTTTGCTTTTTAAGGCTGGATAATATTCCACCATATGGATAGACCTCATTTTGTTTATCCATACCTCTGTGATGAAAATTTGGTCTGCTTCTACCTCTCGGCTACTGTGAATAGTGCTATTGTAAACATGGGTGTGTACGCGCATCTCTTCGGGACCCTGCTTTCAATTCCTTTGGGTATATATCTGGAATGGGCTTGCTGGATCATATGGTACTTCTGTTTTCAGTTTTTTGAGGAAAAGGGCCATTTTTGAACTTTAGAGTTCTCTCAGCAACCACACAGGGCTATACTCACATATGTGCATACACTAGAAATAACGCATTTATTGCAATACTGTTGGCTGGCACAGATAAAGTCAGTAATAAGTAATGGCTTTCCATTTTTGTTAGGAGAATTGCACCTTTAAAAACATGTTACTATACCACAGTACTTGATGGAACAATTTAAGAAATATAGTTTGATTTATTTTTTCTTTCTAGATTTATTGAGATTTTAGTGACCTAAGGCACTGTTTTACCTAAGTTTACCATGTACAGTATAATTTTACTTACATAAATCATGAAATGATTGCCACAGTAAGTTTAGTGAATATCCATCATCTCATATAAAATCAAAGAAATAGAAAAAAAATATTTTTCCTTGTAATGAGAACTTAGATTTACTGTCTTAACAACATTCATATTAAACGTACAGCAGTATTGATGATATTTACCATATTGTACCTTACATCCCTGTAACTATTTGTCTTATAACTGGATGTTTGTATCTTTTGACTGCTGCTGCTAAGTCGCTTCAGTCGTGTCCGACTCTGTGCGACCCCATAGATGGCAGCCCACTAGGCTCCCCCGTCCCTGGGATTCTCCAGGCAAGAACACTGGAGTGGGTTGCCATTTCCTTCTCCAATGCATGAGAGGGAAAAGGGAAAGTGAAGTCGCTCAGTCGTGTCCGACTCTTGGTGACCCCATGGACTGCAGCCTACCAGGCTCCTCCGTCCATGGGATTCTCCAGGCAAGACTACTGGAGTGGGGTGCCATTGCCTTCTCCAATCTTTTGACTACCTTCATCCAATTCTATCTTCCCCTACCCCCGCCTTTGGTAACCACAAATTTGATCTCTTAAGAAATAACATTTTTAAACACTAGTCTTGCTGTCAAAAATGAGAGGACATCTTATTGAAGCCCACCCTTCCCTCTCAAGCATGTGCGCGCACACACAGACGCTGAAATTAACTCAGCTGTATGTGGACTTTTCCAATAAGACTATCTCTGTAGATCTGAGTTTGGTGTTTTCCTGTTGGGTGTCAGAGGTGTGGGCACGGGAAGAAAAGAGCACGCTGCATTTGTGAATCTCAGGCCCTCAGATTGGGGTTTTTAACAGTTGCCATTTTGACCCTTTAGATCTATGAAGACTCCATCGTCTTACAGTCAGTGTTTAAGAGCGCTCGGCAGAAAATTGCCAAAGAGGAAGAGAGTGAGGACGAAAGCAATGAAGAGGAGGAGGAGGAAGATGAAGAAGAGTCAGAGTCAGAGGGTGAGTCCACGTGGCCGCTCCACTTCTTCAGGCTCTGGCCACCTGCGTCGTTTCTCCAGCTGCTCACAGGGCAGATCTGGATTGAGGCCTTGGTCTTCTGTGGCCTCTCTGGGCAACCCTGGCAGTGGACTTACCCTTGCTGGAGCTCCGTTTCCTCCTATGTAAAGCTGAGGTTCTAGATACGCCTCCAACCACGCAGGAGCGTAGCACATGGCCAGGCTCACAGCACACACTGAATGTTGCCTTTGGAA
The DNA here is from genome assembly GCF_032405125.1 of Capricornis sumatraensis. Classification (NCBI taxonomy): domain Eukaryota; kingdom Metazoa; phylum Chordata; class Mammalia; order Artiodactyla; family Bovidae; genus Capricornis; species Capricornis sumatraensis. The sequence continues at coordinate 50,547,925 of NC_091074.1, read as the reverse complement.
ATCAGTGTAATAGACGTTGTCTACCAGCGTGGCTGTTCATACCAGCTTGCTGTTACCCAGCATGGTGGTTCTCTAAACTTGGTGACCGCTGGGCTCCACCCCGGAGTTTCTGATTCAGTGGCCTGCGGTGGGATCTGAGTCAGGGATGCATCCAGCACCGCACTTTGAGGATCACCGCCTTGACTCTCAGACTGTGGTGCATTTTGTCCTTCGTGGATCAGATACTGACCCTGTCTTTTAAGTTTTGATATTTTATTCATCATGGGGGGTTTTTTGCCATGAATTTTGAGCTTTTAAAACATTGCATCGACTGGTACTTATCTTGGTTACAATTTTGGAGTCAAGTTTTTCACCCAAGGCACGAATGTCCTTAGTCTTAATCTAGTCCCAGCCTTGATGAGTAACTATATTATTTCAAAGGTTAAGGCTGCCTTGAAAACATCTAAAATTTCTTCTTACCTAATTATGTTTTCACCCCCTACTTCCTCTCAAAGTAATTATAGTCTTCTAGATAAAACAGTATAGGTATGCTTTAAAAATTTTTTTATTAGATACATGCTTAGTACAGACAACTTGGAAAATATTAAGAAAAGAAAATTTGCAAAATTCCATCACCCAATATACATTTAATTCCAGCTGCCTTCCAGTTTTTTTTCTACACATAAACATTTTATTTATAGAAGTATCACACACTGTTTTGTAGCATGATTTTTGTATTAGAAACATTTTCCCAAAGCAAAGAGGTTTTTATCCAGCCATGCATACGAACATCCATTAATGAATGTACCGAGAGAGAGTAATCTCACTCTAGATAATGCTGTCTGAACATTCTTACCCATAAACCATTGCACACATTTTAAAAACACATCTGATGCCTACGTATTGCCACAGAGAATGGAGCTGACATCTTTGTCAGCAGAGTACTTAAGTGTTTGTTTCCCCATACCCGCATCTGCTCTCAGGGTTATTCTCTTTAGTGATTCTGCCTTTTAAGTATTAGTTTAACCTTTTTCAGTTTCATCTGGTTACTCCCTAGTTTTTATATCCTAGTATTTGATGATTAAGTCTACATAATTTATTCTAGCTAAGCATTTCCGTATTTTAGAGCCAGATTGCTAATCTGTTTTCACATAGCTCCCTTTGTATCCCAGCTATCAGTTGACTTTTTCCCTAACCTCTCCTGAGACTTAGTGCATTAACTTTCTATGGCGATTCTAACAAATGACCGCAAACTTAGTGCCTCAGTACAACTTACATTTACTGTCTCACAGTTCTGTAGGTCACACGTTTGCTGTGGGTCTCTGGGCCAAAATCAAGATGTTAGCAGCCTGCGTTCCTTTCTGGGAGTTCCAGGGGAGAATCCATTTCCTTGTGTCTCCTTCTCATGTTGCATCTCTTTGACCCTGTCTTCTGCCTCCTCTTCATCCACGTTCTTCTTTTTGTTGTTGAGGTATAACTGATATATTAGGTTCAAATATACAGCATAATGATGCCATATTTGTGTATATTTTGAAATGATCACAGTGAATCTCCGTGACATCCATCACCACATAGTTAGAAAAAAAAATTTTTTTTTTCATGACAGGAACTTTGAAGATTTACTCTTAGCACATTTCAAATATGCAATACAATATTCACTATACTCACCCTGGTTACCTTAAACCCCATGACTTAGTTATAACTGGAGATGTATACCTTTTGATTCCCTTCACCCGTTGCCCACCTCACCTCTGTGACCACCATATCTGTTTAGTTTTTAATCTCACATATAAGTGAAATTGTACAGTATCTTTTGCTCTCTGATTTATTTCATTTAGCATAATGCCCTCGTGGTGCATCCATGTTGTCACAAACGTCCTTTTTTAAACCATGTTATTTCATATTCCAGTATAATTGACTTGCAGTGCTCTGCTAGGTTCAGGGGCACAGAAAAGCGATTCAGTTATCCACATACATGTAGCCATTCTTTTTCAGATTCTTTCCCCACATAGATGATTACTCAGTTCTGCTTAATCTACTGCTAGTCTTCTCGGGGGTTCCCTTGTGCCTAAGTTATTTTTGCTGCTGGTAAGGCTTTTTAAGTTTTGACATTTTAATTACAGTCTGTCTCAGTGTGCATCTCTTTGGGATTTCCCTTATTTAGGAATCCCTGGATGTGGACCCTGCTGAGGGTCACTGTGATGGGATAGGGTTTAAGTTTGCTGTGAGATTATGTCTCAGCCTCCTCTTCGCTCCTCTTCCCTGCTTCAGTGTGGGTTTTCCTCATTTGCCCGGTGTGGGAGTGTCACTCAGCTAGTTTTTGCATCATCTTTTTCAGAGGCAGTTGTCCCACTTGTAGCTTACATTCAGGGTGTCTTTGGGAGGCGGCAAGTTCAGCTTCTTCCCGTGTCATCATCTTGAACCAGGAGCTCCTCTTCCTCCACTCTGAAGGACGTGTGATTAGCCTGAGCCTACGTGGTTCACCAGGATAATCTCCCCATCCCGGGGGATTATGGTATGCTCCCTGTTGTGGTGCAAAGTAAACGTATAGACAGGTCTGAGGATTAGGACAGGGACATCTCTGGGAGGCATCATTATTCTGCCTAGCACCACGGTTAGCTAGAACTTGTCACAGGTCTATGTGGTGGTAATGTAGAGCCTTAGAATGCTGTTTAAAGGGCCAGTTTATTAGCCTAGTTGCCCATGGCAGCCTTTTAGGGGGTTCTGTGGAGGAACACAGTCCGCTGACTCACGAGCCTGATGGCTTTCCAGTGCCCACCAGTCCCGTGAGTATGTAGATCGTGTTCTTGAGCATGCACTTTCTCGCCTTGACTGCCAGTCTTCTGCCTTTTCCTGACTTCTATGGATTTCCTGTACTCCTGCGTCAGGAAGAACTATACCTGTATAGGTAAAGGTAGTACACTTTTTCTTTCCAAATTGCTATTTTTTGAATTTACAGGGCTTCACATCTTATACACATTTCCATTACCAGGTAGACCTTCTCATCCCCAGTCTCTTCTTGTCCTAAATTACTCTACCCAAAGCAACATGGCCCTGCCTTATAGCTCATTAAGCAGCAGACATGTGGGGACGGTAGATGGAAGAAGCCTGGACTAGAAATACTGTTTTGTGCACTAGGATTTGCCAGCTTCTGCCATATTTGGGATGGGGGGAGGGCGGATGTCGTCCCTACACTTCAGAACAGCTCTGTCTCATCTTTTTTGTCAGCCTACACTTCCATGGAAGACTTAATGTCTGGAAATGTTCAGTGGGTCCCTCCCCCTTCACAGAAGTCTGAAAAGTTCTCATCTCTGAGATTCCTTCCAGAGCTGATTGCCTCCATGACAATTATCTATTTCTAGGTGCCTTGAGACCCACCAGACATGATATTCCAACAAAACGAGTTTGAATGAGAGACATTCATTCTCAGTCACCTCATCATCCATTCCTGAAAATGCTATTCTAGGGACGCCTGTCCCAGAACAATGCCGGGGGACAGATTTTCTATGTACCTTGGGATGTACGCCTGTAATTGTGGTATAACACTTGACCTCTTTCTTCCAAATGTTTTTATTTCTATCCTCAGAACAGTCCTGTGAAAGTGGAAATGGGTGCCATTTTTCTGTATGTGTTTATACTTCTATTCTTTATATTCTCTGTATACAGAATTATATGGAATTTTATGTCATCTATCTATAGAGATTCATACACACACACAGGGATGACTATATGTGCAAATAGGGATGTATACTACTTTTTCTGAAAATAATCACCAGAAAGAAAACAGTAGGAAGAGAGACTAGAGAAGAGGGAAAAAAGCTTTCAAATTCATTTGTTTTTACTTTCCATTTTGTACCTTGCTGTACTGTTAACTTTTTAAGTCAATTGGAGTTATTTAAACAGTAAAATCACTGTTTTTGTTTTTTTTTTAAACCCTTTTACACGTACACTTTTTAATGTCAAAGTTCTCTTTTAAAAAATGCCCATACCCCTCCATGCGGTCAGTAAGGCAGCTTTCACCATCCTGGTTATTAGGAAGATCCCTGTTCAGCCATCAAGAAACCTGGAAAATGACCCAGCCCAGCTTCCCTCCGGGACCCCATTCCGGCTAGTTGCTTGTTTAGGGTGACTGTGTAACTTATCATGCAAAACCAAGACACATTTGCAAGTGAAAGGGTGCTAACTAAAACTGGATCAGCCACTGGAGAACAGGCATGAATCAAGGACACTCTGGGCACTCTGAGATGTTGGCTTTGTCATCTGTAGGCTGGGATCATTTTACTACTTGTAAAAAGATTCCCCTGTGATTCCTCATTGCTGCCTGTTTGGTTTTATTGTAGCGAAATCTGTTAAGGTGAAAATCAAGCTCAATAAAAAGGATGAGAAAGGCCGGGACAAAGGAAAAGGCAAGAAAAGGCCAAACCGAGGAAAAGCCAAGCCTGTGGTGAGCGATTTTGACAGCGATGAAGAGCAGGATGAAAATGTAAGTATGGCTGTCTTCGCTGAAGTTGGGAAGCCCTCCCCACTTCTGTTTCCCTCTCGTACGCCCATGCCCCTTCCACCCTCAATGCTTTATTACTCAGAAATGAAAATGTAAAGATTTGGTGAGATTTCATTATTGAGGGGTGTGAACTGAGCCACATGATTTATAACAAAGAATTTGGGGCTTTGTTTATTGTCTTTTTAATAGCCTTCAAAAATGAAATAACTGCTAAATCAAGTTCCCTCTTTCCCTTTATCTTCCCAGTGCCCACTTACAAATAGAGTTTTCTGCATGGCCGGTTAATATTTTATAGCCATACCACCCAGCATACCTAGTGTATAGTGGTATACAGAGGAAATAACCATTACATGAGAGGCTGAGAAAAAGTGATAGGATGTCAGAGTTTTGGATCTGAGTTGCTACTTCAGGTGCCGTACAAAGAACTCAGATGAATTTTACATACCTAGAGGTGTTATTTTTAAAATTTGAAAAATTCAGGGTGCATTGATGGAGCCAGGTCCTGACATAAGGGCCTTCTCATATGGTACCATATTTAATGCTTATAATAATCCTAAGATAGATGTCACTCTCACCTTACTACAGAAATCAGTGCTTACTTGTTATGTGTGTTTTGCTGCAGGTCATGTAAGTAAACAGCAGAGGCTGATTTCAGACCCAAAGAGCATAGCTCGGTCTGGGGCGCTGTCCTTGACTCTGTGGGCAGCCGAGGTAGCTTCTAATACAGTGCCTTCTGAAGGGCCCTCCATTTCATTCGCTTTCCAAAGGACTTCCAAGTTCCCTGCCACCAATCCCCTTCTTTTGCTTTCTGGAAAGTTAATTTTCCATGTTCAAATGTATGCTAGTTTGATTTTCCTTCAACATGTTTGCCATTGAGGTCTGTTGAGAAAAGTTTAGCATTCTTATCCCACCCCACCCAGCCTGAACCCTCGACACAAGCATTTTCAAATACATTTAAAATCCTAAAATCAAACACACAGTACTTTATTCTCCCTTGCAACGTGTGCATGCTCAGCCATGTCCGACTCTCTGCAACCCCATGGACGGTAGCCTGCTCTCCATGGGATTCTCCAGGCAAGAATACTGTAGTGGGTTGCCACTTCCTCCTCCAAGAGATCATCCCGACCCAGCAGGTGGATTCTTTACCACTGCACCACCTGGGAAGCCCGTGGATTTTCTAAAAATAGTGCTCAAAATAGAAATCATTAGCCATGAACTTCCCCGGTGGTTGGGAATCTACCTGCCAATGCAGGAGACACAGGCTCAGTCCCTGCTCCGGGAGGATTCTACATGCTGTGGTGCAGGTAAGCCCACGTGCCACAGCTGCTGAGCCTGTACTCTAGGGCCGCAGCTAGAGAAAGCCCTCACACAGCAACAAAGATCCAGCACAGCCATGAAGAAATCATAAGCCGTGAACTTTTCATACCCGACTGTAAGAGAGCACACCGCTGGCACAGATGGCCTGCACTGCTTTGGGGCTTCCAAGTAGGAGGCCCCCTTTTCAGCACAGAGACTGTCGATGCGTCTTTACTAGCAGGGTTAACTGTTTCCGCAGTGTCATTTCTTTTCCACATTGCCTCTCGATGGCTTACTGTCTTTCTGTCCTACATTTACTTTTAGGAACAATCAGAAGCCAGTGGGACCGATGATGAGTGATCACTACGGACATTTTTTTCTTGGTAGAACTGAACTTCTTCCCCTCTCTCGTCTCTACCCAGTGAGTTCATTTCTCTTATGGGCACTGGGTCGTTTCTATATCATTATCATCTATTAACTAGCTTTAGAATAGTGCCAGACAAACATATGATATCATGGTGTAAAAAAACACACACACATACACCTTTGTAACATATTGTGACCAAATGGGCCTCAAAGATTAAAACAAACAAAAAAAGCTTTTGATGGAAAAAATGTGGGTGGATGGTATATTTCTATGGGTGGGTCTAATTTGGTAACAGTTTGATTGTGCCTGGTTTTATCACCTGTTCAAATGAGAAGATTTTTGTCTTTTTGTAGCACTGATAACCAGGAGAAGCCATTAAAAGCCACTGGTTATTTTATTTTTCATCAGGCAATTTTCAAGGTTTTTATTTGTTTGGTATTGTTTTTTTTTACACTGTGGTACATATGAGCAACTTTAATAGGTGATAAATGTACAGTAGTCAGACTTCACCTACATAGACATTTTTCCATTTTATGCTCTATGATCTGAAAAAAAAATGCTTTTTGAATTGTATAAGATTGATGTCTACTGTAAACATTGCTTAATTTTTTCGCTCTTGATTTAAAAAAAGTTTTGTTGAAATCGCTATTGAATATTGCAATCTATATAGTGTAATGGATGGCTTCTTTTGTCACCCTTATCTCCTATGTTACCAACGTGTATCGTCTCCTTCTCCCTAAAGTGTACTTAATCTTTGCTTTCTTTGCACAATGTCTTTGGTTGCAAGTCATAAGCCTGAGGCAAATAAAATTCCAGTAATTTCCAAGAATGTGGTGTTGGTGCTTTCCTAATAAAGATATAACTGAGCTCAACAAACACTGCCTCTGGTTTTTGAGTTCTGGGAGATGATTAAAACCCTGGTGCCTGAGTAAGAGTGTCCTGCAGAGGGCCGGGCAAGCTCTTTCTACAGTGCACATGGTAGAGAAAAAAAATTTCTTCAAGACTGAGAGTATCCCCTAGAAGGAACCAGGTGCGTTGCAAGGGAGCAGAGTTTATTGCTTTCGTGACTTTAGACTTACATAACAGGACTGATGATGCCACGGACTGAGTCACACTAAGCCCCTGCTCAACCTTTTCTAGTGGTTTAACTTCTATTTACTTACTTACCAGAAAATCCACAGGTACACCTCAGAGACGCTGCAGGTCCAGTTCTAGATCACCACAGTGAACAGCACAACAGAGCGAGTCCCACGAGTTTTTGGCTTCCCAGTGCATGTAAAGTTCAGTTTGCGCTATACTGTAGTCTTAAGTGTATAACAGCATTACGTGTGCAGTAGCCTTATGTCTAAAAAATAACATACATACCTTCTAACCATCATCTGAGGCTTCAGCGAGTCATGGTAGTAGTAATCAGATTACAGGTCACCACACCAAAGATAACAACGAGAAAGCATCAAAACCACTGAAACGTGACACAGAAACGTGAAGTGAGCAAATGCTGCTGGAAAGCAGGACTAACAGACTTGCTGGAGGTGGGGGTTACCACAGACCCTCAATATGCGAAAAACACAGTATCTACAAAGCACAGTAAGACAAAGTGCAGTAAAATGAAGTGTGATTTATACCGTAGTATTTAATAAATCTATATCATATCAATTTAGAAAGATCTGAAAAGGGCTCATTTTGAAAGACTGGTTCAGGGAACACCCCATATACCTTTCTACTAAGATTCATTAATGACTAATCTATCCCACCCCACCCCCACCCACTTGATTCTTAACCAGTGACAAGGACCAGAATAGAAGCATTTTTGCTTGTCTCTAATGCATTAGTTGGTGGAGACTTCATTTCTTAGAAATGTCTAAGAACTATGAGATTCTTACTTTCATAATATGAGGAACTGCCAATGCACCTTTCTTTGAATCTTGAAGGAAATTTGACCCACACAAAATGCAATCCTCCCGCGAAATTCCTGTCTTTCTAAATGTCCACTCAGGTCTGAATTTCCAGTTAGTCTAAGCACTGCAGAATGTGTTGGTTTCCCTTCTTGGCTTGTTTAGTTTGCAGACCACAGTAGGACTGTAGACTCCCAGGGAAGAATGAACCACATTAGTTTTTCTTACTGAGATGATTTGCTATTAGTTTAAAGGCACTGCTGTTCTCAAGCCATCCAAACCATTGTCTTTATGGTTTAGGACGTCTGTGGGTGAAGGATGTTCTCTGATCTCTCTCCTGCTGTCTTGCTGTGTTGTTCTCCCTGGCTAGAGCAGAAAGGAAAGGCAGAAGGTGGCTCTTAGAGCACTAGTGAGCTGGCAGGGAACGTGATCATGCGTGACTAAGAGGCATCTGCACATCCGCCTATTTTTAACCTGGTCACAGCATCCACCTTGTCTGTTTCCAGTAGCTGAGCCCAGGGGTAGGCTTCGTTCTTTCCAAAAGCAACAGTTTTCCAGGAACAGAGGAAGGAAGCTGAGAGTATCAGGCAGTGTACTTGATCTTTTACTAGAATTATTTAATTACAAGAACCCTGGGAAGAAGGCATAGTTCTTACTCCCTTTCTATAAATAAGGATGATGCAGAGGAGAGACTAAATAGCTATGGCCAGTGCCCCAAAGCATAATTTGAAAGTTAAGATTTGTTTGCCTCCAAAACCCATCTTCCTTTCAGCTTCCCTACCTCCCCAGTGAGTGAAGCCTGGAACTGATCTTATTGATAAGCTCCAGGTACCCCTTTGTTTGGCAGTTGCCGATATTACCAGGCTTACAAATGAGTCCTGGCTTAGGTGTCTGGTTTCCATGACTGAGAATCCACTACCTTGGTTCTTTCTCTTGGTGACAAGCCACTCCACAAGGGTTGATACCTTGTCCTTTACACCCAGCTGCCTTTGGATCCTAAAGGCCCCTGAGATTCCGCTGACTTGGATAGCACTGGGGCCCTCCAGGTGATTCAGATCATGCGGAAATCAAAGGAGCGCTGCCAAAGCTGTCAGATTCTTAATGCCCATTATTTCATTCCTGGGGAACAGTATGAGGCCACAGTGGTCCTGATCCTGATTTAGATCACTGGTACAGGCATATGCATCCATCACACAATCATCATTCTGGTAAAACCAATATAAATGGAAATAACTGAAAAGTCTGAATGTTTTTCTCTTTCTGACACAGCTTTTCTGTCTTATAGGTTACCAGGAAGCAAGCTTCAATTGTGCTTAACTTGAACCTCATTCAGACTGATAAACTATAATACCTGGGGGAAATGTTTTTGGTCTTCTTAGCAGAAAGCTGGAGACACATTCTCCCCTTATGACTAAATGTAGTTCCCATGAGAATATTACAGTAAGAGTCAATCTCACTCTACAGATACGCTGGAGGAATGGCCAAGTCTATTCCTCTTAAAATTTGCAAAATAAGAGCCACATCAAGCCAGATAAAGTAACATTTCCATCCTTATTCACCCATTCTGTCATACAGTATATGAATCGCAGGGTTCAGTCTCTGTCATACTTGGGGAGAGGTCATCAACAATGAGGCAGCACAGGGCAAGAAACGACGACCGATATGTCTAGGACTTCTGGGTCTGTGTCCAGGTGAGCTCTCCTCATCAATGGTGTGGTTTAGGACACTGAGCTTATTAACAGAGGGTGGAAGTGACATGTTCCTAGTGACTAAGCCCTTTATGCAAGAACGTATCTGCATTCTGCATCATTTTCAGTAAGAATTTTCCAAAGGGGTTTTCCAAGTTGAAGAAAGCAAGACAACTAAGTCAAGACTATGGGAAAACCGGCATTCCTGTTTATAAACACTGGTTTTTTTTTTTAAATATATATATACTAGAAAGAGGCCTCTGTCATTTTTCAAAGCATATTTTATTGAAGTGTAGTTGATTTCCAATGTTGTGTTAGTTTCTACTGTACAGCAAACTGATTCATTCATACATATATATATATATATACACTCTTTTTCATATTTTTCATTATGGTTTATCACAGGATTTTGAATATAGTTCCCTATGCTGTACAGCAGGACTTTGTTATTTATCCATTCAGAGGCCTCTTTGTCAACTCAAGAACTGCTGTGAAGCAATGCTTACTGTGAGATTATAAACCTTAAAGAGACTGGACTCATAGTGTCCCACCCGAAAAATATGCATTTTAAATTGTCTTGTAAAACCTTTAAATTTCTCCTCCAAGATGATAAAATAGACATATGTCCACCACAACCAGCGAAATACAAAGAAAATTAATTTGGAATTCACCCCTACCAGGCAATCAGTTTTAATAGCTTGATGTGATTACTTCTGCCTGTTCTTATTCACATTAAAACACACACGCACAGAAACATACACCGTCAAATGCCAGTTCCCCAGCTATCACCAATGAACCTAGTAATAAGATGAAGTGGAATTTACTGCTTACTGTGATAAGGGAACCCACTGCCTTGATTGAGTTTTGGTAGTTTGAGAAGGAAAGTTAAGGTTGGATTTTCTTGAAATCTGATTTTGGTTAAGACTGGGTAAAAACTGTGATACACAGTTCAGGACTGTGGAAGGAGTAAGGTAAGGATTTTGAGGGGGGAATCTAAGAGTCTTGGGGCATAACTATCCATTTATTATGTTGCTTTCTCCTGAAGAGTTGACGTGTCTTATAGGAAGCTCATGCAATAGACAATAATTATTTGCCGGGGCAAGGTTCTCCTGGAAAACTTAAATTATGCTAATGATGACAACGGAATTGTAAAGTCATGTTAATATAGATAGTAAGCTGTGACGAATTGTAAAGTCATGTTAATATAGATAGTAAGCTGTGCTGGCGTTGAATGTTCGGTTTGTTATTTAAGTACTGAAGTACCGTACTAGTCTCTGCAACTTGCCTTATTTTCCTCCATATCAACAGGGATTAAATTCACTTAAAACTTTTTCAGAGAACATTTATTTTCTTTTTTCTAATAAAATAAATATATGCACATTGTAGAAAATGTGGAAAGTAAGAAAATACAAAGGTACAGACAGTACCAGAAAAAAAAAAAAAAAAAAACACTGATACTGTTACCACTCAGAGAGAAGTATTTAAGACTTCCAGTATCTTGTCTAGAATTTAAGGAGTCTGGAAGTCAGCTATCCCTTTAACACAATAAGAAAATAGCTGCGCAAACTGAAAATCAACAGCTCCTCTTAGATCCACCAGAGAACTGAAGTTTGTTCAGGGCAAACTGCTGCCCCTCAAGCTGAAGAGACAGACAAGCAGATACAGAGAATCACAGCCTACAGGAGGAGCAGAAGGCCAGCAGCAGGTAACCAGTACCAGGCTTTTGTTTTTTAGCCGCTAAGTCATGTCCAGCTCGTGTGACCCCATGGACTGCTGCCTGCCAGGCTCCTCTGTCCAAGGGATTTTCCAGGCAAGGCTACTGGAGTGGGTTGCCATTTCCTTCTCCAGGGGATCTTCCCAGCCAAGGATGGAACCCAAGCCTCCCGCAGTGGCAGGCAGATTCTTCACCACTGGGCCACCTGGGAAGCCCAGTACCAGGACAGGAAAACCTAACCTATAATTAACAAATTGCTGAAGGCCTCAGTTGGACCAGACTGGGCAGGGGTGCCTAGTCTTAGGAGGGTTCCCACACTTCCATGAGATTTACTTCCTGGAACCCTAGCAGGTTCTCACAGTAAAGACAGGAGAAAAAGCCCCCTCACTTTTAGAACAGAGAGAGTAGAAAAGTAGCCATATTTAAATATACCTTCTTAACAAGGCCCACCCTTAACAAACTATTTAGCCAACATGGAAGAATAACAATACCCAAATCCAGTACCTTCTTGTCTCTTCTAAGGGCTGGGGGAACCAATCTGAGAAGCACGTGTGAAGGTCACAGCCCCAGGGGCTCACTAAATCATTGCCACCTAATCGTAGGACTGCATAGCAGTTCCTCTGCGCTGAGACCCCACCACTACATGAGTAAGTCTGCAGAAGAATGCATGTTGCTCAAGTGCCAGCTCCTGCCCTGCAGCAGTACTGAGGCTAGCTGGGCCTCTGTCCTTTTGTAAATTAAACAACACTGTCTTGAGTCACCTCTCTCCCCATTCCCCCATGTCTGGGTCCTCCTCAAGCTGTGTGCAAGTTTTTTTGGGGGGGGAGTGATTTCCCATGTTGTTCATTTGTTGATTCTGCATAGCACACAGCCTGTCTCTACAGGATGGACCAAGGCAGTTTTAGGATTTTTATTCAGAATCTGGGAGAGATGAGTGGGGGCATCTGGTATGTAAGCACAGCCAAGGTCTTAGCTGAATATATAACAACCCTGTTATAAAACTTGTTGGCTGTTTCTCCGTTGAAAATCAGGGATTTCTCAATGACTGACCCTCCTATGGCAAGGACCTTCCCTCCTTATGGGCCTCCCAGGGGGCGTTAATGGTAAAGAACCTGCCCACCAGTGCAGGAGACTTGAGATAATGGTTCAATCCCTGTGTTGGGAAGATGCCCTGGAAAAGGACATGGCAACCCACTCCAGTATTCTGGCCTGGAGAATCCCATGGACAGAGGAGTCTGGTGGGCTACAGGCCCTGGGGTCGCAAAGTTGGACATAATTGAAGCGACTTAGCATGCATGCAATGGCACCCCACTCCAGTATTCTTGCCTGGAAAATCCCATGGATGGAGGAACCTGGTGGGATGCAGTCCATGGGGTCACTAGGAGTCGGACACGACTGAGTGACTTCACTTTCACTTTTCACTTTCATGCACTGAAGAAGGAAGTGGCAACCCACTCCAGTGTTCTTGGCTGGAGAATCCCAGGGACGGGGGAGCCTGGTGGGCTGCCGTCTCTGGGGTCGCATAGAGTTGGACACGACTGAAGCGACTTAGCAGCAGCAGCAGCATGCATGCAATAAGAATGGATACATGCATGACTGAATCCCTTTGCTGTTCACCTAAAACTGTCACAACATTATTAATCAGTTATACCCCAATACAAAATATTTTTTTTTAAATAAGTCTCCTGTACAATAACAGGGTCATACTGCTCAATGAATTGTGCATCTCAGGTGTTATTTTTATAGAAGATCATTACAGAATGCTAAAAGTATCAATTCTCCAGGAAGAATCACTCTTAAAAATTTTCACTTCCTTTTCCATTTTCTCCTGTTCATTATTAAGATATAATAACACTTTCCCATTTTAAAAACAGAGTTTGGGGAATTACATACAGTAATGTAGACAACTCCACAGTCATGACAGAAAATTTTCTTTACCCTGAACAGTTTTCTCATGCCCATTTCCAGTCAATTTCTTACCCTGACTCCCAGCCTCAGGGCAGTCATTGATCTGCTCTCTGTCACTATCATGTTGCCTTTATTAGACTGTCATCTGTAAGTGGAATACGTCATGTAGCCTTTGTGTTTGACTGCTTTCAAGTACAATATCATCTTTGAGATTATTCATATTGCATATGTAGCCTATGACTTTTTATTGCTGAGTACTATTCCATAATATGATTATCCCACAATTTATCTGTTCATTAAGTGATGGACATTTGAGTTGTTTAAAATTCTTGACAATAAGGCCTACTATAAACACGGCTGTACAAATTTTTGTGCGGATATGTTTTCAGTCCTCTTAGTTGAATGCTGAGGAATGAAATTGGGTTAGGTGGTAAGAATTTAACTTTACAAAATAATAGTAACTGGTTATCTGTATGAGAAAAAAAACTTCAAACCCTTCACAGAAATTAACTCAGAATGAATCTAAATGGAACTGAAATTTTAAACTTAAAATAGTATGTTTCTAAAAGAAAAATTAGAAGAAAATCTTTGTGATCTTGTGTTAGACAAAGATTTCTAAAACAGGGCACAAAAAGTATGAACCATAAAATATTGAAGAAATGGATTTCTTTAAAACCTGTTGCTCTTTGAAACACAGTTAAGAAAATGACAAGGCAACCCATAGAGTAGAAGAAAATACTTTCAAGCAGGTAACTGAAAAAGAACTTGTTCCCAGAACACATATAAAGATCTCTTACAACTCACTAAAAAACTAATTTAAAAAAAAAAAAGGAGGCAAAAGATTTGAAGATACTTCACAAAAGAAATATATGAATGGTCAGTAAGCACATGAAAAGATGCTCAATACTCATCGTCATCAAAGAAAAGCAAAATAAAATTACAATTAAATACCACTACACACCCACTAGAATGGCTAAAATTTTTTTAAATTGACAATAGGAAGTGCTGACACGGATATGAAGCAACTGGAACTCAAGCCTTGCTGGTGGGAATGCAAAATGGTTGAATCACTTTGAAACTAATATTTTTTTAAACAAAACTATATGATGTACCCATGTATGTATGTGTCATAATTTACATAATATTTGCTCTTCTAATGGATATTTGAGCTGATAACTTGTTGGGATTATTATGCCACTATAAATAATTGTAGAAAATCATTAAACCCACTCTATAATTTTTATCTCTTTTTTTAAAAAAAAATTAGTAGAGTTACCTTTAAAGTTATTGCAGAAAACATTTCCCTTCCCATTACATTGGATTCTAATAAAAGATAAAAACCAGAGGTGATTGCTTTATTTCTCAGTCATATGTATACTTGTTCAGTAAAACCTTCTGGATACTTATTTTCATAACACTTTCATCATCTTTTAAAGAAAGACCCTACCATTAAAGGCCTAAATGTGAGACCAGACACTACAAAACTCCTAGAGGAAAAGAAAGGCAGAACACTGACATAAACTGTAGCAATATCTTTTTCAATCCATCTCCCGTAATAATGGAAATAAAAACAAAAATAAACAAAAGCTTTTAAGACCTACTTAAAAGCTTTTGCACAGCAAAGGAAACAATAAACAAAACAGAAAGACGACCCACAGATCAGGAGAAAATATTTGCAAATGATGTGACCAACAAGGGGACTGGTCTCCAAAATTTATAAACAGCTTGTGATGTTATATAAAATATATAAACAATATAACATAAACAACAATGTATAAAAGTAGACTGTAGCCCGCCAAGCTCCTCTGTTCATGGGATTCTCCAGGCAAGAGTACTGGAGTGGGTTGCCATTTCCTTCTCCAGGGGATCTTCCTGACCCAGGGATCGAATCCAGGTCTCCTGCATTGCAGGCAGACGCTTTAACCTCTGAGCCACCAGGGAAGGTCCCTCCCCCAAAAGAAAAAAATGAACAGAAGACCTAAATAGACATTTCTCCAAAGAAGACATACAAATGGCCATAGAAACATGAAAAGATGTTCAACACCACTAATTATTACAGAAATGCAAATCAAAACTGCAATGAGGTATCACCTCACACTAGCCAGGATAGCTATCACCAAAAAAAAAAAAAAAATCCACAAACAATAAATGCTGGAGAGGGTATGGAGAGAAGGGAACCCTCCCACACTGTTGGTGGGAATGTAAACTGGTACAGCCACTGTGCAGAATAGTATAAAGATTCCTTAAAAAACTACAGAGTTACCATATAATTCTGCAGTCCCACTCCTGGGCCTCTATCTGGGGGAAAAAAAAAAACAAAACATGACCTGAAAGGATACAGCACCCCATGCTCATCACAGTACTATTTACAATAGACAAGACATGGAAGCAACCTACATGTCCATCAACAGAGGAATGGATAAAGAAGATGTGGTGCGTATATACAATGGAACATCACTCGGCCATAAAAAGAATGAAATAATGCCATTTGCAGCAACATGGATGGACCTACAGAGTGTGATACTAACTGAAGACAGAGAGGAGAAATATCGTATGACTTTCCTTATATATGCGGCATCTAAAAAGAAATGATACAAATACTTTCTCACGAAACAGAAACAGATTCACACACATATATATGGAATTTGGAAAGATGGCAATGACAACCCTGTATGCAAGACAGCAAAAAAGACACAGATGTGTATAACGGACTTTTGGACTCAGAGGGAGAGGGAGAGGGTGGGATGATTTGGGAGAATGGCATTGTAACATGTATACTATCATGTAAGAATCTAATCGCCAGTCTATGTCCGACGCAGGATTCAGCATGCTTGGGGCTGGTGCACGGTGATGACCCAGAGAGATGTTATGGGGAGGGAGGTGGGAGGGGGGTTCATGTTTGGGAACGCATGTACACCCGTGGTGGATTCATGTCAATGTATGGCAAAACCAATACAGTATTGTAAAGTAAAATAAAGTAAAAATAAAAATTAAAAAAAAAAACAGAAACATTCACAGACTTAAGAGAATGTGCTTATGGTTGCTGGGGAAAAGGACGGGGAATAAGGGAGTTTGAGATGGACATGTACACACTGATATATTGAAAATGGATAACTAACAGGGACCTACTGTATGTCATATGGAGCTCTGCTTAATGTTATGTGGCAGCCTGGATGGGAGGGGAGTTTGGGGGAGAACTGATACATGTGTATGTATGGCCGAGTGCCTTTGCTGTTCACCTGAAACTATTATAACATTGTTTGTTAACTGCCTATACCCCAATATAAAATGAAAGGTTTAAAATAAAAGATCCTAAAAAATACTTTACCTTGTCTTTTTTTCCCCCCAAGCCCTTAACTTTGTAAGGGAGATTCTGCAAGCAGATGCTTATGCTCCTTAATTTAGTTGGATATGCAAAAGGCTGCTTCAGAAAATCAAGTACCCATATTTGCTCCTGTCACTGAATTTTGTAAAGAGTCAAGGCTGCTCTGAATGTTCCAAGAAGGCAAAGTTTGGGGACTGCAAGGCCTTGAGAGCAAGTTCTTTGAGCTGGCAAGAATCTCAACACAAGATTATTCTCTCCTACCAGGCACCTAAAGAATTTTCTCAGCCTGATAGCTCTCGAGGAAGTTGGTTCCTAAAGGTGATACTAGCTCTAAAGTGTCTCTCTGTGATGAGGTTGTAAGCTGTTTACTGAGGCTTAATAGAAAAACCACAATTTCCTTCTTTTTGAATAAGTTTGGCGTATGCCAAATTATACTGGAATACTTGGAGTCAGTGTGACCCTAAGGGTAAAATCCACCAGAGAGGGACACCATGATAGTACTAATTCAAATTAAAATAATTCCAGAGAATTTATATTTATCCTAGCATTTTAAAGGCTGGCTTATGTGGAGAAACAGCAGAACTCCATTTAAGAGTTTTCAATATTATACTGATTTAAGCATGGCTCATATATAAATAAATACTACAGATGGTCCCAACTTAGGATGGTTTAACTTAAAAATTTTTTCAACTTTATGTTGGTGTGAAGGTGATATGCATTCAGTAAAAACCATATTTCAAATTTTGATCTTTTCCCAGGCTAGCAATACATGGTGTGATTCTCTCATGATGCTGGGCAGTGGCAGTGAGCACAGCTCCCAGACAGTCATGAGATCATAAGAGTAAAAACTGATACTCTTAAACCCATTCTGTACTCACATGAATACGTGCATGCTAATGGTGTCTGACTCTTTGTGACCCCATGGATGTAGCCTGCCCAGGCTCCTTTATCCATGGAATTTTCCAGGCAAGAATACTGGAAACATTTCCTACTCCAGGGGATATTCCCAATCTAGGGATCGTACTTGCATCTCCTGCATTGGCAGGTGGATTCTTTACCACTGTGCCACCTAGGAATCCCCTGCATGGATTACAGTCTTGTTGTGGTAAAGGGGCTTTTATAACCCAATGAAGCTATGAGCTTGCAGTGCAGAGCCACCCAAGACAGGTAAGTCATAGTGAAGAGTTCTGACAAAAAGTGGTCCACTGGAGGAGGAAATGGCAAACCACTCTAGCATTCTTGCTCCAAGAGCCCTATGAACAGTATGAAAAGGCAAAAAGATATGACACTGGAAGATATGACCCCTAGGTCAGAAAGTGTCCAGTATGCTGCTTGGGAAGAACAGGAGGGCAATTACTAATAGCTCTAGAAAGAATGAAGCAGCTAGGCCAAAGTGGAAATGACGCTCAGTTGTAGATGTGTCTGGTGGTGAAAGTAAAGTCTGGTACTGTAAAGAACAACGTTGCATAGAAACCTGGATTGTTAGGTTCATGAATCAAGGTAAACTGAACATGGTCAAATAAGAGATAGAAAGAGTAAACATTGACATCTTAGGAATCAGTGAACTAAAATGGACCAGAATGGGTGACTTTAATTCAGATGGCCATGATATCTACTGCTGTGGGCAAGAATTCCTTAGAAGAAAAGGAGTAGCCCTCACAGTCAATAAAAGAGTCTGAAATGCAGTACTTGGGTGCCATCTCAAAAACAACAAAATGATCTTGGTTCGTTTCCAAGGCAAGCCATTCAATATCACAGTAATCCAAGTCTATGCCCCCAGCCACTAATGCTGAAGAAGCTGAAGTTGATCGGTTCTGTGAGGAACTACAACATCTTGTAAAACTAACATTAAAAAAAGATGTCTTTTTCATCATAGGAGATTGGAATGCAAAAGTAGGAAGTCAAGAGATACCTGGGGTAATAGGCAAGTTTGGCCTTGAATTATAAAATGAGGCAGGGCAAAGGATAACAGAGTTTTGTCAAGATAACACAATGGTCACAGCAAATACCTTTTTTCCAACAACAAAAGGGATGACTATACACATGGATTTCACCACATGGTCAAGACCAAAATCAGACTGATTATATGCTTTGTAGCCTAAGATAGAGAAGCTCTATACAGTCCGCAAAAATAAGACTGGGAGCTGACTATGGCTCAGATCATGAGCTCTTTATTGCAAAATTCAAGCTTAAAGTGAAGAAAGTAGGGAAAATCACTCGGCCATTTAGGTATTACCTAAATCAAATCCCTTATGATTATATAGTGGCAGTGATGAACAGATTCAAGGGATTAGATCTGATAGACAAAGTGCCTGAACAACTATGGACAGAGGTTCATAACACTACAGGAAGCAGTGATCAAAACCATCCCAAAGGAAAAAAGACACAAGAAAGCAAAGTGATTGTTTGAGGAGGCCTTACAAAGAGCTGAGAAAAGAAGAGAAGGAAAAGGCAAGGGAGAAAGGGAAAGACAGATGGAAGCAGAGTTCCAGAGAATAGCAAGGGGAGATAAGAA
Organism: Capricornis sumatraensis; assembly: GCF_032405125.1. Classification (NCBI taxonomy): domain Eukaryota; kingdom Metazoa; phylum Chordata; class Mammalia; order Artiodactyla; family Bovidae; genus Capricornis; species Capricornis sumatraensis. The sequence goes on along the minus strand of NC_091074.1, from coordinate 50,528,737 downwards.
AGCCTTCTTAAATGAACAATGCAAAGAAATAGAGGAAAACAATAGAATGGGAAAGACTAGAGATCTCTTCAAGAAAATCAGAGATACCAAAGGAACATTTCAAAGATGGACATGATATAGGACAGAAACTATCAGGATCTAACAGAAGTAGAAGAGATTAAGAAGAGGTGGTAAGAATAAACAGAAGAACTATACAAAAAAAAGGTCTTAATGACCCAGATAACCACAATGGCGTGATCACTCACCTAGAGCCAGACATCCTGGAGTGTGATGTAGGCCTTCAGAAATATTACTATGAACAAAGCTAGTGGAGGTGACAGAATTCCAACTGAGCTGTTTAATATCCTAAAAGATGATGCTGTTAAAGTGCTGCACTCAATCAATATGCCAGCAAATTTGGAAAATTCAGCAATAGCCACAGGACTAGAAGAGGTCAGTTTTCATTCCAATCCCAAAGAAGGGCAATGACAAAGAATGTGCAAACTAACATAAAATTGTGCTCGTTTCACAAACCAGCAGGATTATGCTCAAAATTCTTCAAGCTAAGCTTCAGCAGTATGTAAACCAAGAACTTCCAGATGTTCAAGCTGTGTTTAAAAAAGGCAGAGGAACCAGAGATCAAAATGCCAACATCTGCTGGATCACTGCAACAGCAAGGGAATTCCAGAAAAATATCTACTGCTGCTTCACTAACTATGCTAAAGTCTTGACTGTGTGGATCACAACAAACTGTGGAAAAGTCTTAAAGAGATGAGAATACCAGACCACGTTCGTTATCTGTCTCCTGAGAAACCTGTATGTGGGTCAAAAAGCAACAGTTAAAACTGGACATGAAACAACTGAGTGGTTCAAAATCAGGAAAGGAATATGACAAGGCTGTAAATTGTCACTCTGCTTATTTAGCTTATATGCAAGTACATCATGGGAAATGCCAGGCTGGATGAAGCACAAGCTGGAATCAAGATTGCCGGGAGAAACATCAACCGTCTCAGATACGCAGATGATACCATTCTAATGGCAGAAAGTGAAGAGGATCTACAGAACCTTTTTTTAAAAAAACTTGCTTATTTTCTCCTTTAATACAGTCAGCCCGTGGGGTGTCATTAGGCTAATTTTACAGATATGGAAAAGGAGATTCCAACAAGTTATCAAGTCCTCCAGGCCCCTCCTCCTAAGAAGCACACCTGGGGCTTCCCTAAGCATGGCTCCCCTTAGATCTTCCACTTTCTCTGCTCTAGGGCTCCTCGGCTGGATATGAGAGAGAACAGTTGCCACTGTTTGGGCTTTGTTCTTGGGCTTAGAGCAGAGTCCGAGGTTCAGCAAGCTCCCTCCAGGGTCTTCTTTTTTTTTAAACTCAGGCTTGGCAAGCCTGACCAATGCTTCCATCTGCCAGGGAGCAAGGAAGGGTCTGCCGTGTTTGGCTGCAGGCTCTGGTCATTTGCAAAGGGCCGGGCGGGGCTGTGTCATGTTTTGCTGTGTTCTCCTGTGTTATTGCATGTACAGCCCTCTGGCTCATGTTCCAGGGCCCAGGTGGGCACACACTCTGCCTCTTGTTCCCTCTTGGTTTTTTTCCATGACAGCATCAAAGCTGCCAGTGCAGTCAGGCACATCTGTTTCTGGAGCAGAGCACACTGTCACATTGTCTTAGGGCAAGAGTGGCGAGAGGAAGGAAGCTGAGCAGGGGGAATGAGGGGGTTGAAACATGAGGAGATGAGCCATGTGTGCCTCCACTCAGGCTGGTCTGAGGCCAGACGGATGGGAGGCCAATTGGAGGATCCAATTCAGAGTCCAGGAAAGGCAGCGTGGGGCCTCCAGGGCAGGAGGCATGGCTGGTGCTGGGGTCTCGGCCACCCTTCCGCGCAGGCCTGAGTTTTGCGTGGTTCTATATATTCTTTCCTGCTCGTCAGGTCCTCCTGTCCGCTCTCAGCTGGTGCTCTGCATGCACTTCTGTGTCTGAAGGTGTATTCCTGATGTATCCATGAAGAGAGATGTCCTCCATGTCCACCTACTCCTCTGCCATCTTGTTCTCCCAGAATCTCTTGATAAGGGTGAAAGAGGAGAGTGAAAAAGCTGGCTTAAAACTCAACATTGATAAAACTGAGATCATAGCATCCAGTCCCATCACTTCATGGCAAATAGAAGAGGAAAAAGTGGAAGCAGTGACAAACTTTATTTTCTTGGGCTCCAAAATCACTATGGACTCCAAAATCACTTCAGCCATGACATTAAAAGATGCTTGCTCATTGGAGGGAAAGCTATGACAAACCTAGACAGCATATTAAAAACCAGAAACATTACTTTGCCAACAAAGGTCCATCTAGTCAAAGCTATGGTTTTTCCAGTAGTGATGTACATATGTGAGAGCTGGACAATATAAAAGGCTGAGCACTGAAGAATTGATGCTTTTGAACTGTGGTGTTGGAGAAGACTCTTGAGAGCCACTTGGATTGCAAGGATATCAAACCAGTCAATCCTAAAGGAAATCAACCCTGAATAGTCATTGGAAGGACTATTGCTAAAGCTGAAGCTCCAATACTTTGGCCACCTGATGTGAAGAGCTGACTCACTGGAAAAAGCCCTTATACCCTAGTATAAGATGCTAAGAAAGATGGAAGGCCAAAGGAAAAGAGGGTGGCAGAGGACAAGATGTTTGGATAGCATCTCCAACTCAATGGACATGAATTTAAGCAACCTCTGGGAGATAGTGAAGGACAGAGGAGCCTGGCATCCTGTAGACCATGGGTTGCAAAGTGTCGGACATGACTTAGCAACAGCACACCACCACCTGGGATTCCTGTACCCATATGATCAGTCTGTTTTCCACCTGCAATATAGGGTCCAATAAATTATATGAGACAGTCAATACTTTATTATAGAATAGGCTTTGTTTTGGACAGTTCTGCCGAACTATAGGCTAATAAAAGAGTTTAGAGCACAAAGTCAAGTGGGCCTTAGAAAGCATCACTACGAACAAAGCTAGTGGAGGTGATGGAATTCCAGTTGAGCTATTTCAAATCCTGAAAGATGATGCTGTGAAAGTGCTGCATTCAATATGCCAGCAAATTTGGAAAACTCAGCAGTGGCCACAGGACTGGAAAAGGTCCGTTTTCATTCCAATCCCACAGAAAGGCAATGCCAAAGAATCTTCAAACTACCACACAATTGCACTCATCTCACATGCTCGTAAAGTAATGCTCAAAATTCTCCATGCCAGGCTTTAGCAATATGTGAACCATGAACTTCCAGATGTTCAAGCTGGTTTTAGAAAAGGCAGAGGAAACAGAGATCAAATTGCCAACATCTGCTTGATCATGGAAAAAGCAAGAGAGCTCCAGAAAAGCATCTATTTCTGCCTTATTGACTGTGTGGATCACAATAAACTGTGGAAAATTCTGAAAGAGATGGGAATACCAGACCACCTGATCTGCCTCTTGAGAAACCTATATGCAGGTCAGGAGGCAACAGTTAGAACTGGACATGGAACAACAGACTGGTTCCAAATAGGAAAAGGAGTATGTCAAGGCTGTATATTGTCACCCTGCTTATTTAACTTATATGCAGAGTATATCATGAGAAACACTGGGCTGGAAGAAGCACAAGCTGGAATCAAGATTGCCAGGAGAAATATCTATAACCTCAGATATGCAGATGACACCACCCTTATGGCAGAAAGTGAAGAGGAACTAAAAAGCTTCTTGATGAAAGTGAAAGAAGAGAGTGAAAAAGTTGGCTTAAAGCTCAACAATCAGAAAACGAAGATCATGGCATCTGGTCCCATCACTTCTTGGGCAATAGATGGGGAAAGACTGGAAACAGTGTCACACTTTATTTTTGGGGGCTCCAAAATCACTGCAGATGGTGACTGCAGCCATGAAATTAAAAGACGCTTACTCCTTGGAAGGAAAGTTATGACCAACCTAGATAGTATATTAAAAAGCAGAGATATTACTTTGCCAACAAAGGTCCATCTAGTCAAGGCTATGGTTTTTCCAGTGGTCATGTATGGATGTGAGAGTTGGACTGTGAAGAAAGCTGAGCGCCAAAGAATTGATGCTTTTGAACTGTGGTGTTGGAGAAGACTCTTGAAAGTCCCTTGGACTGCAAGGAGGTCCAACCAGTCCATCCTAAAGAGATGAGTCCTGGGTGTTCATTGGAAGGACTGATGCTAAAGCTGAAACTCCAATACTTTGGCCACCTCATGTGAAGAATTGACTCATTGGAAAAGACCCTGATGCTGGGAGGGATTGGGGGCAGGAGGAGAAGGGGGGCAACAGAGGATGAGAAGGCTGGATGGCATCACCAACTCGATGGGCATGAGTTTGAGTGAACTCCGGGAGTTGGTGATGGACAGGGAGGCCTGGCGTGCTATGATTCATGGGGTGACAAAGAGTCGGACATGACTGAGCGACTGAACTGAACTGAGGCTGAACTATGATGATCAGTAAGGTGCTGCTACTGCTAAGTCGCTTCAGTCGTGTCCGACTCTGTGCGACCCCATAGACAGCAGCCCACCAGGCTCCCCCGTCCCTGGGATTCTCCAGGCAAGAACACCGGAGTGGGTTGCTATTTCCTTCTCCAATGCATGAAAGTGAAAAGTGAAGTCGCTCAGTCGTGTCCGACTCTTAGCGACCCCATGGACTGCAGCCTACCAGGCTCCTCCATCCATGGGATTTTCCAGGCAAGAGTACTGGAGTGGGGTGCCATTGCCTTCTCCAGTAGGGTAGCCTAGTATAATGTGTTTAGGCACAATATGGCTTCTTTATTTAATAACAGTGTTAGGAAGAGACTGTACCAAATTTGTCTAATTCTGGGCATACTTTCCTTTGGTCTGAATCATCCCACATGTCCCCAGAAACTTTCTCCAGACTTCCTAGTAACTATTCTCACTTCCTGAGAATCTGAGTCCTTAATAAGTAGCCTAAAGTAGGGGGAGCTTCCCTGGAGTCCAAGACCAGTTTCCATTGTTTCTAGTCTACTCCTACTTTTCAGCCTGTATCTCCTTTGACAACTGTCATTTACACACCGCTTCCTGAGGGCATTCTACGCCGAGTTGTACATTCAGTGCAAGGAAAGCATCAAGGAGAGTAAACTCCACTACGTGTTTGCATCTCCCCTAGAAGCAGGAGCTTCCTGTGCCCACCCCATTTCCCCACTCCTTCCTCCACGGTCAGGAGACAATCCAGCTTAACACCCAGCTTAACACTCTGATAAGTGGGGTCTCATTACCTACTGACTGCCACACTCTTCAGCCTTTTTAACATGGATGAGCACGTAAAAAATACAGCATCTCTTATTCACAGGATGGATAAGAAGCCCACCGTGGCCTAGTTCTAAGTTGGTTCTGTTTACTCCCAAACCAGCAAGCAATCAGTGCACCAGATTGCTTATTTATCTGTATACCAGATAAAAAGAGTAAATAAATGCACCAGATAGATACAAACACATGAACACAGCACTCTGTGGCCTCCTTTAGTGGCTGACAGATGTGTATCTAAAGTTAGCACCACTGAGGAGAGTGGCTCCAGGCCCCAAGGTTTTTATAGGCTGTGACAATAACTGGAGATATTCCATGTACATGCAAAGTAAACACTAATATGTTAGATTGTATCAATTCTCAAACTTAATTTTTTCACCTTTAAAAGACATGATCTCTTTTAATTTATGGTGTCATAATTTTGATTGGCAATAGTTTTTCTTTATTAATGATAAATAATAATCCATTTACAATGGATGATGTCCTAAGACTTAATAAGATAGTCTGTATTTTTTTTATTCCTTAACATGCATTGTATACAGCAAAGTGGTATCAACTCTTCCACGTTTTGAAGAACATTCATATCAGTGCATAAAGAGCTGCTTCATTCTTCCCCACAACTGCATATATTCCATTATGTTGTTATCACAACTTAACTATAAGCAGTTCCATAGTTAGCAAACACTCTGGTGGTTTGTCATCTGTGTTTATTCATTGTAGCCAAAAATGATAAACGCTACAAAAAGGGTGAGAGCCAGATGTTACAGAGAAAACTTAAAGGTTTTGTAAAGGATGTGAAAACAGGTCTGAGACTGAAGTGGGGGACGAGACACGACACAGGTCAAACTGCTCCTTGGATTTTAATTGGGGTACATCATGGGAAAGCCACTCACCATCTTCCATTGGAAGTGTGCTTAAAACATGTAAATTCCAAATAATTTAAAAGAAATATCTGCACTGGAGCTTATTTCACTTGCCCAGAGCTCACTTAGTGATCACAGAAGATTAATGCCCATTTCACCATCCTGAAAGGACACTGGAAATAGTCATTATTCACTGCCTTCCTCAGGCTGACACAGGGCCCAGGGAAACAGATCTGCAAGAGGAGACATTGAAAGTCTTTAACTACTTGATGATGATTTGGATAAGACCGAGAAACGTGTAGTGGGTTCCTGAATATGCTAAAGAATGCAGACCAGGGTGAAAAGAACTAACAAAATGAGGAAAGTGAAATCAAAGCAGCTCCAAGTGTAAGAAATTCTATCCACACTATTTATTCTGCGGCATTCAGTCCTGGAGGCCTACAGTTGGACACAACTGAGTGACTAACACTTTCACTTTCTTTTTTTGCCATTCAATCTTGGAAAGACCAGGAGGCTGCCTCACTCCGTAGGTCATCTTCCTCCTTTCCCATTCCAGTCCTCCTTGAAGTAATAATGACTGCAACTGCTTGAAATGGTGCACTGCTCTAAGCTTCGAGATGGAGAGAGACAGGACAGATAGGTAAGAAAGGCTCATTTAAATATTCACAATAACTTTATGACATAGCCACTACTATTCTTATTTTACAAATTAGAAAACAGAGGCTTAGAGGGGTGACCTCCAAGGATCACCTATCTAGTAAGCAGTGGAGCTGGGATCCAGTCTCCAGGACAACTGCTTCCAGAGTCCTTGCTCTTAACTAGTCAGTCAATTCAGTTCAGTTCAGTCACTCAGTTGTGTCTGGCTCTTTGCGACCCCATGGACTGCAGCATGCCAGGCTTCCCTGTCCATCACCAACTCCCGGAGCTTGTTCAAACTCATGTCCATTGAGTCAATGATGCCATCCAACCATCTCATCCTCTGTCATCTTCTCCTCCTCCCTTCAATCTTTCCCAGCATCAGGGTCTTTTCCAATGAGTCAGTTCTTCGCATCAGGTGGCCAAAGTATTGGAGTTTCAGCCTCAGCATCAGTCCTTCCAATGAATATTCAGGACTGGTCTCCTTTAGGATGGACTGGTTGGATCTCCTTGCAGTCTGAGGGACTCTCAAGAGTCTTCAACACCACAGTTCAAAAGCATCAATTCTTTGGCACTCAGCTTTCTTTATAATCCAACTCTCACATACATACATGACCACTGGAAAAACCATAGCTTTGACTAGAGGGATCTTTGTTGACAGAGTAATGTCTCTGCTTTTTAATATGCTGTCTAGGTTGGTCATAGCTTTTCTTCCAAGGAGCAAGTGTCTTTTAACTTCATGGCTGCAGTCACCATCTGCAGTGATTTTGGAGCCCAAAAAAATAAAGTCTGTCACTGTTTCCATGTTTCCCCATCTATTTCCCATGAAGTGATGGGACTGGATGCCATGATCTTAGTTTTCTGAATGTCGAGTTTTAAGCCAAATTTTTCACTCTCCTCTTTCGCTTTCACCAAGAGGGTCTTTAGTTCTTCTTTGCTTTCTGCCATAAGGGTGGTGTCATATGTATATTTGAGGTTATTGATATTTCTCTCGGCAATCTTGATTCCAGCTTGGGCTTCATCCAGCCTGGCATTTCACATGATGTACTCTGCATAGAAGTTAAATAAGCAGGGTGACAATATACAGCCTTGACATACTCCTTTCCCAATTTGGAACCAGTCTGTTGTTCCATATCCAGTTCTAAGTGTTGCTTCTTGACCTACATACAGATTTCTCAGGAGGCAGGTCAGGTGGTCTGGTAGTTCCATCTCTTACAGAATTTTCCACAGTTTGTTGTGATCCACACATTCAAAGACTTTGGCATAGTCAACAAAGCAGAAGTAGATGTTTTTCTGGAATTCTCTTGCTTTTTTGATGATCCAACGGATGCTGGCAATTTGATCTCTGTTTCCTCTGTCTTTTCCAAATCCAGCTTGAACATCTGGAAGTTCATGGTTCAGATACTTGAAGCCTGGCTTGGAGAATTTTAAGCATTACTTTTAAGCTCTTAACTAGTACTCCACCTAGAACCCCAAGCTGCCTCTCAGCATCTCTTCTCTGGGCTGGACCATACACTCCTTAAAGGACACAGTCAAATGGACTGCACATTCACCTTTGGGTGAGCCCTCCTCCTCCTCTGGCTAAGCAATCACACTGAATAAATATATTAGAAGCTTCCCAGGTGGTGCAATGGTAAAGAATCCACCTCCCAATAGAGGAGGTGCGGGTTCAATCCCTAGGTCAGGAAGAGCCCCTGAGGTAGGAAATGGCAACCCAATACTCCGGTATTCATGCCTGGAAAATCCCACAGACAGAGGAGCCTGGCAGGCTACCATCCACAGGGTTGTAAAGAGTCAGACATGACTGAGTGTGAACACTGTGTTTAGCAAAAAATTTTAAGTAATTAAAATTTGAAAATAGCTAGATTTCTCATTAAAAAGCTGTATGGCAAAAACCATTATAATATTGAAAAGTAACTAGCCTCCAATTAAAATTAATGAATTAATTTAAAAAATAAGCTAGACTCCAAGCTTCTGTAGAAAAATTTACAAATAAAATCATTGTAGGGTTGTATTTCTTTCCGGCAATAAGCAGCAGGGGCCCAATCACACAGGCCCTCTCTGGAAAGGTCGTGAAGGCCCACTTCACTCTGTTATGACACTGAGGCCCTTGTTGTAATTGAGACAGCAACCTCCAAACCAAGGCCTCCTGGGCTTTTCTCGGTACCTAAATACACCAAGATCTCTCTTGCCTCTTCACACATGTCGTTCTGTCTGGAACATTCTTACCAACACCACCAGGCCCACCTGGCTCACTCCTTCTTACCCTTCAGGCCTCAGCTGAGATGCCACTCTCTCCCCGCATTGTAAGTGCCTCTTCTGGGTGCTCTCATAGAAGCCTTGTCCTGTCAAAGCTTTCACGCATTGTAATTTTCCACCAGCTTGCCTGTCTTGCCCATCAACCTATGAGTTTCCTGAGGGAAGGGAACCATTTCTTTCTTATTCACCACTGTATCTATTGTGCCTCATCCAGTATCAAACGGGTACATGGTGCCCATAAATATTTGTTAACCAGATGAGTGAATGAAAACATAAACAGCTAGAAGTGATTTAAAATAATATTGCCGAACCTTCAATTCTCCACTGGATGGCTTCAATGGAATCTTAGCTTTCTTCCTAATTCTAGAGACAGCAACAAAAAAAAAGCAAGTTCTAAACTTTTTCTTACATCTTCAGTGCAAGAAGAAAAACAAATTCAAACTCCTTAATTATTTAAACTATTCCAGTTGCTCAGGCTTATTTCACTCTGCTTAATGCACTTAAAGCCAGAAATAATTAAATTAAGCACAACAGTACTACAATATCAACTTACAGATTCTGGCTCAATTTTTGGCATATCCTGTGTATCAGCTGCACTGTACCATCACTTTACTGGCTTAAAACAAACAGAAAATTCTTTCTTCCAATTAAGAGAGTCAATATTGTTTTAAGAGATTCTGTCTGGAACATTCTTACCAACACCACCAGGCCCACCTGGCACAAAAGTTTGCAGAAGAGAAAAGAAAGAGAAGAGGGAGTGAGAGAGATTTTTACTCCATATCTGCACTAGCCAGTGTGGACTGGGCATTCAGGAAATTCACAAAGATATAAACGGTTGAAAATTCTTTTTTTTTTTAAATCGAACCTGGGCTAGTGACTCGTTTCATATATGATATTATACATGTTTCAATGCCATTCTCCCAAATCATTTTTAAGAATAGAAAATTCTATTCTTAAAGAGATCATCTAGTACAGAAGATAAGTCATTGCCACAAGTAAGTGTAATGTAAGATAGGAAGAAGCAAGTGTCATATGACTGATGGAGAATGTCATATGAGAATTTGGAGGGGAAAAGTTCTTTCAGCTTGGGGTGAACCCTGGAAATCATGCGTGGTATAGGTCACACTTGGCCTGACCTTGCATTAGTATTTAAAATATCTATGCTCTTCAATAAATCACACTTCTCAAGTACATTCAAAAGTACATTTCAATCCCTTTTCCAAAATGTTTAATATATGAGAAAAGTTAAACAGAAGAAAATATGAAGCTGTTAAGAGCAGGATTTTAGACCTAGCTTCACAAGGAGCCAGTCTGTGACCTTCAGAAGTTTCTTAATCTTTCTGGACCTAAGTTTTCTCATCTGTAAATTGAGCTGGCAATAAGTGATCTCTGAAGTCCCTTTCTGGCACTAGCATTCAATGAGTGTCTATATTTTAATCCTTTATGCTGATTAGACTTTTGTGGTTAAATGCAATTAGTTTTACTCTGTGCTTCATGATAAATTCAGGCTTTGCAATTCTTCATTATGCACAGAGGCAGTCATGTCTTATTGCTTAGGAGACAAATGAATTGTCAATTTTATATGAAGAAAATGATTAGAGATTATGTGTCTGGAGGGGAAGAGTAACTCTCACATTCTAAAGTGAAATAATAACTTTAGAAGTTCTTAAAAAGACTATTGAAATGTTCTTTGGAGTCAGATAATTAAAGAAGGAAGACTGCATGACTAGGTTCCCAGATGCAGCAGAAATGGGCAATTCATATCCTTAAATAGATGCTATTTCATTAGTCCTGACCAGGTGAAGGGAGAGGAAGAAGAAAGAACATGCTGGTATATTTTGTCCAATTTATTAAATCCTTGGAAATGGCATTCAATCTATTGTAAGAAGAGTCTGCTAATTAGCAAGATGAGAATTTGCACCCTTCCTTCTTTATTGTTGCCAGTAAGCACATTTGCTTTAAATCTGAAATCTGTTAGTTGCTCAGTCATGTCCGACTGTGACCCCATGGACTATAGCTCACCAGGCTCCTCTGTCCACAGAGCTTCCTGGGCAAGAATACTGGAGTGGGGTGCCATTTCATTCACCATGGATCTTCCCATCCTGGGGACTGAACCTGGGTCTCCTGCACTGCAGGCATATTCTTTACCATCTGAGCCACCACGGAAGCCCAGTTGCTTTAAAGCAATGCTCAAACAGGGTTTCCCTGGTAGCTCAGCTGGTAAAAAATCCTCCTGCAATGCAGGTTCGATTCCTGGGTTGGGAAGATCCCCTGGAGAAGGGACAGGCTACCCACTCCAGTATTCCTGGGCTTTCCTGGTGGCTGAGACAGTAAAGAATCCACCTGGGTTTGATCCTTGGATTGGGAAGATCCCCTGGAGGTGGGCATGGCAACCCATGCCAGTATTCTTGCCTGGAGAATCCCCATGGACAGAGGAGCCTGGTGGGCTACAGTCCATGGGGTTGCTAAGAATTGGACACAACTGAGCAACTAAGCACAGCATAGCACAATGCTCAAACGAGTGAAATTAAATAACCCAGGAGCAGGTAGATGGAAATCAATTGGAAAGCCCCTATGCAGTATTACTCACCAGTGATATTTCACTTAGTGTTACTTGCTCAGTCATGTCCAATTCTTTTTGACCCCAGAGACTATAGCCTGCCAGGATCCTCTGTCCATGGAATTCTTCAGGCAAGAATACTGAAGTGGGTTGTTGCCATTCCCTTCTCCAGGGGATTTTCCTGACCCAAGAATTGAACCTGGGTCTCCTGCATTGCAGGAAGATTCTTTACCATCTGAAATAAAGTAAATAAAATAAAATAAATAAAGGGAAGCCCTGGCTATATACCAGGTGGTACTCTGTGACATTTCACGGACAAAGATGGAGTTACTCCCAGTCTTATCAAAGACTGGCCTCCAAGAAGCCAGTCTATGGGCATAAAAAAAACCCCTCAAATCAATTTGTTATCTTTAAGAGTCAGTTGCTTTGCTGAAGCCTGAGAACACGGGAAAGATTCCCGAACAGTGGGATGCCTGAAGTAGCACTGAGGTTTCAGTGTCTTTCCTTTGGAGCTACAGTGTAAATAGTCCTCTCTCTGATCCATGGAATGAAAACAAGTCCAAAGCAAGAGGAAGTATTCAGCTTAGGAACACCCTGGGCCTTGGCTCCGTGTTCAGCCAAGCCCAGGCACTGGTCTGGCTGCCCCACAATGGCTTTGGCAGTTGAGGCTACCACGGCCGAGGGAGTAGAGCCCAGCAGTAAACACGGTCTGGGGATTTGCTGAAAAAGGACCAGTACACCGTAGGACTTGAGTTGTTTAGAACTGATACTGACTTTGCCCACAAAGAAAGAAAAGAAAGCTAATGTGGGAAACAGGATCAGAGAGGTCACCCAAGGTCATAGAAAGAGTGAATGACGGACAGTGGCCTCAAATGCATTCTCCCGCCTTCTTACTTGGTTCACTGGATAAACAAGGACAGGGATTTTATTTAACTTGGAAGAGAGAGTGGCATGGTGACATTTGGAGTCACACAGACCTGACTGAATCGCAGTGAGCTGTGTGGGGAAAGGAAGGGAATGTGCTTAAAGTGCCTGGAACACCGACTTCCCACCGCCCGGATCTACCTGTCCAGTGGCAAATCTCACCAAATGGTTTCCATTTTCACTACAAGGTTCAAGAATAGTCTTTCCTGACAATATAAGAGCATGTGTCAAAGACAACCCATATTTACTAAACAGTGATAGATTATTTTTTAAGCTTTTCATCCATTTTTACCAAATACTGATTATACCTGCTTACCTGATTTTAACTTACGCTGTACTAAGCAACGGTCCAAGTGTTGTTCTAGAATTAATCCTCAAAATGAGCATACAAGGCAGAGAGTATTATACTTTCTATTTTTCATGTAAGGACTGTAGTCGTGAAGGTTAAACAACTTACCTAAGGTCACTCAGTCAGTAGCAGAGCCAGGACTGAAGCAGACAGTGAAGTGCCAAAGCCCTACCCTGTTGTTGCTGCCTCTGCAAGGCTGCCTCCCAACAGGCACATGTTGTTCTTTATTAAGTACACAGAAAGCAGATCTAAGACATTATTAATACTGGCCAGAATCAACAGAAACAAAAACACCTAAGCTCACTTATTATTAACTTTAGAGACTAATTAAAATTTATCCTGGGGAAAGGCTATTTCAGAGTCATTACAAATCCTCAACAAAAGAGTAAATGAATTGGCCTGTAGCTAATGTCTCCCCATTTTCACCAGTTGCTGATGTTTCCACAAATGAGCCTCAAAAGAAACTACAGTTCAGTGAATCACATGTTATCAAACATATTGTCATTCATTCAATAAAAATACTTCCAGTGTGAACAGAGTGCTGTGAAAGGCATGCCAACACATGTAGGGAATGAAAGCAAACAAGAAAATGACATTGTCCAAAATACTGAGAAATCTGTGATAATTACTATAGCCACTATGAAAAACGAAATAAAATATCACTATTTCACCATAATTTTTTACTCAGTTCAGCACACCAAATATTTCCCAATGAAGAAATTGAAGGGGAATGTTATTCTATTTAAGAAAGCAAACTACAAGCACCCTTACACACTTTAGAAGGACCATTTAATTATAATAATAGATATCCTGGTTATTAATAGTTATTCAATATTAATATTATGGTTGTTCCTAAGTGTCCATCAACAGATGAATGGAAGAAGATGTAGTGTATACACACAAACACACGCAAACACAATGGAATATTCAGTTCAGTCGCTCGGTTGTGTCCAACTCTTTGCGACCCCGTGGACTGCAGCACCCCAGGCTTCCCTGTCCATCACCAACTCCTGGAGCTTGCTCAAACTCATGTCCATCAAGTCCGTGATGCCATCCAGCCATCTCATCCTCTGTTGTTCTTTTCTCCTCCCGCCTTCAATCTTTCCCAGCATCAGGGTCTTTTCCAATGAGTCAGTTCGTCACATCAGGTGGCCAAAGGACTGGAGTTTCAGCTTCAGCATCAGTCCTTTAAATGAATATTCAGATCTGATTTCCTTTAGACCTGGATGGACTGGTTGGATCTCTTTGCTGTCAAAGGACTCTCAAGAGTCTTCTCCAACACCACACTTCAAAAGCATCAATTCTTCGGTGTTCAGCTTTCTTTATAGTCCAACTCTCACATCCATGCATGACTACTGGAAAAACCATAGCTTTGACTAGATGGACCTTTGTTGGCAAAGTAATGTCTCTACTTTTGAATATGCTGTCTAGGTTGGTCATAGCTTTTCTTCCAAGGAGCAAGCGTCTTTTAATTTCATGGCTATGGTCACCATCTGCAGTGATTTTGGAGCCCAAGAAAATAAAGTCTGTCACTTTTTCCCCATCTATTTGCCATGGAGTGATGGGACTAGATGCCAGGATCTTAGTTTTCTGAATATTGAGTTTTAAGCCAACTTTTCACTTTCCTCTTTCACTTTCATCAAGAGGCTCTTTAGTTCCTCTTCACTTTTTGCCATGAGGGTGGTGTCATCTGCATATCTGAGGTTATTGATATTTCTCCTGGCAATCTTGATTCCAGCTTGGGCTTCATCCAGCCCAGCGTTTGGCATGTTGTACTCTGCATACAGGGCTTCCCTGGTGGCTCAGAGGGTAAAGCGTCTGCCTGCAATGTGGGAGACACGGGTTCGATCCCCTGGAGAAGGAAATGGCAACCCACTCCAGTACTCTTGCCTGGAAAATTCCATGGATAGAGGAGACTGGTAGGCTACAGTCCATGGGGTTGCAAAGAGTTGGACACGACTGAGCGACTTCACTTAACTTCACTCTTCATATAAGTTAAATAAGGAAGGTGACAATATATAGCCTTGTTGTTGGCAATTTGATCTCTGGTTCCTCTGCCTTTTCTAAATCCAGCTTGAACATCTGGAAGTTCATGGTTCACATACTGTTGAAGCCTGGCTTGGAGAATTTTGAGCATTACTTTGCTAGCATGTGAGATGAGTGCAATTGTGTGGTAGTTTGGGCATTCTTTGGCATTGTCTTTCTTTGGGAATGGAATTAAAACTGACCTTTTCCAGTCATGTGGCCACTGCTGAGCTTTCAAAAATTGCTGGCATATTGAGTGCAGCACTTTCACGGTATTAACTTTTAGGATTTGAAATAGCTCAACTGGAATTCCATCACCTCCACTAGCTTTGTTCGTAGTGATGCTTCCTAAGGCCCACTTGACTTCACATTCCAGGATGTCTGGCTCTAGGTGAGTGATCACACCATCACGGTTATCTGGGTCATGAAGATCTTTTTTGTATAGTTCTTCTGTGTATTCTTGCCACAATATCTTCTTAATATCTTAATATCTTCTGCTTCTGTTAGGTCCATACCATTTCTGTCCTTTATTGTGCCCATCTTTGCATGAAATATTCCCTTGGTATCTCTAATTTTCTTGAAGAGACCTCTAGTCATCCCCATTTTATTGTTTTCCTCTATTTCTTTGCATTGATAGCTGAGGAAGGCTTTCTTTTCTCTTCTTGCTATTCTTTGGAACTCTGCATTCAAAAGGATATATCTTTCCTTTTCTCCTTTGCCTTCAGCTTATCTTCTTTTCTCAGCTGTTTGTAAGATCTCCTCAGATAACCATTTTGCCTTTTTACATTTCTTTTTCTTGGGGATGGTCATAATATTCAATGGGATATTATGGCTGAGTAATAACTCAGCCACAAAAAGAATGATACAGTGCCATTTGCAGCAATGGACCTAAAGATTATCATACTAAGTGAAGTTAGAGAAAGACAAATATCATGATATCACTTACACACAAAATCTAAAAAAAAAAAGTGCAAAAGAATTTATTTATAAAACAGAAAGACTCACAGACATAGGAAAAAAACATCTATGGTTACCAAAGGGTACGAGGAGGAAGGCAGGAGGAGAAGGGGATGACAGAGGATGTGATGGTTGGATGGTATCACCGACTCTATGGACATGAGTTTGAGTGAACTCCAGGAGTTGGTGATGGATAAGGAAGCCTGGCGTGCTTCAGTCCATGGGATTGCAAAGAGTTGAACACAACTGAGAGACTGCACTGACTGACTGAGTGAAGAGGAGGAAGGGATAAATTGGGAGTATGGGATTAACAGATGTACACTATCAAATATAAAATAAACAACAAAGATGATTTTTTTTTGTATAGCACAGCGAACTATATTCAATATCTTGTAATAAACTACAGTGGAAAAGAATAAAAAAAAGAATATAGATATATACATGTGTGCTGCTGCTGCTGCTGCTAAGTCATGTCAATCGTGTCCGACTCTGTGCGACCCCATAGATGGCAGCCCAACAGGCTCCTCTGTCCCTGGGATTCTCCAGGCAAGAACACTGGAGTGGGTTGCCATTTCCTTCTCCAATGCATGAAAGTGAAAAGTGAAAGTGAAGTTGCTCAGTCGTGTCCGATCAGGCTCCTCCATCCATAGGATTCTCTACGCAAGAGTACTGGAGTAGGATGCCATTGCCTTCTCCAATATACATGTGCATGTATAACCAAATTACCTTGATATACACCTGAAGCTAACACAATATTGTAAATCAATTATCTTCAATTTTTTTAAAAATGGGAAAAAAATATTACAGTTACTACATTTGTAACTGTCTTGCCAGCCATCCCTCTTTATTTGGAACTTCTCTTTTACCCCAAAGCCCCAGGGGAGGATTGGATGCCCATTCCTCTGGCTATGGCCAACTGGTTCTACTCATGGACTCAGCAGAGCCAACTGAAGTCTCCTTCCCTTGGGAATTTGAAGTAAAGACACAGTGGCCATATTTAGGTATTGCTGGTGTTGGGCCAATGATGGAACCAACAGATGAGAAAACAAGAGAATCTAAATCAGGAGAAAAGAGCAGATGCCCACAGAGGTTCTAGGACAGGGTGATCAGACCCTAAAGAATTCCTAGCTGCGTAATTTCAGTTCCTATGTGACCTGCTTGAGGAAACAAAGACCTCAGACTCATAATTTAAAAAATAATTATATTAATGGCATTGCCTAAAGAAAGCAAGGAACTGTTCTCATATTGTCATGTGGTCAGCAGGGACGAAGGCCCTAAAGATGCTCAGGTCGATGGGAGAACTTAGGTTACTCTGCTTCGATGGGGAAGTCGGGACTTGAGGTGACAAGTTAGCACATCTTAAAAAGGCTATTACAATGTTTGTTATTGAAATAATACAGATCTATCATTGTGTTGAGAGTTTCAGTTTCCTTCTCTACTGACATTGAGGACTTACTATGGATGGGTTGATTTCTTTATCTGTCTTGGTTATTAGTCCTTACATGTTCAATAAGAACATCTCTTGGAGCCTTCCATTACTTACATTGCAACCTTAGTTTGGGTTCTCCCAGAATCAGACCTGAGACAAAGATTTGATTGCAAGTAGCTTGGGAAGTGATTCCAAGAAGCACTGGCAGGGAAGTGGGAAATCAAAACAAGGAAAAGAAGCAGCTAATACAAGGTGTGTTAACGAGAAGGTGACTGCTGTGGACTGTTGGGGTGCAATCCCACTGGGGAACTAGGAGATGATGTAGAACATGCTTCAGAGTTGTCCTAACAGTGAGGAGCTGAGGTATTTATTTATCCACTAATTCCCATGTGACATTGTTTAAGGCTCCTTTGCAGACAGTGTCAAGTTCTCAACACTGTCCTATGTCCAGGGGTAACCCTTGGGTAAACTTACAGTAAGAAGCTATCAGCATGTAAGAATCAGTGAGTGCCAGGGCATATGGGAAGGGTACCCTGAGAGCATCTGCTCCAACTTACAGGGGGTAAGTTAGGTGGAGTTCCTCTTCTTTGCAACCAAGCTGTCTCTTACTAGAAAAGTCCCACCAGGAAAGCTTTTGATAGCAGAGTTTAACTCATGGTGTTTCTTTAAAGAAATAAATCTTCATTTCAATCAAAAAAACATACCTTTCATTCATTCTAACTGGCCTCCCCCTTTCAAGCCCCCACTGTCTGCATTAGTGTCATTTTATTGCACTAGTAAAAGTTGATCCTACATTGTAAAAATTTCAATAAAAAGTTATAGGAAGGGAACAGAAATTGGACTTAAATCTAATGGGCCTGACAGTTGCCTTCACTAGCAAATGCTCCTTGCATTAATTATTTATAGGCTTTGACAGTGGTGTGTCGTGAATGAAGATAGCTGTACAAGTCATCCATCTCCCACACTAAGAATTAATGACAACTCAAGACCAGACAGAGACAGCCAAACACATGATACACAAAGTCTCTTAATATTTACTACAAAAAATAGCAAGAGGGATAGAAGTCAATGAGAAATAAAGTTTATTTTTCTGTACTGAAAAATGGAACTAACTCAAAAGGCCAAGGCTCAAACATTGATAATTTATCATTTTATCTCAGCATTACTCTTGTTACTACAATGCAAGTCATCACTTAATACTGCTATGTATTATTAAAGTAGCATGTTAACCCAACTATTGTACCAAACGATAAATTTGTTTGTAAGTTTATAGAATAATGACATAATTCAAGACCATGCAGAATGAAGAATTACCAGGATGTGGCCCGCTGTTTGACATGAAGGGCCCAATACTATGTTTTCTGACTGAATGAATTAATGAGACATACTACCTTTCAATCTAGGGAATTTCAGTTGTAACAAAGAAAAAGACTAAAAAATGACTCCTTTATAACATTTTTTAAAACCAATTATATCACACTATTTTAATTCACTCCTCTATTCTTGCCTGGAGAATCCCAGGGATGGAGGAGCCTAGTAGGCTACCATCTATGGGGTTGCACAGAGTCGGACACTGAAGCAACTTAGCAGCAGCAGCGGAATCCTCAAGCCTCTGTGGGTTGAAATGGACCTTAGAGTACAGTTGGGAACAGTGGATAAAGTGCTAGGTAGGAACTGAGGTGTTGGAATAAACTCTGCCTCTAATTATATGTGTCATCTTAGATCATCACTTCCCCTCTCTGTTATACTAATTGAGCTCTATTGATCCTTCCACTCTTGTTATGCCCAGTGGTGTGTCATCAATTCAACCCTTCACGTCACTGTGTTAGAAGAGTCAGGCATCATATGTTACAGTGACATCAAGATACAGAAAGCCAGACTGCTCAAATGTTAAGCACTAACTACAAAGCCAAAGCCTGGCTTGGGAAGCCCTAAGGGTAGAGAATCTGCCTGGGGCCTGGGAAGCCCTAAGGGTAAAGATTCTGCCTTCCAATACAGGAGACATGGATTCGATCCCTGGGCCAAGAAGATCCCTTGGAGAAGGAAATGGCAACCCACTCCACTGTTCTTGCCTGGGAAATCCCATGAACAGAGGAACCTGGCAGGCCACAGTCCATGGGGTTGCAAAAGAGTTGGACATGACTTAGCAGCTAAACAACCACCACCACCACCACCACACCCTGAAGATAAAGAAATTACTTCTAGCTCTTGGGCTGCCGTCTATGGGGTTGCACAGAGTCGGACACGACTGAAGCGACTTGGCAGCAGCAGCTTGCTTTGTTGTGTGATGGGCAGTGGCCTACAGTGAGGCTCCCAAGTCAATGGAGACTGAGGAGTCACCTAGATGGTCTTTTGGCGGGGAGGACTCTAGGAAGGAGAGCTTTCTGGTAGTAGCTTATGCCTCACGTCATGCTAGTTAGCCTCAAGGCTTCGAGCAATGGCCCCCAAACTGGGCAATGGGATGCTCTAGCTAAGTCAGTACATCAATACTTTTTGAATAGCGTGATAGCCAGATTTCTGATAGCCAGAAATCACTATACTCAATCTTTAAGCAGGTTCTCTCTTTTTCTGAAAGCCAAATCTTCAACTCACCTCTGGGACCCTGCAGTGACAGGGGGAATAAGGAACGGGGAAGATCACATCTTGAGACTCTCTCACAAAACTAAAACCTTTATGATGAGAGTTTGAGACTTAAAGACAGTCAATGTTCTCTACATACCATACTGGAAAATTTTGTCTATGGGCAGAACTGCAGATCTGAAATATACACCCCATAATTTTGAGTACATTTTAGGGCACTTTTAGATTCACAGCAAAATTGAGCTGGTATATAGAAAAGGGTTTGAATTGAGAAGGTATTTGGAAAAGGGTTTGACTGTTGCTTTTAATATTATATCCTAAAATCTTGCTATACTTGATTATTAGTTCTAGTTTCTCTTAATTCTTTCTACATTACAATTATATCACCTATAATCAAAGATCATTTTATTCCTTCCTCCCCAATCTGTATACCTTGTATTCCTTCACTTGTCTTCATGCATTAGCTAGGATTTCCAGTATGATGTTGAAAAAGATGGGGACATCAAGTGTTGTTCCTAATCTTAGGGTAAAAGCTTCAATTAAGTATGGATTATCATACTTATATACATACAAACAATAATGTACATACATATAATTACTCATACTTCATTAAGTATGATGTAACCTGTAGAGTTTTGGTAGATGTTCTTTATCAAGTTGAGGAAGTTCCCCTCTGTTCCTAGTTTGTTGAAACTTTTTAACATGAATGAGTGTTGGATATCATTAAATGTTTTTTTTGCATCTAATGAAATGATCATGTGGTTTTTCTTCTTTAGCCTGTTAATGTGAAGGACTATATTAACTGACTTTTGAATGCTAAAGCAGCCTTCCACACTCGCTGGTTGTGCTGCATGTTGGATTCAATTTGCTAGTATCTTGATGAGGGTCTATGTATCTGTGTTCATAAGATATTGCTTTGTAATTTTCTTTTCTTGTAATGTCTTTGTCTGGTTTTGGTATTGGATAATCCTGTCCTCATACAACGAGTTAAGAAATATTCTGCTCCTATGTTCTGAAAAAGACTCTAGAGAATTGGCATAATTTCTTCTGTAAATGTTTGGAAGAATTCACCAGGGAATCCACCTGGGCCTGGTACTTTCTGTTTTGGAAGGTTTTTAATTATGAATTCAATTTCTTTAACAGAAACATTCAGATCATTTCTAAGTTTAGCAGATTATGTCTTTTAAGGAATTGGGCCATTTCATCCGGTTATCGAATTTGTGGGCACAGAGTAATTCAGAGAGTCTTCTATTATCCTTTTCATGGCCATGGGATCTGTAATGACGCTGCCTCTTTCATTTTTAATATTAGTAATTTGTAATCTCTTCTTAGTCTGCTTAGGGGATAATTGATTTATTATATTTCAGAGAACAAGCTTTTGGTTTTTTTAGATTTTTCCCTATTTTTTTTTTAATTTTTATTTTTACTTTATTTTGCTTTACAATACTGTATTGGTTTTGCCATACATTGACATGAATCAGCCACGGGTGTACATGGGTTCCCAATCCTGAACCCCCCTCCCACCCCATATCATCTCTCTGGATCATCCCCGTGCACCAGCCCCAAGCATCCTGTATCAAACATAGATTGGTGATTCTTTTCTTACCTGATAGTATACATGTTTCAATGCCATTCTCCCAAATCATCCCACCCTCTCCCTCTCCCACAGAGTCTAAAAGTCCATTCTATACACCTGTGTCTCTTTTGCTGTCTCGCATAGAGGGTTATCATTACCATCTTTCTAAATTCCATATATATGTGTTAGTATACTGTATTGGTGTTTTTCTTTTTGGCTTACTTCACTCTGCATAATAGGCTCCAAAAATTTTATTGATTTATCTAACTTTTATGATTTATTTTATTCTTACTGGATTTAATTTGATCTGCTTTTTCTAATTTCTTAAAGTAGAATTCAGATTATTTAATTTTTTAAAATTTTTATTGAAATAGCTAATTTACAGTGTTCTGTTTCAGGTATACAGTAACATGATCCAGTTATACACACACACACACACACACACACATATAAAACTGAAAGAATATATATATATATTCTTTTTTACATCGTCTTTTTCATTAAAGGCTATTACAAGATATTGAGTATACTTCCCCATGCTATACAGTAAGTCCTTGTTGGTTATATATTTTATATATACTAGTGTGTGTATTAATCCCCAAACTCCTAGTTTATCCCTCCTATCATCCTTTCCCCTTTGGTAACTGTGAGTTGTTTTCTACGAGTCTACTTCTGTTCTAAGCTCACTTGTACTTTTTTAGATTCCACATGCTAGTGACATCATATGGCATTTGTCTTTTTTGCTAATATGCTACGTGCATTCAGTGCCATACATTTCCTTCTAGGCTCTTTTTTTGCTTCGTGCTACAAATTTTGATAAGTTGTGCTTTCATTTTCAGTTTGTTAAAAATATTTTAAAAATTTCTTCTGAGATTTTTTTCTTTAGTTCATGCTCCATTTAGAAACATGTTGCTTAATCTGCAAGTACCTTGGGACGTTCTGACTGTCTTTGTGCTACGGACTTTTAGTTTAGTTCCATTGTGGTCTGAAAAGAGACACTGTATGATTTCTATTCTTTTCAATTTCTTAAGATGTATTTTACAGTCCAGAATGTGGTCTATCTTGGTGAATGTTCCGCGTGAATACCTGTCAATTACATCCAGTTGACTGATGGTACTGTTGAGTTCAATTCTGTTCTGACTGAATTTCAGCCTACTGGATCTGTCTGCTTCTAACAGGGTGATGTTGATGTTCCCAACTATAACAGTAGATTCATCTATTTCTCCCTGCAGTTCTACCAGTTTTTGCCTCACAGAGTGTGACACTCTGTTGTTAGGTGTACACACATTAAGAAATGTCACGTCTTCTTGGTGAATAGACCCCTTAATCATTACGTAACGCACTTTCTTTATTCCTGATAACTTTTCTTGTTCTGAGTTCTACTCTCTTTCGTATCAGCATGGCATATCTTTCTGGATTACTGCCTTGTTGTGGTGAAGCGGCTTGCATAATTCAATGAAGCTATGAGCCATGCCATGCAGGGCCACCCACGGGTCACAGCGGAAAGTGTTGGCAAAACGTGATCCATGGGAGAAGGGAATGGCAAACCACCCAAGTAGACTTGCCGTGAGAACCCCATGAACTGTATAAAAAGGCTAAAAGATATGACACCAAAAGATGAGTTCCCTGGGTCAGAAGGTGTCCAGTATGCTACCAGGGAAGACCAGAGGACAACTACTAATAGCTCCAGAAAGAATGAAACCGCTGGCCCAAAGCAGAAACAACCCTCAGTTGCAGATGTGTCATGATGAAAGTAAAATCCAATGCTGTAAAGAACATTATTGCGTAGGAACCTGGAATGTTAGGTCTGTGAATCAAGGTAAACTAGACATGGTCAAGCAGGCTACATTAAAACAAATTAAAAGATGCCTGCTCCTTGGAAGAAAAGCTATGACAAACCTAGACAGTGTATTAAAAAGCAAAGACAATCACTTTGCCAACAAAGGTCTGTCTAGTCAAAGCTGTGGTTTTTCCAGTAGTCATGTATGGACATGAGAGGTGGACCATGAAGAAGGTGGAGCACAGAAAAATGGATGCTTTCAAACTGTGGTGCTGGAGAAGACTCTTGAGAGTCCCTTGAATAGCAAGGAGATCAAAGCAGTCAATCCTAAAGGAAATCAACCGTGAATACTCATTGGAAGTACTGATGCTGAAGCTCCAATATTTGCCACCTGATGCAAACAAGGGACTCATTGGAAAAGTCCCTGATGCTGCGAAAGATTGAAGGCAGGAAAAGAGGGTGACATAGGATGAGATGGTTGGATGGCATCACCGATTCAGTGGACTTGAACTTGGGCAAACTCCAGGAGATGCTGAGAGACAAGGAAGCCTGGCATGCAGTAGTCCAATGGGGTCTAGAAGAGTCTGATACAATTTAGGGACTGAAAAATAGCAACAACATCTTTATATTTAAAGTGGGTTCTTATAAACAACACATAGTTGGGTCTTGTATTTTGATACTCTCTAACAATCTCTATTTTTTAATTGATGTATTTAGACCATTGGCATTTAAATTGATTATTGATATAACTGGATTAATAGCTTGTAAATTTGCTACTATTTTCTATTTGTTGCCTTTGTCCTTTGTTCCTACTTTTGTTGTCTTCTTCTGCCTTTTGCAGTTTTAAATGAGCATTTAAAATGTTTCTATTATTTCTCCTTTTTTAGCATATCAATTAGGCTTTTTCCCTTTTTTCCTTTATTATTTGCCTGAGACTTTGCCATATTTTCAACTAATCCAAGTCTTCATTCAAATAACTCTATATTGGTTCACGGGTGGTGAAAGTAGTTTACAGTAACAAAATAATCCTAATTCCTCCTTCACTTATATCATTGATACAATGATTCCCTTGTATCACTGCTGTCATTTGTTCCATGTGTATGTGTACATATAAGCAATATATATGAACACATATGTATATGTATATATAAGCAATATATATTGCAATATACATATATGGACATATATAGTTGAATACAGTGTGGCTGTTATTTAACAAACCAAACCTGTTAGATTAATTAAGATGAAGAAAAATAAAAGATTTACATTTACTTATGCCTTCTTTTCTTTATAGAAGAGATCCAAATTTAGTAGATCCAAATTTCTAACCTATATAATTTTCTTTTTCTCTAAAGAACTTCTTTTAACATTTCTTACAAGGCATGTATATTCCCTCAATTTTTCTTTGTCAGAACAAAAATTACTTCTCCTTCATCTTTGAAGGATAATTTTCCAGGATACAGAATTCTAGGTTGGTGTTTTTTTCCTCTTAAAATCTCAATATTCCACTCCACCCTCTTCTTGCTTACATGGTTTCTGAGAAGTTGGATGTAATTCTTATCCTTGTCCCTCTATAGGTTAAGGCTTTTCTCCCTCCCTGGCATGTTTCAGACTTTCCCTTTGATTTTCTGAAATATGAATATAATCTATTTAGGTATCAGGTTTTTTTTTTTTTTTTTGGATGTTTTCTGTTTTTTATTTATCCTGCTTGATATTCTCTGAATTTTCTGTAACAGTGATTTAGTAACTGATATAAATTTGGGCAAGTTCTCAGTCATTACTGCTTCAAATATTGCTTCTGTTCCTTTCTATCTTTCTTCTTCTGGCATTCCTATTACACATATATTTCACCTTTTAGAGTTGTCCCACAGTTTTTAAATACTGTGTTCTCATTTTTTCCCAGTCTCTTTTATCTTTACTTTTCAGGTTTGAAAGTTTATACTGAGATATTCTCACATCCTTTTCCCTAAAGAACTTCTTTTAACATTTCTTACAAGGCATGTACACCCCCTCAATTTTTGTTTGTCATGATGGTGTGATCACTCACCATCCTGGAATGTGAAGTCAAGTGGGCCTTACGAAGCACAACTACAAACAAAGCCAGTGGAGGCGATGGAATTCCAGTTGAGCTATTTCAAATCCTAAAAGATGATGCTGTGAAAGTGCTGCACTCAATATGCCAGCAATTTTAGAAAGCTCAGCAGTGGCCACAGGATTGGAAAAGGTTAGTTTTCATTCCAACCCAAAGAAAGGCAATGCCAAAGAACGCTCAAACTACTGCACAATTGCCCTCATCTCACATGCTAGCAAAGTAATTCCTAAAATTCTCCAAGCCAGGCTTCAACAGTACGTGAACCTCCAGATGTTCAAGCCAGATTTAGAAAAGGCAGAGGAACTAGAGATCAAATTGCTAACATCCACTGGATCATCAAAAAAGCAAGAAAAACATCTATTTCTGCTTTATTGACTACGCCAAAGCCTTTGACCGTATGGATCACAACAAACTGTGGAAAACTCTTTAAGAGATGGGAATACCAGACCACCTGACTTGCCTCCTGAGAAATCTGTATGTAGGTCAAGAAGCAACAATTAGAATGGGACATGGAACAACAGACTGGTTCCAAACTTGGAAATGAGTATGTCAAGGCTGTATATTGTCACCCTGTTTATTTAACTTCTATGCAGAGTACATCATGTGAAATGCCGGGCTGGATGAAGCCCAAGCTGGAATCAAGATTGCCGGGAAAAATATCAATAACCTCAGATATGTAGATGACATCACCCTTATGGCAGAAAGCGAAGAAGAATTAAAGAGCCTCTTGATGAGAGTGAAAGAGGAGAGTGAAAAGTTGGCTTAAAACTCAACATTCAGAAAACTAAGATCATGGCATCTAGTCCCATCACTCTATGGTAAATAGATGGGGAAACAGTGGAAACGGTGGCTGACTTGTTTCCCCATCTATTTGTCATGAAGTGATGGAACCAGATGCCATGATGTTAGTTTTCTGAATGTCGACTATAGCTTGCTTGATACTAGACATGATGTACTAGGTAAAAGGAACTGCTATAAGTAGTCCTTTAGCAATGTAGTGGGGAGATGTGGAGGGAGGAATGCAATCAATAGTGTTAGATTTACCCCTCAATCTTCTAGTGAGCCTGTGCCTCTGGACTATGAACTTCACAAATGCTTCTCTGTCCCCATCTCCAAACCTTTGGTGGGACATCATGGCTAGAGTGGGATGAAGTTGGGTATTTCCCTCCCCCCAGGTCAGTTAGGCTCTGATTTAACCCCCTAGAAGCTTAGCATCTTGTTAAGTTTCTCTTCTTAAAAAGAACAGAATGCTTTACCATACTTAAAAATGGTTTCTCCTTCTCTCACCCCACCAAATTAAAAAAAAAAAAAGAGAGAGAGAGAGATTTTTCAAGCTCTTAGAGTTTAAATTCTCAAAAGCGTGGAGACCAGCCTATGATGAAGCCCCACTGGAACTTTTAACTCTCAGACTTGTCCACACTGAGCCTCCAGAAACTTTTCAACTATACTGCTGATTTTCCTATACCAGCACGGGTTCCTTTGGAGGTGTTTCCTCATAGATTTCTGCTCCTGTATTTGCCCATCAATCTCTCCAATTTGGGGAGCAGCAATTTTCTCTGTGACCACACCTCTCCTATACATTTAAGAAAAGTTGTTGATTTTCCAGTGTATTTGACTTTGTGCTTAAGATGAGTGGTGACTTTCAAGCTCCTTAATATTGCTGGACTAGAAACCTGAAGCCTCCTTCTACTTTTTATTCCTCTACCTGCACAGGTTAGAGATTTGGACTTCGGGAAGGCCAGGCATAGTTAAGGTAGTCTTGTTAGAGAGAGATGAGCTGGCCTCTGCAATATGGTAGGGAACCTGGCTCAAAGCAGAGACAGAAATGCCTAGCAGAGAATCTGATGGTATGGTACCTTAGACCAACCACATCCTGGTCTAATTTGAAGTCTTCCTTTCCACTCATGATTTAGTTATGATTTATGAATAAAGTAAGATTCCCTGGTAGCTCGGCTGGTAAAGAATCCGCCTGCAATGCAGGACACCCCAGTTCGATTCCTGGATTGGGAAGATCTGCTGGAGAAGGGATAGGCTACCCACTCCAGTATTCTTGGGCTTCCCTGGTGGCTCAGCTGGTAAAGAATCCGCCTGCAATGCAGGACACCCCGGTTCGATTCCTGGATCGGGAAGATCTGCTGGAGAAGGGATAGGCTACCCACTCCAGTATTCTTGGGCTTCCCTGGTAGTTCAGCTGGTAAAGAATCTGCCTGCAATGTGGGAGACCTGGGTTCGAAAGATCCCCCAGAGAAGGGAAAGGCTACCTACTCTAGTATTCTGGCCTGGAGAATTCCATGGACTGCATAGTCCATGGGGTCACAGAGTCGGACACAACTGAGAGACTTTCACTTTCACAAATAAAGTTCAGAAGATTTTCAAAAAAACATTACAGACTACTATTGCCTATGTTTTTGGAGAATGAAGAAATGTGGCGAAGGACAGCAAAGGAAACCATAAACAAAATGAAAAGACAATCTACAGAAATGGGAGAGAATACTAATATTTGCAACTGATGCAACTGACAGGGAATTAATCTCCAAAATATACAAACAACTTATGCAGCTCAACATCAAAAACACAACCCAATCAATATTCCAGTTCAAGATGACAGAGTAGAAGGACTTGCGCTCATCTCCTCCAGCGAGAACACCAAAATTACAACTAGCCGTTGAACAACCATCTACAGGAGGATGCTGGAACTTTACCCCAAAAAAGATACCTCACGTCCAAAGACAAAGAAGAAGCCACAGAAAGGCAGTAGAAGGGGCATAACCACAATAAAATCAAATCCCATTCTTGACGGGTGGGTGACCCACAAACGAGAAAAATGATACCAAAGAAGTTCTCCACTGTTGTGAAGGTTCTGAACCCTACATCAGTCTTCCCAGCCTGGGACTGGGAATCCCCAGGGAATCTGGCCTTGAAGGCCAGTGAGATTTGATTACAAGACTTCCACAAGACTGGGGGAAACAGAGACTCCAGTCTTGGAGGGCATAAACAAAGCCCTCCACGCACCAAGACTCAGAGGAAAGGAGCAGTGACCCCACAGGAGACTGAACCAAAACTACCTCCTAGTGTTGGTGGGTCCCCTCTGGGTCAGCAGGGGCTTACCACAGGGGCAGGGGAACTGGCAGCAGCAGTCTGGGAAGGTCCTCCTTGGAAGCTCTTGGAGGTTGCCATTAACCCAATCATAGAGCCCACAGACCTAGACCTGAGGGCTGGTCGCCTCATGACAAAAAACTACCAAAGAGGGAGCACAGTCCCACCCATCAGCAGATAACTGGATTACCGCTTTACTGAGCAAGGCCCTACCCACAGAGCAAGACCCAGCTTTTACCACCACCAGACCTTCCCATCAGGAAGCTTATACAAGCCTCTTAGCCTCCTCCATCAGAGGGCAGACAGAAGAAGCAAGAAGGAGCACAGCTCCACAATGACCGAAGCAAAAGCGCATTACAGAAAGTTAATCAGCATAAAAAAGCAGAAAGTTATGTTCCAGATGAAGGGACACGATAAAACCCCAGAATAACAACTAAATAAAGTGGAGATAGGCAACCTTCCAGAAAAAGAATTCAGATTCACGATAGTGAAGATGATTCAGAATCTCAGAAAAACAATGGAGGCAAAGATTGAGAAGATGCAAGAAATGTTTTCCAAAGACCTAGAAGAACTAAAGAACAAACAAACAGAGGTAAAGAATATACTAGAAGGAATTCAAAGCAGAATAACTGAGACAGAAGAATGCATAAACGACCTAGAGGACAGAATGGCAGAAATCAGAATATAGAAAAAGAATGAAAAGAAATGAACAGCCTAAAAGATCTCTGTGCTTAGTTGCTGAATCATGTACGATTCTTTGTGACCCCATGGATGGCGGCCTGCCAAGCTCCTCCATCCTTGAGGATTCTCCAGGCAAGAATACTGGAATGGGTTGCCAGGCCCTCCTCCAGGGTATCTTCCTAACCCAAGGATGGAAGCCAGGTCTCCCGCATTGGAGGCAGATTCTTTACTGACTGACCAGAGAAGCCCAAGAATACTGGAGTGGATAGCCTATCCCTTCTCCAGGGGATCTTCCTGACCTAAGAATTGAACCAGAGTTTCCTGCATTGCAGGGGATTCTTTACCAGCCGAACTACCAGGGAAGCCCCAAAAGACCTCCAGTACAACATTAAACATGCCAACATTCGCATTATAGGGATCCCAGAAGGAGGAGAGAGAAAAGATCTGAGAAAATATTTGAAGAGCTAATAGCTGGAAAATTCCCTAAAATGGGAAAGGAAATAGTCAACCAAAACCAGGAAGCACAGAGAGTCCCAGGAAGGATAAACCCAAGGAGGAACACAAGAAGATACATAATAATCAAACCAACAAAAACTAAACACAGGGATAAAATATTAAAAGCAACAAAGGAAACACAACAAATAACTTACAAGGGAACTTTTTCAATAGAAATTCTACAAGCCAGAAGGGAATGGCATGTTATATTTAAAGAGATGAAAGGGAAGAATCTACAACCAAGAACACTTTACCCACCAAGACTCTCCTTCAGATTTGATGGAGAAATCAAAAGCTTTCCAGACAAGCAAAAATTAAAAAGAATTCAGCACCACCAAACCAGCTTTACAACAAATGCTAAAGGAACTTCTCTAGGCAGGAAACAAGAGAAGGAAAAGACCTCCTATAGAAAATAAAACCAAAGCAATTAAGAAAACAGTAATAGGAATCAAATATATCCATAATTATCTTAAATGTAAATGGATTAAATGCACCAACCAAAAGACACAGACTGGCCGGGCAAATGAAAATGTGTATGTACGCACTTGCACTTGCCACATCACTCTGCTTGACTCCCCATATTGTATGTAATTATTTTATATGGTTAGGTTGGTCATGTTCCCTTTATGGCTTGCAAATATAATTTTTTTTGACTGGCTTTTGATAAAACAGATAAACATCTTTTACTATTGTGATTATGTAACTATTACTCACTTTATACCATTGTATCATGATTGGATAAAAGAAAAATAATAGAATTCTATATCACCAAAACTACCATTTAATAGAAAAACCTGCAATCACTTTTTAAAATCAAGATGCATATCAGAATTATCTTGGAATTTTTTGAAAAACACAAATGCCCAGGCATTACTTTTTTTTTTTTTCCACCAGAGCTCCAGATGTGTTTCTAATGAGTAGCCATGTTTAAAGACAACAGGACTTTATGAGGAACTTTTCCTTTTATCTAGTTTGTTTCACTTTTTCTAGTTCATAGTCAGTGCTTCCATTTCATTTAGTTTATGTTTTCCAATTTCTCCATCTTTTTCTAATACATATTCTTTCTAAAGCCTTTATCAAGCATAGTAAAAAAGCTTTTGTATGCATATAAATAATATGCATAATATATATATTTTAGAAAACTTATGAATTTTTGCCTAACTAAAAACAGTATGACATGTTGATTCCACTTGTTTGACTCAGTATGAATAGAATGCTAGATTTCTAATTTAAAAAACAGATATGCAACAAGCAACAAAGGTTTACTGTATAGCACAGAGAACTATAGTCAATATCTTGTAATAATCTATAATGGAAAATAATTTCAAAAATAATATATGTGTATATGTATAACTGAATCACAAAACAAGAATTCTTTTTGAAATTTAGTAATGTTTATCTTTTTGCCAGTTTTTCTAAATGTCCTATGGAAACCTAATAACATAAGAGATACAAAATTTTAAATATATTTGTGTAAGATAGAAGATAAATATAAATTAATATAAATATATTAAATTATTAATGACATCATTCAAGATGTCCTATTCTTAGTTTCTGCACTTAATAAAATATTCTCGGAGAAATGTTACTATGTCTCACTATGATTATACATTTTTTTCTTTTCCCTTATATTTCTTCTGAGTTTTGCTTTATGTATCTTTACTTCTTTGTTGTTAGGTACCTAAATGATTTATGATGTCTATCTTCTTTGTGAATTATACATTTTATCATTAAAAATATTCATCTTTGTTTCATTTTAAAATAAATTAATTAGTGGAGAACCACACACACAAAGAAACAACCCAATCAAAAAAATGGGCAGAGGATCTAAGCAGACATTTCTCCAAAGAAGACAAACAGGTGGCCAAAAAGCACGTGAAGACAGCTTCAACACTGCTAATTACCATTGTTGTTCAGCCGCTAAGTTACATACAACTCTTTGAGACCCCATGAACTGCAACACACCAGGCTTCTCTGTCCATCACCATCTCCCTGAGTTCACTCAAACTCATGTCCATTGAGTCAGTTATAGCATCTAACCACCATCCTCTGTTGCTCCCCTCTCCTCTTGCCCTCAGTTTTTCCCAGTATTAGGGTCTTTTCCAATGAGTCAGCTCTTCGCATCAAATGGCCAAAGAATTGGGGCTTCAGCATCAGTTCTTCTAATGGACATTCAGGACTGATTTCCTTTAAGATTGGTTTGATCTCCTTGCTGTCCAAGGTATTCTCAAGGGTCTTCTCCAGCACCACAGTTCAAAAACATAAATTCTTCGGCACCTCAGCCTTTATAGTCCAACTCTCACATTCATACATGACTACTGGGAAAACCATAGCTCTATCTGAACCTTTGTCAGAAAAGGCTCTGCTTTTTAAAACACTGTTTGACACAGTGTTTTGACACAAGGTTTGACACAACTATTCTTCCAAGCAGCAAGCATCTTTTAGTTTTGTGTATGCAGTCACCATCTGCATTGATTTCAGAGCCCAAGAAAATGAACTCTGACACTGTTTTCACATTTTCCCCATCTATTTGCCATAAAGTAATAGGACCGGAAGCCATGTTCTTAGTTTTTTGAATGCTGAGTTTTAAGTCAGCTTTTTCCACTCTCCTCTTTCACCTTCATCAAGAGGCTCTTTAGTTCCTCTTCACTTTCTGCCATTAAAGTAGTATCACCTGCATATCTGAGATTGTTGACATTTCTCCAGGCAATCATGATTCCAGCTTGGGATTCAAGCTAATTATTAGAGAAATGCAATTCAAAAGTACAATAAGGTATCACCTCACATTAGTCAAAATGACCATCATCAAAAAGTCTACAAACAATAAATGGTGGAGAGGATGTGGAGAAAAGGGAAACTTCCTACACTCTTGGTGAGAATGTAAATTAGTACAGCTGCTATGGAGAATAGCATGGAGGTTCCTTCGGTAGGGTTCAGTCACTCAGTCGTGTCCGACTCTTTGCGACCTCAGGAATCGCAGCACGCCAGGCCTCCCTGTCCATCACCAACTCCCAGAGTTCACTCAGACTCACGTCCATCGAGTCCGTGATGCCATCCAGCCATCTCATCCTTGGTCGACCCCTTCTCCTCCTGCCCCCAATCCCTCCCAGCATCAAAGTTTTTTCCAATGAGTCAACTCTTCGCATGAGGTGGCCAAAGTACTGGAGCTTCAGCTTTAGCATCATTCTTTCCAAAGAAATCCCAAGGCTGTTCTCCTTCAAAATGGACTGGTTGGATCTCCTTGCAGTCCAAGGGACTCTCAAGAGTCTTTTCCAACACCACAGTTCAAAAGCATCAATTCTTCGGTGCTCAGCCTTCTTCACAGTCCAACACTCACATCCACATATGACTACCGGAAAAACCATAGCCCTGACTAGACAGACCTTTGTTGGCAAGGTAATGTCTCTGCTTTTGAATATACTATCTAGGTTGGTCGTAACTTTTCTTCCAAGGAGTAAGCGTCTTTTAATTTCATGGCTGCAATCACCATCTGCAGTGATTTTGGAGCCCCCCAAAATAAAGTCTGACACTGTTTCCACTGTTTCTCCATCTATTTCCCATGGAGTGATGGGACTGGATGCCATGATCTTCGTTTTCTGAATGTTGAGCTTTAAGCCAACTTTTTCACTCTCCTCTTTTACTTTCATCAAGAGGCTTTTTATAAGAAACTAAAAATAGAGCTACCATATGATCCAATAATCCCACTCCTGGGCATATAGCCATATAGTTCAAAAGTGGGAGTAGCTATAGTTCAAAAAAATACATGTACCCCTATGTTCATTGCAGCACTATTTACAATAGTGGGGGGCCAGGAATAAATTAGGAGGTTGGGATTAACATAACCGCACTACTATATATAAACTAGATTATCAACAAGGACCTACTATATAGCACAGAGAACTCTACTCAATAGTCTATAATAACCTATATAGGAAAAGAATATGAAAAAAATAGATATGTGT
Organism: Capricornis sumatraensis; assembly: GCF_032405125.1. Taxonomy (NCBI): domain Eukaryota; kingdom Metazoa; phylum Chordata; class Mammalia; order Artiodactyla; family Bovidae; genus Capricornis; species Capricornis sumatraensis. The sequence continues at coordinate 50,495,219 of NC_091074.1, read as the reverse complement.
ATAATGAAATCACTTTGCTGTACAACTGAAACTAATACAACACAGTAAATCAAATATATTCCAATATAAAATAAAAATTTTAGAAGTAAATTAAAAAGAAAATAGAAATATAGATCTGATCATGGCACCACCTACTAAAAGGACCTCAGTGTTAAACCACAGTTCTTAAGACAGACATCAAAATTCTTAACACAGATAATAGGTCCCAGCACAATCTGGCCCCACAAATTTCTTCAGTTTCTTCTCACTGATAATTTCTCTTATTGTCTACATTCCTATCTGATTCGTGTTGTTTGAATTCCTCCTTTATACCATGTTCCGTCCTGCCACAGGGCATTTGCACACGCTGCTCACTGTTTGGAATGTTATCCCTCCCCTCTTCACACAGAACCTCCTGCTCATCCTTGAGACCTCAGTTTAAAATACACATTCTCAGCAAACTTCCCTGGCTTCCCCTGACCCCACTTCTGGCCCATGACACATACTCATAGTGCTGGCACACCTCTGAAGCATTTCACATGGTAGCGATTTTTAAGTTTCTACTTATTAATAACAAAGTTATATGTGAATACACTTTGAATAGGGCTTGCCAGGTGGCGCGAGTGGTGAAGAACCCACCTGCCAATACAGGAGACAGAGGAGACACAGGTTCAATTCCGGGTTGCAAAGATCCCCTGGAGGATGGCATGGCAGCCCACTTCAGCATTCTGAAGATTCTCTCCACCTGGAGAATCCCATGGACAGAGGAGCCTGGCAGGCTACAGTCCATAGAGTTGCAAAGAGTCGACACGACTGAAGCGACTTAGCACACACGCACACTGAATAAACCTAATACGAACAGAAAGCCAAAAATTCAGCTTCATGGGTTTTCACACGGTGAACAAAGCCATGTGTGTTCAAGGTAAGAAACATTTTCAGGATCCCTGAAGCCCCCCTCTGCAGTTACTATACCACTCTCCCCAAGGTAATGACTACTATTTTGATTTATAACAGACAAGTGCATTTTTGTTTTTAAACATTCCTACAATTCACATAAAGCATGACGGCCCCCCCCCACTTCCCTTCCCACAATGAATTTGGTATATATCCTTTTTTTGAGATACGTATCTACACGTAATTGATACATAATTTTATTTTATCATTACATCCTAATCGCACACCTGTGTAACAGTATCATTTTCTATCTGTGCCACTACACTGTCGTCTCTGCAGTGACTGAGTCAATGGCAGTACCTGGTCCTCATTTTCTCTCCAGCTCCTTGTACATACGCGGCCACAGGGTACACTCCACCCAAATGGTGAATATATGAATAGTTACGCCAGGTGCTAAGGCCACCAAAGTGAACAAGACAAACAGGTCCACTGCCCCTACTCTCCTCTAGTGTATGGAGTGTAATTGGCTGGAAAGCTGTTTTAAAGCCTCCCAGAAGTGATGCTTTAAAGCCACAGGGTCTGTTCTTTCTCCCAGAGAGAGCCCCTGCCTCAGAGAGCTCTTCCCTGCTGACTGACACATCTACCCTGGACCAATTAAGGGGCCTTTCTCTGATTTCTATGCTTTCACCAACTTTCACTGGGCTCAACAGCAACTCCTGGTTCTCGTGAGGATGCCACTGGTTGGGATCTTCTTTCTGCCTTCATCCCACAAAACTCAACACATCCCCAAGAATTAGCTAGCAAGACAAACATAGTGGAAGGAGCTTTGTTCTTGGGAGTCAGACAGCATGGGTTCAAGTCCTAATGCTTTCACTTTCTGGTTGACCTTCAGCATACTGTTCCACCTGTCTGGGCCTATTTCCACATTCATCAGAGGAAAAGGCTGAACTGACAAAAATTCCAGGGTTCCTTTTCCTCTCTAATGTCCTGTGATTTTTATCATGGAAGGTACCTATGCCTAAGAGTACACAGCTGATTCCTCTAAAGATAGTCCTATATCCCAAGGATGATTTAATGCCCCCAAGGGAGACTTAGCACTTCTGAAGGGCTGGTCCGGTTTCTTCATTACACAGGTCAGTCCCATCCCAGCCCTCTGCTTTCATAAGTGTACTACAAACAGCAACGGAAGGGAAGCAAACAGTTCTTTAGGAGGACTGACAAGGATGGTCAATAGTATCCTTACAAAAATGCCAGCAAGCTTGGGCATTTTTTTTAGGAAACTGTCTTTTGAAACACCATGACCTGATTTTCAGGGAGGGACCAACTGCAAAAGCAAGGGGTTTCTTGCCAGGGCAGCAAGTTTTTGACTTCCATTTGATGATCTGAGACTAAGAGAAAAGCTAAACAACATGAATTTTACATCTTTATATGATTAGATGAGGATGGACTGAGATCCCTGGGAACTGAACCCAGTGTCTGGAGACCAGGCTAGCCAGTCAGCATGCACTGAGGATCAACACACCGGGAGAACCCCAGATTTCACACTCAGGCTGCTTGGCATGTGGCAACTCGAGGGCCCCCTGTTCTGAGCCATTCCAGCATGTCTGGGGCTGCTCAAGTTTTCAGAGTGAAGAATACTCCCTAGGAGTGGGTGTGGCTTAGTCTCAATTCTCCTCACTCCCTGAGACTTGAAGACCCGCCAGGCTTTGCAGACTGAGAACATGGGTCCTCATGAGTACTATGGGCCAACTTTGTTCATCTCTATGTTATTGCCCAATTTCATTCTAACAGAAGCACTCACGTTAGATATCCCTGGCCTCATTTTACAGGTCAGGAAATTTTAAGTCACTTGCCCAATGTCACAAAACTAGGGCAGAAGAGAATAAGGTTTCAGCTCATGTCTTAGGATGCCAAGCCTCACGATGTACAATTACATCCAGGAGAGCTACCGGGAGCTGCAGCCTCCCTTCCTCCTGACCTCTTAGGAGGAACGTCCAGGACACATGGTAAAGCCTGTCATGGTAAAGGCTGGATCAGTACTTGTCAGGTTCACTGTTCCTCGCGGCCCCTTATCTATCAGAGTGCAAATGGGGCTGATCAGGTACCCCTGGGGGGCGCCAAATCATCAGGCTCTTTGTAGGCTTTGCCCGAGGCAGAAAATCTGTTGCAAAAGCAATTCCTCTGACCTTTCTACAAAACAAAGTAAGAGATGGAGCTGGAAAGACCAGACATTGAGTGCAGGTGCGCATAAGGAAGAAGCACATTTTAGGGGAAAAAAAGTACAGGGAAGAAGGAAGAATGGATTTTGAGGGGGGATGGGGAGATTTTTTTTTCCCCAGAACCCAACACCAAGCCCAGCAGTACAGGAGTGTGGTTACCCCAGTAAATCAATGTGTGAATGCATGAACCAATCTCATGGGGAGAAGCTCCTCAGAAGACACACTCCTTTCCCTCTCATCTTCAATTTGGTTGTCAATTACTAACATACCCAGGCATGCCTCATCCCCAAACATATGCTCAAAATTAATCCTCCCAACACTGCAATCACCTTGAGCTATTCTGTATCATGAAACTTTTGGTAGAGAGCAGATTGCCATCACTAGTTTGTCTTCCGGTTCGCTTGTGGTTCAGATGGTAAAGAATCTGCCTGCAGTGCAGGAGACCTGTGTTCAGTCTCTGGGTCAGCAAGATCCCCTGGAGGAGGAAATGGTTACCCACCCCAATATTCTTACCTGGAGAATTCCATGGACACAGGAGCCTGGCGGGCTACAGCCCATGGGGTTGCACAGAGCTGGGCACAACTGAGCTATGACTCACTCTAAGAGAAGAGGACTGAATATTATTCTTTTACTCCCAGGGTCTGGCTCATATTTGATGATATGAACGGGCCCTGCCTTGAGAAGAGTCTCTACGTTCTCTAAATGTGCTCCTCATTCTCCTGTGCTTTGCAGTCTCCTCTACACGGATGCCTCCGTTGCCAAATTAAGTCAAGATAAAGCTCCAGGAACAGGATATGCTTTCTATCCTGTTCCATACAAAGCCTGCTCCTCCACCCATGTTCCCACCTAAACCAACTCAGTTGAACTTGGAGTTGGCAACTGATCCAAGATCAAGGTACATACAAGCTAGGCAATATTTTATGAGGTGGCCTCAACTAAAAAGTTCTGCCCCTCCAAGAACTAAGTGAGCCAATTACCTCCTTCATGAAGCTGAATTTTAAAATATGGGGAAAAAACAGATAAGAGCAGAAGTAGAAAGATCATGAGAATGAATGGAGATCGTGAATAAGCCAATGTTCTGAGCAATGAGAAGATTAAGAGTTGGAAGTTCTAACAGAGATAAAGGAAGATAAAGACACATCACAGAAGCTGGAGAACAGTTGAGAAATCATGGTAGGGAAAGTAGAGCAGCTAAGGAATAGATGAGTTTCACTTATGTTAGAAAGTTAGTGCGGAGATCCATGAATCTTAAGTCACTGAGACCTTAGCACAAGCAGACTTGGATCTGGAATGGATTGTTGCCGGTCACGACTTAGGGGTGGGCCAGTCCTTTCCAAGGAAAACCTTTAAACTGAAACTTTCAGGGGAAATGTTCTTACTTGCTGGCACACAAATTAAACCCAGGAGGGTTATTCAGATGTATACGATTTCAAAGATCTCTCAAGGAAAAATTAACATTCCAGAGTGCTCAGAATGTTGAAATTGGCCCTTCCAATATCTTTCCATAGGACACGGGGCAAGTTGAACTTCCCCTGCTTTACAGAAGCATGGGAAAGTAACTTACCTATATTCCAAAGACCCAGTGAAGGCAGGTGTCATGAATCCTCAGCACAATATTCTCTTCACTAAACCCTGGTATCAGTGCTTCTTGCCATTCCCTGCCCAGTTCTTCTCTTTTCCTCATTTATCTGGGGAAGCTTACAGTTTCAAAGATGAGCTCAAGGAGCCCTAAGATCACAGCTATCAGGGAAACGCCAGCAAGAAGTACTGGAAAGTCTACTAGGGACTGGACATTGTAGCCCAAGTGTTATTTTGAGCCACTGGGGTACAATGATGATGGTGGATCTGCAGGCACTGCCCCAAAGAAAAAAGCATTTAGTGAGTAATGCCTTCACATATTCTGTGGTTTCTGAACATTAATACCAAACAGAGAAGTTTAAAAACACTGCTGCCCTGGACTTCCCCAGTGGTCCAGTGGTTAAAAATCCAACTGCCTATGCAGGGAGACACTGGTTCCATCCCTGGTCCAGGAAGATTTCACATGCCTCAGTTCAGTTCAGTTCAATTGCTCAGTCGTGTCCGACTCTTTGCGACCCCATGAATCATAGCACGCCAGGCCTCCCTGTCCATCACCATCTCCCAGAGTTCACTCAGACTCACGTCCATTGAGTCCGTGATGCCATCCAGCCATCTCATCCTCAGTTGTCCCCTTCTCCTCCTGCCCCCAACCCCTCCCAGCATCAGAGTCTTTTCCAATGAGTCAACTCTTCGATGAGGTGGCCAAAGTACTGGAGTTTCAGCTTTAGCATCATTCCTTCCAAAGAAATCCCAGGGTAGATCTCCTTCAGAATGGACGGGTTGGATCTCCTTGCAGTCCAAGGGACTCTCAAGAGTCTTCTCCAACACCACAGTTCAAAAGCATCTATTCTTTGGTGCTCAGCCTCCTTCACAGTCCAACTCTCTCATCCATACATGACCACAGGAAAAACCATAGCCTTGACTAGATGGACCTTAGTCGGCAAAGTAATGTCTCTGCTTTTAAATATACTATCTAGGTTGGTCATAACTTTTCTTCCTAGGAGTAAGCGTCTTTTAATTTCATGGCTGCAGTCACCATCTGCAGTGATTTTGGAGCCCAGAAAAATAAAGTCTGACACTGTTTCCACTGTTTCCCCATCTATTTCCCATGAAGTGATGGGACCAGATGCTATGAACTTCGTTTTCTGAATGTTGAGCTTTAAGCCAACTTTTTCACTCTCTTCTTTCACTTTCATCAAGAGGCTTTTTAGTTCCTCTTCACTTTCTGCCATAAGGGTGGTGTCATCTGCATATCTGAGGTTATTGATATTTCTCCCGGCAATCTTGATTCCAGCTTGTGTTTCTTCCAGTCCAGCATTTCTCATGATGTACTCTGCATAGAAGTTAAATAAGCAGGGTGACAATATACAGCCTTGACGTATTCCTTTTCCTATTTGGAACCAGTCTGTTGTTCCATGTCCAGTTCTAACTGTTGCTTCCTGACCTGCATACAGACTTCTCAAGAGGCAGGTCAGGTGGTCTGGTATTCCCATCTCTTTCAGAATTTTCCACAGTTTATTATGATCCATACAGTTAAAGGCTTTGGCATAGTCAATAAAGCAGAAATAGATGTTTTTTTCTGGAACTCTCTTGCTTTTTCCATGATCCAGCAGATGTTGGCAATTTGATCTCTGGTTCCTCTGCCTTTTCTAAAACCAGCTTGAACATCAGGAAGTTCACGGTTCACGTATTGCTGAAGCCTGGCTTGGAGAATTTTGAGCATTACTTTACTAGCATGTGAGATGAGTGCAATTGTGTGGTAGTTTGAGCATTCTTTGGCATTGCCTTTCTTTAGAATTGGAATGAAAACTGACCTTTTCCAGTCCTGTGGCCACTGCTGAGTTTTCCAAATTTGCTGGCATATTGAGTGCAGCACTTTCACAGCATCATCTTTCAGGATTTGAAACAGCTCAACTGGAATTCCATCATCTCCACTAGCTTTGTTTGTAGTGATGCCTCCTAAGGCCCACTTGACTTCACATTCCAAGATGTCTGTCTCTAGATTAGTGATCATATCATCATGATTACCTGGGTCGTGAAGCTCTTTTTTGTCCAGTTCTTCCATGTATTCTTGCCACCTCTTCTTAATATTTTCTGCTTCTGTTAGGTCCTGACCATTTCTGTCCTTTATTGAGCCCATCTTTGCATGAAATGTTCCCTTGGTATCTCTAATTTTCTTTAAGAGATCTCTAGTCTTTCCCATCTGTTCTTTTCCTCTATTTCTTTGCATTGATTGCTGAAGAAGGCTGTCTTAGCTCTTTTTGCTATTCTTTGGAACTCTGCATTCAGATGCTTGTATCTTTCCTTTTCTCCTTTGCTTTTAGCCTCCCTTCTTTTCACAGCTATTTGTAAGGCCTCCCCAGACAGCCATTTTGCTTTTTTGCACTTCTTTTCCATGCCTAGGAGCAACTAAGTATATGTCCCACAACTGCTGAGCCGAGGTGTCTAGAGCATGTGCTCCACAAGAGGAGCCACCACAATGAGAGGCCTGCACACAGCAATGAAGACCCAGTGCAGCCAAAAATAAATGAATAAATAAAGTTTTTATTAAGGATACCTAGAAATATCTTTTTAAAAAAAGAACACTGCTGCCCTGCCCTGCCAGATCACCTCCACCTTGCTCAGACCACCAAAGTTGAAAAACCACACATGATTTGCATTCTCATACTCTGCAGATCATCTCAGCTCAGTGTGGCCTAAGTCCTCTTGGAGGAGGTCACCATTAGATCCACTATAGAGCCGCTGAGCAGACGACCTACAAACTGGAGAACAATTATACCAAAGAAGTTCTTCCACTGTTGCAAAAGTTCTAGGGTCCACAGATTTCCCAACCTGGGGATCTGGCAAAGGGAATCAGAACCCCCAGGGATGGGGCCAGTGGGATGTGACTACAGAACTCTCACAGGACTGGGGAAACAGACTCTTGGAGGGCACAACAAAGAACTGTGTGCACCAGAGCCCAGGAGAAAGGAGTAGGGACCCCAGAGAGGCTGAGCTGGGCCTGCCTGTGAGTGTTTTGGGGTCTCCCACGAGGTGTGCACAACAGTGGCCAGCCGCGGGGTCAGGGGCACCGATTACAACAGTCCTGGGAGCTGAGGTGTGCTGCTGTAAGTCCTTTTGAAGGAGGTCACCATTACTGCCATTATCCCCACCATAGTTTGGCCTGAGGCCAAACTATACGGAGGGAGCACAGCCCCACCCATCAGCAGAACATTGGATTAAAGACTTACTGAACATGGCCTTCTTTGTGCCAGAGAATGCTCAAACTACTGCACAACTGCACTCATCTCACACACTAGCGAAGTAATGCTCAAAATTCTTCAAGCCAGGCCTCAGCAATCTGTAAACCATGAACTTCCAGATGTTCAAGCTGGTTTTAGAAAAGGCAGAGGAACCAGAGATCAAATTGCCAACATCTGCTGGATCATGGAAAAAGCAAGAGAGTTCCAGAAAAACATCTATTTCTGCTTTATTGACTGTGCCAAAGCCTTTGACTGTGTGGATCACAATAAATTGTGGAAAATTCTGAAAGAGATGGGAATACCAGACCACCTGACCTGCCTCTTCAGAAACCTATATGCAGGTCAGGAGGCAACAGTTAGAACTGGACATGGAACAACAGACTGGTTCCAGATAGGAAAAGGAATACGTCAAGGCTGTATATTGTCACCCTGCTTATTTAACTTCTATGCAGAGTACATCATGAGAAACACTGGGCTGGAAGAAGCACAGCTGGAATCAAGATTGCCGGGAGAAATATCAATAACCTCAGATATGCAGATGACACCATCCTTATGGCAGAAAGTGAAGAACTGAAGAGCCTCTTGATGAAAGTGAAAGAGGAGAGTGAAAAAGTTGGCTTAAAGCTCAACATTCAGAAAACGAACATCATGGCATCTGGTCCCATCACTTCATGGCAAATAGATAGGGAAACAGTGGAAACATGGCTGACTTTATTTTTGGGGGGCCCCAAAATCACTGCAGATGGTGACTGCAGCCATGAAATTAAAAGACGCTTACTCCTAGGAAGGAAAGTTATGACCAACCTAGACAGCATATTCAAAAGCAGAGACATTACTTGGCCAACAAAGGGCCATCTAGTCAAGGTTATGGTTTTTCCAGTGGTGATGTATGGATGTGAGAGTTGGACTATAAAGAAAGCTGAGTGCCGAAGAATTGATGCTTTTGAACTGTGGTATTGGAGAAGACTCTTGAGAGTCCCTTGGACTGCAAGGAGATCCAACCAGTCCATCCTAAAGGAGATCAGTCCTGAGTGTTCATTGGAAGGACTGATGTTGAAGCTGAAATGCCAATACTTTGGCCACTTGATGCAAAAAGCTGACTCATTTGAAAAACCCTGATGCTGGGAAAGATTGAGGGCAGGAGGAGCAGGGGACAGCAGAGGATGAGATGGTTGGATGGCATCACTGACTCAACGGACATGAGTTTGGGTGAAGTCCGGGAGTTGGTGATGGACAGGGAAGCCTGGCGTGCTGCGGTTCATGGGGTCACAAAGAGTCAGACGTGACTGAGCAACTGAACTGAACTGAGCATGGCCTTGCCCATCAGAGCAAAACACAGTTTTCCCCACAGCCAGTCCTTCCCATCAAGCTTCTACAAGCTTCTTATCTTCATCCATCAGAGGGCAGACAGAATGAAAACCACAACCACAGGAAACTAACCAGACTGATCACATGAATCACAATCTTGTCTAACTCAGTGAAACTATGAATCAAATCCAGAACAACAACCAATTTTTTTCTTAAGAGGTTCTTCCAGAGAACTCTATTTTCTCTCCCGAGACCTGGCAAGGCAAAGGTAGCATGACCTTCATAAGGCAGAGATTTGAGATTCCACTCAAAGGAAAAACCTGCTAATTAAAATAAAGTCCAAAATCTTATTACAAGTAGAAAAGACCTTTAGCTAAATGATTTAGATTCAGAGCTGAAGCACAGTACTTTCTTTGCAATATACTGATTGCTGTCATCCTCTGCTGGGTTTATCTGGAGGATGAGATGACCTCCAAAATTCAGGAAGAGCAAAACTCTTCAATTCCAGATCAAATCCAAAGCATGTTGTCCAAGAGCAGAAAACATTCTTCCCACATCCTTAAATCTAGAGATACCAAGTGGTAGCTTCTGGGAGAGGGTATTCTATTAACTTCCAGCCTCCAAAATCCACTATGACCTAGTCTATAATCCAAATATATACAGCACGCTGGACATGTAATTGGAGTTTCAAGAGTCCTAATTTCGTCTTCCAACCAGGTTGCCACTTCTGAAAACATGTAGAAACACCAGGTGTCCCAGTGCTTTGAAATTAGTCTAAAAAACCTGGGGGCGGGGGGGCGGGGGGCGGGGGGAATCCATATTCTATTTGAAATAGAATCAAAAGAAAGTTTGGAGATCACTGATTTTAGACCCTACTTTACTATCAAGGATTCAAACTTGGAATGCATTTAGAAACTTTGGAAACTATTCTGGAGAAGGCACCAAAAGGAGGTTGGTCCTCGGTCTCACCTCCTGCCGGTTTTGTTCTCCTCGCACCTCTGTAGTGAGTGGTTCAGTGAACAATCTGAGCCAGATTGCCTGCCAGAGGTCTGAAGCTCCTCCCTATGGCTTACTAATTATTCAACCCTTGTAAAAAGATGTAAGAATAAAATGAGTTAATGTGCTCTGAGTGCTTAAAATAGTGTCTGGCAGCTGTAAACTAGTATACATAAGATACAGAAACAGCTAGGTCCCACTGTATAGCACAAGGGATTAGAGTCAATATCCAGTGATAAACTATAATGGAAAGGAATACAATAAAGAATATATATATGAGTCACTTTGCTATACAGCAGAAATTAACACAACATTGTAAATCACCTATATTTTAATAAAATTTTAAAAAGTTATAAGATCAGTGAAGAAATAAAACTGAATAGGGGCTTCCCTGGTGCCTCAGTGATAAAGAATCTGCCTCCCAACATAGGAGACAGGTTCGATCGCTGGTCCAGGAAGATCCCACATGCCTCTGAGCAACTAAGCCTGTGCACCACAACTACAGAGCCTGTGCTCAAGAGCCTGGGAGTCACACCTCCTGAGCCCACGTGCCCTAGAGCCCTTGCTCCACCAACAAGAGAAGCCGTGGCAATGAGAAGCCCACACAGCGCAACTAGAGCATAGCCTCTGCTCGCAGCAGCTACAGAAAAGTGCACGTAGCAACGAAGATTCAGCAGAGTCAAAAATGAAGAAATAGAATTGTTATTTTTTAAAAGTAAAACAGCAGGGGCAGGGGGAACCAGTGTCTGACATACAGTGAGGGGTCATAAGATGCTAGCTAACATAATTAGTCCCTCAAAGGACTCTGTCTAGGATTAAGAGATGATACCAAGCAAAGGTTCAGCACAGTGCCTGACACATCATGCTCAATAAATGCGTTCTTACGGTTTTACAGGAAGAGTGAGAGAATGGTGCTCTGGGGTCCAGACCATTTGCTGATCAGGAAACAGTGCTGAAGGTTTTTATTTCAAGGTGAGGGCATTTTAAAGTGTTTTCTCATTTACACAATATCGGACATACAACAATTACCAAAAACCCTTGAACTTCCTTTCAAGAGTGTGTTTAAGAGATTTCCCCAGAGGTTAAAACTCCATGTTTCCACTGCAGGGGACATGGGTTCAATCCCTGGTCTGGGAACTAAGATCCTGAAAGCTGCATGGCCAAATAAATAAACCAAATGTACCTATATTTAAAAAGTGCTTTTAAGAGAATTCCACAGCAATATCTGGGAACAATATTTCTGCTTGGGAGCGGAGAGGAATCCAGACAGGAACTTGGGCCATGTTGGCTACGAACTATGACCACCTCCTTGGTAAGAAGGACTGAAAGATTCCTATCATACCCCATGTTTTGGCTTTCAGCACTCAATGAATATCATCCTGTTTAGTAAACTCCATAAAATTATCAAGCTAGAGTAAGAGGTCACATTGTTAAGAAGTCTGCCATCATGAAATAGTGAGTGACCAGTCTCACCTGAGTGCTGCTACAGTAGGGACCTGGACTAACTGGGGTCTAGCTCTAGTTCAAATCAAAGCTTTGGAGTTCAGAGGGGCTCTAGTATCCTGAGAAGACTTCTCTTTGGGTTGGCTTCACAGTACACAGGTCATTCACACCTCACCCTTACAGAGATGGATCTCAGTGGAAAAAAAGATGCTCCTTCCCAAGCGTCCAGTACAATCCCCATAATGTACTCTCACTGGCCCAGCTGGAGGCTTGGCATGAACCACGGCTCAGTGGCCAGGTTGGTGTCAGAAGGGTGATAAATCAGTCTGACCAGGTTGGGTCATCCACCCACCTTGATATCTGGGACATGGGGTTAGCCCCATCCAAACCACATGAATAGAAAGAGAATGGGGGGTACACCACAGGGAAAACCTGGGGACTGTTACCAAAATTGAAAGAATTTGTGGATACTGGGCAGGTAAAACCAGTTATCAGTTTTACCTGGCTTTCCTACTACTTGCTGTGTAGGAATTTAGTGAGTCATTTGAACTCTCTAGCACATAGTTTTTCATCTATAAAATGAGAGATTCAGGCTAGAGAGCACAGAAGAATCCTTTGAAGGATTTGTTGAGACAGTTTCTTGGGCCCCATCCCCAGAGATTCTGATTCAACAGGCCTGAAATGGGCCCAAGAATTTGCCTTTCTATCAAGTACCTGGTGACGCTGATGCTGGTCTGGAGATCACACTAGGAGGAACATGGGGCTAGATGATGACTCAGTCCCTGGCATCCTGTGAGTGATGGGAAATCTTCATTCTGAGACTCCCAGCTGGGAATTCTGCTTCTGCCCCTGCTGTGGGAAGCAGCATAAGCTGGACAAAAATACAAGAACAACAGGGGCGAATTCTCAACTTGGCTCCCATCACTGGGAATACTGACCAAATCGGATGTTACTTTAGCAGTCACTCAAGCCAGTGACGACTTTCTCTTGTTTTTGTAGCTGCATCTCAGAGTAAAAGGATGTGTACTCATCTTCTCCGGTGAGAAAACCAAAATCTCAGCTAGCTGCTGAACAACCACTGACAGGGGACTGTTGGAACCCACCAAAAAGAGATACCACACATCCAAGGACAAAGGAGAAGCCGCAACAAGATGGTAAAAGGGGCACAATCACAGTTAAAATCAAATCTCAGGCCTGCCAGAGATGCTAGGAGGGAGCAGACAAAACCTTGTGCACACCAGGACCCAGGAGAAAGGAGCAGTGACCCCACAAGACTGAGTCAAACTTGCCTGTGAGTGTCCGGGAGTCTCCCGCGAGGCCTGGGTCGACACTGGCCTGCCACGGGGTCAGGGGCACTGGCAGTAGCAGTTCTGGGAGGTGCACCATGCAGGCATAAGGCCTTTAGGAGGAGGAGGTCATATCTGTACCATAGTTTGGTCTGAGGCCAAACTACAGGGAGGAAGCACAGCTCCACCCATCAGCGGAAAATTGGATTAAAGATTTACTGAGCATGGCCCTGCCCACCAGATCCAGCTTTCCCCACAGCCAGTCCTTCCCATCAGAAAGCTTCCACAAGCCTCTTATCTTCATCCATCAGAAGGCAGACAGAATGAAAACCACAATCACAGAAAACTAACCAAAATGATCACATGGATCAAACTATGAGCCATGTCATATAGGGCCACCCCAGATGGATAGTAGACAGTTCCGACAAAACACGATCCACTGGAGAAGGGAATGGCAAACCACTTCAGCACTCTTGCCTTGAGAACCTCCAAAACAGTATGAAAAGGCAAAAAGATATGACGCTGAAAGATGAACCCCCTCCCAACCCGAGGTCAGTGGGTGTCCAATATGCTACTGGAGAAGAGTGGAGAAATAGCTCCAGAAGGAATGAAGAGCCTGAGCCAAAGTGGAAACGACATCTGGTGTCTGTGACTGCTGGTGAAAGTAAAGTCCAATGCTGTAAAGAACAATACTGCATAGGAACCTGGATGTTAGGTCCATGAATCAAGGAAAATTGGATGTGGTCAAACAGGAAATGGCAACGGTGAACATCAACATTTTAGGAACATCTATTTCCACATCAATTGTGGAAGGGCTACATGGTTAAAAAGTAAAGGCCTGGATCTAACTGCCAGCAAGGCTGGGGTTGCCTGCCTCTCCCCACTTCTCCAGGCCGCAGCGCTGACCAGGTGCCCTGTCTTCTATTAGGACAGGGTTTGAAATGCTCCATCACAGCTGAACACAGATCGGGAGATTGCCACTTATATTCACTGAAATGCACTGCTTGCATTTCTGAGAGTGTGGAACAGAAAGATGGTGACTTTTAATTGCAAGAAGTAGCAAGCATCTTTGAGGCAGCAGGCATAACTCCTGGGAGGCCCTGCCAAGGGAGCCTCCTGCAGCAAACTCCACGAAATCCAGGGCTGAGGCAACTGATGGAGCTCTTGATTAAACCATTCCCTCAGCTGCCCTCTTCCAGGATCTGGCTGTCTTTTCTCGAGCTCCCAGTTGCACTCTAAGGATCGCAAACGGGAGCCCAGGCTGGGCACACTGATTGGCTCCTCTCCCCTCTGCAGTAGGGCTGCTCTAGTCAGACCTGTGCTGCACGCTGTCCTGAGAATCTCCAGCTTTCTTGTGTTCTGACAGCAGGTTCAGTTTAAAGAAGTCTCATTTCATTTCTCTTTGTCACTAAAAGGAAGTCCTAAAAGCCACTGCCACAAAGCTTCTGAGAGAAGAAGAAAGAGGTAAGCACTGAAGAGCAAAGAAACACTGGGCTGTTAGAAAGAAGAGTGTCCGTCCTGCTCCTCTGGATTACGGCAGGATTTGCTCGAGACGAACCAGAGGGAAATGGGAATTGGCCATTTCAGATGAGGACTTGACACGCTATAGCTCTTAAAGAATGACACTGCCATTAACAAGACATTGGCTCCACCAATCCATCCACCTAACTGTGCAATACCTATCATTCAGCATTGCTTTCCACCAGGGGCATGTAACTGCAAGCAGAGATCTAGGGACACAGGGGCCCACAGGTATCTGCCCTCAGTGGGCTTACATCTGAATCAAGAACCAGTACTCATCAACACAGTGTTGGCAAAGAGTCCAGGAGTGACAAAAGTGATCACTTATTTTAACACTGAGAATGAGTCAGTGATTTGAAAACCAAAAAGATAGTCCTGAACTGCAATCCCTCTATGATGTGCAATACTCAATGTGCCTGAATATTTCTTATCTACTTCCCAACTGGTTTGCCCAACTCTTTTTCAGGGACAAGACTCCACATGTGGTGAAAACCACCAGCTAAGCCTTGTCAAGAAGGCTGTCAGCGTAAACTCAGTGAGGGCAGGGCCAGTGTCTTATTCGTTTGGGGGCTCTAGAGATTAAGGTTGGTGATCAGAACATAAGAAGCTAATAATAAATATTTGCTCAATGGCCTTGGATCACACCTTTCCTCTGTCTACACCTTTCTACTTCTACGAAACAGTTCTACATATTTATTCTTTCTGGAAACCTGTGTGGCAGAGCTCTTCAGAAGAGAGATGAAACCAAGGCACAGATGGGTTAAATGACTTGCTCAAGGTGACAGGGAGTGAATGTCAGGGTGGCACTTGAGCAGGCTGCCGAGGAGGGGGAGAGGGCGCTTAGGGAAATGGAGAGAAAACGAGACCTTCTAGGCCTTATATTTCTGTCCCTTAACTTACTTACAAGCCTTTACGTTGGTGCTGATTTGGAGCATCTTAATAAATAAAATTTTTTTTTCAGTTGTCAAGATGAAAATAAATAAAGACCACTACAGGTTATGGATGAATAAATGCCCCCTCTAGATTAAAACTCATGCTATGACTTTTTATTAAATTGGTAATACTAAAACTTATCAGACACCACCATTGAGCATAAAACTCCAACCAAAAAAAAAGCAAAACCAATTTTGTTAGGAATGAAAAGCAGAAATGATCACTGTGTAATTGGGAATTATTTACTAGAGAAGCAGTTTCTTTTACTAGGAAAGTAAACATTCCCCCTTCTCCTCAGTACTTACTAAGCAGTAAGATCATCACATCTGATAGCACCCTGATCAATTAACATTATCCCTTAATTAGTCCCTAAAACTATTAACCACATAACCAAGTGTATCAGCAGCCACAGGGCTTAATTTTGTACCTCACTATTATGCTTACTGAGGCATTTTGCTCTCATAGAGTAAATTAACACTCCTGAATCTCAAATGGTAGCAAGTTATATTTTTGTCATTATAGTTTATGCTCTAAATATAAATTCTTATTCTCTACAGCATGCATTCTCAACAGAGCCAATATTCCCCCCAAGGCGGCAAAAACTGGTTCTTAGGGTGAGAAGGGTGACAAAATCTTACCTTTTTTAAGTATAAAGCACAGACTTACATACAGTAAACAAACACATATACAATGTATCTGTGGTATTGAAATCCCTGGTAGGGAGGGCAATGAGGAAAAAAGTACACCTCACTTAAAAAGGGCTTCCCTAGTGGCTCAGACAGTAAAGAATCCACCTGCAATGCGAGAGACCTGGGTTCAATTCCTGGGTTGGGAAGATCTCTGCCTGCAATGTGGGAGACCTGGGTTCGATCCCTGGGCTGGGAAGATCCTCTGGAGAAGGGCATGGCAATTCGCTTCAGTATTCTTGCCTGGAGAATCCCCATGGACAGAGGAGCCTGGCAGGCTACAGTCCATGGGGTCACAAAGAGTCAGACAGGACTGAGAGACGAGGCACAGCACACCTTAAAAAGGGTCCTTCTGTTTGTTGGCGGCAATGTTGAAAAAAAGAAGACTGAGAAACGCTGCTGTATGGTCCTCAAAGCTGGCTACACAGTGGAACCTCACTGGAGTCGCAGAAGTACTGACACCTGAGCCATTCCCAGAGCTTCTGATGTAATTGGTCTGGGATGGGACCTGGGCATGGTACAGGTAAAAACTCCCCAGAGAGGTCTGAAGGTGAGTTTGAGGACCATGGCTCTGAACTGCAGGTGACGTTAAGTCCTGCCACTTTCCAACCTAAGCTACTGTGGATGTGACTAACCCCCCGTGACATCCTTCCCCACAGAGCCCAGGTGTGGCTTTGGAACTTATTCCATATACTTTCCCATCCATTCCAAACATCAACTGCAGTCAATTGAAAGTGACATGTGAAATGAAACCTATTTGCCATCCCTGTTCTAGATGGTCCTCTGGGCTAGAAGAGAATCTACCTAAAATCCTAAGTTTTAGTGCCCAGAAATTTCTTACTGCAGTATGTTTATAGATTATGTCTCATATCCCCCTCTATCTTTCTGTGAATTAAGCGTAAGAAGCGAGAACCAAAACTGGTGGTGAGTGAGAAGAGAGAAGTTTGTTGAGTACTGAAATGTAGTTGTGCAAACATTTAGCTGTCCCTGGGTAGCGTTGGCTGATATTCTAGTTTTGCAATAAAATAAAAGAGGCAAATTGCCTTTTTTGGATGTAAACAGAAAACTCCATCAGGTCACAGAAGGATCCCCAACAGTCTCATTTCATTGCAGGCCTCTTTTGGAGGATAGTCCTTCAGCTTTATGCGAGCGTTTGTGCTTAATATGTGCATCGTTTAGTAGGCATAAACTGAATTGGCGTTACTAAGAGCAAGGATTAATCTCAGGTTTTAATGAAGTTAGCTCTTCAAGGAGAAGGTCAAATGAAATAATTTCGAGAATAAGAGTTTCTGACTAGCTCTTTAGATTTAAAACATGACGTCTGTTGAGATAAAATAAACAACAAATGCAAAGAAACCTCAGACACCAGAAAAATTACAATTTTCCCTGAAATTGATGGTTGAATAAAAACATAAACTTGATGTTTTGATCATTTGAATCTGAACTATTCAAATACATGCATATATACGTGTGCATGTGTGTGAGACAGTAATTAGTTTTCAGGAACAAAATGGCTAATAAAGATTTGGAAAGGTGCGTGCCTCATTAGTCATCAGGGAATTACAATAAAAATAAAGCCAGCAGATGGGCAAAAGTTTTAAAAAGCTGGAAATAGCAAAGTAGGAGAGGATAGAATAACAGGCTCTCTCATCTAGTGCTGCTGGGAATGCAAAGTTGCTTCAAGGGCTTGGGAAAAATAGTGTAGTGGCACTTAGCAAAGATGAAGATATCCATAGCCTGTGCCCCAGCAATTTCACTCCTATGGCGTTCCACCAGAGAAATGTTTTCACATGGCGTTGGGAGGCATAAATAAGGATACTTACAGCAGCAGCATTTGTAACAGTCCCAACCATAAGAATGTGAATATTCATCCAGGATAAAATGTATAAGTAATGGCAGCATATTTACAAATGTACTCTCGTAGAGTATTAAAACTACCTCTATCCGTTATAATGTAGATGACTCGCAATCATAATGGTGACCAGATAAAAAGACTCCTTTCACATAAATTTCAAAACAGAGAAAATTAAACAATAGCATGCAAGGTGCAAATACAGATGATGAAACTATCAAAGGAAGAAATGATCATCAAGAATGCCAGCATGTCAGCACAGTGGTTAAGGAAGAAGAGCAAGATGGTTGGAATCATTAAGGAGGGGTACCCAAGTAAGAGAAATGATGGCTTCCAGGCATAGTAATAATATTCTATTTCTTGACCCAGGTGCTAATCACATATACAGATGCTCACTTTATAATTATTTGTAATACATTTTTATGTGCTTCTCTAGATGTATGTTCTATTTCACAATAAAAAAATAATTAGTTTCTCAGCTTGCTGTGTTCCATATGACTAGTGTATCAATATATTTAAGTTAAGCAATTAAAAAAGGCTTTTGAAGGGAAAGTGGAGCAACCCCAGAATGAAGAGAAGCTAAACAATACCCTTGAGAGGTCCCAGCAACAGGACAGCTCTAGGGATCATGCCCTGAGGGACCCTCTCTATAGGACGGTGCTCATCAGATAGCTTGGTCAGTTTCCTTAAGTCCTGGGTCTCCCCTAGAGGTCCCAGTTCCTAAAAGAAAGAATAGACTGAGCCAAGTCTTGTGCCCCAGTGGTCACATGACCTGCCCCACCAAAGCCCTGTGGAGCCAAGAAGACAGAGAGGAAAGAGACTGTGCAGATGAAAACCAGCTATGCTCACAAGCTGGACACTGCCGAAGCAAACAAGCAGAAAACAGCAGGGTCCGAGGAGGTGTGCAGACAAGAATCACAAGCAAAGACAGCAAGGATCCATTTCTCTGATGATGATCAACCTGTTCTGCAGATTTCATCCCACACAAGGAAGGTAGTTAGTCTGCTTCATTCTGCTAGCCACAGGACTCCAGGACTGGAAGGCATAACTGGGGCACAAATGGTGAACAGTGCTGAAAGGTGAGACTCTTCCCATGGACTGTGCCCTGATGCACCACCCACCTTCTCCCCGAGAACTGTGTGTGAGCCAAAGATGGCCATTCTGATCGCCCCTCCTCTTCATCTCTCCTTTATGGTTTTCTTTTTAGTGAGCTCAGTGGCGGTCAAAATAGCCAGAAGGAGGTAAAAACTGGGTGAGAAATGCCAAGAATCAGTACTCCTGTTTGCAGGGACCTTGAGGTGGAGGACTCGCTGGTCGTTTACAGGTCCTCAGACTCCTACGGGGGCTTCATTTCAGAGCAGGGGCAGGAGGGAGGGTTGTAAACTGGGGGAGCCATGAAGGGAAAGAGGTGGGAAATATTACCGTGCCAGTAGGCACTCTGCCCACCTCCACTACTTATCCTTTATCAAGCCACCAAGGTAATTTTAAAAACTGCACACTGTGTGTGCTAATGTAAGCCTTCCTCCAGCCCTACCTGAACACTGAAAAGCTTTAACCAAATGGTGAGAAATTACACAGGGAAACTGCATTTTGGAAGCAGAATGAGTTGCCTCAAATATAGCTATCAATTTGAAAACTGCATCATAATAAAATTTAAATTAAATATCTTTATTTGTGAGTTTGGACTCCTAAGAGTAAGGATGTGGGTGCCTGCATACTTCCTTCATACACCAGTCACATTGATCAAATAACACTCAAATACATATTTAGTCTTCAGTGAGTACCTATTCCTCTGGAGTCTAGAGCACTTTATAGACTTAGTTGTTACCATTAATAAAAAGCATCTATCACACCATGCTCCAGAGCTACTACTGTGTCCACTCTAAAAACCACCCATCTGCCTTGCTTTGAGCAAAGCCTCTATTGATGGCTTCTGTGGGTACAGTTGACATCCGCCCTCCCCCATCTGATCTCATTATTTCAGATCCATACATCCTGGCTGGCTTTGCCTGCAGGTCCTCCTGCCACATCAGTGCAATTGTTTCCTTGCTTCCTTTCTGGGAGCCCGGTTTTGTCCCAGCTTGGCTTGGCGTGTGTGTTTCAGGGCTAGTATCAAGGCCCCGTGGTGAGGATTTATAGCTCCCAGAGCCCCTCACTGGGTGACCTTCTCCTGTCGGGCCCATTTTTCTGGAGGGCTTTTTCTTGGGGCCCTGAACAGGACTCTCCAAGTTGGGCCCGAGCACTTGGCAGACAAGCCCCTCGATTGTAGTTGGAGACCTCAGGTCGCTTCAGGGCGGAGCTCGCCTTTCAGGAATTCAGGAGGCTGGGCCTTGCATTACTATGAGAGGGGAAACGTGCTAGGGAGGAGGCAGGCCTTGATGTATGTCCCACTGGACAAAAGCTGCCAGTGTCAGCTTGATTTGCAAAATCAACATTCATGAGTTCGACTGCTTAGAAAGGGGGATTATCTGCAAACTCGGGCCTGAATGGAAGCCATAAATAAGTGATTTCACACCACCAAGCAGGAAGAATATTCCCCCTCCTCAATTATTCCCAACAGCATGTTCGGCCCCTCCCAGGTTCCCACCGATGGTGAGCCCTCAGTGTGATGTGTTCAAACGATGGAGCTCTTGGAGCCCGGAGCACCAGCCTAGCCATGAGCTTGTGTAAGGGGACAGGATGGAGCAGAGCAGAGCAGAGCCGATGAGCAGCGCCTGCTTCACTTCCTAAGATCCAATCCGGGTTTTGCTTGATGCCGATCCAGAGCCCCATTCCAAGCCTGCTTACTCCAGGCAAGCTTTTCCCTCTCATTCACCGGCTTCAGCCACTCTGCCGGGGCTCAACTCAACACAGATACTCAAATTTGTGTCTGGCATCAAGGCATCAAAGACATTGGGAGGGTCTTTCATCAGCTGCCTGAGGAGGAACGCACTCCCAGCTATCCTCATTTGTAGCCGCGTTTACTCTGAAATGTTAATGTATCTCCTGACGCCAAAAGAAAGGCTGGAAGACATTTTATTCCATTCGGCATACCCAATGTCTCATTTCGTCTCACCCTCATCCATCCTTTGTGTGCGCCTAGCTGTGTTAACCCTATGAGGCTCACACTCTTCTTTCTCCCTTATGGTTGTCTTCAGGTTTGTAGTTTGACTTCCTCTTTGGGCCCTCACTAACCCTCCCAGTTCTTAGAGGTAGTTTCATTGTAGGACAGACACAGATGGAGAGCCACAGATGTGGCTTTGAGGGCTTTGAGGTGTGGGGAGTGGGGTGAAGGCAAGAGCTGGGTCAGCTCATGATGCTGCCTGAGTACTGAGCAACCTTGCGGTTGTCAAGTTTCTTGGAAGCTCAGCTTAGCTCCACTGATCCCCTAGCCCAGGGAGATGGACTAGGATGCTGATGAGCAGAGTAAATGGTTTCAGGGGCATCCCTCTAGAAGGATGGTGCTTGGATGTTTAACACTGAAGAATTACCCAGCAGGCAGCTGAGCAGGTGGGGCCAAACATGCTGTTGGGAATAATTGAGGAGGGGGAATATTCTTCCTGCTTGGTGGTGTGAAATCACTTATTTATGGCTTCCATTCGGGCCCAAGTTTGCAGATAATGGAGTCATTTAAAAAACCCTTTCCTCCTGTTTTGGGGAGCCTCCCACTGTTAGGGAAAGAGTCAAACCTTTCAGAGGTTGGAGGGGGAATAGAATGACTCTGAAAGTGGGCAGGGAAAGGGAAGAGGGAGGGGAAGGAGTTGAGGAGCACCCTCAGAGCAGTTCAGGAGGAGGCTTTGTTCCTAGAGGATGGATTTGTGAGTTAGGAGGGAGAACTAGGCAACAGGGAAAAGTTAGGAAATGTCTCTGTACTGGGTAGAGGGGAGGGCCTGTAAAGGTCATCCAAGGTGTTGGCAGTCAAGGGTCTGCAGCCTCAAACCATCCCGGAGGATGAGGTCCAGTAAAGAATGTGGGGCTAGGAGTCCATGGGCCTTAGGCTGGGCTGAGTGCAGAGCACACTGAGAAAGTTCTGCCCTGTGGTCCTAGCTCACTGAGGACACAGCACGCACTGACAAGAGAGGGTGGGCTCTGTGTGGAAAACACAAATGTTTGCTGAATGGATATGGAGTTGCAAAGAAGCCTGCTCAGAGTCTAACACTGAAGGAAATTGTTCCTGGTTGAGTAATTGAGTCTGGATGGCCGGGAGATCGCCAAATCCCCAGGCATCCTTGATCAGGGAGAAGTCCCACTAGGAGTTCTTTGGGCAATTCCCAACCATGGGTTCCCGAGAAGACTGCTGCCAGTTTATATGCAGCATTGCACAAACATCTCCAGCTGGCCTGCAGATTCTGTTTGATAAAGTTTTCTCCATAAAAGCTTTTTTCTTTAAACAGTCTTTCTGTGCTTTTGAACTTTCATATGCACAAGTTAACTCACTGCTGCATTATCATAATTGCAAACTACTGGAAATGACTTACATATGCAAACATGTATAAATTATGGTGGACACATAATGGAGTACTATGTAGCTGTAAAAAAAAAAATTAAAAAGCACAACTATACAAAATGACGGAGTGTGTTCCAGAGTATATCACTAAGTAAAGTATCATCTTGCAAGCAAGATGCAAATAAGCATACATATAAGTGCAAAGTGGGCTAACTTCTATGAGTAGAAGAAGGGAAAATGAGAACAACATACATATCTGTTTGTCTTTAAAAATGAAAAAAGCAATATAGGAAAAATACACCAGAAAAACAGGATGAAATGAGGGTACTTCCTTGGGGGTTCAGTGATTGAGAATCTACCTGCCAATGCAGGGAACATGAGTTCAGTCCCTGGTCTGAGGATCCCACATGCTGCAGAGCAAATAAGCCTGTGCGCCGCAACTACTGAGCCCACAACCCGAGAAAGCCCTTGTGTAACAGCAAAGACCTAGCACAGCCATAAAGAAAGAAATACATTTTAAAAAAAGAGGCAGGTGGGGAAGAAAGTGGAAGAGATATGAGAGGAAGTAACACTTCTCTGGATTAATTTGTGTCATTTTGATTTGGGAAATATTGTTAGTATTCTGTATATTTTAACAGTAAAATTTTTTAAAAGTATGGAAAAGGAGAAAATATTCTAAAAAGCAAACCAAAAACAATGAACCTGATTCTATTTTAAATGAATAATCACACTGAAAAGAAAAAAAAAAAGAAAACTAGTCCAAGTAATTTATGAACTAGCATTGGATGACTGTCAGAATTAGGTAGGCTGATGGTTGGAGAGAACTGAATTTAGTATTCAGTAAATACTAAACTTTTATTAGCATTCCTCACAGAAATGACTGTTTCCAGGGCTGAGGCAGGAAAGGTGCATGATGAGTCTAGAACACTTTTTTTCTTAAATTGGAGTGGAAGTCACATAGCATCAAATGAACTGTTTTGAAGTGCACACTTCTATGGTATTTGGTACATTCCCAAGCTTGGGTAACCACCATATCTATTCAGTGGGAGCCTGAAGCATCTTATGCTAGGATGTAAGAAGTGCTCAAAACGTTGCTAACATGGAAGCAACCTAAGTGTGCATCGACAGATGAATGGATAAAGAACCTGTAGTCCATATATACAATGTAATACTACTCTCAGTCAGAAAAAGGAACACATTTTAATCAGTTCTAATGAGGTGGATGAGTCTAGGGCCTATCATACAGAGTGAAGTAAGTCAGAAAGAAAAATATAAATATCGTATATTGACCCATATATACTGAATCTAAAAAGATGGCATTGATTAATTTGTTTTCAGGGCAGCAATGGAGAAACAGACACAGATAATGGACCTAAGGACATGGGGGTAGGGGAGGAGGGAGAAGGTGAGATGTATGGAGAGAAGAACATGGAAATTTACAATACCATACGCAAAACAGACAGCCAATCGGAATTTGCTGTGTGACTCAGGGAACTCAGACAGGGGCTCTGTGACAGGCTGAAGTGTGAGATGGGAGGGAGATGGGAGGGAGGTTCTGTAGGGAAGAGACATGGCTGATTATTGTTGATGTATGACAGAAAACCACAAAATTCTGTGAAGCAATTATCCTTCAATTAATAGGCAAATAACCAAAGCAGTCTTAAGAAAAAAGAATGGAGCTGGAGGAATCAACCTTCCTGACTTCAGATTACACTACAAAGCTACAGTCATCAAGACAGCATGGTACTGGCACAAAAACAGAAATATAGATCAATGGAACAAGATAGAAAGCCCAGAAATAAACCCATGCACCTATGGGTACCTTATTTTTGACAAAGGAGGCAATAATACACAATGGGGCAAAGACAGTCTCTTCAATAAATGGTGCTGGGAAAACTGGACAGCTACATGTAAAAGAATGAAATTAGAACACTTCCTAACACCATACACAAAGATAAACTCAAAATGGATTAAAGACCTAAATGTAAGACCAGAAACCATAAAACTCTTAAGAGGAAAACATAGGCAGAACGTTTGATGACATAAATCAAAGCAAGATCCTTTATGACCCACCTCCTAGAGTAATGGAAATAAAAACAAAAGTAAACAAGTGGGAGGGACCTTTTAAACTTTAAAGCTTTTGCATAGGAAAGGAAGCTATAAGCAAGGTGAAAAGACAACCCTCAGAATGGGAGAAAATAGCAGCAGATGAAACAACTGACAAAGGATTAATTTCCGAAACATTCAAGCAGCTCATATAACTCAATACCAGAAAGGCAAACAACCCAATCAAAGAGTGGGGAAAAGACCTAAACAGACATTTCTCCAAGGAAGACATACAGATGGCTAACAAACACATGAAAAGATGTTCAATACTGCTCATTATTAGAGAAATGCAAATCAAAACCACAATGTGATATCACCTCACACTAGTCAGAATGGCCATCATCAAAAAGTCTATAAACAATAAATGCTGGAGAGGGTGTGGAGAAAAGGGAACCCTCTTGCACTGTTGGTGGGAATGTAAATTGATACAGCCACTATGGAAGATGGTATGGAGAGTCCTTAAAAAACTAGGAATAAGACTACCATATGGCCCAGCAATCCCACTCCTAGGCATATACCCTGAGCAAACCAAAATTGAAAAAGACACGTGTATCCCATTGTTCATTGCAGCACTATTTGCTAGAACATGCAAGCAACCTAGATATCCCTCGACAGATGAATGGATAAAGAAATTGTGGTAAATATACACAACAGAATATTACTAAGCCATAAAAAGGAATGCATTTGAGTCAGTTCTGATGAGGTGGATGAACCTTGAGCCTATTATACAGAGTGAAGTCAGAAAGAGATAAATATTGTATACTAATGCATATATACAGAATCTAGAAAGATGGTACCAAAGAATTTATTTGCACAGCAGCAATGGAGAAAGAGACCTAAAGAACAGACTTCTGGACACAAGGAGAAGGGAGGAGAGGGTGAGATGTATGGAGAGAGTAACATGGAAACTCACATTACCATATGCAAAACAGAGAGCCAACGGGAATTTGCTGTATGGCTCAGGAAACTCAAACAGGGGCTTTGTATCAACCTAGAGGTGTGGGATAGGCAGGGAGATGGGAGGGAGGTTTAAGAGGGAGGGGATATATGTATACCTACAGCTGATTCATGTTGAGCTTTGACAGAAAACAACAAAATTCTGTAATACAATTATCCTTCAATAAATAAATAAAAATTAAAAATTAAGAAAAATCTAATAAGAAATTTTATAATTTATATGGAAATACAAAACCGTGGATAGCCAAAGCAATCTTGAGAAAGAAATATGGAGCTGCAACAATCAGGAGCCCTTTCTTCGGACTGTAATACAAAGCTACAGTAATCAAGGCAGTATGGTACTGGCACAAAAACAGAAATATAGTCCAATGGAACAAGACAGAAAGCTCAGAGATAAACTCACACACCTATGGTCACTTAATCTATGACAAAAGAGGCAACAATAGAGAAAAGGTCTCTTCAGTAAGTGGTGCTGGGAAAACCAGACAGTTACATGTAAAAAAATGAAAGTACAACACTCCATTTTGTATAACACCATACACAAACTCAAAATGGACTAAAGATCTCAATGTAAGCCTGGATACTATACAAAAATCTTCCAGGAACACAAAGGCAGAACAGTCTCTGACATAAATTGCAGCAATATCTTTTTTGATCCAACTCCTAGAGTAATGAAGATAAAAACAAAAATAAATAAATGAGATGTAAATGTAACAGCTTTTGCACAGCAAAGGAAACCATAAACAAGATGAAAAGACAACCCTCAGAATGGGAATAAATAATTGCAAACAGCGACTGACAAGGGATTAATCTCCAAACAGCTCAATAAAAGTAAAACACAATAAAAACCAAAACATGGGAAGATCTAAACAGACAGTTTTCCAAAGAAGACATACAGATGGCTAAAAAGCACATGAAAAGATGCTCAACATTGCTATTAGAGAAATGTAAATCAAAACTACAATGTGGGGGGAGGGGAACTACAACAAGGTATCACCTCAGAATGGCCATCATCAAAAAGTCTACAGACAAATGCTGAAGAGGGTATGGATAAAAGGGAACCCGCCTACACTGCCGTGGGAATGTAAACTGGCACAGCCACAATGGAGAACAGTATGAAGGTTCCTTAAAAACTAACACTACAGTTACTATATGATCCAGCAATCCCACTCCTGAGTATGTATCTAGAGAAAACCATAATTCAAAAGGACACACGTACCTTAAAGTTCATTGTAGCATTATTTACAATGGTCAAGACACAGAAGCAATCTAAGTGTCAACAGAGGAATGGATAAAGACGGTGTGGTACATCTATACAATGGAATATGAGTCAGTCATAAAAAAGAATGGAACAATGCCATTTGTAGCAACATGGATAGACCAAGAGATTGTCATAGTGAGTGAAGCAAGTCAGAGAAAGACAACTATCTGACAATGCTTATGCATGGAATCTAAGTAATGATTCCACATATGATTTCACTTAAATGTGGAATCTAAATAATGATACAAATGAACTTACTGACAAAACAGAAATAGAGTCACAGATGTAGAAAACAAACTTGTGGTCAGCAGGGGTGGGGAAATGAGGGAGAGGGATAAATCAGGAGATTGGACTTGACATATACACACTACTATATATAAAACAGGTAACTATTAATAACAAGAACCTCCTGTATAGCACAGGGAACTCTACTCAACACTCTGTAATGGCCCATATGGAAAAAGAATCTAAAAAACAGAGGCTATATGTATAACTGGTTCACTTTGATGTACACCTTAAACTAACACAACATTGTAAATCAACTATATTCCAATTTAAAAAAAAATCCTAATAGGAACATGCCCTAAGGAAAGAGGAACTAGCTTGGAGAGGCTTCCACTGCCTAAGTCTGGGACAATTAACACCAAAATAGTGGTATAGTAATAAATTGTTAAAAAAGAAAGTGGGAATCCACAATCCTTATATTAATAAGCAGATATATAAATAAATGCATGAAAAGGGGTGACCGCTTTTACAGTAGGATATTGGTACTGAATTGCATCCTTAAATGTTGAAGCCCTAACTCCGAATATATGACTGTATATGCAGACAGTGTCTTTAAGGCAGTAATTAAGGTTCAAAGAGATCCTAAGGGTAAGTCCTAACCCAATAGGACTGACATTCTTATAAGAAGAGAGTCACCAGAGGTGCATTCACATGGTGAACAAGCCATGTGAGGACACCATAAGAAGGTGGCCCTTTGCAAGGGAAAAAAAAAAAGAGGCCTTGACGGAAGCCTACCCTTCCAGCACCTTGACCATGTACTTCCAGCCTCCAAGAACTGTGAAAAGAGACATTTCTTTTCTTGAAGCCACCAAGCCTGTAGTATTTTGTAACAGAAGTCCAAATAGATGAATAAAACACCCAGCGTCAACTGGTATATGTGGAAGGAGTACTGAACTGGAGAAAAAAAATTATTTTACTACCTTGGTAATAGACTGTTAATGCAAGAATCATCCAGATGCTAAGTCTAGAGGAAATTTTTAGTGAGAAGCAGGCTATTTGCATGGTCATAAAATGTCTTCCAACAGATTGCCTTTTGGTTGCCTGGGGTGGGGGGAGGAATGCAATTATTCAGAGGAGAAATCAGAAACCACCTTGATCAACATTTATTTCACCAATGAGGGATAGATGGACCACAAGAGCCTCTGGATATGATATCTGCTATAGACTCAACGTTCATGTCCCCTTACAATTCATATGTTTAAACCTAATCCCCAATGTAACGGATTAGGAGGTGAGGCCTTTGGGCAGTAATTAGGTCATGAGGGTGAAACCTTCAGGAAAGGGATTAGTGGCTCCTTTAAAAGAGACACAGAGAGCTCCCTTGTCCCTTTCAGACATGGTGAGTAGATCGATGTCCATGAACCAGAAAGAGGGCTTTCATAAAGTACTGAATCTGCTGATGCCTTGATCTTGAGTTCCCAGCCACCAGAACTGTGAGAAGTGAGTTTCTATTGTTTACAAGCCATGCAATATTCTGTTATGGCAGCTCAAACTGACTAAGACAATACCTTACAGAGGGGACAACACTACACAGATAACCTTTGTTTGGTAACGCATAGCCTGAATCTAATAATAAGGAAAAATCACACTGACCACATTGTGCTCATTGAGGAACATTCCATTTTGAAAAGGAGAACTGTGTTTTTTAAAATGTCAGTGTCATGAAAAAAGAATGACAGACTGAAGAGATATGTCAACTAAATGCAATATATGGTTCTAGACTGGATCCTGAACCAGAAACTGTCCGGGAGTGGCAGACAGCCTCCAAAATGGTCCCCAATAACCCCCTTCTCCTGACATTTGCACCCTTGTATAATCTTCTCCTCTGAACATGGGCTGAACTTACTGACTTGATTCTAATGAACAGAATACGGCAGAAATAATGGAATGCCATTTCAAAGTTAAGTTACAAAACAATGACTGAGGCTTCCCTTTGGGGGGCTTGCCCTCTAACTCTCTCAGGACAGCTGCAATGTTGTGAGCTTCCTTATGGACATGCTCAAGTGGCAGAGAACTGAGAAAGGCCACAGCTCAAGAGCCAGGGAGGCACTCCCAACAATCCCGTGAGTGAGCACGAGAGTGGATCCTTCCCACCATGCTTGCCAAGAGCACAGCCCTAGCCACACCTTGATTAGGTCCTGGTGACAGACCCCGACCCAGAGGACTCAGCTAAGCCACATCTAGATACCTAAAATACGGCATCATAAATATCTGTTGTCTTAAACTGCTAAGATTTGGACTAATTTAGCAGTAGATAACTAATACACTGTATCATTTTACAAAATTTTGGAATAGGAACAGACTATATGAAATATTTTACTTTATATATATAACTTTTTCTGGCAAAAAGTCTCTTCAATAAATGATGCTAGGAAACTGGATAGCCACATGTGAAAGAATGAAACTGAACCACTATTTTATACCACACACAAAACATTAACTCAAAATTGATAAATACTTGAATATAAGACCTAACACCATACAACTCCTAGAAGGAAACATGGGGAATAAGCTCCTTGACATCAGTCTTAGCAATGATTTTTTGGGATATGACACAAGAAGCAAAGGAAACAAAAGCAAAAATGAACAAGTAAGATGACATCAAAGGGCTTCCCAGGTGGCTCAGTGTTAAAAGAATCTGCCTGCCAGTGCAGGAGACCCAAGAGATGGAACAGGGTTCCATCCCTGGGTCTAGAACATCCCCTGAAGTGGCAATCCACTTCACTATACTTGCCTGGGAAGTCCATGGACAGAGGGACCTGGCAGGCTACAATCCATGGGGTCACAAAAGACTCGGACATAACTTAGTGACTAAAACAACCACAAGACTACATCAAACTAAAAACTCCTAAAAACAGCAAAGTGAAAAGTGTTAGTTGCTCAGTCTTGTCCAACTGTTTGTGACCCCATGGACTGTAGCCCACCAGGCTCCTCTGTCCATGGAATTCTCCAGGCAAGAATACTGGAGTGGGCAGCCATTCCCTTCTCTAGGGGATCTTCCCAACCCAAAGGCAACCAAAAAAATACTAGAAATCATCAATGAATTTGGTAAAGCTGCATGTTACAAAATACACAGAAATCTGTTGCATTTCTATATATTAACAATGAAAGATCAGAAAGAGAAACTCAAGAAGCAATTCCATTTACCATCACATCAAAAAGAATAAAATACCTAGGAATAAACCTACCTAAGGAGACAAAAGACCTATATTCTGAAACTGTAAGCGGTAGATGAAAGACAAACAGATGGAAAGATATATACCATGTTCATAGACTGGAAGAATCAATATTGTCAATGTGACTATTCTATGCAAGACAATCTGCAGGTTCAATGCAATCTCTATTAAATTACCAATGGCATCTTTCACAGAAAGAGAGCAAAAAAAATCTCAAAACTTGTATGGAGACACAGAAGACCCCAAACAGCCAAAGCAGTCTTGAGAATGAAAAATGGAGCTGGAGGAATCAGGCCCCCTGACTTCAGACTATACTATGAGGTTACAGTCTTCAAAACAGTGTGGTACTGGCACAGAAACAGAAATACAGATCAATGGGACAGAACAGAAAACCCAGAAATGAGACCATGCACTGAGAGTCAATTAATCTATGGCAAAAGAGGCAAGACTACACAATATTGGAAAGACAGTCTCTTCAAAAATAATACTGGGAAAACTGGACAGCCACATGTTAAAAAAAAAAAAAATCAAATCAAATCACTCCTTAACTCCATACACAAAAATAAGCTCAAAATGGATTAAAGAACTAAATGTGAGACTAGACACTATAAAACTCCTAGAGGAAAACAGGCAGAATACTCTCTGACATAAATCACAACATCTTTTTAAATCCATCTCCCTAGAATAATGGGAATAAAAACAAACTAAACAAACGGGGCCTATTTAAACTCAAAAGCTTTTGCACAGCAACGGAAATAATACACAAAACAAAAAAACAACCTACAAATTGGGAGAAAATATTTGCAAATGATGTGACAGATAATGGATTAGCCTTCAAAATTAACAAACAGCTTACAATGCTTAACAGCATCAAAACAAACAATCAACTCAAAAAATGAGCAGGAGACCTGAGTAGACATCTCTCCACAGAAGACATAGAAGAGTTAGACGCTCAGTCGTGTCTGACTCTTGGCGACCCTATTAACTATAGCCCGCCAGGGTCCTCTGTCCATGGGATTCTCCAGGCAAGAATACTGGAGTGGGTTACCATTCTCTTCTCCAGAGGATCTTCCCAACCCAGGGATTGAACCTGGTTCCCCTGCATTGCAGGCAGATTCTTTACCATCTGAGCTAAGGCCATATAGCACATGAAAAGAAGTTCAACATCGCTAATTATTAGAGAAGTGCAAAGCAAAACTACAATGAGATATCACTTCACACCAGTCAGAATGGCTATCATCAAAAAATCCACCAACAACATATGCTGGAGAGGGTGTAGAGAGAAGGGAACCCTCCTACTCTGTTAGTAGGAATGAAAATTTGTATAGCCACTATGGAGAACAGTATAGAGATTCCTTAAAAACCTGAAAACAGAGCTTCCACATGACTGAATTTCCACTCTTGGGCATATACTCAGAGAAAAAATGATTTGAAAGTACATATGCACCCCAATGGTCCTTGTAGCACTGTTTACAATAGCCAAGACATAGAAACAACCTAAACGCCCATCGACAGAGGAACAGATCAAAAAGATGTGGTGTCTATATACAATGGAATATTACTCAGCCATAAAAAGAATGAAATAATGCCATTTGCGGCAACATGGACGATCGAGAGAGTGTCATACTGAGTGAAGTCAGACAGAGAAGGAGAAATACCATATGACATCCATTTTATGTGGGAGCTTTTAGAAATGATACATATGAAGTTGCTTATAAAACAGACTCACAGACTTAGAAAAAGAACTTATGGTTGCTGGGAGAAGGGACAGTGGGGACTTTGGGAATGTCATGTACACACTGCTCTATTTAAAATGGATAACCAACAAGCACCTATTGTACAGCACATGGAAATCTGCTCAGTGTTATGTGCCAGCCTGGATGGGAGCGAGGTTGAGGGGAGAATGAATACATGTATACGTATGGCTGAGTCCCTTCACAGTTTACCTGAAACTACCACAACATTGTAATTGGCTATACCCCAATACAAAATAAAAAGTTTAAAGTTTAAAAAAAAAAACAGCAGAGGAAACCATCAACCAAATGAAAGGGTAACCTATGGAATGTAGGACAAAATCATATATCTGATAAGAAGTGAATATCCAAAATATATATAAAGAACTCATACAACTCGTTAGCAAACAATCTAATTAAAAATGAGCAGAGGATCCAAAGAGACGTTTTTCCAAAACTGACATACAAATGGCCAAGAGTACCTGAAATGATGCTCAACATCACTAATAATCAGGTAATTTACAAATCAAGGCTACAATGAGACAAGGCTACAATTCACCTCACATTCAGAATGACTATTAACCAAAAGAGAAGAAATAATAAGTCTCAGCAAGGATGTGGGGAAAAAGGGAATCCCTGTGCCCTCTTTGTGGGAAAGTAGATCGGTGTAGTCACTATGGAAGCCAGGATGGAGATTCCTCAAATATATTAAAAATAAAATCACCATATGTCCCAGCAATTCCACATCTGGATATTTACCTGAAGGAAACAAAATTACTAACTCAAAAAGATATACATATCTCCATGTTTATTGCAGATTTTTGCATAATTGTTCACCGATGGGTGAATGGATAAAGCATATGTGGTATACATACATATTATACATATATATATATACATGCATACACATATACAGATATCTATATCTGGAAAACACTGATAAAAAAGAAGTATCAAAAAGAGTAGACAGTATAAAATTTTATCTTGCTTCTAGAAGTGAATCAATGTAAGGTGGCTGAAATTTGTTTTTTTCCCTCATTTTCAATTGATTTTTATGTAAAGCTTTTTATTATAAATTCTATATACCCAACTGATTCTCATAGAATGTTTTCATTGAGTTTTGCCAAACTTTTTTTATCTGTACATCAAACCTATGGTTATAATTCAAACCACAATTATAACCTATGGTTATAATTCAAAATTAGGGGGTATCCCAGAATCCCCTTCAAGCCGGAAGCTGGGTATCCACCCAGGACTGTCTCGGTTGCCCGGCAGTGCATGCTGAGGGCGCCAGCAGTCAGCAGTCGTGGTCCAGGGAGGGCAGCTCCAGTCCAAACCCCAACCTGCTGGAGGAGGACTCAACCAAGTGCTGGATCTATCACTCTGAGTATGTGACTTCAGCTTCACTTTCCCCATCCAGAGAGAGGACTCAGTCCTGCTGACAAGCTTACACACACATGCATATCACCAAAGTGCACATGCTTGCCATATTTAATCACTACTGTGTTCTAAGGGGTAATAATTATAATGAAATACAGAGTTGCAGAGTAACAGAAAGTAACAGAAATAAAGGGCTGAAAGTACATTTACAGGCACATCCAAGTGAATCCATACTAGAAGATAGAGTCAAAGAATAAAACCTAATGGCATTAAGTTTTAGAGACCAAATAAAAGTTTAGCAAGATAAACAAGTACTTTGCATGAAATAGATCCTCAGAATTCTAATTCAGATCAGAAACCTGCCTTAAGGAAGGTGATGGGAAGGGAGTGTGATTAGCTTATCAACATAGTACATCAAATCATCAAGGCACATCATAGTTAGAATACCACATAGCTGGCATTATTCTCTCAGTTGCTTTCAACTGAGAAAATAACACACTTCTACTTAACACAGTTGCCAATTTAACTACCAAGCTCCTTCCCTCTGGAAAAGCATTGCTGATTGCCTTGGCACAAGACCTCTCGTGGTTAAGTTTATGGTTTTCCTGGTACAGGGAACATTTCTGTTCTCTTCTGTTTAGTTTGCTCAACAAAACTTGTTTGCTCCCCAAATCATTTGTCTGGATATGTAATTGTGTCCCCTACCTCCCTTATGGAATTAGATATGATGTAACTGGTGAAATCAATGGCACCCTACTCCAGTACTCTTGCCTGGAAAATCCCACAGACAGAGGAGCCTGGTGGGCTACAGTCCATGGGGTCGCGAAGAGTCAGACACGACTGAGCGACTTCACTTTCACTTTTCACTTTCATGCACTGGAGAAGGAAATGGCAACCCACTCCAGTACTCTTGCCTGGAAAATCCCATGGAAGGAGGAGCCTGGTGGGCTGCCATCTATGAGGTCGCACAGAATTGGACATAACTGACGTGACTTAGCAGCAGCAGCAACTGGTGAAAGGAGGGCAGAGTTGCCTTGAAGCAGCCTCACTTGGATGGTTGGAAGGGCTCAGCCCACCTGCTAAGCACACCCAGTAGCACAGAGCATGCCCACTGCCCAGATCAAGTTTCTAAATTGTTGTGCATATAAAAAACCCAGGGATTCCTGGAGAAAGGGCTTAGTCCATACCTGGGGTATTGAGAGTGCAAGGTGAACTGGAGATAGATTCATCAAAAGGCCATTAAGTGCCCAAAGGTTGGAGAAGGATGTCACAGGACAAAAGGGCTACTATCTAAAGGGTTCTAACAGCCAAGTCTGGGATAATCAGAGCATCTGAAACAACGATCATAACTGTGAGGCACTGACTCATCTGTCATCACTGTTGGTGGTGCCTGACTCTGAAAACTGGTAATTTAAGCAAAGACTTGAGCATGACCCTGCCTCTAGTGCATTCTCAGCTGATGAAGGAAAGCTCTTCCTTAGAGAGTGGCAGTCAATAATTGTAGGAAGAAGAACAGAATTAGAAAATCAGAATAAGAAAATTTCAGCAATCTTCCGAAAATAATTGATTCTGGGAAGGATCATCATCACTGAATTCCCAAAATCACCAGGTAAAAAGTGATTTTGGTAAACAGGTGATTTTGGTAAAAGGTGATTTGGGTAATCACCTGGTAAACAGGCTACCCACGTACTGCCAGGTCAGCACACAGGTTCTCTCTCACCCGCAACAGCAAGAACATACTTTTACACTGGGGAGATGTGATCAAATAGTCCATCACAGTGAGTCATCTAGGTATTATTTTTTGGCTGCTCCAGGCAGCATGCAGGATTCCCAGACCAGGATCAAAACCATGCCCCCTGCACTGGGAGCACAGAGTCTTAGTCAACCAGATATTGAGACTTTTGATGTGATGCAACATGAAATATATCTGTGAGGTGTTAATGTCAAAAATGTGTAACCCGAATACACCAAGGCTTTGGCCCTAACTGCTAATTTATAGAAACTACAGGAACAAGATAAACAAACCACATGTAAACAATCCATTAAATCCTTAAAGTCAGACATTCAATAACTAACCTGCTCTATTTAAAGAAAAAAAAACAGTCCTGGGAAAAAATATTCAAGGTGGAAAGCTATTCTGGGCAAATGGAACAGACAAGCATGTATACAGCTTGCACTGTTACTGGGTCAGCAGTGACGATGGAAACACGGACTGAGCACTAGATAATAGGGACTTATTATTCATTTTTGGGGGTATGTAATGTTACTGTGGTTGTTTTTATGAGATGCGTTTAGGGGTGAAATATCTGTTACTCTTCAATTGTTCAGTAAAAAAATATGGCAAAATGTTAATTTTTACATGTATATGAATATACAGTTCATTTTATTATTTAACTTTTCTGTATATTTGAACATTTTCATAATAAAAAGTTGTGGGAAAAAATTAGGCTATGAAAAATGCTTGATTTTGCAAAACAATTATTGATGAACACAGGTACTTCTGACTTGAATGTTCATTCTTTTCTTTTACATTTAAGACTGAAGTGAAATAACAATGACAAATGTTAGAATCACACTTGTTCATCGATAACAAGTGAGTTTTTTGCTTAATTTGATGATAGTTATCAAAAAGCTGGAGGAATATGCCTTTTTCCCTCAATTTTTTGGGCTATCTACAATAGACAGCTACAGACATGACATACTTTTAACTATATTAACATTTTCTCCATCACATAAGCCTAGAAAATCAATGAAAAAATAAACCAAACCCTAATATGTAGTATTTGTCATTTTCCACGGTATAAATGCTTCCATCACAGACAATTTCAAGCTGTCTAAACAGTGTCACGGATCAGAAAGTTGGGAAGAGAGGTACATCATTGCACAATATATCCACTATAAAGATTCAACAGGTGTGACTTCAAGAGCACAAGTGAAAAAAATGCAATATACTAATAGTAACTTTATTGAGGTTTATAAGTTTACTTTGGGTATGTAGGATAATACCTTTATTTTTTTTTAATCAGAGAATAATTGCTTTAAAAGTTGTATTGGTTTCTGCTGTACAACAACGTGAATCAGCCATCAGTATACATATATTCCCTCCCTCTACACTGCACACTAATACATTAGATAAGCGGCCATGATATTTACAAATATATATATATGACAAAGAGAAAAAAGTGGGTGAGAGGGAGGGAGGAGAGAGACCAACATTATACAGGAAGAAGAGTGCAAGCTTGAATGGTACAATAGGTGGGGCAAAATGTTAACATTAGCATATCTGAGTAAAGGGTTGAAAGATAAATATGGTGCTTGCTGTACTGTTCCTGTGCCTTTTCTGTATGCTTAAAATTATTTCTAGGTAATTTTCAAGTATCAGATCACTCCAACATATCTATAGCAAAACATATGCACAAATAATGATCCCATGACTTTTTTATCATGTAAAATGATATATAACACCCCACTTTTTAACTTACTTCAGGTACACCTTATAGGGTTTTCCTTTAATTCCCTATAATATCGTGAGAGAGGCAAAGCACTAGATAGAACCTTGTTTCTATGATTCTTCTATATTTTGTCCATGACTTTTCTTCATTTCTGGGCTGTCTATTTTATAATTTCACTCTTAGGAGCCAGAGTGATATTATTCTTTACAACTTTGGGATAGCTATTCTTTCCAGATTTTTCTTTTTCTTTTTAACATCAGCTTTATTGAGGTACAATTCAGATGCCATAATATTCATCCTTCTCAAGTGAACAATTCAATGATATTTAGTATATTCACTAAGTTGTACAACCATCACTACTGTCTACTTTAGAACCTTTTCATCACTCCTCAAATAAAACTCATCTATACCTATTAAGCTTTCAAACTAGGCTTCAAAAATATGTGAACTGACAAATTCCAGATGTACAAGCTAGATTTAGAAAAGGCAGGAACCAGAGATCAAATTGCCAACATCCATTGGATCACAGAAAAAGCAAACGAATTTTAAAAAAAAATAAAAAAATCTACCTCTGCTTCATTGAGTACACTAAAGCTTTCGACTGTGTGAAAGTGAAAGTCACTCATCGCTCAGTCGTGTCCAGCTCTTTTCGACCCCATGAACTGTAGCCCGCCAGGCTCCTCTGCCCATGGGGTTTTCCAGGCAAGAATGCTTGAATACGTTGCCACTTCCTTCTCCAGGGGACATTCCCAACCCAGGAATTGAACCATGGTCTCCTACATCGCAGGTAGATTCTTTACTGTCTGAGCCACCAGGGGTGGTGGTTATATATACGAAAGTCACTCAGTCGTATCTGACTCTTTGCGACCCCATGGACTATATAGTCCATGGAATTCTCCAGGCCAGAATACTGGAGCAGGTAGCTATTCCCTTCTCCAAGGGATCTTCCCAACTCAGGGATCCAAGCTAGGTCTCCCACATTGCAGGCAGATTCTTTACCAGCTAAGCCACAAGGGAAGCTGTGTAGATCACAACAGCTTGACTATGTAGATCACAACAAACTATGGAAAATTCTTAAAAAGATGAGAATACCAGAGCACCCTACATATCTCCTGAGAAACCTGCATGTGGTCAAGAAGCAACAATTAAAACTGGACATGGAACAATAGACTGCATTAAAATTGGGAAAGGAGTGCATCAAGGCTGTATATTGTCACCCTGCTTATTTAATTTCTATGCAGAATACATCTTGTGAAATGCCGGACTGGATGAATCACGCTGGAAATCAAGATTGTTGGGAGAAATATCAACAACCTCAGATATGCAGATGATACCACTTTAATGGCAGAAAGTGAAGAGGAAATAAAGAGCCTCTTGATGGGGGTGAAAGAAGAGAATGGAAAAGCTGGCTTAAAACTTAACATTCAAAAAACTAAGATCATGGCATCCAGTCTCATCACTTCATGGCAAATCAGTGGGGAAAAAGTGGAACAGTGACAGATTTTATTTTCTTGGGCTCCAATATCACTGTGGACAGTGACTGTGGCCGTGAAATTAAAGGACACTCCTTGGAAGAAAAGCTATGACAAATCTAGACAGTGTCTTAAAAAGCAGAGACATCACTTTGCCAACAAAGGTCTATATAGTCAAAGCTATGGTTTTTCCAGTAGTCACAGATAGATGTGAGAGTTGTACCATAAAGAAGGTTGAGCACCAAATAATTGATGCTTTTAAACTGCAGTGCTGGAGAAGACTCTTGAGAGTCCTTGGACAGCAAGGAGATCAAACCAGTCAATCCTAAAGGATATCAACCCTGATTTTTCCTCCCAGTATTCATTGGGAGGACTGAGGAAGCTGAAACTCAAATACTCTGGCTACCTGATACAAAGAGCCAAGTCACTGGAAAAATCCCTGATGCTGGGAAAGATTGAGGGCAGGAGGAGAAGGGGGCAACAGAGGATGAGATGGTTGGATGGCATCACCAACTCAATGGACAAGAGTCTGAGCAAACTCCAGGAGATACTGAAGGACAGAGAAGCCTGGTGTGCTGTAGTCTATGGGGTCCCAAAGAGTTGGACATGACTGCAACTGAACCACTACAACAACCACCTATGAAGCAGTCACTCCCCATCCTCTGCTTCCTCCACCCCTACCACCACCACCTGTAACTACTCATCTGCTTTCTGTTTCTATGAATTTGCTTATTCCATATGTCTTGTATCAGCAGAATCATGCAATATGTCACCTTTTGTGTGTGTCTTCTTTCATTTAGCATAGTATTTTCAGGGTTCTTTCATGTTAATCATGCATCAGTAGTTACTTCTTTTTTATTATTGAATAATATTCCACTGTATGAATTTGCATTCCCATTCATCAGTTGATGGACACTTGGGTTCTTTCTACTTTTGGCCTATGATAAATGATGCTTTGATGAACATTTGTGTACTAGTATTTTTCTGTGGATCTATATTTTCAGTCCTTTTGGGAATATACATAGAAGTGGAATTTCTGGGTTATATGGTCATTCTATGTTCAACATTTTGAGATCCTGCCTATATTTTGATGTGTTTTTAGGCCATGTTATCTTTTCCAGGAGTGCCTTAGCCCATCCTATAGCACTGCTATCCTGTATATGTTTATTTGCCTGAATTTCTCTTTATGACTTTATGATGGGCATACTTCCTCCTGAATTTAAATGGTTTATGAACAAAGATCCCCAAAATACAAGCTAAATCTTTCTTCACCAAATGATCCCACTGCAGGTCATCCTTGTTTTTCCCTTTCAATGAAGGACTATTTAGACTCTGCGTAAACCATTTGGGTACCTGCAATTTCCTGCAAGGATCACATTTTAAATATTTTAAGTGTACACCTTGTCTTTCACATAAACCCATGACCTTCTGGAAAGCACAGTCCATGCATTTAGCATTTAGGTAACTCACATGCTTCGTTAAGTCTGGTAGGTGAGTTAGCCAAATACTAAAACAGTGACTATATCTCATACTTCTTTTATGTCCTTCATAGCATAGAAGTACACAAATGTACAAATACTTGTACACAAATGTTCACCAAAGCATCATTTATCATAGGCAAAAAATAGAAACAACTCAAATGTTCATCAGCTGATGAATGGGAATGCAAATTGTGTCATATTCATACAGTGAAATATTATTCAACAATAAAAAGGAATTAACTGATTAATGAATTACTTCCTGATGGATAATAGTTGGGCATAGAAGGTGCTTATTTAATGCTAAATAAATTGGTTTCAAGTTCCTAGGAATTTGCCCTACAGTTATTTATAGTTTGGGGTTTCTTAGCATACTTCCTACTTGACATACATCATTATGGCTGGTACATGCTTGGTACCAGCATTCAATACCAGTCTTCTGGTATGTCTGATGGGGAAAAAAAGAGAGAAATGAGAAAGGTATTTCTTTTCTCCTGTTCCACAGCAACTTTTCTGAACCAAATTTTCCTCTTTTTTCAACTTTTCCTCCTGGTACTTTCTCATCAATATTTTTGCCACTTCACTGGGCGGAGGAGAGAAAAAATTATGAAATAAAGGTGGTGTTCTGGAGACTCTAGGTGGTGTTCTAGACTCTAGACTTTAGCTCTAAAACACCATGTCTGGACAGGCTCCCTTTCCCACCTTTTCCAAACCGCAGCCTCTTGTCTTCAACTCTAGAAATCATGAATGGTGCAAAAAAGCCTATCTGAACAGTTCATTCCACAGCATAGTTGGGGAATGGTGCATCCTGGTTAAAGATTCTTCTTATTAGGCAACACATCATCCCTGGCTCACCATTTTTTAAAGAAGCATTAATACATTCATATATTCAGCACAAGTGCAATGATATAATTCAATCCCCTTTTGATGATTCAGAAGGCATTTTTATATTTTTATGACATTTATTCTAAGTATATATACAAGAATGCCACAGAATAGCACATTATGGAGAGTGAAATCCTAGACCACAGAACAATGACCATATTTAAACGCAATGTCCAGAAAGCACCCCTCACTCCCTGTAAAGCAGCAGAGCAATGACAGGGACCATGTGAAAGCAGAAAGTAGAAATGGAACAATCCTAAATAACCATCCTTAAAAGTCACAGCTTTCTTCTCTCAGAGCAGAAAGCTGTGCTACTTCTACTTACAAAGAGATTTTTGTCTTGTTTAAAAAAAAAAAAAAAAAAACCTAAGTTTATTCATTGAAACTAAATACAATGAAAAAGTATGCTTTCCCTGGGTCTTAACAACTTACAAAGGTTTTATTCTCACTTATCTTTGCTCAGATCTTTCTATTTGAATCACTCAGGTCTTCTCTTTAGAATTGGGTGACACCTTGTCAAGCTTCAACAGAACCCTCCTCAATCTAAGAAAGGCTGTTAGACTGAGGAAGAGATTTGTGTGAAGGATTCTTCCCCTGTGGGATGATTGCTATTTAGGCAAAAGTCATCCTCCTCAGCGTCCTCTCAAGAAATTTGACCCATGAAGGCTATTAAGAGGTTGGACTTTGTCTTCAGTCAGCTATGAACTTGCCTTCTTCCTTCTGCAGACCCAAGTTGTTTACCTGTAATTTTTAATCTATCCTTAAAGGGACTATCTGCGTGTCCTGAGTGGATTAAAATTCCTAAATCGGTAAAACAAATGTTTTTAGAAAAAGAATTCTCTGCCATTCAAGAAGCCATGTTAACAAACCAGTTCAGCCATTGAAATCATTAGGCTACTAGACCAACTCTCAAAACTGCCTACACGGCTCCCCACCCCCACTTGCTTCTTTCAGGTCCCTGCTGTAACGTCATCTTCTCTGACAGCCTTTCTGACTGTTATCCCCATTATACTCAATTCTTTTACTGTGATTGATTGTTCTTTCTACCAGTAGTTATTACCTAATGTGACATATATGTGTTGATGTGTTCTCTTCATCCTCCAGAATGAAAGGTCTTGAAAGGTAGGGACTTATTTCATTGCTTGTTGCTAAGACCTGGAACTCAGCATGTAATAGATGCTCAATAAGTATTTGTTGAATGAGTGAAAAATTATTTTAGCCTCATTAATACTAACGTAACCTAAGTTTCAGAAATTGCTCATTTATAGTAGAGGCAGCAAAATTTGTGTTGACTACCAGTGTTTAGTTTAAAACAATGTGGAGGCTACCGGAAGTAGGAGGGTATGAGAAACCAGGTGAATCCTCAAAGCACTAAAATCTAGGACAGGACATATGATAGGTATCCATGACCCACAGCAAAGCCCAGAACCGTTTTCTAAGTATCATAGGGAGTTATAAGTGAATCCAACAAACTGTAAGAATTCAGAGGAAGGAATTTTTCTTTAGAATCAGAGTGGGTGGTCAGGGAAGGCTTCCTGGAGGCACATTTGATTTGCATCTTGAAAGAAGGTGTGAAAGTTAGCTAACAACAAAGTTAGGGAAACAGTCCACAAGGGATTGCCCTCACTTCTGACACCAATGGCAAGCTCAAGGTGAGTGCTTCTCAAAACTATCCTCA
Organism: Capricornis sumatraensis; assembly: GCF_032405125.1. Classification (NCBI taxonomy): domain Eukaryota; kingdom Metazoa; phylum Chordata; class Mammalia; order Artiodactyla; family Bovidae; genus Capricornis; species Capricornis sumatraensis. The sequence continues at coordinate 50,452,993 of NC_091074.1, read as the reverse complement.
GTTTTGATAAGTCACTAGAAAGACCAACAGAGCTCACTGAAAGTACTACCTACACATAGTTCTGCTTTATTACAGGAAAAGGATATAGATTAAAATTGGCCAAGAAAAGCAGCAGAGAGGGCAGAGTCCAGGAAAAGGATCAATTGCAGAGTCTCTAGTTATCCTCAAGGGGGAAGGAAATGTTATTTCCCTGGCATCAATGTGTGACAGCATGCAGAGTATTACCGTCAGGGAAGCTCACCAGAGCCTTGGTGATCCAGAGTCTTTATTGGGGTTTCTAACACACTGGTCTGGCTGACTATCCATTAGGCTGATCTCAGTTTCCAGCTCCTCAGAAAGTCAAGCTGATACTGTATGACCCAAAGTCCCCAATCTGAGTCACACTGGTGGTGTGGCTCAGTGCCCCAACCCTAAATCACACTGTAACTATCTGATCCAAGGTCCTCAGGCAAAGACACTCCTATCAGGCATTACATGCTAAGGGCTTAGAGGTCACCTCCCATTAACTGAGGAAAAAGGCCAGACTTCTTTTAGGCAAGGTTAAATTCTTTACTGTTTGTTCACAGGGTTCTCAAGGCAAGAATAATGAAGTAGGTTGCCATTCCTTTCTCCAGTGGACCACATTTTGTCAGAACCAACAGCTGAGAAAAGAAGTGAAGTGAAAGGAAAAGATATACCCATCTGAATGTAGAGTTGCAAAGAATAGCAAGGAGAGAGAAGAAAGCCTTAAGTGAGCATGCAAAGAAATAGAGGAAAACAATGGGAAAGACTAGAGATCTCTTCAAGAAAACTAGAGATACCAAGGGAACATTTCATGCAAAGATGGGCACAATAAAGGACAGAAATGGTATGGGCCTAACAGAAGCAGAAATTAAGAAGAGGTGGCAAGAATATACAAAAGAACTGTACAAAAAAAGGTATTAACGACCTGGATAACCATGATGGTGTGGCCACTCACCTAGAGTCAGATAGGCTGGAGTATGAAGTAAAGGAGGCCTTAGATAGAATTAGGAGCCTGGAAAGTTAGGTCTATGAATCAAGGAAAACTGGAAGTGGTCAAACAGGAGATGGCAAGCCTGAACATTGACATTTTAGGAATCAGTGAACTAAAATGGACCAGAATGGGCGAATTTAATTCAGATGACCATTGTATCTACTACTGTGGGCAAGAATTCCTTAGAAGGAAAGGAGTAGCCCTCAAAGTCAATAAGAGAGTCTGAAATTCAGTACTTAGGTACCTTTTCAAAAACAACAGAATGATCTCCATTCGTTTCCAAGGTAATCCAGTATTCAATATCACAGTAATCCAAGTCTATGCCTCAAACACTAATGGGGAAGAAGCTGAAGTTTAATGGTTTTATGAAGACCTACAAGACCTCTGGAACTAACAAATACCAAAAAAAGATGTCCTTTTCATCACAGAGGACTAGAATACAAAAGTAGGAAGTCAAGAGATATCTGCAATAACAGGCAAGTTTGGCCTCATAGTACAAAATGAAGCAGAGCAAAGGCTAACAGTACTGGTCATAGTAAATACCCTCTTCCAACAACCCAAGAGATGACTCTACACATGGACATCACTGGATGGCCAATACCAAAATAAGACTGACTATATTCTTTGCAGCCAAGGATGGAGAAGCTCTATACAGTCAGCAAAAACAAGACTGAGATCTAACTGTAGCTCAGATCATGAGCTCCTTATTGCAAAAGTCAGACTTAAAGTGGAGAAAATAGGGAAAATCTCTAGGCCATTCAGATATGACCTAAATCAAATCCCTTATAGTTATACAGTGGAAGTGACAAATAGATTCAAGGGATTAGATCAGATAGACAGAATGCCTGAAGAACTATGGACAGAGGTTTGTAACACTGTATAGGAGACGGTGATCAAAACTATCCCCAAGAAAAAGAAATGCAAAAAAGCAAAATGGCTGTCCAAGGAGTTCTTACAAATTGCTGAGAAGACACTCGAAAGGCAAAGGAAAATAGGAAAGATATATCCATCTGAATGTAGAGTTCCAAAGAATAGCAAGGAGAGATAAGAAGGACTTCTTAAGTGAAAAATGTCAAGAAATAGAGGGAAACAACAGAATAGGGATGACTAGAACCCACTCCAGCACTCTTGCCTGGAGAATCCCATGGATGGAGGAGCCTGGTAGGCTACAGTCCATGGGGTCGCTAAGAGTCAGACACGACTGAGCGACTTCACTTTCACTTTTCACTCTCATGCATTGGAACAGGAAATGGCAACCCACTCCTGTGTTCTTGCCTGGAGAATCCCAGGGACGGGGGAGCCTGGTGGGCTGCCGTCTATGCGGTCGCACAGAGTTGGACACAATTGATGCGACTTAGCAGCAGCAGCAGCAGCAGTGATCTCTTTAAGAAAATTAGAGGTAACAAGGGAACATTTCATGCAAAGATGGGCACAACAAAGGACAGAATGGTAAGGACTTACAGAAGCAGAAGAGGTGGCAAGAATACACAGAACTGTACAAAACAGGTCTTAATGACCCAGATAACCATGATGGTATGATCATTCACCTAGAGCCAGACATCTTGGAGTGTGAAGTCAAGTGAGCCTTAGGAAGTGTTACTATGAACAAAGCTAAGCTATTTCAAATCCTAAAAGATGATCCAGTTAAAAGTGTTGCACTCAATATGCCAGCAAATTTGGAAAACTCAGCAGTGGCCACAGGACTGGAAAAGGTCAGTTTTCATTTCAATCTTAAAGAAGGGCAATCACAAAGAACATTCAAATTACCGCAAAACTGTGCTCATTTTATATACTAGCAAGGTAATGCTCAAAATCCTTCAAGCTAGGCTTCAGCAGTACATGAACTGAGAAATTCCAGACATACAAACTAGATATAGAAAAGGCAGAGGAACCAGAGATCAAACTGCCAACATCCATTGGATCACAGAAAAAGCAAGGGAATTTCAGAAATACATCTACGTCTGCTTCACTGACTATGCTAGGACATATGCTTGGACAGCAAGGAGATCAAACCAGTCAATCCCAAAGGAAATAAACCCTGAATACTTACTGGAAGGACTGATGCTGAAGCTCCAATATTCTGCCACCTCATCCAAAGAGCCAACTGGTAAAGACCCTTGTGTGGGAAACAGGAGGAGGCAACAGGATGAGATGGTTGAGTGGCATCACTGACCCAATGGACATGAGTTTGAGGCAACTCTGGGAGATAGTGAAGGACAGGGAAGCCTGGTGTGCTGCTGTCTATGGGGTCACAAAGTGTCAGACACAAGTGAGCAACTGAACAACAACAACAAAATTCTTACTGCACAGAAGGGGAGATAAACCTATGACCTGAACATTGGTGAACCCAATAATGGATGACCAATAAGGCTATGGCTGCAGTGTTCCAGAAAAAGTTGGAATTTGTCAGTTTCATGGATAATTCTCATAAAAACATCTACTTCTGAGAAATGGAGGTGGATAGTCAGGGTGAGGGCTTCACAGGTGATACTAGTGATAAAGAATTTGTCTGCCAATGTAGGGGACGCAGGTTCAATCCCTGGGTCAGGAAGATCCCCTGGAGGAGGAAATGGTACCCACTCTAGCATTCTTGCCTGGAAAATCCCATGGACAGAGGAGCCTGGTGGGCTTCAGTCCATGGGGTGGCAAGAGTCAGAAACGACTGAGCAACTGAGCACACATCAGAGTGAGTTGTCTGGGGAGTTAGATCCTTCGGCATGGGTAATCCAGATTGTTTATATTGCTTAAATGATTTCTTCAATTCTGTTAACATTGTCCATAAGATTTATGAATGTAAATACTCCACTGATTGAGTATTTTCTGTAATTGAAGGTGATTTTTTAAAAATTTATTTCTCAGAAAAATCAAGCACTAAATAAGAAATGCATCCTCCAACTGTTATCTGTTCCTGAGTAACAAACCACTTCAATACTCAATGACTTAACGCACCAGCTGTCTTATTTGCTCCTGACTCTACAAGTCAGCATGTGGGCTGAATCTAGGCTAGGCATGGGTTTCTCTGGTGGCTCAGCAGTAAAGAATCTGCCTGCCAATACAGGAGACACAGGAGACCTGGGTTCGATCCCTGGGTCAGGAAGATCCCCTAGAAAAGGAAATGGCAACTCACTCCAGTATTCTTACCTGGGAAATTCCACGGACAGAGGAGCCTGGTGGGCTACACCCCATGGGATAGCAAAGAGTCGGACACAACTGAACGGCTAAACAACAGCAACAAGAGGTTGGCCGTTCTGCTGAAGCTTTAGCCTGCGGTCACTGGTGCAGCTCCAGCCAGATGGTAGTGGATAGAACTGAAAGGTCTAGGCTGGCCTCACTTGCCTACCTGGTAATCATGGGTTAGGGGGTCTTGGTTCTCCTCCCTGTGTCCTCTATAGCAGGCCAGCTCAGAAGTCTTCACATGGAGGTACCATTCATGAAGGTCAGTGCAGAAGCTACAAGCTTCTCAAGGCCAAGACCAAGAAGTCTCACAACTTCCCTTCTGCTGCATTCTGTCGGCCAAAGCAACCCTCTAGACTAGCCCAGAATCAGAGGAGGGGAAGGAATCTGCTTCTTGTTAAGAGTGCTTGCAAAGAATTTATGGCCATTTAAAACATCAAAATCCTAACCACAATTCTTGATTTTTTCCCCTAATGTGCATGTGTGCTCAGTCACTTCAGTTATGTCTAACTCTGCAAGCCTATCAACTGTAGCCTGCCAGGCTCCTCTTGTCCATGGGATTCTCCAGGCAAGAATACTGGAGTGGGTTGCCATGCCCTTCTCTAGGGGATTTTCCCGATCCAGGGATCAAACCGTCTCCTGCATTGCAGATGGATTCTTTACCCACTGAGCCACCTGGGAAGCCCTACATCTCTAATGCAGCTTTGTAAATAGATGGCTAGGCCTCAGCTTTCTTAGAGAAAGAAGAGTTTTATTTATGCCTTGTAAGTAGGAAGTAACACTGGTTTAAATTCTGGGTTGCTTTTTTGTTGCTGAACCACTTGTGAGATTATTGATGTGACTATTTACAAAAGAATAATTCAGATATTCTTCCAGTTCTAAACAGTGATACTGATTTTTTCTTTTGGGCACACCAAATAGCATGTGGAATCCTACTCCCTGACCAGGGGTTGAACCTGCATGGGAAGCGTGGAGTCTTAACCACTTGACCACCAGACAAGTCCCTGAGTTGCTTTTTAAAAGCATTTTCAAGGGCATCTGAATGACTGGTCAATATGCAGTGGTACATTCTGAGCCGTCAGTAAGTAGTAGAGGTGTTTTGGTTGTTTTGTTCTTTTTGATTTTGTTTTGGTATTTTGTTCACTTATGCAGAGTCTCTTCACAGTGGAAAAACCTGCATCTTTCGGATGAAACTTGCATATTCTATCCAGTGACTCCCAGCCTGCCCATGATGAGCATAAACCTGCATATACCGTGCCCAGCTAATGGGGCTGCTCTGGAATGACCAAGCCTGTAGGGGAGACCCTACCCCTGGAGAACAGCCTTCAGAAACAATCCCTGGCTTTTGGGAGAGGCTTGGGCCTCCCTAGTGGCTCAGATGGTAAAGAATCTGCCTACAATGCAGGAGACCTGGGTTCGATCCCTGGGTTGGGAAGATCCGCTGGAGAAGGAAATGGCTACCCACTTCAGTATTCTTGCCTGCACAATCCCATGAACAGAGAAAATTGGCTGGCTACAGTCCATGGGGTCACAAAGAGTTGGGCACAACTGAGCGACTAACACTTTCACTTTCCCCAAAACAACTTGAGCCACTCTATAAAGGAAGCTGTTTAATCGATACTGCAGCTGGGCTGTCAAAGGAGTTTAATTCCAAGAGGATGGAGCATTGATTTAAGGATGAAACACACGCGCACACACACATATCACACACACGGGGCCTGGAGGCAGGCAATGAGTTACGTTGGGTAGTGAGCTGAGCTGTGGGCTTTCACCAACACTCTGTGCACTGAGATTTCCCTGGTGCCCTGCGACTTCAATCTCTGAGGAAGTAGAATGAATCACTCAGAGAGCAACGAAAATTTTAAACAGTTGTCCTCAATGATCTTTATCAACACAGACCTGAGTCTTTTAATGGAACGCTTTATGCCCCCTGTGGTCATTACAATTTTATTTCTTCAAGTGACATTTCCCTTTTCTAGCTCCCCTGGGGATTCAGCTGTATTTGCCTTCAGAGTCAGTGGTCAGCTGAATGGCTGTGCTTTCTGATTTGTACCCATTCCAATTTTTCTCTCCTGCTGCCCTGCCTACCAGTAGGGCTCAATTTTGGAGCAATGTGCCCTGCCGCGGAGGAAATAATTAAGAGTGGAAAATAATGGCCCTGCTCACAGCACCAGTGAAATCTTTTCAAGTAATGGACCTTGGAGTTTCTGCCAGCTGGAGAACATGAAAACCACTGCCTGCCCCGGGAAATGATTTCTTCTTACAGCATCCCTGTCCATCAGTGCACGCTTGCTCCAACTTCCAAAGCTGCCATCCTTAGGATATGACAGCCAAAACCTACTGTTCTAATATAGGGATGACCTGGTATTTGAAAGGAAGGGAGACCTCGGCCTTTCCTACTCCAACCGAAAGTCCCCAAACAAATAATAATAGCAAGTATTTACACATCTTAACATCTACCAGGCACTTTTAAAATCATTTATATACACAGTATTAGCTTATTTAATGCTTATAACAAACAACTCCATAAGTTAGATACTATCATCTTCACCTTACATGTGAGGAGACAAGGCTCACAAAGATAGAAAAACTTGAGTCGAACCATTGAAGCAGGCTTCGAAGCCCAGGCAGCCTGCTCTGGAATCCACGTGAGAACACTGCATTGAACTGACCCTTATGCAAAAGAATAATGGCTTTCTGATGTGAGGGAAGCTTGTGGCCCTTTGCCAGTAAGAAGTTAGCCCCCTGAGAACATGTCACAGCTTGTCATCTCATTGCCTGGGCTTTTTAAGATGCTTATATTCATCCGGGTCTAACAAGAAAACACTTCAAATATTTACAAAAGAGGAAATTTCCTACAGGACATTGGTTGCTCAGGTGATGGAGAAGTTGAGAGTCAACTAGGGGATGGCAAGATACTTTCTAGTTCATGCTCCACGCCACTGCCAGGCTGATCTTTGTAACCTCAGAATCCTTGCTCATCCTGATGTCCTAGGTTATAAACCTTTGGTATTTCTGCTGTCTGCCCTCCGCCCACCCCAACTGTCCCTTATTTTCTAGCATCTCTGACCTATAGGGTGACTTCATACAATTGCTTTTTAAATTAATTAATTAACTGGAGGCTAAATTTGCACTCCTTTTATCTTCACTCAGTCTAGCCACTCAGCCTTTGATGCTGTGTCAGCCAGGGTCCCAGCTGGGAAGACGTTGCACATTTAAATCGATGTACGAGAAGGTTGCACAGGAAGGGGAGTGCAAGGGCAGAGAAGCCCAAGGAAAATGCATAACAGAGTGCCCATTATACAGCAGAGTGTTTACTGCGACCCAAAAGGAGAGGGCCCCGTAGAAGCCACCTAAGAGGACCAGAGACTGTTGGTCTAATTTCAGACTGAGAATCAACCAGCCTTCTCAGGAAGGAGACCAGGGGCATATAATACCCTGACCTCACCTTCCTGTTCTCCAAGCTCCTGCTGGGGCTGCCCAATGAGGGGTCACAGCTGAAAATCAAAGGGCACCACACCTGTCAAGAGGGTTCACCCAGGTCAGCTGGCCCCATCATCCCAACAGAAGGTAAAGGATGGAAAGGATGGGACCTCCAGGGGCAAACTAAAGATAGCCAGGACAAGCACTGATGCCCGATATCTCTGTTGCCAATGTCAACCATTCATCTGAAGACAAAGCCCACGTGTTACTTCTTAGTGACCCTGCAGCTCTCCTGTGGTGGATGGTTACTCTTGGTCTCCCAGCATCGGGTCTGCGTGGTGGATGGAGCATGCCCAGTGCATGCGAGTCTCCCTATGGGACTGTGAGTTCCTTGAGCGCACACGCCATCTCTTCTTATATTTACAACATCTGCACCAAATGCAAGAGTATTTCTGCACTCAAGAAATTTGTGATGGAAGAAATGAACGAGGGAACCATCTGAGACAACTCTTGTTCGGCACAGCTGACACTTTCAATTAGTTCTGAGATAGCATCTTCTTTCACACAGAGATGTTGCCTCTTTATACAGGCTTTTATGCCCTTAATTAAAAAAAATTTTTTTAAGAATCAGCCAACTAAAATCTTTCCTGTATAAAAACAGCCAGACTTGATTAACCATGAACATTACCACAAATGCTTATTATATACACAAAAGAAAGCCTCCAGTTAAAAATTCTGATTTATACCCTTCAGCCAGGGCCCCAGCTGGGAAGAGGGTGCACATTTAAATCGATGTACGAGAAGGTTGCACAGGAAGGGGAGTGTGCATGTTTAAGACAAGACTTCCTGTCCTGTCACATCTCTTCTAGGAGTCTTAGTAACTGGGGTGTGTAGTGAATTTAATGTGATTCTTTTCCACTAACAACCAAGAATGTTTCTAAACAGCTGTGGAGTCAGTTCTAGTATGGGTATCTAATCCAAAACTGGCTCATTTATTTTTAATTTGATTTAAAATTAGTATTATTAATAGTTGGCCAGCAAGTTAGGAGCACAGGGATTTGTGGCCGCATAGAAAACCAAAAAAATCTCTTCTTAGAAAAGAGATTCGGATCAAGAATCTGGGTTTTCCTGATGCCTACACCTCTAACAAAAGCTCTGTTCTCTCCTCCTCTCTGGGCTGAGTAGGACAGATTGCTAATGAGGGAAAATTATGAATTTAATCCTTATATGAGGCAGCTGACTTTATGTTCGCAGATTTAAAATGTCTGACCTAGAATGGGTCTTAGAGGTCATCTACTTCAATTCCTCACTTTTATAAATTGAGGTGGGGGGGGGAACCAAAGCAAAAGTCAGAAAGGTTAAGCAACTAGCTCCTCGTCATAATTACGTCTACAAGCTGCTTTTACCTGCAGATCATCACACACCCCATCACTTCTGGAGGAAAGAAATGCCATACCACGTTCTCTAACGGTGTGCATCCAGTGTGTCGTCACTCAGTAAGAAGGGCGGTTCGCTGCTCTAGGTCAGACTTTAAGGACCCACATGCAGCAGACAGCTGTGAGGAGCAGCGTCCTGCTCCGCCAGTTCCCTATGGACGCTCTTCCATCTTGGTTCTTCAGTGTGCCTGCTGATAAAGTGCCTCCCAGACGCCACACAGTTTTCCTGTAATGCTTTGAGAGCACAAGCATGAATAATGACACAGAAACGTGATGCCATGGCTGTTTGCTCTGAGGACGCGCTGGACTGAAAAATGTTCTCCCATCAGCAAACCTCTTCCATTTCTAGACTTGCTGATGGTCCCCCAGGAGCACCTGTCTGCTGATGAATACTAAGATCCACAGATAAGACCCCTAATCTTATCAGAGCCGTGAGCTGACAGGAGTAACTACTTTCTATATCATGTTTTTTATTCACAGTTGTTTTCTTAAGATGATTTTAATGAGGGAGGAGGGGGAGGACAGGAGGGAGGAGGAAGGGGAGGAGGCAGGGGAGGAGGAAGGGGAGGAGGATGGGGAGGAGGCAGGGGAGGAGGAAGGGGAGGAGGATGGGGAGGAGGCGGGGAGGAGGATGGGGAGGAGGCAGGGGAGGAGGAAGGGGAGGAGGATGGGGAGGAGGCAGGGGAGGAGGATGGGGAGGAGGAAGGGGAGGAGGATGGGGAGGAGGCAGGGGAGGAGGAAGGGGAGGAGGCAGGGGAGGAGGATGGGGAGGAGGAAGGGGAGGAGGATGGGGAGGAGGATGGGGAGGAGGAAGGGGAGGAGGATGGGGAGGAGGAAGGGGAGGAGGCGGGGAGGAGGAAGGGGAGGAGGAAGGGGAGGAGGATGGGGAGGAGGATGGGGAGGAGGCGGGGAGGAGGATGGGGAGGAGGCAGGGGAGGAGGAAGGGGAGGAGGATGGGGAGGAGGAAGGGGAGGAGGAAGGGGAGGAGGATGGGGAGGAGGATGGGGAGGAGGATGGGGAGGAGGCGGGGAGGAGGATGGGGAGGAGGCAGGGGAGGAGGCAGGGGAGGAGGATGGGGAGGAGGAAGGGGAGGAGGATGGGGAGGAGGCAGGGGAGGAGGAAGGGGAGGAAGATGGGGAGGAGGAAGGGGAGGAGGCAGGGGAGGAGGCAGGGGAGGAGGCAGGGGAGGAGGCAGGGGAGGAGGAAGGGGAGGAGGAAGGGGAGGAGGAAGGGGAGGAGGATGGGGAGGAGGATGGGGAGGAGGAAGGGGAGGAGGATGGGGAGGAGGCAGGGGAGGAGGCGGGGAGGAGGATGGGGAGGAGGAAGGGGAGGAAGATGGGGAGGAGGCAGGGGAGGAGGCAGGGGAGGAGGCAGGGGAGGAGGAAGGGGAGGAGGCAGGGGAGGAGGAAGGGGAGGAGGAAGGGGAGGAGGCAGGGGAGGAGGAAGGGGAGGAGGAAGGGGAGGAGGAAGGGGAGGAGGATGGGGAGGAGGAAGGGGAGGAGGATGGGGAGGAGGATGGGGAGGAGGCAGGGGAGGAGGCAGGGGAGGAGGAAGGGGAGGAGGAAGGGGAGGAGGAAGGGGAGGAGGATGGGGAGGAGGATGGGGAGGAGGAAGGGGAGGAGGAAGGGGAGGAGGAAGGGGAGGAGGCGGCCAGAGGATCTGTACAGTGGATGGGGATGGGTGACGAGAACTGTGTATTTTTCTGTCCTGTCATTTGGGGCATTTATTTAAGCCATTTCTGTCTCAGATTCCCTACCCATGAAATGGGACAGGTGGACCAGGTAAACCCTCAACTATCTCCCAGTTTTAAACCTTCTATATTCGCCTTTAGAGAAGAGGAGCAGCAGCAATAAGCCTGACTATTCCATGCGTGTCACTGAGGAGGACAAGCTGGAGATGACTTTCCGTTTTAATGGGGTGAACTCCAGCTGTTCTACCATCTGCTCTGCCTCTTTCAACTGAACGCTATACACATGTATTGACTTACTTTTATCATTTTATTACATTGCTACTCTGTCTTCACACTAGAGTGGTGACTTGGCCGATGATGGCAGCTTAACCAGATGACAGAAGAAAACCAGGTATAACATGCAGCCAGAATAAAAACTGGGCTCTGCGGCCTCCAAAGTTCCCAAAACACACTTCAAAAAATAAATGTCAGGCCTTCCTTGGTGGCCCAGGGGTAAAGAGTCCGCCTGCCCATGCAGGGAACACGGGTGCAATCCCCGAGGCAGGAAGATCCCACATGCCGCGGAGCAACGAAGCCCGGGCCCCGCAACTCCTGAGCCTGTGCTCTGGAGCCCAGGAGCCACAGCTACTGAAGGCCGCCCAGCCCAGAGCCCGAGTTCCACAACAAGAGAAGCCAGCACAAGAGAAGCCCCTGCTCGCTGCAACTAGAGAAAGCCCAAGACCAGCAACAAAGACCCAGCAGAGTCAAAACAAATATATTTCAAAAATAAATAAATGTCAGGCACCATATTTTAGACTGCCTTGCCTTGTACATCATTCTCCTCACTGTGCAGTTTTTGGCAACTGAAATGAGTTGGTCTTTTCTATGAAACACCTGCATTTTTATATCTGTTATTTTGGCAGGCCTGACGTACTTCTTCTGGCAACTGGAACTAGTTACCGTTCCTCCTCATAACTATTTGTATCCACTCATATCCATGGAAACTTCTGGCCTTCGGATAAAGAAGCATTTACTATGTTAAGCCACTGAGATTTGGGGACTGTTACTATAGCTAGAAATTAAACTCTCAATTACAGCTGGAGGCTGGGCATGCAAGTGGAAGACTCTTCTCTTTGGCAAGTAAGCCTCGTCCTGATACCTAAGAGCTACTGACACTCAGGTGAGGCTCACCAATACACTTTTCCAGAGCTACCACCCCCACTGTGCCATTTATTAGGTACCCAGTGTAATATCCTCTTAACTGTTCTTTCTACCTCTAATCTTGTCCCACTTCTAAGTCATACTTTATGCCATCACTGGAATTATATTTGTAAAACAGTAAATCTAATGTAAAATATTGATTTATTCAGCATTTACATTCACCTAAGGAGGAGCCCAGGAACCAGGCTGGCAAGTAGGGGGAACAGGACGGGGCACCCAGCCTCCCAGCAGGTGCCTCTGCAAGCACCTGCTGAGGGCCCAGCCCTCTTGATGGTGTAGGACTTCTCTCCTGAGTTCAGCAACGGCAAATAACCTCAGCCTTGAATTCAGAAATAGGGAGTTCAGATGCCAGTGGAGTCAGCCAGGACAAGCTTATCCTCCAACCCAATCCAAACATTTAAAAAATCATTTCAACTCTCTGTCCTTATGAGTCTTTGCCTACTTGAAGTAAATTATATTTTCACCTTTAAAAAAAGGTATTTTTACACAGTAATTTTTGGTTTTAAACCCAATGATCACGAGGTTTTTTGCAAGTGAATAGATTCAGTCAGCATGCAGGTGAGGAGGGCAATAGTGTTTTTTTAAAAAAATAGATGTACATGTATATATATATGGATACATGTATATATATGTGTACGTATAACTCTGTGTGTGTGTATACATACATATATATATATATATATATATATATAGGGGCTCAGATGGTAAAGACTCTGCCTGCGATGCAGGAAACCTGGGTTCAATCCCTGGGTCGGGAAGATCCCCTGGAGAAGGGAATGGCTACCCACTCCAGGATTATTGTCTGAAGAATCCTATGGACAGAGAAGCCTGGCAGGCTGGGTCAGTCCATGAGGCTGCAAAGAGTTGGAAGTGACTGAGCAACCAACACTTTCAAATATGTATGCATGTGTATTTATATATGTATGAGGGGGCTTAGCCAGTGGCTCAGTGGCATAGAATCTGTCTGTAATACAGGAGACAGGGTTTGATCCCTGGGTTGGGAAGATTCCCTCGAGGAAGGCTTGGCAACCCACTCCAGTATTCTTCCCCAGAAAATCCCATGGACAGAGGCGCCTGGCAGGCTACATATAGTTCATGGGGTCGCAGAGTCAGACATGACTGAACCAACTGAGCGCACACACATGTATCAGTTCAGTCTCTCAGTCGTGTCCGACTCTTTGCAACCCCATGAATCGCAGCACACCAGGCCTCCCTGTCCATCACCAACTCCCGGAGTTCACTCAGACTCGCGTCCATCGAGTCAGTGATGCCATCCAGCCATCTCATCCTCGGTCGTCCCCTGCTTCTCCTGCCCCCAATCCCTCCCAGCATCAAAGTCTTTTCCAATGAGTCAACCCTTCGCATGAGGTGGCCAAAGTACTGGAGTTTCAGCTTTAGCATCATTCCCTCCAAAGAAATCCCAGGACTGTATATACGGACATAAATACAATGTAGAATATAGAACACACACAGAACATAAATACATTAAAATAAAATTTAAAAAACACAAATACATATACATTCTTCAGTTATTGCCCAAAATGAGTGGGAAGTTGCTTACTACCTTATCTCAGGGTCTTACCTGAGATTAGGTCTTGCCTAATCAGGGTCTGGCCTGCTGGGTGTGGAGAGCATCCTGCTCCAGTAAGGATAACCTACTGTCTCACCATAGTGCTTGTCCCACACTGAGTGGTATTTAGCACACGGATGATGAAAATAATTGACTGTGGCCTGCCTGTTGGGTGTCCCTGGCTGGCATTCATGGGTCATATCAGTGCTGTGGCTCTGCCGTTCTGTCCCCTAGAGCTTCTGATGATTTTGCGCAAAATGCCTGAAGGCCAGTGAAGCCCCTCCACTGTGGGCCGCCCTCACTGTCTGCAGTGGCAGCCAATGGCAAGTACTCTAGAGCATCCTTGAACTATCCATTTGCCCACTTTGGCTTGGCAGCAACTGGTTGTTGTATTTTATCAATAAAATGTAGCCAGGGTTTCCATAGCACTTTACCCGCTCCCCCTACCCCTAGTACCCCTGCATGGAAAGAAAGAGCTGAATCAGAGATAACACAGTTTAAGGCGGTTAGCTGAGTGGTAGAGAACAAAGAGACCATGCCAGGCCTCTAGAAGGGCCCTCCTGCCTGGTGACTTGGCCCCTTGGGGATAGGCCATTTCTTGTTTCTGAGTCAGTGACAGTTATTTTTGTGGAACCAGAGGTGTTCTATTCAGTCCCTGATGACATGAAATCAATGAAATCTGTAGATCTGGGGCAGGCTCCAGGGCTTGCCACTTCAGAGCACAACACTGATTGAGGATGAATGTGATCTTGGGAACACCCAAGTCCAAACAATGATACTGACCCACTGCCAATGTGCGGCTGGGTAAACCCAGCAGCATTCTGGGACCACAGAGAGCTGGGCTCTTTGATTTCTAACCTTTGAACAGGAGGGGAGAAAAGACTTGCTGGAAAGCCTTGCTTCACGCTGTGGCGGTGGTAGTGAGTTCAGGATCAAACAGCCACTTCATCTTCAAAGGCCCCTGAGATTCCCAGCACCAAAGGGGCCAGGAGTGGGGAGTGTTATTTTCATTGTCATTTGATCAAGGGCTCAAGAAATGTTTTATAAGTCTTGTACCAAGTGGACGGTGCACTTGTCCCTAAAACTGTGCTGTTGAAGACACTCCAACCCGATACCAGAAACAGTCCCAACACTCCACGGAGGAGCTTATGTGGCCACCGCTGCAGAGACCGAGGGTGGTGTGCGCACAGAGGTCTGTCACACACACACCCTCACATGTCTGGTGTCCTCCTTTCTTCCCTCCAGCTGCTCTCGAGATGATGAAGGATCCACTAGAAACCTGTGTTTTTCTCTTTGATGTGTGAGCAGCTGCAAGCAAACTCCACAAGTCTCGGAAACGGTCCCGAAGCAGTGACCAGGACACCCTCTCATTCTGAGGAGGTACAGCATGGCCTTCACCGGAGACAATTTCACTGACAAAACATTCTTCAGATAGGTTGCCTGCATTCTTTACAGATGGCTTCCAGTGCTTTTGTAATTCCTGATATTACGCCAGGGAGAAGACATAAATAGATGCTTATGACTTTTAACATCTCTCTTTGATCAGCCACTAATCTCCTTGCTCAGATCAGACTGAGTACATCAAAAAAAAAAAAAAAGAAAACAAAAACTAACCAGGAAACAGTAAACACCAGGATCTGGTCATTCTGACTCCCTCACAGAGGGAGACTCCAGGCAGAATTTGGATCAGATTTAGAGGCTCTTCCTTCCCCCTCTTTTTCTGATTTCATTACTTTGAGGAAGTAACTTTCTTTGGCTCTCACTCCACTTTTTCCTCTGAAAAATAAACGTGTTTGGCTAGAAGGGCCCTAAGTAGCTATCCAGCTCTAAATACTCCTGGCATTTTTTTTCATGAATTACTCATTAGTTGTCACAGTTTGCAATATTTGCAGTGTTCTTGAGGTAAGGAACAAAAATTGAGATTGTTCTCAGGACTCTTCAATTTCAAGAACCTATTTATATATGTTATTTCATTTGTTCTCCCTGTAAAATCATGTAAGTTAGGTTAGGTAGAGAAATACTATGTTCCCCACTTACAGATGGAGAAACTGAAGCTCAGAGAGGTCAGGTGATTGGTCTATGATCTACAGAGCAGAATAAAGACTGAAATTAAGCTGCATGCACGTGTATGTGTGCTCAGTTGCTTCAGTCATGAAATCAGGCTATGGGACTGCAAAACCCAAGCTCCTTCTCCTCTGCCCAGAAACCTACTTGATTGTTTCGTACATTAACCGAAACCTGATTGTATTAAAATATTTCACAAAGTCACTGTGTAGTCTGTAAACCAATCCTGTATTGTATGTTCCCTGCCAGCTCTTATTGGTCCTGTTAAGAGAATGGAAGAGGGTAGTAAGAAAATTCAAATTCTCCTCTTTTTCTCTCCCCTTTAGCAGCTCCCTGCAGCCTCTAGGACTTTCCCTTTAAACACAGAATCATCGACAAGGCAGAAGCAGTTTGTCATCCTAAGACCTTTGGAAGAATTGCTTGGAAAATGAACTCTGACAGCTCCCCAGACAACAGGCTGCTGCACTGTTCTCCTCCATCTCCCTCGCATTCTTCCAGAACAAAGCCTCAACAGTTGGAGGGAAAGGGGGCTTGAGCCAATATAAAACACCATGACCTACACCCAGGCTTCAGAGGTTAGTCTGGGTTTCTCAATGCTTTGGCATGTAGATAAAAATATTTACAAAAGAGAGTAAGAAGGTGGTTACATACCAGGACCCAGATTAGAATTGGGTCTCAGGTGGGTGAGCACATACAGAGTCGCCCTGGAGTCAGGCTCTTACAATGGGGTGCAAGGTTTTGTTCCCAGGAACACTAATGGAATATAAAGCAGTCTAAAATGCCACCAGTCTTGAAGTGGGTGGAGGGCAAAGCTAGACTCTGAAGTCAGCACCAAAGGAGTGGAGGTCAGTGAAAAAGACCTAGGCGCTGGGGCAGCCTTTCAACAATAAATTTATGTCTCTGGTCTTCTCTTTTCTCCATCTTTTAAAAGGACTGTCAAGGAGCATTTAACTATATGGCACTCACTGTATACTTTTCACTGTGCCTGGTGCTGATGACACAAAAATGGACAAGATGAAATTAACGCATTTGTTAATGGACTAAATTTTGCCTTTTTTCATTACTGTCATGCACTTCAATTCTATATGTGTTTTATTTTTGGCTGTGCTGGGTTCGTTGCTGCACGGGCTTTGCTCCAGTTGCCGTGAGCAGGAGCTACTCTCTAGCTGCGGTATGCGGGCTTCTCGCTGCCATCACGTCTCTCGTTGTGGAGCACGTGCTCTAGACACATGGGCTTCAGCAGTTGCAGCGCACGGGCTTAGTTGTTCCGCGGCATGTGGGATCTTCTCAGACTAGGGATCAAACCTGTGTCTTCTGCACTGGCAGGTGGATTCTTAACCACTGAGCTACCAAGGAAGCCCTTTACATGTGTTTTAAATCCCACCACTATTATTATTATCTTATGTAATCTATATTAATCTAAAATTATCCTAACATATTTCTCTTTTCATTGGTTTCTATTCCAGTGTGCATTTGTGTGATTTCTTTTGAACTCATCTCTTCTTCCTAAGGGACCTCTCTTACTTTTTCCCTTTCCTCCCTCCTTTTTCTAAGTGCAGCTTTGGAAGAGATGAAATTCTCAGTTTTTATCTGGCTGGAAAAGTCTTTATTTTTGAAGGCTGTTTTGCCCTGATTATCGATTCTAGGGTGGCAGGATTCTCTCCATACTTTTAAGTCTTTTTTTTTTTTTTAATCTTTTTAATGTCATTGTTATTTTCGGGGGGAGGCTTCCATCTGCCTAAGTTTTGCTCCTGTGAAGACAATGTGTCTTCTGACCTGGCAGCTTTTAAGACTTCCCTTTGTCCCTAGTGTTTTGCAGTCTTACAACTATACGTTTCAGTGTATTTAACCCACTTGTATTTATTTTATAGAACTTCTTGAATCTGTGGCTTGGTATCTCTCAAGTTTTGGAAAATTCTTTTTTCTCTCCAAATACTGCGTCCTTCCTATTCTCTCACCTCCTTCAGAAAGTCCCATAACAAGTATTAATATGTTAAAGCTTCTCCCTGGGTTTTGTCTCATGCTATTTTCTGTATTCTACATTCCTTTTTCTTTCTGTAATGATATGCTTTGGTATTAATATTTCCTGGTAACTCTCAGTTGACTAACTTTCCACTGGACTGCCAGGTATTCCCACTGATCAATAAATCTACTTACTGATAGCTTAATATCAGTTACAGAATTCTCATTTGATCATTTTTAAAAACAGATTCCATTTCTTGGTAAAACTCTCCATCTTGTTACCTATTTTCTTGAACATGGTCCAGCCAGTGTTTGATTATTTCAGTACCTGACTCACCTATCCATTTGTTTCTCTTTTCTATTTTCATCTCTGTCCTTTTCTTCATACCTTTCACAACTTCTGACTGTTTGCTAGACACACTGTGTAAGAAAAGTTCGAGAGGATTGCATCACATTATCTTCTTTCAGAGAGAATTTATCCTCTCCTTTGCAGGCACCTAGGCGATGGTGAGTTCCTCTCAATGCCATTAGGGACTAAGTAAGCCTCAGTTTACTTCTGATTTTCACCTGCTCCTAGGGAATAGTTCTTTAGGGCAAGGGTTCCCAGCCTCCAGGATCTAATGCCTGGTGATCTAAGGTAGAGCAATGTGATAATAACTGAAACACATGCTAGGTTGCTTCAGACGTGTCCAACTCTTTGCCACCCTGTGGATTATAGCCTGCTAGGCTCCTCTGTCCGTGGATTTTCCAGACAAGGATACTGGAGTGGGTTGCCATTTCCTAGTCTAGGGTATCTTCGCTACCAAAGGATCGAACCCATGTCTCTTACGTCTCCTGCACTGGCACACAAGTTCTTTACCACTAGTGCCACCTGGGAAGCCCAACAATAGAAATAGAGTGCACAATAAATGTAATGCACTTGAATGATCCTGAAACCATTCCTCCTCCACCTCAGTCTGTGGAAAAACTTTCTTCCATGAAATTGGTTCCTGTGCCAGAAAGGTTGGGGGCCGCTGCTTTAGGGTACTCAGATGTATTTAATATGGCCTATCCTGAATTCCAGTTTCTGTCTTCCCAGGACTGAAATACTGCAAAGAACACCATTTTGATTTTTAGATGGTATTAACTTGGCTTTTCCCATCACTTCATGGCAAATAGATGGGGAAACAGTGGAAACAGTGACTGACTTTATTTTTGGGGGCTCCAAAATCACTGCAGATGGTGATTGTAGCCATGAAATTAAAAGACACTTACTCCTTGGAAGGAAAGTTATGACCAACCTAGACAGCATATTAAAAAGCAGAGATATTACTTTGCCAACAAAGGTCCGTCTAGTCAAGGCTATGGTTTTTCCAGTGGTCATGTATGGATGAGAGAGTTGGAGTGTGAAGAAGGCTGAGCACCAAAGAATTGATGCTTTTGAACTGTGGTGTTGGAGAAGACTCTTGAGAGTCCCTTGGACTGCAAAGAGATCCAACCAGTCCATTCTGAAGATCAGCCCTGGGATTTCTTTGGAGGGAATGATGCTAAAGCTGAAGCTCCAGTACTTTGGCCACCTCATGCGAAGAGTTGACTCATTGGAAAAGACCCTAATGCTGGGAGGGATTGGGGGCAGGAGAAGGAGACAACAGAGGATGAGATGGCTGGATGGCATCACTGACTTGATGGACATGAGTTTGAGTGAACTCCGGGAGTTGGTGATGGACAGGGAGGCCTGGTGTCCTGCGATTCATGGGGTCGCAAAGAGTCAGACACAACGGAGTGACTGAACTGAACTGACTGAACTTGGCTTTTAAGTTTTTTAACTAATCCTTAAATTCCTTGAAGGGGGAAAACCTCCAAGTGTTGGGCTCCCTTCTGTCTATCCCTTCTTTCAGAGCTCTGGATTATACAAGCCTTGATGCCTTGGCAGTCACAAACTTAATTTTCTTTTCTTCCTAGTTCCAGAAGATTTCCAAAATCTCAGCTAGCTTCTCAGCCTCTCAAATGTCACCCTTTGCCTGGATCCTTGGCCTTTCAGACCATGTCAAGAAATCGGCATCTACCCAGAGGAGAAATGCAGTGTAGAATGTTAGGGTCACATCCACGTGTTCCCTTTCTTCCTGCCTCTCAGATCCTGATTTTCTTAGTTGCTCTCTTATGCCTTGAAGCAGAATTTTTTTTTAATATGAGCTTTCCTGAATCATTAGTCTGCTATAAACTATTGATATTTCACAGTAGGAAAAACATGAAGAGTAAAGCAGTACCTAGGACCTTTCCAACAGAAAAAGTACCAGGTGCGTGTGTGTAAAATGAGTTATTTCAGTACATTTTTCTGGAAATAACAAACTAAGTTGAATCTTAAAGAAGCAAAAGTCATAGGAATAACAAGGGAAGTGTATATGCATATAAATGACATTTTCATTCATTCATTCCTTCCAGAAAAAACACTTATGATCCTGCTATCTGCCATCCACTGGGATAGGTGCTGTACGTGGGGCAATAAATTTCTGGGAGCTTATCAGATATGGAGAAGACAGAGAACTGGAGGAAATATCAATTATTATGTCAAGTTTATCAGACAAGGATCTGTTTGTTTGGAACAATGGGTCTAGGTAGAGAGCAATATAAAGAATGAAAAATAGGGCTGAGTAAGTATGAGAGAGAGAGAGCAATACCAAGAAATGAGGTGAGATGCAGAAATAAGTGGTACAAGACCATTTTGGGGAGGTGGTGGATTTGCACAGCAAGTTGCAGAGTTTCACTCCATGTTGAGTTGGGGGAGTCAGACTGTCCTTGGGTGTAAGGAAAACTATCTCAGCAATAGAATATTGAGACGGACTGGAAACCAAGCTAGAAGGCCATTGGGATGGAGACCTCTGGATGATCAGAGTCCAGCAAAGGCGCATCCAGTATCAGAGCTTCCCTTCATGAGATCTGGATGAGCCGAACAGTCTATTTTCAAATGATGCTACAAGATCCAACTGGGCCTCATGCCTTCAGCCCTTCCCTTTCCCTTTGCTGTTTGTCCTCCCTTCCTCTTCCCAGTTTCTTCCTTATTCCTCCCTTATTTTCACTTCTGTTTTGCTATACTTTTCTCATTAGAAGTCTCTCCATTTGAATGGTTTGGAGTCTTCTACAAAAATGCATTCCGGGAGGGGAAAAAAAGCGAATTCTGGGAAACATCTTGTCATCCTTGGATCTGTACAAACCAACACAAGTGTGTTTGTTGAATCCCTCGGGGTTTGACTATCCCTTGCGCTGCATTGTGGGGCTTAGCTAAAAGAACAATTTTGTGTGAGTGCAACATGTTTCCCTCATTTCCTTCATTTTGTGACCTTAAAGAGACAGGGAAAAACCAGAGAACCAAGGTCATGCAGTGCTCCCCTCCAAAGACTGCGATGGAGCTGGGGTTTGAGAACCCGCGCTCCTGCATCTGAGTCAGCAACTCAGCCAGCTCAGCTGGACAGCGCGTGCCAGGGCCGCCCCCTGTGCATTAACCTCTGCGACTCCCTCTCCCCATCGCTCATCAGCTATTTCTTTGCCACCGAAAGCGCACACAGTTCAGATAATTAAGCACTTGTGAGGCATTTTACATTTTCATCAGTCTATCAACAGTGAATTATTTTTGAATATGCTCAGGCCATATACTCCAAGTTTCTTATCCATAATTTGCAGATGGGCAGGGCTGGCTTCATCATGCATGCAGAAAGTGAGGCTGGAGCTGGCCTCCTACTTACAGGCCCACTTTTCAAGGCCCCGGGCATAGCTCTGATAATTTTGTGGTTGTAATTTATATTCTTTTTTCTTAATGATAGTCTTCCCCATCCTCAACATCCAACTTTATAACCTGAGATCCCACAAAAACTGAATCTACCCTCTGGAAAAAATAAAATATTCTCATCTGGAGATTCATAAAATGACAAGTAACAAGACACTCTGTTTTTACTAGGCTAAGTCTAAAGTCAGTTGCAACCAATACTGTCCTGCCCTGATCCCTCGTTTCAGATGTGTAACTTTAAGTTTGGAGGCAGTCTGCTCCTCACATGTAGGCTAGTTCACCTGTTATAAAGTTCTGTTTCCTCTTTTTTTAATTTTTAAAACTATATTTATGTATTTTTCTAGGCTGCGCAGCAAGGCCATGTGGGATCTTAGTTTCCTGACCAGGGATCAAACTCACGCCCCTTACACTGGAAGCACGGAGTCTTAACCACTAGACCACCAAGGAAGTCCTAAAGCTCTGTTTCTTGAGTGTGGTGGTCAAGAGAATGTGTCTTGCAGAATGCCAACCACAGGGAACTTAACTGATCAAGGAGCCATCACCAGATTTGCACCAAGGCCATGTTTCGCCACAGGCTGCTCCCAGCTACTAACTCGGCACAGTGGGAATATTTGGACAGACCCAGTCCTGGGAGACAGTGGACTCTTCAATGACTGACTTTGACACAGGACTCCCTGATAGCATTGCTAACCCTTCTTTAGACTTCACAGAAGCTTACACTTCTACCCAACTTCCCTTCCCTAGCTCCTTCACTTGGGGTCAGACTTGTATAACATCTGATAGCTTTCCCAGGTTTCTCCCCATTTTCTGTCACACAGTTATTTCCTTTTAAAAATGTCTTGGTACACTGAATTCTGTTTCAGTATCTACTTCAGAGGATGCAAACCAATACTGACTTATTAACAAAAAACCAGAACTGGAACCATCAATAAAAGTCCCACTGAATTTTCAGAAATCCGAGGAAAAGAAAATTAAAAAACAAAAACACTGTTATGTATCTCCCTGTCAGTTTTGCCCATACTTGAAATTTTCTTTTCTCCTTCTCCATCTAAATCCTCTACACCTTCCTCAAAACCTTGGTTCTCCATCTTCTGAATTGCCATGGTCCTGGTTCTATGAACTTACACATCATGGTAATCCCCAACCAACTGGTGATGAACAGTCAGCCTTCAAAGGTAAAACCCCCAAATGTAAGATAAGCTCTGGCTTACCACCCCTACATACCATTCTCCTGCAGTTTATAGACCAATGTTTCCTAGATTATGTTTCAGTGAAAGCAAGAGAGAATGTGTATTTTAGGAGAGAAAGGTTCCATGGTCAAATAATTTTGAGGAAAACATCACTGTGTATCATGGCCCTGTCTCAGATATTCAAATGCACACCGGTACACCAAAGATTTTGAAACAACTTACGAGAATGGCTTTGATTAACTCTATATTCTCTACCTTCACTTGACCATAGAAACATTTTTCCACAAAATTTTTACTAATAACCACAAGCGGCCTCCCTGGTGGCTCAGATGGTAAAGAATCTGCCGGCAATGTAGGAGACCTGGGTTCGATTTCTGGGTCAGGAAGATCTCTTAGAGAAGGGAATGGCTACCCACTCCAATATTCTTGCCTGGAGAATTCCATGGACAGAGGAGGCTGAGAACTGAAGAACTGATGCTTTTCAACTGTGGTGCTGGAGAAGACTCTGGAGAGTCTCTTGGACAGCAAGATCAAATCAGTCAATCCTTAAGGAAATAAACCCTGAATAGTCACTGGAAGAACTGATGCTGAAGCTCCAATACTTTGGCTACCTGATGCAAAGAGCCAACTCACTGTAAAAGACCCCAATGCTGGGAAAGATGGACAGGAGGAGGAGAAGGGGGTGACTGAGGATGAGATGGTTGGATGGTATCACTGACTCAATGGACATGAGTTTGAGCAAACTCAGGGAGATAGTGAAGGACAGTAAAGCCTGGGGCGCTGCAGTCCATGGGGTCACAAAGAGTCAGACATGAATTAGCAAGTGAACAACAATAACCACAAGATTTTATATTTTGCAATACAAGTTGAGAAATATGGCTGAAGCTATCTCTTTCAGAGATGCATGTGTATTAAGCCACCATCCGAACATAATCAACAGGGTAGAGGGAAAACCAACTGGTAATGCGGGCACGTAGGGCACCTCTGGACCTCGACCATGAGATCCAAAGAAAACAGGGCCAGGAATAGAGCAGGGGAGTGTGTACAAGGCAGGACTTGGAAAAGCAGGCACAAGGGTGTTAAAAGAGTTTACTTTTAACAGCATTTAAAGGGAGGGGCAACAGATTTTTCTTCAGGAAGCAATGCACAGCAAACTCCGTGTCATCGCTTGTAGAGAATGGCCTTCCAAGGAAAACCAAGAGCTTCTGAGGTCCTGCCTGGCTTTGCAGGCTCTCTCAGCATCCACACAGTGTGCTTTCCTGCTAGCTAGCTTATACAGCAAGATAAGGGAAAGTGTCTGACCTCTCTTCAACTTGCCTCAGCACTCAGCACTCTCACATTCATTCACTCATTTGTCCCACAAATACTGGGCCCCTACTGCATACCAGCCACTGTTCTGGGTGATGGGGATGCAGCAGTGAATGAGACCCAACAAGGTGCCTGTCCTCATGGAAGGTACTCTCTAACTGGGTAAACAGACAATAAGCCAAGTAGATCAGCTGAGGTAGAACACTAATAACAGCAACTGCTATGAAGAGAATAAGCAGGTGAAAGATTAGAGAGTTCACTAGGCAGAGTGATTGATTGTGTGTGTGAGCTCAGTCGTGTCCAGCTCTGTGCTCTTTCTAGAGATCACAGCGTCCAGCTCTGTGTGACTGCATGGACTATAACCCACCAGGCTCTTCTGTCCATGAGATTTTTCAGGCAAGGATATTGGAGTGGATTGTCATCCTCCTCCAATTGATTGATTAGGTATGGCCCTTTGATAGCTTCAGTGATTCTTCTGCTGCTTTCAAAAATGACAAGAGAGAAAAGTGCTATCTTGGATGGCACAGGTGTGATCACTTTCTAGAATGAGGAGAAAACAGAGCGAGCAATACTTGGACATCTGATATAATCCTGTTCCCACTCTCCATGGGCAAGCAGAGATGTGAACGTTCCATCTGCAGCTGTCAGAGCTCTGGGTCTAGCACAATTCCTGTTGGTCTGAGCATCTTGAAAATGCCGCTACCTTTCCCACATCCTCCCATGTAATTACTGAAATGATTTCAGATTAAGATGTTAAAGTCTAAAATGTTTGTGGAAAAAAAATTGGCAAGCTGTCACTTCTGAATACCCAGCTGAATTGCCGAATGAATAATAATGCAAAAATGCTTACTGAAAGAAGAATAAATAAAAGCTCATTGTTGTACAATAAATCCTTTTCTGTAAAACACCACTGAGGAAACTGGCTCTGGGTTTATCACATTTCCCTCCAAGTATTCAGGCCATTTTATTTCATTCTTTCCCGTGCTTTATTCTTTTCCAGGAACTGGTGTATGGTTCTACCCTATTGTTCCTCATGAAATATTAATGCTACAGGAGTGTATGGGGAGCGATGCCAGCAACAGAGCTGTTGATAGGAGCCGCCAGTGACTAGAATGACTGATTAGTTCAGAAAGTGGCAGCCACAGAGGGGAGGAGGTGGGAGAGGGCTGGATTGGGAATTTGGGATTAGCAGATGCAAACTGGTATACACAGAATGGATAAACAACAAGGACCTAGTGTGTAACAAATAAAACTATATTCACTATCTTGTGATAAACCATAATGGAAAAGAATATGAAAAAAGAATGTATACATATATGTATAACTGAGTCATTTTGCTATAGAGCAATTGACACAAATTGCAATTCAACTATACTTCAATAAAAGATACATTTTTTTTAAAAAGCAGAAAGTGGCAGCCAAGAGGAAGTGTGCATTATAGGTAGAGAAAGTTATTTTATTAGGCTTTAGCCCAAAGAGAAGCCCTTTTATTTATTTACTTTAAACCAAAAAACCTAGATTTAAGAGTATCCACCCTGCCCCTTGCAGAGCAGCTCTGCTAAAGTGTAAGAGGAAGGACACTGACAGCAATCTCCTTACCTTACAATCCACACAGGCCAGATTAGGATCTCTCTGGAAGGGCCCTTGTGCTGATGCACACCTTAGGCTACACCGTGAACCACAGGTCACTGTCACATCTGAAAACTGGCAAGGCGTGCCAGATACTTGCGCAATAACTACGATTCTTCATTTTCTTGGGCTCCAAAATCACCGCAGACAGGGACTGCAACCATGAAATTAAAAGATGCTTGCCCCTTGGAAGAAAAGCTATGACAAACCTAGACAGCATACTAAAAAGCAGAGATATCACTTTGCCGACAACGGTCCCTCTAGTCAACGCTATGGTTTTTCCAGTAGTCATCTACAGATGAGAGAGTTGGACTGTAAAAAAAGGCGAAGTGCCGAAGAATGGATGCTTTCAAACTGTGATGCTGGCAAAGACTCTTGAGAGTCCTTTGGACAGCAAAGAGATCAAACCAGTCAATCCTAAAGGAAATCAACCCTGAATAGTCATTGGAAGGACTGATGCTGAAGCTCAAATCCTTTGAGCAAACTGATGCAAAAAGCTGACTCATTGGAAAAGACTCTGATGTTGGGAAAGATTGAAGGCCGGAAGAGAAGGGAACAACAGCGGATGAGATGGTTGGATAGCATCATTCATTCAACGGACAAGAGTTTGAGTAAATTCCAGGAGATAGTGAGGGACAGGGAAGCCTGCCATGCTGCAGTCCATTGGGTAACAAAGAGTTGGACATAACTGAGCTACTGAACAATATGATTCTACACAGCCCACTAGCCTGAATATGTAGGATTAAAACATCTACTGTAACTCATTTGATTCCCCAACTCATTCAAGAGAGTAGGATTATTTTCCCTATTTTAAAGATGAGACAGACGAAATTCAGAGTAGTGAAGTAATTTGCCCAAGGTCACACAGCCAGCAACGGGCAGAGCTAGGATTCTAATCTAAGTCTCCCTGATTCTCTAGTTTGGGCTCTTTTATACCATTCCCTCTTCTTTACCCAGGTTCAGAGAAGGAGCATTGACCTTCTTCCCCACCCCTCTTCTTCCAATGGCTCCTATTTATTGTGCTAATCTTCTGAATGACCACTTTTCATTTTTCAAATACAAACTTATTCAATCAAAGGAATGCTTTCCTAAG